>NC_091432.1:184104950-184791171 GCF_964237555.1 Oryctolagus cuniculus | reverse complement strand
TATATTTACATGTAAATATATATATTTCTTTATGTCTGTCTCTATGTCTTTCTGTCTCACAATAAAGAAGTAAATTTTTTTTTAATTTTTTAATTTTTTATTTTTTTGACAGGCAGAGTAGACAGTGAGAGAGAGAGACAGAGATAAAGGTCTTCCTTTGCCATTGGTTCACCCTTCAATGGTTGCCGCGGCCGGCGGCTGCGGCCGGCACACTGCGCTGATCCGATGGCAGGAGCCAGGTACCTATCCTGGCCTCCCATGGGGTACAGGGCCCAAGCACTTGGGCCATCCTCTACTGCACTCCATGACCACAGCAGAGAGCTGGCCTGGAAGAGGGGCAACCGGGACAGAATCCGGCACCCCTACTGGGACTAGAACCCAATGTGCCGGTGCCGCAAGGTAGAGGATTAGCCTAGTGAGCTGCGGTGCCGGCCCAAAGAAGTAAATTTTTTAAAAAGTTATATACTCTGAAATTTGCCATCATCCTAAAATCAGAAAAAGATTATGAAAAATAGACCAATGTATTACTTTTGAATAACTTTGCTATCTGAAATAATATATGCACAGGACAATTTGCAGTGTAATCTAATTTGTGTATGTTGTGTTGTCTGTTATATAGTGGTTAAAGGTGAGATCAGTTAAGAGAAACGGTTGACACTGGATTTTGGAGAATTTTGCAACAGAAGCAGCACCTTAAAATAAGAAGTGATCACAATTGGACTAATTTGACATTAAAATGGACTACAATGCAGTACATTATCAAGAATATGCCATATTTTACTCAAGATTATTCTCTGGCTGGTATCAAAATTGAAGCAAGATAGTTTAATAGAAATAATGTTCAAACTTTAATACAATGGTGAACTTGTTGAATAAATAAAAGAGTATAAAATTAATTTTTCAAAAAATGGTAACTCTTCTCCTGAGGCTCTGAAAAAGGAGAGAGGGACACAAAACAAAAATGCAACAGGAGGCAGGAATACTCAATCCTGGTTATACCTGGGAAATTTTTCTAAAGGCTGCTACATTAAGAAAATGCAAAGGACAGGCAAGACTGGAAGAAAATGTCTGCAACTCCAAGTACTTTTTTTCCAGAATATATAAAAACTGCTGCAAATGAATAGCAAAAAGAAAACCGTCTATTTTAAAAGAATGGACAAAAACTTGGATATTATATGGTTGAGGATACATGAACAGCAAATACACGTGAAAAGACACATTCAAATTAAAACTACAATGATACCGTTTAATAAATACAATGGAATCCTAGATGGCAATAATAAGACAAAAATGCAGCAATGTAGATGAATCTAAATTACCAAAATGAAAAAAAAAAAGCCAGGATACAAAGGCGTACACACTGTGTGATGCCTTTTAGATGATCAGGTGAAATTACCTATGATGGAAAGAACTACAGAAGTGCAATTGCTTGCGGGGAAGGGTGCTCTCTGGAAGCAAGAATCATAGAGATTTTGATGATGGTGGAACTATTCTGTATCTTGTTTGGGTAGTAGTTATGTGCATGTACTTAAAAAACCCATTGAGTTATATTGGTCTGTAGATTTTATTTTATGTAAATTTTACTTCGATTAGACTATATCTGGTGGATAGCTTAGATACATTCTAGGTATGGATGACTGAATAAAGTGCATAAAGCCCCCTTTTATTCTGAGTGAGCAACTAAACAACAAACATACTGATGTCTAGGCTGTACAGCAAATCAATTAAATAAAAATCTCTAGAAGTGGGCTCTAGGTATTTGCATTTTTTTAAAAGATTTGTTTATTTTACTTGAAAGTCACAGTTACACAGAGAGAAGGAGAGGCAGAGAGAGAGAGAGAGAGAGAGAGAGAGAGAGAGAGAGAGAAAGAGAAAGGTCTTCCATCTACTTGTTCACTCCCCAGATGGCCACACGGCTGGAGCTGTGCCAATCCGAAGTCAGGAGCCAGGAGCTTCTTCCAGGTCTCCCATGCAGGTGCAGGGGCCCAAGGAGTTGGACCATCTTCGACTGCTTTCCCAGGCCACAGCAGAGAGCTGAATCGGAAGTGGAGCAGCCAGGACTCAAACCTGCACCCATATGGGATGCCGGCACTGCAGGCGGCGGCTTTACATGCTACACCACAGCGCTGGCCCCTGAATTTTCTTAAAAGCCTGTCTGATGATTTTAATGAGCATGCAGGGTTGAAAACCAACATTCTAACAATCTATTGGAGAATAACTTAAGTAGGCCAGTAACTAAGCAAATTAACAAAAATGATATGTAATTTAATAAATTAATGTAATTGCTGCTGTAGAGTGAATATTTGCTTTCTCCCAAAATTCATGTGGTGAAGCCCCAACTCCCAAGTGACTTTCTGGAAATTAAGCCTTTAGGAAGGTGATAATGGTTAAGTGATGCCATAAGAATGGGTCCATAATCCAATAGAACTGGTGTCCTTTTAAGAAGTGGATGAGACACGAGAACTCTTTCTCCCAACACGTGAGGATACAGCGAGGAAGTGCCCATGTGCAAGTGAGGAAGAGAGCCCTCACCAGAAACTGATGCCATCAGTACCTCAATTTTGCACTTCCCAACTTCCAGAATTAAGAGACAAAATCTTCCATTGTTTAGGCTTCTCAGGCTGTGGTTTTCTGTTATAGCGGTCTGAGCAGACAAATATAATTTCCATTCTTGGATATGAGAATTTGAATTATTAAATTAGAAAATGAAATCATGGTTAACTATGTTTGATTTTATGTATCATGTTGGAAAATTCATTTCTACTTGTGAAATAAGTGATTTTGATTTTGTATCAGAACATAGGTTATTATTTAAAAACTTGTTTTAATTCATAAGTAGTAGATAACTCAGAGGATTTTAGCCGAGTAATAAAACACGCTATGTTACATATCCTTAGACGCAGCCAGCATTTAACATGCAGCAGCACTTACAGGTGTTCTGCTGAACTCAAATGTCCTTCACTGAATTCAGTTGAAACATGTTCAGAATTATAAGGCAACAATGATTTATCAGTTCAATATAACTTCATTATTAATCATATAAACCACTGAGGTTTCCTTCTTGGAAGAAAATTAATTTTTATAGAAGCAAAAGCTTGGTGTAACATTTATTTTTAATGTAGAATAAACTTAAAACTATCAGAACCTTAACTTCCCCTCAATAAACATCAACTAAAATAGCAGTTTATGGCATATTCAGTAGCATTGCTTTACAATTTTTCTATGTTAGCAGAATCTTCCATATCTTAAGCCAGTGGGTCATTTTGGATTAACCATATAGTCATGATTAGCAGTAGATATGGTCCAATTGAAAATTTATTTTGTATTATTTATATGAAAAATATTTGCTATTACAGTTAGAAAATCTCTCTAACATGTAAGCTAAGAAATGTACAAAAGCTCACGAGAGTTCCTGAAGAGATCTTGAGGTGACTAAGTACCTAAAGTAGGACTCATAATAGGAGTTAGGTAAATACTGGTTTACTTTACAAAGCAATTTTACAAACATTGTCTCTTTAATTTTCAACCATTTAAATTCATATGCTGGTATAATTAACAGATTTTATATTAGGAAACTGAGGTTCAGAGAGATTCAACGATTTAAGAAATCCCATAACCGGGGTGAGTTTCATTGCCAGAGTCAAGTGTGCAACCTGTAGACGCCCACAGAGCATATTGCATACTTGGCTTAATGTTCTGTTGTCACCTTCTTGAAACTCTTTAAAAACATCCTATCATTTTTTTTTTGTTTTTTATTTATTTATTTTTTTTTTTTATCTTTTATTTAATGAATATAAATTTCCAAAGTACGACTCATGTGTTACAATGGCTTCCCCCCCATACCGTCCCTCCCACCCACAACCCTCCCCTTTCCCACTCCCTCTCCCCTTCCATTCACATCAAGATTCATTTTCGATTATCTTAATATACAGAAGATCAGCTTAGTATACCTTAAGTAAGTATTTCAACAGTTTGCTCCCACACAGAAACATAAAGTGAAAAATAATAGATGATTTTTTTTAAATGATGATGAAATCAGATCAGACCTATTGTCATGTTTAATCCCAGTGAGAGTCAAGTTGGGAATTGATAATTTCTTTCTTTTTTTTTTTTTTTTTTTTTTTACAGAAGATCAGTTTAGTGTACATTAAGTAAAGATTTCAGTCGTTTGCACCCCTATAGAAACACAAAGTGAAATATACTGTTTGAGTACTCGTTATAGCATTAAGCCTCAGTGTACAGCACGTTAAGGACAGAGATCCTACATGAGGAGTAAGTGCACAGTGACTCCTGTTGCTGACTTTACCAATTGACACTCCTGTTTATGGCATCAGTAATCTCCCTATGCACCAGTTATGAGTTTCCAAGGCTATGGAAGCCCCTTGAGTTCTCCGACTCTTATCTTGTAAAAACATCCTATCATTACATTTGTTTTTCTTTCTTTTTGCAAGTGAGCTCCAATGCTACAATAGAACATATGCAAAAACAAATCAGATGCACACAATATGTGTATCCGCCATTTCTTACCACCCCAAGTGTATAGAATTCTGGTATGGGATATGCATGAGTTTAGTAAGACTTAGAGTACAAGGAAAAAGTGTTATAGCTATGACTGAGTTCAAACCAGAACATACTTGGAATGCAAAAAATAAGCCTCGGTGTCTTAAGAAACACAATCAACCAAGAAACACTACCATATCCTTTCAGATGCAATATTATTTCCATGCAAAATCACCTACACTAAAAATTATCACCCAGAAAGAAAGGAAAGACAGGGCAACCCATAGTTACTTTTCTTTTTAACTTAGTTACCACTTAGTTGAAAGGATAGAGTATTAACAACATATGAGTGTATAAAGAAACTCAACAGGCTGGCGCCGCGGCTCACTAGGCTAATCCTCCACCTTGCGGCGCCGGCACACCGGGTTCTAGTCCCGGTCGGGGCGCCCGATTCTGTCCCGGTTGCCCCTCTTCCAGTCCAGCTCTCTGCTGTGGCCCGGGAGTGCAGTGGAGGATGGCCTAAGTGCTTGGGCCCTGCACCCCATGGGAGACCAGGAGAAGCACCTGGCTCCTGCCATCGGATCAGCGCGGTGCGCAGGCCGCAGCGGCCATTGGAGGATGAACCAAAGGCAAAGGAAGACCTTTCTCTCTGTCTCTCTCTCTCACTGTCCACTCTGCCTGTCCTGCAAAAATTTCGTGGAAAATGTGTATTATAAAAAGTATACATGAATTTCAATTTTATATGGACCAATATAGGCTTATCTTTTAATTCAATTTTCCACAAAATGTAAAAAATAAATGTACTTGAGAAACAGAAAGAGATAGGGAAAGAGAGAAGGAGAGAAAAATAGAGAGCTTGGGGCCGGTGCTATGGAGTAGTGAGTAAAGCCGCCGCCTGCAGTGCTAGCATCCCATATGGGCACCTGTTCGAGTCCTGGCTGCTCCACTTCTGGTCCAGCTCTCTGCTAAGGCCTGGGAAAGCAGTAGAAAATGGCCTAAGTCCTTAGGCTCCTGCACTCATGTGGGAAACCCAGAGGAAGCTCCTGGCTCCTGGCTTTGGATTGATGCAGCTCCAGCTGTTGCGGCCTACTGGGGAGTGAAACCAGCAGATGGAAGACACCTCTCTCTGCCTCTCCTTTCCTCTCTATTTAACTCTGACTTTAAAATAAATAAATACATCTTTAAAAAAAAGAAAAATAGAGAGCTCTTCTATCCATTGTTTCACTCAACATATGCCTGCCATGGCCAGGGGTTGTAGAACAACAGCTGTGAGCCAAGAACTTAATTCAGGTCTCTGACAAGGATGGCAGGAACCCAACCTCATTAGCCATCACTTTGTCTTTCAGGGTCATCAGCAAGAAGCTGGAATAAGGAGTTGGAATTAGTAATTAAACTCAGGCAGTCCAATGTGGGATGCAGGCACCCAACCAGCAGCCAAACTGCTAGGCCAAGTATCTTCCCCTTCCACAAATTTTCTTGAAGTATCTTCATATTTGCATTTAAAATTTTTAAATTGAGAAGCAGAAAGAGAAAGATCCTAAGATTTCAATAACTGGGCCTGGGGCTAGGATGAAGCCAGAAGCTCAGTCCAGATCTCCTATGTGAGTAGCAGGTACCCAACTACTTGGGCCATCACCTGCTGTCCCCCAAAGTCCTCATTAGCAGGAAGCTAGATTTGAGAGTGGAGCTGGGACTTGAACACAGGCATTCCAACACAGGATGCAGGAGTCCCAACTGATTACCTGCTAGGCCAAATGCTGGCCCCATATTTGCATTTTTAATTGGTATCTTTCAACATAAAATTAATGGTAAAATGCATGCTAGGGATTTAAATTGTCCTTTATTTAAGACATTAAATATCAAAAAACACAATAGCAAGTTGAAGGGAAAATAAACTTTATATTTTAGTACCTTTAATGGCATCTTTAAAGGGACTCCACATTTTCAGTTTTGCACAGCATCCTCCAAATTATGTTGCTGGCCTTGTGTAGAGCTAATCAATGGCCAAGCCACAGTGTGATTCCCTATTTTCTGCATCAAAATTACACACTACATAACACTTGTTTTTGTGATACTACGTGGTGTTAACTCGGTGAAATCCATTGTCTGTCACCATTTCCAATGCCATGGCTTTTCCTGTCTTTGAGGGGGTGAAACTACACTAACTGTAGGGTATCCTGCAGGGCACCACTCAAATTCTCTTTTCCTGATCAAAGTATTCACTGTCCCAACTGCCCTCTTGGCTGATGAAGGCTCACAGAGAGGGCTCTGGCTCAAAAATGCCATTGGCCAAAGGGACCTGCTTGTGTCACTTTAGGATGACTCTGAAGGGTCTCTCAGCTCCAGAGCTCATCATGGGACCAGCTCCAGCCTTTGCTCCTGGATGGCAGAAGAGTTTCTCTTCTGTTTCAACTCTCCTCTTCATTCTCTTATGGATGTTACTTCCAAAGGCACCACCAATTAACTTCCAGAACATGGTCTTTTGTCACTGCATGTGTTTTCCATGAAACCTAGGACACTAACATAGTGACTGATTTTAACAAAATGTGCCTGCCATGTTTTCCAAATCTTATAGTGTCTAAATTGTCTAAATGATCAGGTTTCTGCCTTTTATTGTAGCCGTAGCTACAATTATCTTTACTCCTATTCTTTGCTTCTGTTCTGTTGTTTCAATGTTTTACACAGTGGAAGCTCTTTCAGTGTGCTTATTGGCAGACAAGTCAGAGAAACCACAATTCTTAAACTAACCACAAACTCCCATTAGATTCACTTCAGAATTCAATTCTTGTTCTTTTAAGCATCTCCCTCACTCAGGATGTGAAGCATAAAAGCCAATCCTTTAAGGTTGACTCAGTTATATTCCTGAATCATTTTAAAGAAATTACTAACTTCTTTACATTAAAATGTTTTTGGTTAAATTTACTCTGAAGTTTTCAACACAAATTTTCTAAACTGTCATTTAAATGCTATTCTTCAATTCAGATTTATTATGGCTCAGGTTAACTATAAAAATAATTTTTAGCCATGTTATTTTAATTAAAATTAACCCAAATACCTAAATATCCTGGGCACAAGTTGGTACTGCCAAAGAACAAGTCTGCTGCATACAATGGCATTTGTCATGTGTGAGTGTACGTTCTGTAACTCATTTAGGAAATATTTGGCTGACTCAACACTAACTTTTGGCTACCATAATTGGGAAGATAAAAATATAATAGATTCTGAGTCACCCAGGGTGGATAAATATATTTTATAGTGGAGAGAAAACATCCTTATGAAGGCCAACTGATCATTTTCAATACTTGCAGATGTCCCAAACAGTCCAGATCAATTTCTGGATACTGGTAATGAGTAGAGAGGCAAATATAGCACAAATGTGCTGAAATACCAGGATCCTTTGTATTTTTTAAAATTTTGATTTGATAACCACACTTTGTGCTACCTGTCTTTGCTCACTTCCATGACATACATAGATACACAGTTAAACTTTATTCTTCAGTGTTATCTGTCAAATAAAGCTGAACTCTAGGTACAAACAATAATATAGAAGTCTTACCTCTTTTAGGAGGCAGCTCTGGACACCCAAAGAAACAAACAACCTTAGAGAAGGTCATTTTTTTTTTTTTTTAGATTTTATTTACTTATTTGAGAGGTAAAGTTACAGAGAGAGGGAGAGAGAGTGACAGAGAAGTCTTCCATCTGCTGGTTCACTCCCCAAATGGCTGCAATAGCTGAGTATAGGCCAATCCAAAGCCAGGAGCCAGGAGCTTCATCTGGGTCTCCCAGGTGGGTTCAGGGGCCCAAAGATTTGGGCCATATTCTACTGTTTTTCCAGGGAGTTGGATTGGAAGTGGAGTAACTGGGATTAGAACTGGCCCCGTAGGAGATGCTGGCACTGCAGACGTAGGCTTAGCCTTCTACACTGTGGTGCTGGCCCCTATTTGGCAGCTCTTTTTTTGTCTCTACACTAGGACATAAATGTCTCAAAGATAGATATTTTCATTTATTCTGCTCATGGCTATATACCCCATTCCTAGAACAGAGTCTGCCATATAGTAGAAACTTGATAAATAATGTTAAATGAATTCATAAATGACTGGATGGCTCTGCAAGCGACCTTTGTGCATGCTCTGGGCTTCCAATGTGTGACTTCTGATTCACATTGAAACTTCATGTTACAACCCAAGAGAAGGAGAGATGGTGCAGTTTGGACAGTGAACATCTGAATTCTTACTTTCTTGGAAGGTCAGATCAAATGACACTATCCAAAAAAATAACCAAACACTTCCATCAGTTATAGTGCCATTCATATGCAAAACTAAAGCATATTCAACCATGTCAATCATTCATCCCATTTTGATCAGATGCTTGTCTACTTGTGACAAGGCCATTAGAGTTTAAGCTACCTAGAATCCCCACAACCCTGAAGTTTAAGTAAGTAGTGTTTAAAATTAAGCATATTTACTTTGCTGGCTGGGAGATGAAAATGAGATATTAAGCCTGATCTTTATAAAGGAAGGAAGTTAATTCAACAAAGATGATTTTTTTTTTTCTGAAAGTCCTTACCTCTTTGCCCTGGCTTGTATGATTCAAAATTTTGGATGTCAAAATTTAGCACATTGCCCTATCCTTCTACTTTTTATTTAGAAAAGATTCAGACAAGTCCAACTATATTAGAAAGTGAAGTTCAAATTATGTGTGCTTGTGTATATTTTCTCATATAAGAATTGACTAAACACCTAGAACTCTTTTTTTTTTTAAATTTATTTTACTTGAAAGTCAGAATTACATAGAGAAAGGAGAGGCAGAGAGAGAGAGAGAGAGGTCTTCCATTCCGCTGGTTCACTCCCCAATTGGCTGCGATGGCTGAAGCCAGGAGCTGGGAGCTTCTTCCTGGTCTCCCATGTGGGTGCAGGGTTGCAAGGACTTGGACCATCTTCTGCTATCCCAGGCCATAGCAGAGAGCTGGATGGGAAGTGGAGCAGCCGGGACTTGAACCAGCACCCACATGGGATGCTGGCGCTTCAGGCCAGAGTGTTAACCCCTTGCGCCACAGCGCCAGCCCCTAAACACCTAGAACTCTTCAATTTAAGTATGATAAATGTACATAATAGTATATATTATATATATGCAATGAATATATATTACTGTTATGCCATAGATGTCTGGAAGCTTGAACTATTTTAAATAGAGACAACTAAATACTATAGTGTGTAGTTCATTGCTCCAAAAGTGGTACCCAGAAAATACTAAAATTTTGAAAAGGGTGAGTTCTTTTTTTAAAACATTTATTTAATATAAATTTCCAAAGTACAACTTTTGGATTATAGCAGTTTTTCCCCCATAACCACCCTCCAATCTGCAAACTATCCCATCTCCTACTCTGTCTCCCATCCCATTCTTAATTAAGATTCATTTTTAATTATCTTTATATACAGAAAATAAAATTAATATATACTAAGTAAAGATTTCAACAGACTGCACCCACAAGACACACAAGATTCTACATGGGGAGTAAGTGCACAGTGACTCCTGTTGTTGATTTAACAATTGACACTCTTATTTATGATATCAGTAATCACCCGAGGCTCTTGTCATGAGTTGCCAAGGCTATGGAAGCCTCTTTAGTCCATAAACTCTGACCTTATTTAGACAAGGCCATAGTCAAAGTGGAAGTTCCTCCTCCCTTCAGAGAAAGGTACCTTTTTCTTTGATGACCCCTTCTTTCCACTGTGATCTCACTCACAGAGATCCTTCATTTAGGTCACTTCTTTTAGCACAATGTCTTAGCTTTCCATGCCTGAGAAACTCTCATGGTCTTTTTAGCCAGATATGAATGCCTTAAGGGCTAATTCTGAGGCCAGAGTGCTGTTTAGGGCATCTGCCATTCTATGAGTCTGCTGTGTATCCCACTTTCCATGTTGGATTGTTCTCTCCTTTTTAATTCTATCAGTTAATATTAGCAGACAATAGTCTTGTTTATGTGATTCCTTTGACACTTAATCCTATCTTTATGATCAATTATGAACTTAAACTGATCATTTTAGTAAGATGGCATTGGTACATGCCACTTTAATGGGATTTGGAATCCCATGGCATGTTTCTAGCTCTACCATTAAGGGTGAGTCCAAGTGTGCCGAACTGTACATCTCCTCCTGAAAAGGGTGAATTCTTAGATGAAAATAGATCCTTAGTAATTTAGGAAAGGTGAATAGCTTAGATGCTTTATTTGCCCTTTTGGAGACAAAAAGACATATTTAAAAAAAAAGAAGTTTGTGAAGGGGCGGTGCTGTGGCACAGTGGGTTAAGTCTCTGCCTGCGGTGCTGGCATCCTATATGGCTGCAGGTTCTCGTCCACACTGTTCCTCTTCAGATCCAGCTCTCTGCTATGGCCTGGGAAAGCAGTAGAAGATGGTCCAGGCGCTTGGGCCCTGCATGGGAGACCCAGCTCCTGGCTCTTGGCTTTGGATCGGCACAGCTCTGGTCATTGCAGCCATTTGGGGAATGAACCAGTGGATAGAAGACCTCTCTCTCTGTTTCTCCCTCTTACTGTTTGTAACTCTACCTCTCAAATAAATAAACAGTAAATAATAAATCTTTTAAAAAACTGTTATGAAAAATAAAATGAAACACTATTAATTTTGGTGCAAAAACTTTTTGAAATCTGTGCATAAGAGGAGTATTCAAAAAGTTCATGGAAATACATATTATAAAAATGTACATGGCTTTCAATTTTTTCTGCAAAATAAATTTAGCTTTTAATTCCATTTTTCATGAACTTTTTTATGTCCCCTCAGAGAAGGCAACATGCTGAGATACCAACAGATAATCTTGCCCAAAACTGAAACCGATAGAATGTTAGTGCCTTCCCTCTGCTCTCTGCTGACAGACTGGACACATTCTGGCTGAGTAGGAGGGATCATTTCATAACCTATGATTTGAGTCTTCAATTCTTATGAAAGGTTCAGAAACTCTTAGAACTACCAATGAATTTAAAAATCTGTCCTTAACCACTTAAAAAAGAGTTTATTTACTTGAGAGGCAGAGAAACAGATAAACACAGAAAGTTCCCATCCACTGATTCACTTCCCAAATGCCTGCAAAAACAGCATTGGGCCAGGCCAAAGATAGGAGCTCAAAATGCAATTCAAGTCTCCCGTGTGGGTAAAAGCAGTCAAGTATTTGGACCAAGTATTTGCACCTCACATTAGAAGGAAACTGGAATAGGGATCAGATCTGAGAGTTTAATGCAGACACTTGATATGGGATATGTGTGTCCCATATCACTAGCAACATTTTAACCATTAGGTCAAATGCCTGCCTCACCATTCTTTATGGCATTTTCATTTTCCAAATAAGATGCTTTCAGAGTCCTCCCCTTACTAAAATTGATGGATTTCTTTAAAATGGTTAATTCTGCTGAAGGGTCTTGCTGAATGAGTACCCCTTTCCATTGGCATACCTTTTGAGAATGGAGAGCAGTGATGGAAAAGTTTTTAAAATAAAGAGAAAATTAGTTTATGTACTCAAGTCAGAATGAAGTTTTACTAGGTTAAAGTAAAATTCATCATAGTACAACTGGCATTAGAATTTAGACTATCAGTTTCCTCTCCTGCAACTCTGAAACCTTCCTAGCCTCTTAGTTTCCTACACTAAGGGTCTGTTGCCACAATAGTCAGGGTAGTCAGGGGAAGGAAATGCTTGCTCACCTTTGCTGAATTTGGAATAATCACTCCACATCAAAGAGGTGACTCACTCCACCCGCTTGCCAGCCCCATGCTTGCTTCCCACCTCCTACCACCATTTGCTGGCTGTGCTGTTCTTGGCTGGCTAGAGACTTCCACCAGCAAGTCCAGATTTGTGGTGTCTGGCAGTTCATCTCCCTGAATGATGAGGCTTCCTGAGGTTGGTCGCTCTGCAGGTTGGAACCTGAAAGTGACCACCAATTTGCATGACCTATAGTTCAAAGTGTATGATTCAGAGCTGAGAACCTGGGCTTTCACCCCCACACCTCCAGTAGCACAAAGGGAAATGGAATCATTTTAGTTCCCTGCTCCTGTTATAGCAGTAAACATGCCGACAGGTTAGGAGTAAACTTGAAAGGTTGTGAGCATCCGTTTTCCTTGGTTTTGGTGAAATATGCTGCTGTTGGGAATTCCAGGTTTATTTTGGTGATCTCAACAGTGTTATTACAGTGTGACGAAGATAGAGTGGCTCAGAAAATAGTTATTCTTGATGGATATATCACTCTCTGGATGGAAATTCTGAACTTGCTTTAGAGGTTCTTTTTTTTTTTTTTAAATCGATACACTTCCTTTAATATCAGACTCCATATTGCAGATAATGTGGATATGGAAAAATATAGAGCTTTGGAATTAGTAGAAATGAGTTTGAGATTAGCTACTCTGGGTGACTACAGATTCTTATAAAATAAATGCAGCATCGCACGGAAGGAAACTGGAGTCAGACTGACTTGTTTGAGACTCTTAGAGGACCATGTACCAGCTGCACAGCTCTCAGCGCTTTCAACTCTTTCAATTTCCTTGTGGAATACATAGAGTAATACTGAAAGTTTCCTCTTAACTTTGTTGTAAAGATTAAATAAGATATACAAATAATGTTCTAAACACTGAGGCTGGGATACAATTAGCTTTCAATAAATGTTGGTTATATTCTGCACCTATTTCCTAACTTGGAAAAAGAGAAGACAACTTGAAAAACATGCCACACATGCTGCAGTGAGATATGAAATATCAGATGAAGCGGTACAAAAAAAGTGATTCCGGAGAGTGACTTTTTAGCTTTGTCTAACTGCCTTTGAGGTACAAGCCCATTGCTTTTATCTAGGATGTGTGGGTTTGTTGCGTTGTCTTTAGGTATAAACTTTGACAATTTTCTTTTTTTTTTTAAGGGAAAGGGTTTATTGAGGAAAACCCAGCAAACCAGAGGGAAGGGTGGAAGAGGGAAAAGGAAAGTAAGAGAGAAAGAGGAGAGAGAAGAGGAGAGAGGGGAGTGAGAGAGAGAAGAAGGCAGATGAGAGGAGCCAAGAGCAGGAGAGAAGAGCCAAGAGAGCAGGAGATAAGAGTCAAGAGAGAAGAGCCAAGAGAGCGACAATTTTCACTTAACAGACCAGCATTCAGGATGCTCACGATTACTTCTGCTAATGATGAGTATAACACCTTGCATGTATGAAGTAGCATAATCCTCAGATATTTTCCCATTGAGTATTCACATTGCCGGCTTTCCAACAAGCTTGGCTATTTAGGAAAACTGAGCTCTATCTCTGATGGTGTGGCTCGAGCACTTCTGTGATGGTCCTAGGACTGACACCTGTTAAAAACAGTGCTTGTAGCGCTTCAAGGACTGTATTGGCAGTAGGATGACCTGCCTGTGTTAGAGCAAAGCTTCACTAGCCCCACCTTTCCTTATAGGCACACAGTTGGCCTTCTTTAGCCTGCCCTGCTGAATAATAATGCTCCTGGGGAATCTGGAGGAGAGTTGGTGTGAACGGGTTTATGTGCTATCCACATTACCTCACTATTACTCATAGTCAGTTGGAAAACTTCCATCCATTCTACTTGATCCTAGCTACCTAAGGGATTTGAACTGACATCTGCTATCAAAGACCATTTGAAAAGAGCATGTCTGAGTATTAGGTTTCATTCAGCAAATATTAACTGGAAGCCATTAATAAGGGGGTGCTATGAAATAGAAATTCTTCTGGCTTCAGGAAAAGATCAATTTAAATGAAATCCCAAATCTGCTACTACTGTCTGTATGAGTATGTTAACCTCAAAACGTTCCTACTCATCTGAGAAATAAAGTAATGTAATATATCTTTACAATGTGAAAAATAAGATTTTTGTACATATAAACTGATTAGTGGCAAGTGGTTAACAAATGGAAGCTGCAGTTAGTATTGTGTTCTTAATATTGTGTGCTTTTCTAGTAAAATGAAATGCTCAGAGAAATTGGTCAATTCTCCTTTAGATATCCCAATTCCATAAGGTTATTGAATTAGGTAGATAAAACAGATGGGAAAGTGAATTGTAAAACAACAGAGACTTACTATGGTTATTTAGATAAAATGAACTTGAATTCAAGAAATACTGGCAGACACATCAAATAGAGTGATCTATCTTTATTAGAATATTAAGACAAGAAGACAAGAAAGAAATTAACTTGAAGCATAGCTGAGATTCATTTTTTACATACTCCTTATATTGTTCCATCTCTGATCTGTATAACTAGGACACTTCTAAAATAAACTTTGTCTGATGTGTGTGTGTGTGCTTGTGTGAGTGCATGTGTGTGTATGTGTGTGTGTGCATTAAAAATCTTCATTTTATTGGACAATTTCTTATATGTTGATTCTTACAGAAGAGTTATAGCAGAGGAGTGAAGAAGAATGAAACTTGGATTTTATTTTTAATATATTTCTAAAAACATACCAGGAAAAATGAATGTAACAATAGAAAAAGAGGCAAAATTAGGGGCTGGCACTGTGGCGCAGAGGGTTAATGCCCTGGCCTGAAGCACCGACATCCCATATGGGTGCCGGTTTGAGACCCAGCTGCTCCACTTCTGATCCAGCTCTCTACTATGGCCTGAGAAAGTAGTAAAAGATGGCCCAAGTCCTTGGGCCCCTCTGCCTGCGTGGGAGATCTGGAAGAAGCTCCTGGCTCCTGGTTTCATGTCAGTGCAGCTCCAGCAGTTGTGGCCAATTGGGGAGTGAACCAGCAGATGGAAGACCTCTCTTTCTCTCTCTCTCTCTCTCTCTGCCTCTCCTCTCTCTGTGTAACTCTTTTAAATAAATAAATAAATAAATCTTTTTAAAAAAAGGAGACTAAAATAATATCACTAAATGGATGCATTTATGAATTATACCCAAGACCTACAGGCTTAGAAAGCTGGTCACATTAATGCTGTTTAATTCTATTTATTCTCTAAGAAATAGATAAACTTTTGAAAATTCGAGTTTCTTTACTAACCTTGAAAAACCCATACTTATTGGGAGGGCATTTACTTTCAGTAAGCTGCTCTGATTTAAAGTCCAGCATTAGGATTGACTATGGCAACATAAGCAATGTGACAAGGAGGCAAAGAGATTACCTGGATAACTTCAACAGTAAAGATAGCTGATGTAGGGGGCTGGTGCTGTGGCACAGCCGGTTAAAGCCCTGGCCTGAAGTGCCAGCATCCCATATGGGCGCTGGTTCTAGTCTCGGCTGTTCCTCTTCAATCCAGCTCTCTGCTATGGCCTGGGAAAGCAGTAGAAGATGGCCCACGTCCTTGGGCCCCTGCACCCGTGTGGGAGACCCAGAGGAAGCTCCTGGATCCTGGCTTCAGATCGGCACAGCTCCAGCCATTGCAGCCATCTGGGGAGTGAACCATCAGATGGAAGACCTCTCTCTCTCTGTCTCTACCTCTCTGTGTAACTCTGTCTTTCAAATAAATAAAATAAATCTTTAAAAAAAATAGCTGATGTAGGTATGCGACCCAGTCCTTTGAGTCTTATAAGTTTTATTTCTTTGCCTTGCCTGGGTAATTACACTGAGTTTCCACATCACTTGGCTGGGTAGACATGGAGAAGATTTTTAGCTCATGCTCATAGGGGTAAGAAATTCTGAGTTGTGTAATTGGTATTCTGCTTTGAAACATCTATCCAGGAGTGCTTAGCTGAATAATTTGCCTGAACTTGCCTTTTGGAGTTAGCTAAGTTGGTTGATATTTGCCATTCATGACCATGACACTTTATGAGCCTACCTAGAAGTAGATATCCTTCTTAGTTAGTAGTTGAAACCATGCTTTCGTCTCTTAAATCCAGGCTTTTCTTAAACTTCGCTGACTTATGTTAGTTCCCTGTTTGTTTGGCAGAGCTATAGAGAAATAATCACTGGGCTGAAGCTGTGATGCAGCAAGTTAAAGCCCCAGCCTGCAGTGCTGGAATCCCATATGGATGCCAGTCCAAGTCCTGACTACTCCTCTTCCCATCTAGCTCCCTACTAATGCACCTGGGAAAGCAGTAAAAGACTGCCCAAGTCCTTAGGTTCCTGTACACATGTGGGAGACCAGGAAGAAGTTCCTGATTCCTGGCTTCAGATCAGCTCAGCTCCAGCTGTTGTGGCCATTTGGGGAATGAACCAGCAGATGGAAGATTGCTCTCTCCCTCTCTCTGTAACTCTATCTTTCAAATAAATAAAATAGATCTTTTTTCTTTTTAAAGAAATAACCACTAACTAATATGCACCCCCCCCCCCCAAAAAAAAGGAAGGAAAATAGCTCATCTTCCTACTTAGGAGTATTTGTTCTTTAAAAACTCTTTGACCACCAAGGGACCTCAGATGCTTCAAGTCAGTTGTCTTCAACAAAAATAATCCTACGAAGGTTCACCAGGGCTTTTCAAGGGCATGGGGAGGTAGTGTGAAAAACATTTTCAAAGCCACAACTTTCCCATGAGTTCTTCCTAAAAATGGTCTATGGTCAAGGCATCCATATTTATAATTTTCCTTTTGCTACTTTAGAAAAGGTTAAGTGTTTCAAAAGTCACACTTCTCATCCACCTGGAATCTTACGATTCATTGCTCTGGAGTGAAAACACTTCAGCAATGACACCAAACACATGAGCAAATAACACTACTTTACCATGCCCTGGTAGTTGTGGAAGTGAGAATTTCATGTCTGGGTAACAAACCACAGGTGTTGTCTAATTTTTCATTTTTGAGAAAATAGAGGAGGGCTAAAATTTTTTTCCACAGGTGGATCTTGAAAAATATTTTTGTATAATAGATAAGCATGTAATTTTTTGGCACAAATGTTGTGCAAAGATCTAAGAGTTAAGTATCAAAGCTACAATAAGAGTCTTTTCATTCCCATCTATAAGGTGTATTTATATATTTTTTCTCATTTAATCTCAATTAAAATGGCAAACTAAAATAGAATTAATGCTGAAGTCTATCTCATTCTAGAAACAAGTAATATTCATATACAGATTTATGGGGAGAAAAGACCCAGCTTTGTTTATCCAGCTTTAATGTAATATTTATCAGTATTTTAATATTTAATATAATTGTATGAAACATAATTCAACAATATTTTGTGAAACTACTACTAATAATAGTGTATTACTTTCGAAAGCTTTTTCTTTTAAGATTAATTTATTTATTTGAAAGGCAGAGTTACAGAGAGGCAGGCAGAGAGAGAGAGAGAGAAAGAGAGAGGTCTTCCATCCGTTGATTCACTCCCAGGTGGCTGCAACAGAAGGAGTTGTGCCAATCCATAGCCAGGAGCTTCTTCCTAGTCTTCCAAGCAGATTCAGGGGCCCAAACACTTGGGCCACCTTCTACTGCCTTCCCAGGCCACAGCAGAGAGCTGTATAGGAACTGGAGAAGCCAGGATTCGAACTGGTGCCCATACGGGATGCTGGAACTGCAGACTGGGGCTTTAACCTGCTGTGCCATAGCACTGGTCCCAGGAAAACAATTTTTTTTAGCAGTTAGCACCTACCTATTAGAAAATTTAAAAATTAAATTTATTTTATGTTTTTGTTACAATGAAGTATAAGAGTCATTAATAGAAGATACTTAAAATAACATTACATTGTATTAATAGTTACATGAAATTGGGATAAAACTTGATAAGGAAAGAAAGTGGGAAAATAGGTTGAAAAAAATAAAGGAGGTGGGTGGAATTGTAGTGTAGTGGGTTAGGCTGCCACCTGGACACTTTCATCCCATATCAGAGTGCCTGGGTTAGAGTCCTCCCCCCACTTCTGATCTAGCTTCCTGCTAATGTGCATTCGGGGAAGCAGCAGGTGATGGCTCAAGTAGTTGGGTCCCTGACACCCACATGGGAAATCCTAGTGGAGTTCTGGGTTCCTGGGGTCTGCCCCACCCAGCACCACATGTCATGGGCATCTGGGAGTTAACCAGTGGATGGAAGAGTTTTCACTCTGTCTCTGTTGCTGTGCCTTTCAAGTAAATAAAAACAAGTAAATAAACATTAAAATAAAAGGAAGATACAAAATTTCAAACTGTTAAAGAAGATCTCATCTATAAATAAATTTGTTTTTAAATTGATAGAAAATCAAATCACTTTGTTAATCTGTTTCCTTAGGATACATTTAAAAATTATGTAATAATCTCGTTTAAGATTAACGTTTAAAATAAGTTGTACTCTTACCACAATAATGATTATCTATGTGAGGTAATATATATGAGTTAATTACCTAAATTTAACTCTTTTGAAACATATGTATATTTCAAAAAATTATGGTGTGCCCAATGAAAGTATATAATGTTATGGATCCATTTTAAAAATTACTTAAGCACATAAACTTAGAAATGACATCATTTGCAATTGTTTACATTTTGGACAAATTTTAGATGTCACCTTAAACTTTTGTATGGGGATATAGGGATTTTCAAATTCCTTTAGAAAGTACACAAGCGGAAAGTTTGAGTAACTTAATTGCTTTCAGGGTTGGAATTGGCTTCCTGACTGCAGATTCTCTGTGAACAGTGAGCAGCCTGGTACTGGTTTCGCAGGAATGAATACAGGAATTGTTCACAGGAGTATACCATCATCTGGACCTTTCCAGGAGACCTGGGACAAACTTTCAAACATTCAGGACCAGGCGAGCCTATCAGCCTAATATATCTGCAGGAAAGCCCAAATTTTGTTAGGAAAGGTTGAACTGATTAAAAACAAATAGCCAGCTCCTCATATCACTGTGGAATGTAATGTCTGTATTTACCAAGTAAAATAAAATGGACCTTTTCTTATAAGAGTTAGAAACAAATGAGGCAGAAACCATTCAAATAACAAAAAGATTATGATAATATTCAGTTATTCATGTTTCGTTTAGTTTTCTTTTCTAATTTTTGTGCATTTTTGCAAGAAATAAAGGATAGGCAATAACTTTCCATACATTTAAAATGAAAAATTCTAAATAGTTATAAAAGCATAGAAATTGCTAACAATGATATTGTTCAAATTAATAATATTTTGATCAACACAATAAAACACAATAAAGTCCAATTATAGGCTAGAGGCAGATTTTAACTTCAACTTCAGAGCATTATGAAATATATATTTTTTCTGTTTTAGTAATTCTCATTTATATTCAAAACAGGTTGACCTCTCTTTCCCAATAACATTTATTTTATTTTGGGAGAAACAAAACAATAACAGTGAATGAGGATATTTGCACAAAAAATTCTTCTACTGAGCTGTGAATCTGGAAGTATATTTCACTTTAGTGTCAATACACTCCTTTGTTATATCATTTTCTCCTCAGTAATTACAAATTTTCCATATATCACTCATATTTCACTCCTGGAATGTTTCAAAGAAACCATGGAAGCTATTATAATCAGAAGAAAAAGAATACGCAAAAATACTTCCACTCAAGAGAATTTGCTTTTGTGCTCAACTTGTAAGGGATTTATTATGAACATCACATTGCTTGGAAAATCAGAAATTTGAGAAATTTTCCAACCAATTAGGAAGATATCATGCAAGTATGAATTACTTTTGCAAGCTGAAAGAAAATTTCAAATACTATTAATAAAAAATTATCAGACAATCCCCAGTTTTTCTTATATTTTTGCCTACCAACATGATTAAAACAAACAAAAACTGAATCCAGTGTTTTTACTCATGTCTCAGAGATGAAAATATCCCAAGATCTGCTGTCATCCCTTCAGAAAAAAGAATCGCAGTATGATGAATATAGAATCAGTAGATGGTAGGATGACTTGGAAGAAAAGATGGACAAGTGGGATGATTTATTTTGGATTTCCTCGTAGGGTAGGTGCATTCAAGTCATTTACTCAAGAGAAAGTAAGAGATGAGTTATATCTGCCTTTCTGATAAAAACCATGCAATGATTCATGCTTCATTCAGTGTTTAAATTAGTACGTTTATCTATGATATTTACAATAACCATGTTCCAGGTTGATTAAGGTTTAATCACAACTGACTAAGCAAGTAAGCATGAAAGACAGAGAATAAGTCATAATTATTACTCATGTATGCATATCCTTGCAATAGTCATGGATTTAGACTCATTTGTACCTCACTGAAGCTAACTTTGCCATACCTTTTTTATGGGAGTAAGTAACTTGAGGCATACAAAAAGAAATTGAAAACGCAGAAAATATTTACTTAATAGCTTCTCAGATGTTATCCAGTACTCTGCTAAGTTTTCACATAGGTTAAGAAAATCGAATTTCCCAAATATGTCAGAATTGAGTTCTGTACCTCATACACACTTACCTGGCCTTAAGTATGCCCAGAAGTTCACGCTAAAATTTCTTTTTCAGACTGTCCCCTTCTCTCCATATCCAACCATAACAGGAGCACTCGGCTCTCTTGTTCAGCCTTGTAGAATTTTCTCACCTTCCACGGGTTTAGGCAAGTCTTGTTTTCAACCCATAGTTTGGCAGGCCAGCAGAGTTTAACAAATTAAGCTCTCATACTTTGCAATGGAATACTATGTTTGAATATGAATAGGAACTGACTGAATCAATTGAATGTTTTTAAGATAAAAACAAAATAAATGCTTAAATATCACTTAAAACCATCAAAAGCAACATACAATTTTTAGACTACTTATAACAAGGAAAAGAAGAAAATATTTCCTCTTCACATTTTGATGCTTTATGTCAAATTTGTTTTGTTCTATTTCAAGTATTATAAAATAATTCTCTTAAATGTCACTTAGCTCCACAATGGAGTAGTAATTCAAGAGTGAGTCTGAGAAACATTCTGGAGACACAATGAAATGTATAATATTTACATATAAAGCTATTGAGAGCATAGCATTATGGATTCACAAATAATGGAAAAGGGGAAAAACAAAAATGCTCCCTTCTATAAACAACAAGCATAAGAATTCATTGTAAGACCTTTACTGGTTTGAACACAAGCAATTAAACTTGCAACAGCAAGACTCAGCTAATAATGAAAAAGGAAACCCAAATCCTTTCAAAACTGAACTCAGAAGTTGGTAGCAAGATTCTTTTCCCTTCACTTCCCTTCCTGTCCTCCCCTCTCCTCTCTTCCCTCTCCCTCCCTCCTCCATCCTCTCTCCTGCCTCATCCTCTCTCCCTCCTTCTTCCTTTCTTTCTTTTCTTTTTTTCTTTCTCTTTCTCTTTCTTTTGTTTCTTTCTTTCTCTTTCTTTTCCTTTTTCTTTCTTTCTCTTTGTCTTTCTCTCCTTCCTTCCTTCCTCTCTTCCTTCCTCCCTCCCTCCCTCCCTCCCGTCCTCTCTTCCTCACTTCCTCCCTTCCTTCTTATTTCTTTCCAATATCATATTTAAGTATTATTATGATATTTAGTAATTTTCTAAAAGGGTGGTTACTGCCCATGTTGTTAATTCTGTTTAACATTCTATTTACAAGCATTTTCCAGTGCTGACACTTTCCTGGAATATTGTTGTTCTTGGTTCTCCTTTAGAGAAGAATATTCTACCTACTTCATTCTTTCAACCTTTTCATTCCAACTTCCTACCCAGCAATTAGCAGGAAATATTTTGACAAGTCTAATGCTTTCAATCAAGGTAAAATACACGATAATAAAAAGCAATAGAATAAAAGAAGAAACTCACTTTTTATGATTAGGTTCTTTATTTGTTATTAAAAATGCATCAGATTTGAAATCTGAGTAGTAAGGTTTTATCTAATAATTTCAATTACTGGTATGCTTGTTGTCACATTGTATAATTTTAATATTTCTAAGAACTTTTTTTTTGCAAAGTGTACAGAGAATGACTACCCAGCCTCCATATTGCCTATTTAGGTAATGTATATACTTTTTAGTTCTACATCTGAAGTAATATCTTCCTGTAACTTTCGCTTACACATTCACTTCTTTTATAGTTTCAGAAAATGACCTTAAATTATAAGAAAAATAGTGTCATGATGTAAAGCAGATTATGTTTTATTTCATTTCTCCTATCCTCTGTGGCCTGTATGCATGTAAAATTAGAGTACTGGGGACCACAGGGAATATTAGAAATTATCTGGTAGCACTCTTTCCCTTTGAGATGAGTAAACTGAAACTCAAGAAGCTGCTATGGTTTTGTATAACAGCTTGAGTTTTTGAGTGAAATGGAATCTGATTTAAATTCTATTTTAGGGGCTGGTGCTGTGGCGCAGTGGCTGAGGCCCCTGCTTCCAGTGCCGGCATCCCACATGGGCTCCGGTTTGAGTTCTGGCTGCTCTACTTCCCATTCAGCTCTCTGCTATGGTCTGGGAAAGCAGTGGAAGAGGGCCCAAGTCCTTGGGTTCCTGTACCCCTGTGGGAGACCTGGAAGAAGCTTCTGGCTCCTGTCTTCGAATAGGCACAGCTCTGGCCATTGTGGCCAATTTGGAAATGAAACAGCGGATGGAAGACCTCTCTCTCTCTGCCTCTCCTTCTCTCTCTGTATAACGCTGACTTTCAAATAAAAATAAACAAACATTTAAAAAAATAAAAGATAAATTCTGGAGCAAGTGTCTGGCTTAGGGCTTGAGACACTCACATTCTATGTTGGAGTGCCTTGGTTTGGGTCCCGACTCATTTTTCCAGTCCCAGCTTCCAGCTAATGCAGATTCGATAAAGCAGCAGATATGACTCAGATACTTGGATCTCTGCCATTCCTGGCCTCAGACTGAGTTCCCAGCTCTGGGTTTCAGCCTGGTTCAGCCCTAGCAGACATTTGGGGAGTAAACTAGCAGAAGGGAACTCTCTGTGTCTCTCTCGGTCTTTCCACTTCTCATATAAATAAAATAAATAGTAAATAATTTTTTTAAAAAAATGTATTCCTCTTTCTAATTGCATACTTACTTAGTCTAGGCTATAAGCTTGAGCAGAACAGAAATTGCTGCTTACAGATATTTTCCAAACACTGACCATAGTGCTTGGCACAGAGCGGGTGCTCTAGAAAGGGAAGGAAAGAAAGAAAGAAAGAAAGAAAGAAAGAAAGAAAGAAAGAAAGAAAGAAAGAAAGAAAGAAAGAAAGAAAGAAAGAAAGAAAGAAAGGAAGGAAGGAAGGAAGGAAGGAAGGAAGGAAGGAAGGAAGGAAGGAAGGAAGGAAGGAAGGAAGAAAGAAAGAAAGAAAGAAAGAAAGAAAGAAAGAAAGAAAGAAAGAAAGAAAATACCAAAATTGCCTGTACTCTGATCTTCCCAAGCCTTTCCTCAGGAATTTAAAGTTCGATTTCCATGTCCACCTCAGATCATAAGCCTCATGAGAGCAGAGCTGTGTCTATTTTTCTATGTACTTCGTTTTCATTTTCAGGTCACATAAAAGGAGCTATAGTTTTAAATCATTGCTGCCTCAGGGCTATTTTCCCACCTATCTCAATTATATCTCCTCTTCTAAAGTATGATTTGGTGAAGAATTTTAGATTTTGAAGAGGGCTGAAAGTTGTTTAGTTCAATCCACTCACACCAAATCCAATGGGACTTGTTGCAATTGTTTATGCTATGAGTATTTTATCCCTACCCTGATCACAGCCACCTTCTGGCTCAGTACTCTGCTACTTTTCTCATTATAGGAACCCATAGTAGATTTAATGCAACCTCAACTACTATATTGCTTAGAAATCTGGAGCCTTGTGGTGGGCAGATGGCACTGCAGTTAATATGCTACTTGGGACTTCCATACTCCACATCAGAGTACCTGGGTTCAAGTCCTGGATCCACTTCCAATTTCAGCTTCTTGCTAATGCACATCCTAGGAGGTACTGGGTGATGGCTCAAGTAGTTGGTCCCTGTGTTGGGGGTGCAGACTATTGTGGGCATTTGAGGAATGAACCAGAATATGAAAGATTTCTCTCTCTCTCCTTTAAAATTTTAAAAAATTATGAAAAAAGAAATCTCAGGCCCTTATACATTCCTTAGCTTCTCTGTCACCTCAATGTTCTTGGGATCTATGTTTTGTCTCTACCTGTCTGCTCCCTCTTTCCAATTTCTGACAAAGAAGAGACTTCTCTTGCATTTCCTCTGTGTTCACATACAAACTTCTAGGACCCATTTTTCTCTAACATTTACATCTTTAAATTCTACTTCTCCAGGCTCTTTTCCATTGCTTGCAAACATTTTCAGTTCTCACTTAGCCTATAATGCCATCCATTAAATCTGTTACCTTCAAAAACCACCTTTTCATCAATTCCTACCTAAAATACTGAACAAGTATATCCCCCAGTCATTTCTCATTACCAGCTCATTTTCTTTCTTTCTTTTTTTTTTTAGTAAAGATTTATTTATTTATTTGAAAATCAGCGTTACACAGAGAGAGGAGAGTCAGAGAGAGAGAGGTCTTCCATCTGCTGGTTCACTCTCCAGTTGGCTGCAATGGCTGGAACTGTGCAAATCTGAAGCCAGGAGCTTCTTCCAGGTCTCTCACATGGGTGCAGGGACCCAAGGACTTGGGCCATCTTCTACTGCTTTTCCAGGCCACAGCAGAGAGCTGGATCAGAATGGAGCAGCCAGGTTTCAAACTGACGCCCATATGGGATGCTGGCGCTTCAGGCCAGGGTGTTAACCCACTGCGCCATAGCACCTGCCCCCCAGCTCATTTTCAACTACTAGACATGGACTTGAGTCCTAGTTAATTTCTGAACCTGCTCTATTTAAGAATAGTGCTCTGTGATCCCAAATTATAGAGGTGTATTTGAGTTCTTATCTGTTTCAACCTGTCTGCCATATTGGAAACAACTGGCTTCCTACTCCTTAAAATTTTCTCCTGCCTTACTGTGAGACGCACTGATGATTGTCCTTCTACCTCATTGACTACTTCTCTTCACTATGCACCTCTACCGTGGAAAGAACTCCATTTTTCTTTTCTTTTTTTTTTTTAAAGTGTCTGTTCATTTTTTAAAGATTTATTTATTTAGTATTTGAAAGGCAGAGTTACAGAAATGCAGAGGCGGGGGGCGGGGGGGAGGTCTTCCATCCATTGGTCACTCCCCAAATGGCTTCAATGGCCAGAGCTGAGTTGATCCAAAGCCAGGAGCCAGGAGCTTCTTTACTTCCAGGTCTCCCATGAGAGTGCAGTGGCCCAGGAACTTGGGCCATCTTCCACTGCTTTCCCAGGCCAGTGCAGAGAGCTGGATCAGAAGTGGAGCAACTGGGACTTGAACTGGAGCCCATATGGGGTGCTGGTACAGTAGGCAGTGGCCTCACCCACTACACCACAGCATTGGCCCCTCCAGTTTTCTTAATATCATATGTATTTTTCCTCTCCTTAAGCTTAAGCTTTTTCCAGGTTGCAAATTTTGCAAGCCAAACTGCATTCTTAACTTTTCCCTGATTCCATGCATCAGGGTTTATGCTAGCACAGTAAGTATTTATTGCATCACATGGAAGAGTAGGATTCAAACTTTTTAAAAGCAGGACACCCTGCTCAGTCTCAGCATGATAGATTACTAAAATAATAATAATAATAATAATAATTTGGGCCTAAGTAATAATATCAATTCTAAGTTGAACTGCAGACTCTAAAACAAACTAGGATTTTATTTTTAATATACAAAACATTATTTAAATCCTCTTTTCTCTATTACTTTTACTATCTTTTCCAAAATTGTAGCTGCTCTTTAAAAACTTTCTCTCCCCCCCCCCCCATAGCTAGCTGGTTAGCTAGCTAGCTAGACAGAGATAGAGAAATAGATTTGTTTATCTTCTACCTTTTTCAATTATATGAGTTTCCTTTGCCCTATTTTAGAACAAATTGCTCAGGAAAGGCAATGTATAGTTGTTTCTATTCTGACTCATCCTTTAATAATAATGTCTCCTTAGTCTCCAACCTTCTTTCACAAAATCAGTGGTCCCTCTTTAAGGCTTTGATTTTTGTAAGTTCAATACACGTGGGTAAACATTTTTTGAGAAATGAAAAGGAAGAGGAGAAATGGAAGTCCGAAAAGTTCACACATCATAAAAGGGTGGTTGCCACCAAGATGACTATCAACAAATAAAGTCAATGATTTGAAGAAGCGCACAGACACAGTAGTGTACCACAGTAAACATGAAGTGTATGACAAGGGATACATAATAATAAAGTGCCTATATCTGCTAAAAACTTTTTAAATCTTTATAAATCATGGGAGATTTAAAATTATCTTTCTAATATCATCATTTCTACTCAAGTTCACTCTACTAAATTTTCTTTGGGAGAGAGATAGGCTGCATGGGAAATAAAGCTTTTAGAGTTTGACACAGCAAATAGCCTGCCTTAAGTATGCTGAATTCTAGAAGAACTACCGATATACTTAAAATAGTTCTAAATAAATGGATATATAAATACAGGTGTCTGGGCAAAGGAGTTATTTAGTAGTAAGCCAAGGCTGGTGGAAAACGGTGACGGGTTGTCAATATATACATCTCTCTTTTTCTAGGGGGAAATATATTTTCAGGGCATCTGACTCATATTTTCACTCTTCCTCATACTATACCCTAAACACAGGGGTATGCACCTTGAGATAAGATGTGGTGAGCCAACCACATCCTTTTAACTTTCTCTGTTTTTCTTCCTGCCCAAACAGAACAGATAGAAGCTCAACTAGTAGCATTGTGAGGTAGCACCCCAGGCATTTGATTCAAAACCAAATACAGATGAGATAGAATCAAGGAAATTCTCTGTCAGATGCAGGAACATCATTTGGAACCCACGTGACTGCAGGAGACATAAATCTGAATCTCATTAATCCCAATGTTTCTTACTCAGATGGGCAGACATTACCCAAAGATGCCTTTGTCTGGCGTACCAACTGCTCTTCATATTCTGCAACAGAGTATAACTTTAAGTGGTTAGCTTCAAGTTTAATTACTTAGTAGCACAAATAAGGAAATTTTGTTCACTTTTATTAAATTTAATAAATATCCCATATCATCCATTAAAGTCATATAATTAGAGGGAAAACAGAAATAGGAAATAAGCAGCAAGAGAAAGAATGAAAATGGGATAATCCTGAGTTAACACAATAGGAATGATTAACTTGAAAATTACGCTCTGACATCCTGGGCAGCTATAACAGGAAAGGGATCACTCCTTGATCTTTTCTCTCTGTTGTGGCTATGGATCTGCAACATCTGTATCACCTGGGAGTTAGAAGTGCAAATTCTTAGTATAGCCATTATGGAAAACACTACAAAACTTTCTCAGAAAATTAAAATGAAAAATAGGGCTGGGCCGGCGCCGTGGCTCAATAGGCTAATCCTCCACCTTGCGGCGCTGGCACACCGGGTTCTAGTCCTGGTCGGGGCGCCGGATTCTGTCCCGGTTGCCCCTCTTCCAGGCCAGCTCTCTGCTATGGCCAGGGAGTGCAGTGGAGGATGGCCCAGGTGCTTGGGCCCTGCACCCCATGGGAGACCAGGAAAAGCACCTGGATCCTGGCTCCTGCCATCAGATCAGCGCGGTGCGCCGGCTGCAGCGACGGCCATTGGAGGGCGAACCAACGGCAAAGGAAGACCTTTCTCTCTCTGTCTCTCTCTCTCACTGTCCACTCTGCCTGTCAAAAAAATAAATAAATAAATAAATAAAAAATAAAAAAAAATAGGGCTACTAGCAATCCCAATTCTGGATATATATTCAAAGGAAATGAAATCAGTATATTGAAGCGATACCTGCAGTCCCTTGATCATTGCAGTATAATTTGCAACAGCCAAGAAATGGAGAGAACTTAAGAATCCATTAATGGGTTTAAAAAAAAAGTGAAGAAAATAAACAAACAAAATATGGTATACCATTCAGCCTTAAAAAGAGAAAATTCTGACATTTGTACCAACATGGATGAACTGCAGGTCATTATGTTAAGTGAAATAAGCCAAATACAAACAGAAAAATGTATGTTCGCACTTACATGTAGGATCTAAAAGAGTTGAACTCATAGAATAAGAGAGTATAATGGTGGTTATCAGAGGCCACAGGTGGGGTAGGATGGAGAGATATTCATCAAAGGATACAAAATTTCACTTAGGAGGAGTAAGTCAAGAGATCTATTGTATGATATGACTATAGTTAATGACAACATATTGTATTCTTTAAAATGACTATGAGAGTCAATATTAAGTGTTCTCACCACAGAAAATAATTATGGAAGGCAATACATGACTTAGACATCCAACAATGCATATATGTATGCCTATTTCAAAGTACCATGTTGTATATGAGAAATATATACAATTTTTATTTGTAAAATGAGAACATAAGTAAATCAGAAAAAAATCAAAAGAAACACAATCCTCAGACCCTACTCTAGTCCCACTAAATCAAAATCCTTGGGCAAGGTCCAGGAATCTCTATTTGACATAACTTCTGATGCATGTTATAGTGTTAAGAAGCTCTGCTATATTATAATCTGAGATGATGAAATAGGAAAAAGGTCTTTTAGGGCAAAACAGACCACCAGCAAATACTTCAATCTCAAGTGCTCAGGGAGCAAGCACACCCTTGATTGGGAAGAACCATTTCAGAGCCAGCTGGCAGAGCCTGAGCAAGCACGAGTATTCTGGGCACAGGGTCTCCACTGTGTGGCTGCCAGAGCCTACCTCTCACAGAAGCACCAGGGCCAGCCAAGAAACAATTGCTATTTCTTTCACTTCCTTTTTCTTTTCTTTCCTGACCCAGTAGCACTGGTGACCTTCCCACCAGATTTAATTACAGGCTAGGAGAGAAGGTCTAGTGTTTGGATTTGGTTCCCCTAGGAAAATATGACTTACTTCAGCTGATGAGATTTGCGCTTTCACAAGGGCTGAGGGACTGTCTGGGCAGGGAAGCTTGAAAGATTAGCACCCTCTGCAAGAGCTTCCAACTAGCCTCCAGGATGAACTGAAAACAGGATGAAAAATGGCCAAGAAATGTAGTTCACCTCGTTGGGATTTGCACAAGTCATACAGCCAGGAATATTTGGAGGAAAGCTAGAAACCTGCCCAAGTCCTGCCCCAGACCACACACAGACTTAGAGACTTTTGCTTACTTATCCCATGGTGATTAGCAAATGCAGCATGTATATTAGGCTCACAAATGTAGATCCACAGTTCTGAAATATAAGCCTAGGACTTTGTTTCCACATATATATATATTTTACATTCTCATTCCCCTTTGGATACTTCAGGTAGATGTCAGAGAAAATAGTTACTTCCTTAAAACATCGTAAATATACATATAAAGGTAAAAAATTACATGAGAAATGTCATCTCTCTAAAAACGGTAACAAGCATTATCCAGCCTTTACTGGCTTTGAAACAGTAAATTAGGATCTAAATAGATTGGTGAATAAAATAAAAATAAAAGTGTGAACTTCATTAGCTGAATTATAAAAATAAAAGGCAACAGCTAAGGAAAAGTAAGGTTGGCCAAACTTTCACTGATAGTTAAATTACTTCCTAGCCAAGGAGGCTTGGATAAATTTACTTAAATTTTCTGGACCTGATTTTCTTTGTTTGTTAAAAAAAATACACCAAAGAAAACCCTTTTGAGTGATTGAGTGCCTATGTATTTCTCTTTTCTGATAAGACAGAATAAGTAAATAAATAACAAATAAATAATAAATAAAAAGAAATAATAATATTAATATTAACAATAATTAAAGTACTTAATAATATTAATATTAACAACAATTAAAGTACTTAATTAACAATAATTAAAGTACTTAATTAAGTACTTAATAAGTACTTAGCTTATAATACAGGAAACCAAATATTTATGTTTATATCCTTCATATATGTAACTACATATTTTTAGAACCACATCATTGGTAGGTATGTGAGATTATGTTCCTTGTGATAAAAGCATTTGATTTTCATCAAGTTGCATTGAAGGTAACCAGGGAAGATTATTGTCAAATAGTTTATTAATAAAATCAAGATAGATATAAATAGATGTTCTCACCTAAAATGACTGACTTACTAATCAGCATACAAGGGAAAAGATTGAGCTTCTGCTTAAAAGAGGGTTAACTTAATACAAATTTATTGATAAATAAAATTCATTGTGTACTTTTAATACATAAATCTGTATGCTTATAGATGTTCTCACATAAGGCGTTGGAGAGCCATGTGAAGACTTAACATGCCCATGTTTGCAACAGCATTGTTCACAATAACCAAGTGGTAGAAGCAATCCAAATGTCCAATGATAGATGAATGAGTAAATAAATTGCACATGTATACACACATACAGTGTCTTCAAAAAAAAGGAAGCCTGCTACTGTACTATATCACTGAACACAGGGAACATTATACTAAGTGAAATAAGCCAGCCTCAAAAAAGCAAATACTGCATGATTCCATTTATATGAGGTACCTACTATAGTCAAACTAGTAGAGACGTAAAGTAGAATGGCAGTTACCAGAGAATGAGGAGGGAGGAAATGAGGAGTGTTTTTCAATGGTTATAGAGTTTCAGTTTTGCAAGATAAAAAATTCTAGAGATCTGTGGCACAACCATGTGAATATACTTAACACTACTAAACTGCACTCAAAATTGCTAAGATTTCAAAGTTTATGTTATGTGCTGTAACTAAAAATAAAGTGCACTGTATGTATTTCATCTTTGCTATTTTTATACTTTTTCTTATGAATCAAAGGTATTTTGTTGTTACTAAATCAAAGAGCCTGAAATGCAGTGCTCACATGAAATTCTATCTTCTTTTTCAATTTAGAGAATGTTTCAACCACAAGGAGAATTAAAATAAAACATGAAAACTAATATTATTCCTTCCTCATATTTTAGCGCTGTGCCTTCATGTTTAAAATGAAAGAAACTAGCTTTAAATGAATAAAGTTAATCTTTAAACAAAATTAATTAGAACCCAGAGATACAAATAGTAAGAACTCCTTGGTGTTCAGTTTGATCTTTGCAATTGCTAAGAACAAAAGCACTCATTCCCACAATCCAGCCCAGACTAGACACCAACTTGGATGAGTGGCCTAGTATGATAAGGAGAACTCTCCGATTTCAGGTGTTAACAAAACTTCAATTTTCTTTCAACACAACAAGCATCACTTTTGACAGTCATGCTCTGCAAGAGACAGAAGCTCTTACAAAGTTGTTATCACTCAATCAGCCCCATTCTTTGCTTTAGAGTTCAGAGATCCAGAGGTTACAAAGTTGATGTGAACCTCTTGACGATGCTCAAAGGAAGAACCCAGATTTACCTAAGAGAAAAGCTAAGAGAGAATGTGCTTCTTTGAAATATTCTGGATTATCTGTTACTATTTCCAAGGAAACACATTGGGACAACCACTGCAATGGAAATTGTCTTGGATTTGACATTTAAAGTCATTGGTTGAAGTTTTGGATCTGCTTCTCATTACATTTCCAAGCCTGCGACATGGGTTCCCAGAGGTTACTGTCCCAAGTCCTGTTCTCAGGGAGCAAGAGCATGTCCCTGGCCCATTCTCCTGAGGGCATACCATTTCTTAGATCTGGACACACCCCAGATCTAAGAAATGACCAATTGCAGAGAGGAGTCTATTTGCACAGGATACGAACAAATTTTGCATATATTGACTTGAGTGTCCACATACAAAGGCCAAGGACTCTCAGATATAGAATTGAATGGGGAAAGGAAACTGAAAGGGGGCAGGTCATTTTCTAGAGGTTTCCCTTTGCATTTTTGCCTGAGGCTTTGCAAATAGTATAGGCAGGTCTGTCATATCTGCCCTTCTTATTGTATGGTTGGTTCCAAAATCAGATTCTGTCCCCATTCTTGTCTGACATGATAGGCTACATTAACAGAGAGAAAAGAAAGATCGTGCCTTACAAATAGTAAGTGCCTAAAGGGAAGACCTATAATGATAAATATGTACTTCCAGGGCCGGTATTCTTCTGTAGGAAGTCAAACCATCTCCTGGGACCTCTGGGTGCCGGTTTGAGTCCCAGCTGCTCTACTTCCAATCCAGCTCCCTGCTAATGCACCTGGAGAAGCAGAGGAAGATGGTTCAACTGCTTGGGCCCCTGCACCCACGTGGGAGACCTTGGAAGAAGCTCATGGTTCCTGGCCCAGCTCTGGCCATTTCTGCCATTTGGAAAGTGAACCAGCAGATGGAAGATGTCTCTCTCTCCCTCCCTAACTCTGCCTTTCAAATAAAACAATGGCAACAAAACAAATATATACTTCCAACGCTGTGTAAAGAGCTATAAAATTCACCTTCTTCTTACCCTTGGCATCAGCTCAAATGAAAATAGACCCCTGATCCTGCGATCAGAGGAATCAATGTAAGTTAAGATTATACTGGGAGGTGAAAGAGTTCCTTGAGAATAAGATTTCACTGGAATTTAGAGTACATGACATGACACAGGACATGCTTTTCTTATCTGTTCAGTTGGAAGTGACAGCAAAGAGCCAGTAACTCTGGAGTCAGGGAGGTTTGGAGTTAAATCCCTCATCGACTTCACTATTCATGTGATTTCTAATATAACTTTCTTCATTTGTGAAATGAAGGTAAAGCTTTCTTTCTCTTATACTATGGGGATCAAATCAAATAAGATTTGGAAGGTACTTTGCATAGGATGAGGTATGTACCAAGCACTCTGTAAATGATAGCTATTATTAAAAAACTGAGAAAGCCTGATTGAGTGTTGTAGCACAGTGAGTTAAGCTGATACAAGCATTCCATATTGGAATGCTGGTTAGAGTCCTGGTTCCTCTGTTTCTGATCCAGTTTCCTGCTAGAGCTCCTGGGAAGGTAGCAGATGATGGCTCAAGTACTTGGTTCCCTGCCACCCATGTGTAAGACCTTGATGGAACCCTGACTTTTGGGTTCAACCTGGCCCAGCTCTGGCTCTTGTGGGCATTCAAAGACCACTTCCATCCAACCACTAGATGGAAGATCTCTCTCTCTCTCCCTCTCTCTCCCTTTCTCTCTCTCTTACTCTTCCTTTCAAATAAATAAATAAGTCTTTTTAAAAACTGAGGAAATAGGGGCTGGTGCTGTGGCAGAGAAGGTAAAGGCACCACCTGCAGTGCTGGCATCCCATATGAGCACCGGTTCTAGTCCCTGCTGCTCTACTTTGATCCAGCTCTCTGCTAAGGCTTGGGAAAGTAGTAGAACATGGCCCAAGTGCTTCGGCCCCTGCATCTGTGTGGGAGGCCCAGAAGAAACTCCTGGCTCCTGACTTTGAACTGGCCCAGTTCTGGCCATTGCAGCCATTTTGGGGGTGAACCAGCAGAGGGAAGATCTCTTTCTCTCTCTCCCTCTGTCTCTTTGTAACTCTGCCTTTCGAATAAATAAATAAATCTTTAAAAAATAAATAAAAACTGAGGAAATTTGATGTATGCATAATTTATTCATATGCACAAATATGTATTTTCTATAACTCTATTGAATTTTCCAAGAGCAATTGCTAAACAAATTTTATATAACTTAAAAAGCCGTTTCTAACTTTTAATGTTCCTGTCTGGTTAGAAGCCACTTCTTTGAGTGTAGAGATTTAGTGTTACCTGCTTATTTTTTTCCTTAATACCTAACTTAGTCCTAGGCATGGCATATTTTGGTTGAATTATTAATTCAAGAGAGACAGACAGGAATAAAATATTATCAAAGTCAGTCAATGTCTGTGATCCCCTACGTTGAAAACAAGGTAGTGACTAGAATTTTTCTAAAGCCAGATTCAATACTGTACTATCCATCACTCCCCAAACTCTCACTTGTTAATAAAACAGAACAACTTGAATTCTACTCAAGGAAATTTCTTAGTTGACTCTTTTTTCTTCTCTTTTTTTTATTTGAAAGTCAGTTAGAGAGAGAGGGAAAGACACACACACACACACAGAGAGAGAGAGAGAGAGAGAAATCTTCCATCTGCTGATTCACTCCCCAAATGGCCTCAGTGGCCGGAACTTGGCTGGTCTGAAGCCAGGAGCCAGGGACTTCTTCCAGGTTTCTCACATGGGTGGCAGAGAACTCAAGTACTTGGACCATCTTCTACTGCTTTCCTAGGCACATTAACAGGGATCTGGATTAGAAGTGGAGCAGCTGGGACTGGAACTGATGCTGATATGGGATGCAGGCATTGTAGACACTGACTTAACCCACTATGCCAAAACACTGGCCCACTGGCTCTTCTAGATACTGTATTCCAATAAGGACATTGGCAATAAAGCTGTTTCTGTTTATTCATTGGCTTTGTTTTTTTTTTTTTTTTTAAGAAACTTACCTTTTATTTTTTAAACATCTATTTTATTATTTGAAAGGCAGAGTTACAGATCTGCAGAGGCAGAGAGAGAGAGAGATATCTTTCATCTGATGGTTCACTCCCCAGAATGGCAGCAATGTGCGGAGCTGTGTCAATCTGAAACCAGGAGACAGGAGCTTCTTCTGGAATCTCCCAAGCAGGTGCAGGGGCCCAAGGACTTGGGCCATCTTCTACTGCTTTCCCAGGCCATAGCAGAGAGCAGGATCAGAAGTGGAGCAGCTGAGACTTGAACTGGTGTCCATATGGAAAGCTAGGGAAAGCCATAGCGCTGGCTCCTGTAATACATTTTCTTTATCCAGTCATCAACTGGTGGATATCTGGATTGATTCTATGGCTTAGCTGTTGTGAGTTGGGCTGCAGTAAACACGAGGTTACAGATAACTCTTTCATAAGCTGATTGTGTTTCCTCTGGGTAAATTCCCAGGAGAGGGGTAGCTGGGTCATATAGTAGATCAGTTTTCAGATTTTTGAGGTATCTCCATTCCATCTTCCATAACAATTGTACTAGTTTACATCCCCAAAACAGTGTATTAGGGTAACCTTTTCTCCACGTCCTCACCAGCTTTTGTTATTTATTTATTTATTTTTAAATTTTTGGATGATAGCCATTTTTAACTAGGGGGAGGTGAAACCTCATTGGTGTTTTTATTTGCATTTCCCTGATGGCTGGTGAGCCTGAGCATTCTTTTCAATGTGTCTCTTGGCCATTTGTATTTCATCTTTTGGAAAATACCTGCTCATGGTCTTTGCCCATTTCTTCATTGGATTATTTGTTTTGTTGTTGTTGAGTTTCTTGAGTTCCTTATATATTTTAGATATCAATCCTTTATCAGATGTATAGTATGCAAATATTTCTCTCATTTGGTAGGTTGCCACTTTTTTAATATTTATTTTTTATTTGAAAGTCAGAGTTACACAGAAAGAGAAGGAGAAACACACACAGAGAGAAGACTTCCATATGCTGGTTCACTCCTCAATTGGCTGCAATGCTGGAACTGTGCGGTTCTGAAGCCGGGAGCCAGGAACTTACCCGGATCTCCCACACAGGGGCCCGAGGACTTGGGCCATTTTCCTACTGCCCTCCCAGGCCATAGCAGAGAGCTGAATTGTAAGCGAAACAGCTGGGTCTTGAACCAGCACCCATATGAGATGCTGCCACTGCAAGCAGCAGCTTTACCTGGCGTACAACAGTGCCAGCCCCACGGTTACCTCTTAACTTTGTATTCTTTAAAAAATAATTCTGAGGGGCTGGCACTGTGGCACAGCTGGTTAAAGCCATGGCCCACAGTGCCAGTATCCCATATGGGTGCTTGTTTGAGTCATGGTTGCTCCACTTCCAATCCAGCTCCTTGCTAATGTGCCTGGGAATGCAGTGGAGGATGGCCCAAGTGCTTGGGCTCCTGTACCCATGTAGGAGACCAGAAGCTCCTGACTCCTGGCTTTGGATTGGCTCAGCTCTGCTTGTTGTGGCCACTGGGGAGTGAACAAGCAGATCGAAGACTTCTTTCTCTCTCTGTCTCTACCTCTCTCTGTAACACTGTCTTTCAAATAAATAAAATCTTTTAAAAAAATTCTGAAACACAGGCTGATCATTTGTTAGGGATTTCCTTATATTAAAATAATGAATACTAATGAGTGCTGTTGGATACAGGTCAGAAGGAAAACATTTTGTATATATATGTATATAATGTATATATATATATGTATGCATTATATATATTTCAATGTGTATATAAAGAGATTATTAGATTTTTATTTACTCAAAAATATTTTAAGTGATAAAAGAAGTATGTGGTTCAAATTAATAGATATTTTACCAGCATTTTTTTGTTTACAGATACAAATCCAAACTTTGCTAGGTAAGACTTCTTTTGTTTTAATATACGTACATGGGGCACCTCACTCATGCTAAGAAACTTATTTCCTAAAAACTTGCTAGAAAAAATGGCCTTCTAGAAATCTTATCATATTGAAACCTGACATTTACAGGAAGTTTGTAATCAATCCTGTGCCAAATAAAGTAATCACCCACTAATTCATACATCTTAGTAAATCTGGATTTAATTATGTCTCCATGCATTTATGCAAATTTTGGCAGTATCTGGAATATTACAAATAAATGAGAAGAAGAGAAAAGTGCCATGGGAATGAAGAATTTTACAGCAAAGGAAAAGACAGGAAAATTTTATTTGAATAAACAAGTTTAAACAGAAATGGTCAACTGTGTAAAAAATTAATATTTACAGTAAGAGGATAGCTAATATAACACCAAAGTATAAAAGTAAGGATACCTAATTTCATAATGAGTTTCTCATGACAGAAAAATACACTATTATCTGAAGACAAGAATAATTCCACCAAAAAGAATACATCTGAGAGTATTAGATGTCAAATTAATGACAGACTTTATCAAAGGGGCGGGTGCAGTGCATCTGGCTTCCCTTTCATGGAAACTGGCAAAACATCACTAGTTCTAATCCTACAAATGTAGATGTTTAAAACAGGTTGAGGCAGCAACATTTTATAGGCCAGCATGAAAAGGAAAGTAATCACAGGAATGACATAATTATAGGGTAATAAAAACATAAACACCATTAATGCATTAATTTTGTATTTGGGTTTTTTCACGGTTGGCTTACCAAATTATAAGTGCAAGGTTTTGATTACAAAACCATTTAGATTTTTTTCATTTATCCACAAATATCTGATTTGGTAAAATTGGCTGTTGAATAGAAGATTTGCTTTTTAATTTTTAAAATTTTTTAATGTATTCTTTTTTCTTTTTTTTATTTAGTAAATATAAATTTCCAAAGTACAGTTTATGGATTACATTGGCTTCCCCCCATAATTTCCCTCCCACTCACACCCCTCCCATCTCCTGCTCCCTCTCCCATTCCATTCACATCAAGATTCATTTTCAATTATCTTTACATACAGAAGATTGATTCAGTATATATTAAGTAAAGATTTCATCAGTTTGCACCCACACAGAAACACAAAGTGTAAAATACTGTTTCAGTACTAGTTATAGCATTACTTCACATTGGACAACATATTAAGGACAGATCCCACGTGAGAAGTAAGTACACAGTGACTCCTGTTGTTGACTTAACAATTTGACACTCTTGTTTATGGCGTCAGTAATCTCCCTAGGCTCTAGTCATGAGTTGCCAAGGCTATGGAAGCCTTTTGGGTTCGCTGACTTCGATCTTATTCTGACAGGGTCACAGTCAAAGTGGAAGTTCTCTCCTCCCTTCAGAGAAAGGTACCTCCTTCTTTGATGGCCCCGTTCTTTCCACTGGGATCTCACTTGCAGAGATCTTTCATTTAGGTATTTTTTTTTTTTTCCAGAGTGTCTTGGCTTTCCATGCCTAAAATACTCTCATGGGCTCTTCAGCCATACCCAAATGCCTTAAGGGCTGATTCTGAGACCAGAGTGCTATTTAGGACATCTGCCATTCTATGAGTCTGCTGTGTATCCCGCTTCCCATGATGGATCATTCTCTCCCTTTTTGATTCTATCAGTTAGTATTAGTAGACACTAGTCTTGTTTGTGTGATCCGTTTGACTCTTAGACCTATCAGTGTGATCAATTGTGAACTGAAGTTGATCACTTGGACTAGTGAGATGGCATTGGTAGATGCCACCTTGATGGGATTGTATTGGAATCTCCTGGCACATTTCTAACTCCACCATTTGGGGCAAGTCCGATTGAGCATGTCCCAAATTGTACATCTCCTCCCTCCTTATTCCCACTCTTATATTTAACAGGGATCACTTTTCAGTTAAAATTTGAACACCTAAGAATAATTGTGTGTTAATCACAGAGTTCAACCAATAGTACTAGAACAAAAAAAATACTAAAATGGATAAAGTATTACATTGTACATCAACAGTCAGGACAAGAGCTGATTTAAATTTTTATTAATATAAAGAGGACCTATTTCATTGGCATAATTCTAAAAGATTTGCAATCACATTCAAAAAGCCCAGACATAGATTGGAGGTGGGTGGAAGAGAGAGGAAGAGAAGGAGAGAGAGAAAGAGAAGTAGTTGTCTTTGGACTTCTTTGGTACTTCCAAATTAATACGTTTTCAAGAGTAACTTTCTTTTTATTACCCTCTTAAGGCCATTGATACTTTCTCTTCAACTTCTGTGTGGGAACTTCAAAAAATCCATGGGAAAGGGAATAATATGAAAAAAAATACATGAATTTAAATTTTTTGCACCAAAAAAACCCTTAATTTTTCATTACATCTTCCCACAAAGTTTTTGAAGTCCCTTCATATTACAATACAGTCTTATTGGAAGACAACAGCATGATGCTGACAAGTTACTTAAACTCTCCAATTCAGTTTCCTCCCTTGTAAAATGCCGATAATAATGGCTACTTCAGAGGACTCTTTCAAAGGGAAGCAATGATGCACAAGTGCTTCAGTAAATGACAATTATGATTTCAATGCTTGAAGAGAAAGTTAGAGCCAGAGAGAGGTACCTGATTTTGATCTTCTTATGCAACTCCTAGTTAATATGGTTGAGAGGCAGCCTTTATAGAAAACTTGGCTCACAAATCCATTACATCAATAACAGTAACAAAAATGATCTCAGCTGTTGGATACCTATTGAAAGTGTGCCTCTTGTTGGGAAGATGTGTGAATGTGTGTGTGTGTGTGCATGTGTGTGAGAGAGAAAGAGATTTAAATAGATACAGGCATTTGTCTCTATATTACTTCTTCATTTTAATTTTTAAAAAAGATTTATTTATTATTTATTTATTTGAAAGGCATAGTTAGAGGCAGAGAGAGAGAGAGAGGGAAAGAGAGTGAGAAAGAGAGAGAGAGAGAGAGAGAAAGAGAGAGAAATCTTCCATCCACTGGTTTACTCCCCAAATGGCTGCAATGGCTGGAGCTGCACCAATCAGAAGCCAAGATCCAGGAGCTTCTTCTGGATCTCCCACTTGGGTGCAGGGGCCCAAGTACTTGGGCCATTTTCCATTGCTTTCCCAGGCCATAGGAGAGAGCTGGATCAGAAGTGGAGCAGCCGGGGCTCAAATCGGTGCCTGTATGGAATGCTGGCACTGCAGGAAGTGGCTTTACCTGCTACGCCATAGTGCCGGCCCCTTTCTTTAAATTTTTTAACTGATAGATAAAATTGTACATATTCCCAGGGTGCCAAGTGATGTTTCAATACATGTACACATTGTATAATGTTCATATCAATGCAAATATATCTATCTCCTCAAGAAATGGGCATTTTAATGAGAATTAAATCAAGATTATAAAGCCTCTGAAAAGAAATTTCAGATAACTTTTTTTGTAACTGAGGAACACCAATAAATCTCTGGGGAGCTGAGATAAAAAGCTCCATAATGGTAGCTCCAAAAACTCATGGAAATGCATATTATGAAAAAACCTTGGGGCTGGTGCTGTGTCAGAACCACTGCTGGTATCCCATATGGGCACCAGTTCGAGTCCCGGCTGCTCTGCTTCCTATCCAGCTCTCTGCCATGACCTGGAAAACAGTAGAAGATGGACCAAGTCCTTGGGAAGAAGCTCCTGGCTTTGGATTGGCTCAGTTCCAGCCATTTTTGTAGCCACTCTCCCTCTCCCTCTCCCTCTTTATTCAAATAAATAAATAAATCTTTTTTAAAAAGCTATACCTAGATCTGAAAGTTTTTTGCACAAAATTAGCTTATCTTTTAAACCCACCTTTCCATGAACTTTATCAAGTCCCCACATGTGCTTCTGGAACATGTGTGCCAAGGTTGTGGGATGGGCCATTCTAATGGCGGAGATGATCATGCTGGGCAGTTCCAGCTTTCAACCTTGATTCCTTTCTCCTTACTTCAGAAATCCACTCCACTTCCCCTTAGACTTATGAGCTACTTCATGCTTTCCATGGTTCCCAAGATACCACAAATTCATACAAATCAACTTTTACTTCTGTAATTTAAAAAAAATCATGTGGTCAAAACTATTTGGAAGAGGTAGCACATTCACCTCTTTTTTGGATAGTCATGCTCTATAGTGGAGTATTGAAAGTTTCAAAAAGTCCTGTTTAACTCAACTCCCCAATACTGTTAAACTTTTTATGTAATTCTGATACCCCATATTATTATCCTGTAAAATTATTTTAAGAAACACTAGTTTAGACCTAGCTCTCCTACTATCACATTAGTTAAATTGTCTTCAAGGCAAAAATATTACTATACTCATATACTCAAAAATATTACTATGTTTTAAGAAACACTAGTTTAGGCCGGCGCCGTGGCTCAATAGGCTAATCCTCCACCTGCGGCGCCAGCACACAGGGTTCTAGAACTGGTCGGGGCGCTGGATTCTGTCCTGGTTGCTTCTCTTCCAGTCCAGCTCTCTGCTGTGGTCCAGGAGTGCAGTGGAGGATGGCCCAAGTGCTTGGGCCCTGCACCCCATGGGAGACCAGGAGAAGCATCTGGCTTCTGGATTCAGATCAGCGCGTTGCGCCAGCCACAGTGCGCCGGCCGCAGCAGCCATTGGGTGAACCAACGGAAAAGGAAGACCTTTCTCTCTGTCTCTCTCACTGTCCGCTCTGTCAAAAAACAAACAAACAAACAAACAAACAAACAAAAAACAAAACTAGTTTAGACCTAGCTCTCTGCTATCACATTAGTTAAATTGTCTGCAAGGCAATAGCAATTTACTCATATAGCAGTTTAGCATATCTCTTGCATTTTTATTCATTGGAACATTTTCTACACATTCTTACTTTACTCTATCCTGTCTCCTTAATAGGGTTGCATGGTGCTAGAGGCAATGAAACAGAATGAGTTTCCTTTCCTGCATTCTATTTGTTTCCCCTCACTTTCTTTTTTTAAACTTCTATTTCAGAAAGTTTTAGAAGACAAATTTATAAACAAAAATTTTGAAGTAGTACAAGAGTTCCCATATACCCCATACCAACTTCCTCTATTATTAACATCTTTTATTAGTATGATGTATTTGTCACAACAAAAAATCACACCCAGCTTCCCCTATTATTAACATCTCATATTAATATATGGTTGCCATTATTAATAAACCACACCCAGCTTCCCTTAACTTGTTATCCAAACTCCCTCAATCCTTCCCATGTATTGAATTTTTGTATCTCAAATTCCCTTCCATCTGGGGTGGAGAAGGGGTAGACAAATCTTAGAAATGGGAGGAGAGGGTCTGATAAAACTGGTATTTTAAAAATTATGTATTAAAGATATTACTTTACTCATCAGATGTGAAGGAGCATGAATCCTTTATGTACAGCCCCAAACCATTGTGCATCATACTCAACAGTATCTGAATGTAAAGAGCATACAGCTAGTAAATACATTTAAGTTTCTGAGCTTAAATAACAGGGATGTTTGAAAGATCCACAACTCCACCCCAATAATACCGAATTTTATAGTGAATGTGGAAAAGGCATATATCACTACATCCAGAAATGACATGCAGAATTTTGCCTTGCATCAGCCATTTTACGATTTTGCCCCACAGTAACCACTAAAAATGTAGAAGTGAGCCCCTAAATCCTATCTTCCATCTTCCTCTAAAAAGAGAAATCAAACTGTATTTATTTTTTCCAGAGCTTGTGCTAGGCAGGAAAATTTTTCCTCATTAGTGGTCCAATGTAAAGGAATATTCAACAGAAGTTTATGTCTGGCATAAGAACAGCCAACCTAAAACAAGTTTACATATTGTATCCAGTGATCTAAAATGGCCTCAGCAGAGCGCTAAAAAATTCTAAGGCAGGGAAAACATATTAAAAGGCAAATCTAAGAGGATGATGGACACAGGAGACAAAACTGACGGAAACTATTCCCCCATCCTCCTAACTCAGACCTCTGGTTTCTTTTCTTTTTTTGACAGGCAGAGTGGACAGTGAAAGAGAGAGACAGAGAGAAAGGTCTTCCTTCTGTTGGTTCACCCCACAATGGCTGCTGTGGCCGGCACACCACGCTGATCCAAAGCCAGGAGCCAGGTGCTTCTTCCTGGTCTCCCATGCGGGTGCAGGGCCCAAGCACTTGTCCATCCTCCACTGCACTCCTTGGCCACAGCAGAGAGCTGGACTGGAAGAGGGGCAACTGGGACAGACTCCAGTGCCCTGACCGGGACTAGAACCTGGTGTGCTGGCACCGCAGGCAGAGGATTAGCCTATTGAGCCATGGTGCCGGCCTGACCTCTGGTTTCTAACCACATTGTACCTCTGCAGAGAAGAGGGCAAGGAAATTCTAGTAGAGTTAAATCACAACTTTTTTTTTTTTTTTTTTTTTTTTTTAGCACAAGCAGTGCATGGTACAATCCCTGGCATCAGCTTCATGTTAGTCAGATAATAGTTGTATCTGTAGTATGTTGTTCAGGCTGTTTTCAAACTCATTCATTGAACAAATACAGTCCACAAGCTATGAACTCATTTCTCAGTGTGGTGACACAGAAAGAAAAGGACATTGAGTTGTTGGAAGACAAAACACAAATATACACCTATTTTTTATTGGTATCAAAGAACTAAATGTTTTTCTTTGAAAAAATAATTTCACTTTTCTAGTCTTCAATTTCAGTATTTGTGAGGTGATGAAGTCATATTAGATCATGTTTCAAGTTCTTTGCATCTTAGATTTCATGATATGATAACTTATTTTCCATTCTTTTTGTCTCTGCATTACAGAAGTAGTTTTTCCCGAATGCCAGTCTACAGGCCAGTTGTGTTGAAATCCTCTGAAGGTGAGCTTTGTAAAAATTCAGACTCATAGGCATTGCCTCCAGAGATTCTAATTCAGTCGGTCTGTGGTGGGGTTCATGAGTTAGCATTTTTTCAAAAACTCTAACAAGTGGTCCTCTTCCTAGGGTGCAGTCAGAAGTAAAATCAGTATTGCTCACTTGGAGCAAATCACACAGGAGGTGTTTCAGTTGCTCGTAACAGAAAAACTGGGTACAGATATTTTTAATCTCAAATATCTGGAAGCTCAGAGGTTGAGCCGACTCCATGCTTTGGTTCCTCTGATTTGGTAGCTCTAGCTCACTGACTCTGTGCAGTATTTTCAACTCCAGACTTTTAGTAACTCTCCTTGTCTCTTGTGCTTCTTTTAGGGGGAAAGATTCTTTTCCAAAGCTTTCCTGCAGCCCTTGCCTTGCATTTTGCTGGCCATATTTATAAACTGGTTCTGGCAAAGGTCATGGTATTATTCAGGACAGTGGTTCTGAGCTTTGGCTGTGTATTGAAATCACCTTGGAAAATTTTTTAAATTTTGTATATCTGGATCCAAGCTCCTGAATTCATGACTTAATTGGTCTGGGGTGTGGCCAGGACATCTAGAGTTTAAAATTTCCCAGGTGATTCTAATGTACAGCCAATTTTGAAAACTACTACCTTAAATTAATCATGCAGGGATGGAATGCAGCTGGGGAGGCAATGACCATGACCACTAAAGTTCTTTACAACCCCTTAAGCAAAATGTGCCTTTAAAAAAAGATTTTATTTATTTATTTGAGAGGTAGAGTTACAGACAGAGAGAGGGAGAGACAGAGAGAGAGGTCTTCCATCCACTAGTTCACTCCCCAAATGGCCTCAATGGCTGGAGCCACACCAATCTGAAGCCAGAAGCCAGTAGTTTATTCTGGGTCTCCCACGTGGGTGCAGGGGCCCAAGGACTTGGGCCATCTTCTACTGTTTTCCTAGGCCATAGCACAGAGCTAGATTGTAAGAGGATCAGCTGGAACACAAACTGGTGCCCATATGGGATGCCAACATGGCAGGCAGAGGCTTACATAGCCTACTATGCCACAGCACCAGCCCCCAAAATGTGCCTTTTTATACCAATGCTGCAATCACTTGGAAGGCTTGGAGACTTACCCAAGGAAAAGAAAACTAGACAGTGCCAGAAACATAGTTTTTAGCTCTTAGGCTAATGTGCTTTCTTTCATGAGATGCCCACTTCTAGGTCTGCAGTCAGTATGCAAAGGGGGTCAAGTCATGAAGAAAGCCTGGCTGCTCTTCCCTGGTGATTCCAACACCATCTACATCTAATGATGCCAACCAGAATTTGCTGTAGCCCATAAAAGGGAACCAGTAAACGAAATAAATAGCTAAAACAAAAAATATTACATTTCAAGAATGTAAAAGGTAAATTTAGATCATAGAAAAAATTTTACTTTTGCCATAATATAACATGGGAGTATCACAATAACAGCATGTTCTTTGGTATTCATGGAGAAACATACTCCTTCTTATAGAAAATCTCTCCTACAAAAATCTATAAATAAAATAGAGCAGGACTTATAAGAGGGAAAATATCTTAGTAAACAAGGAGGAAAAAAATGAGATTTTTTAAAAGGTGGGCTATAAAATATGGACTTTCTCAAAAATAGTCATATAATTTAGCATGCTGGTTTTTATCCAAGACAAAATTATTCTGAGTTAGATTCATGCCTGAAATCACTAAGTGAATTTTCCTAACCATTTCTTTATATTATGTTTGGATTCTTTACAGCTTGCATTTTATAACCTTTCAAGTTCTTATAAATGTATATCAAAATACCTTTCTTGGTTATTAGACAATGAAGACTTTGCTTTGGCTCCAGTATAGATGGTTATAATGAAAATGTTGAAAATTCTTCTCTCAGATTGCATAGGGAAAATAAGATAAAAGTTAGATTTTTTAGGCTAACATTATTTTAGCAAAAGAGCAATGATAAAGAATTTAAGAAATCAGAGAAAAAAGAAATAGTGTAGTTATGTATTAACTTATTAATAAAATTCTTATTAAATCTAGGGGGTACCTGAATAAAGATAGTTTAGAGTCTTCAGGTTAAATACTATTACGTAGTTTACATGAATGTTTGATATTTTTTTAGCTTAGAGAGTAGATTCTGATTGAATATGATTTTGAAAAGATTTCAAATGCAATCCTGAATAACATCTTCATTGTCAGTCATTAGGTTTGATTAAAGATTTATCATTATTTATCATTATCAGAAACTTTTTTCTAAAATCTATATCATGGTGTGTCATTGTCAAAAACTAAAAGAATAACAGGCAAAGGGCGTGATTTTCCTATCCTTACACTTTAAAGATACTCTCAGTGTATGTGCTTCATAGTATTGATCTTTGGAGAGGAAATCATCCATATATTTCACTCCACCTTGTACTCATTCAGCAAATAGCAAATCTTATTGGAGCATCAACCAAGATGATACACCAGGGGAGTGTATCAGACTCTGGATATTAGATATGCATGATGACATTAGAAACACAGACCCCAACATTTAGGACTTCTTGTCTAGTCAGAGGAATGGTTAAGAAAACCATTTTTGATGATTCAATGTGTTATTCAACATAACAGAAGTAAATGTGGGATAGTGGAATCTCAAGCACAAAAAAAAGAACCACATGTAGTCATGGGCTTGGGGGTGGGGGAGGACAGGGGAGGATGTGATGATGAATTTTCTGTGTCAACTTGACTTGTCTAAGGGATGCCAAGGTATTTGAGAAAATATTACTTTGTAGGTATGTTTATAATGGTATTCTTGGAAGAGATTGCATTTGAATTAGTAGACAAAGTAAAGAAGACAATATTCCCCAATGTGGATGGGCATCATTCAATACTTTGAGAAGGTAGAGGGATGGAGAATTTGATCTCTTGCATCTTCTTGTGTCCTGGGACTTAGAGCTCCTGGTTATTGAGTCTATAGATTCCAGGTCTCAAATCATGACACCCTTAACCTGAACCCCATTCCTTTTACGGTTTGTCTAGCTTGTGGACAGTAGATTGTGGGTTTTCTTGGCCTCCATAATTGCATGAGCCGATTCCCATAGTAAATATCTGTATATAGATATCCAATGGGTAGATATATGTACATTTTTAGGGTATTTCTAAATGTTTTGAATAAAAGGTAAGTTGATCTTTTTGAAAACATTTTGAAATCCATGTGTAATATTTTAAATAATTTTTCACATTCATAGCTTTCTGAAGATGCTTTACATATAATCTGAAGTATTTTTTTGCATCAAAATTGACTTGTCATTTAATACCATTTTCTACAAACTTTTCCCCACAACTGTTATGAAGTATGTGTACATGTGCATGTTATGAAGTACACCACACACACATACATATCTCCTTTAGGTTGTCTTGTTTTGAGGAACTCTGTATTACAGAGGATTTTTGGGGGATATAATGCCTGCACAGGAATTAGCTAGGCAGTGAGAAAAAAGGGAGAGTCATTTCAGTATCACAAGGAAACATCATCTGTAAAACGGTGACCAATAGTTAAATTTACCATCCATATAAGGTTGAGGGCAGGGAGTTGGTAAGAGGGTTGAATGAAGTGTTAGGGATCACATCACAAAAGCTTGTATACCACAACATTTTAGCCCACAGTGGATACTTTGAACTTTTTCCATCAGACATTTGTAAGTTTCCTCACTTCTTGGGATCAAGAAATTAGCAACTTGAAAGATGTTATAGTGAAAGAAAAGGAGGCCCTACTGTTATAAAATCATATCAAGTTTGACAAAAGTGAGTGGATGGACGACTCTGATCACTTACTATCCAATCAAGAACTGACCAAGGCACTGTATTTAGCACCTAACACACATTATTTTTAACTCTCACAATCACCCTGTAAATTAAGTATTATTTTATAAATGAGAAAACTGAGGTTCAGAGAGATTTAACCCTGGCTTCTGGTAAGATGGAAAATATGGCATATTAAATTTTCACATAAATAAATATGAAGGTGTTTCAAAGTTCATGGAAAAATAACATCAGAAGATAAGTTGAATTTGATTCAAACTTTTATTGAAATCCAGGCATAGTTTTTTTCATAATATATACATTCCACGAACTTTTTGAAAATCCCTTTGTGTGATGGAATTTTTTTTCTTGGTGGTACATTTCTGAAAATAGAAGAATGTATTTCCTCTAGCATCAGGAGACAATGCGCACTTCAAATACCTGCTATTCAGCAAATTAGTAAGTGAGTCATCCTTACTTCTTTTCCCAGGCTAGACTCCAAACATACTTTTCATGATTTTAAAATGACAAGGATGTCAGCTTGGGATTGAGTTCTGAGCCTTTTCCCACATCAGTTAACTGTACGTAGGTCAGTCCAGCATCTGCTGCATCTTTGAATAAGCTGATTACAATCAGACCCTTCCAGTCACCGCATAAGGAGCAAATACCTTAGTTATATAGTCATAAAGCTTTGCTCTAAAAACAGATTTAGAGCAGATGCTCATACTTGTGGTTCAGTGTTCCCCTAGACCTTTCTTACGATATTGTTGGGCTGATTAAATATGAAAAAATTAAATATGAAAAAAAGCACTTAGCACTGTGTCTGGAACATAGTACTGCTGTAATATACGACAGCTCTTATTGTTGAGAATCATCAAGACATCTTCACCATTTCCTCCAGTCCCACCAACACACACTCACTTATTCATTTATTTATTTTAAATTTTATTTACTTATTTGAGATACAGGGAGTGAGAGAGGGAGAGAAATAAAGAGAGCCCCCATCTTCTGGTTTCCTCCTCAAATGCCCATAATGGCTGAGGCTGGGTGAGTCTGAAGCCAGGAGCTGGGAACCCAATCCAGGTCTCCCACAAGGATGGCAGAAACCCAACTACCTGCATGATCACTTGTTTCCCTAGGTGTGCATTAGCAGGAAGGTGGAATAGAGAGCTGAACTGAGATTCAGACCCAGTACTTGCATGTGGGATGCCGGCATCCCACCTGGTATCTTATCCAATAGTCCAAATACCCACTCAACACATAGGTGTTTAGGACTTACATTGTAGAACAACTCATTACATTTATTTATTTTCAAGGGCTCAAATTGGGAGAATGAAGAGATTAATCACAATGTGGTTTGGATCCATCAAGACAGAAAATCTATTAATAACAGACAATAAATTATCAATCTGTAAGTAACAGGTAAATTATCCCTTTGTTTAAAAGTAGTTGAACTCCAGCTTTATTTTCTTATGAACAATTAAAATCACAGCAAGGTTTTATAATATATTTAATAAATACAGCTGGAAGAGATTGGAGTTGAAATCATGCTTCCTAGTTACAGGCCATTGGCTAATAGTTTGTATTTGAGACCATCACTAAGCTGCTCAAATTTTTCCCTGATTTCCCATGACTCGTTCAATATTCTGAAGCCAAATATCAAAGCCTTTTCTTATTGAATATACTCAATTGGAAGTTATTTAAAGCAATGTGAACTCCCAACTTTGATTCTTCTGTAATGTACATTCTGCATTGAGCCTATTTTCATAGACTTAAGTTCCCCAATAGACTTCTCCTTTTTCGCATTTAATCTTAAGTTCCTTATGGTCAGAGGCTGTGTTTTCATTAAGTGTGTATTCCTATAACCTGAAGTAATTCTACACATTATAGATGATAAATAAGTGTGTATTGGGGCCAGTGTTGTGGCATAGTGGGTTAAGCCAGCCTGCAATGCCAGCATCCCTTATGGGCACCAGTTCAAGTTCTGGCTTCTTCACTATCAATCCAGCTCCCTGCTAACACATCTGAGAAAGCAGCAGAAGATGGCCCAAGTCCTTGGAACCCTTAGGTTCCTGACTTTGGCCTGACCTAGCCCCACCCATTGTGGCCATTTGGGGAGTGAACTAGCAGATGAAGTCTCTCTCACTGTATTTCCCTCTGTCTGTGTGTAACTCTGCCTTTCAAATAAATAACACAAATCTTTTTTAAAAATTTATATTGGGGCCAGTGCTGTGGTGCAGTGGGCTGGGCTCCACCTTTGGTGCCAGCATCCCATATGGGCTTTGGTTCCTGTCCCGGCTCCTCCTCTTCTAATCCAGCTCCCTGCCTACGGCCTGGGAAAACAGCAGAGGATGGCCCAAGTGCTTGGGCCCCTGCACCCACTTGGGAGGCACAGAAGAAGCTCCTGGCTCCTGGCTTTAGATCACTCTGCTCCCACTGTTGCGGCCATTTGGGGAATGAACCAGTGGATGGAGGACCTTTCTCTGTCATCTTCCTCTGTCTGTAGCTCTACCTTGCAGATAAATAAATAAAAATCTTTTTAAAAATGTATATTGAATGAGTGAAAAACAAATAACTCATGTTTTCATATGCTTATCTAATATGTTATAAAAGTATACATCAACAGGAAAGATTTGTCTCTGTAGAAACCATTTTTCTCTTCCATATTACGTATGCAAACATCTCAGCTCCACCAAATAATGGAAGATTCTTGTGTTGTTTGCATTCTGGCAAAAAAGATTTGTGCACAGAAGTATTTTTGGGTTCCTCTTGAGAAAAACACCTGTGAGAAATTAAAGCAGCAAAATTGGTCAGAGTGGGGAAGTTGAGCTGGGATGCTGTCACAAAAAGACCCACCAATTTGGAGTGGTTCTTCAGAGCTGAGGTAAGGAGAGTAGACTTCTGTGCCCCACATTACTTTTTGAGTCAGTTTTTCTTCTAAATTTTCAAACTTATTGGCATAAACTTGTTTCTGGCAATTTCTTATCTTCTTAATCTCCTGTGTTAATAGTTGCAGTTCTTTTAATTTTGAACACATTTTTGTTCTTTATGATTTTTGGTCAATATGTGCAACATTCTGTCATTTTTAAAATCTTTTCAGTTAATCTTTTGATTTTGTGATCCTTCATATTGTAACTATATTTCATGTTTTATAGTTTCTGTCTGTATATACTATGCAATTATTGTTTTATTTCTCCTATTTTCTTTGATTTTATTGTTTTTCTAACTTTTTCAGTTGTATGCAGTCTTATCTTGATATCCATGGGGATTGGTTCCAGGATGTTCCATAGATACCAAAGTCCAGTAATGCTCAAGTCCCTTTATATAAAATAGTATAGAGTTCATTTCACCTCTCTGTGTTGGAGGCTGGGTTTTTAGTTTTTCTGGGCTATTCAGTTCTTTTAAGGCTACTTCGAAGTCGCTAGAGATTCAGCACACCTTTCCCTGAGATCCAAGCATGTAAAAGCTGTAACTAGACTGCTATGGACTCACCACAAAAGCTTAACCTAAATTTGACCCTGGAGTCTTTTTGGATGTCCACTGAAGAAAATACTCAGGATTCAGCAGCTTGATATTTAATCTGTGCAGAAATGTTAACAAAGGATCTTAGTAATTCGATGCTCAACCTTACCACCAAAATCCCTTCCTCTGTCCTAGAAGATCTACCTCAACAGTCTGACAGAGTTTACATGATGGTGTTCCCTGTGCCTGAAAGGAGGACAGCAGTAAGGACATTATTATCTGAGTAGAGAGAAAGGCTGGAAAAACTAAGATACCTTTTATTTATTTATTTATTTTTTATAGAAAGCTTTTATTTGATAAATACAAATTTCATGAGTACAACTTTTGGATTATAGCGGCTCTTCCCCCCATACCTGCCTTCCCACCCCTAAACCATCCCACCTGCTACTCCCTCTCCTATCCCATTCTTCATTGAGATTAATTTTTAATTATCTTTATATACAGAAAATCAACTCTATACTAAGTAAATATTTCAAAAGTTTGCACCCACACAGACACACAAAGTATAAAGTACTGTTTGAAGACTAGTTTTACCATTAATTCTCATAGTACAAAACATTAAGGACAGAGGTCCTACATTGGGAGCCAGTGCAGAGTGACTCCTGTTGTTGATTTAACAATTGACACCCAAGGCTCTTGTCATGAGCTGCTAAGATTATGGAAGCCTCTTGAAGAGATACTTCTTAATGTACAGCTATTCTCAGCCTAAAAAAGAGCTCAGAGACATTGATCTTAAGGGAGTTCAGAGTGAACAGGAAGTGAGGCATTCAAACGTATCTGCAGTCACTGCTTCTATCATGGATGGGATCCTTCGGAGAAAGCTACGATAGCAATGGATTATGACCAAGAGTCAGTTTAGGCGTAAGTCTTGTTATACTGTTGTTACTAGTAATTTTAAGTAGTAGATACACGAACTGCTGTATGCTAAGATAGACTTGTATACCATTAATTTTGATAACCTATTATATTAATTGTGATGTTTTCTCCTTCCTATATTGATACCAGTAATTTACATGGAATATGTAGTTTGAATATATTTGAATGACTTCCGCTATGCTGTAGTTCTTTTTCATTTGACCCAGAGAAGAAGCACCAATAAGTTTCAAGTATTCCCATGTGTTTTAGAAAACTCAGTAAGTGAGATAAAACAGCACCAACAACTGATGTGAAAAGTAACTTGTGGGGAAGGAATATAAAGAAAATATTGGATATTTTGAGTTCAGCATAAAAATTAGGGAAGATAATTAGATATTCTGGTTTTAAAATGTTTTGAATTGCAACAAAAGGAAATTTGGATGTGCTGTTTTCAGTAGCAGATGAACGTGTATAGGTAGAGAAACTGATTAAAATTTCTCTGAGTTTTAAAAAGAAGTATAGTATTTACATATAATCCATGCACATCCTCCTATACACTTTAAATAATTTTTAGATTACTTATAATTCTTTATATAATACAATGGTAGGTAGTTGTTATACTGTATTGCTTCAGGAATAATGACAAATAAATCTTGTCTGTACACATTCAGTAGAGGTGTAATTCTTAAATAATTTTGTGCTGTATTTGTTTGAATCTGCACATGTGGAACCCATAGATATAGATAATTGAATGTCTTTAGTTCATGATTAGTTTGGCTTTTTTCCTTTTTTCCCAGTAAATATACTTAGAGCTATAAATTTATCCTTAAATATCGCTTTAGCTGCATCTGACAACAGTTGATTTAATTTATGTTATAATTTCTTTTTTGACCCAATGTTATTCAAAAGTTTTTTTTAACTTTCAAACACGAAGATTTAGTTTTGTTGTTGTTACTGATTCTTCTCTAATTCTATGGGAGTCAGAAAAGTGATTTGTATGAGATTGATTTAGTAAAATTTTTATTTTTATTTATTTATTTATTTATTTTTATATGAAAGGAAGAGAGCTACATAAAGAGAGACAAAGATCTTCTATCCCCCAGCTGTTTTGATTTTAGCCAATTATTTAGAAAGCATTCCTTTTCCCTTATTTCTGAAATAATTTCTGTGAGATTGGTATATTGTTTGTCAAATGTTTGGAAGAATTGAATGGGAAAGTGACTTGGACTTCAAACTTCTTTGTGGAATTCTCTTTATATTATGAGAATAGACAATTCTCTTCAACTGTATATTCAATTTCTTTGATATTCCACTGTTCATATTTTCTGTTTCTTCTTGTAAGAGTTTTGTTAAATGTTTCCAAGAATTTGCCTATTTCATCTAAATTGTCAAATTGTTTGCTGTAACATATGTAGTAAAGTACTTTTCCATTTTCGTCTTATTTCTGTTACAACTATAATGACATTATCAATTTGTTCTTTCTTTTGTTAATTTGTCTTTTCTCTCTTTTTTTTTCCTTTCTTAATCCTGGTAGATTTGGTCAATTTTATTAGTTTTTTTCAAAGAGCAGAATTTTCTCTTTGAAATTTTTTTTCTCTATAGTATGTTTTCTTTTTTTTTTTTTTTTAAAGATTTTATTTATTTATTTGAGAGGTAGAGTTACAGACAGTGAGAGAGAGAGACAAAGAGAAAGATCTTCCTCCTGTTGGTTCACTCCCCAAATGGCTGCAATGGCTGGAGCTGCGCCAATCCCAAGCCAGGAGCCAGGAGCTTCTTCCTGGTCTCCCATGCAGGTGCAGGGGCCTAAGCACTTGGGTCATCTTCTGCTGCTATCCCAGGCCACAGCAGAGAGCTGGATTGGAAGAGAAGTGACCAGGACTAGAACCGGTGCCCATATGGGATGCCGGCGCCAGAGGTGGAGGGTTAACCAACTGTGCTACGGTGCCCGCCCTAGTATGCTTGTTTTCTACTTTGGATTTTTTATTTGCTTTTCTTTCTTCTTTCCTTCCTTCCTTCCTTCCTTCCTGAGATGGAAATTAAGATAAGTAATTTTCAGCTTTTTTTCCAGTATTCAAACTATGTATTTATGTCTATTAATTTCCCTGTATGCTCTGCTTAATTGTACCCTATACATTTTTATATGCTGTATGTTCATTATAATTTCACTCAGAATATGTCCCAATATCTATTTATTATTTCCCTTTAATTCATGAATTATTAAGAGATGAATTTCTTAGCTACCAGGTTGCTTTGCAGCAACAATTCTCTGCTATTATCTGGTATCCTACAATTCAGTTCATTTCTGACACTAACTGTACAGAGTAGCTAGCACAAACCCTGCAGGCTAAAGGGCCCAGTTCTACTGGGTGCTAGCCATACATCCTGGTGTCGGTAAGCCACCCCCACTTCTACTTGGCCAATTGCAAGATCAGAGCTTCTCACAACCTCCTCAGATTTGATAATTTGCTAGAATGATTCACAGAACAATTACCATTTTTAAAAAATTTATTTATTTATTTGAAAATCAGAGTTACACAGAGAGAGGAGAGGCAGAGAGAGAGAGAGAGAGAGAGAGAGAGAGAGAGAGGTCTTCCATCCGCTGGTTCACTCCCCAATTGGCCACAACGGCCGGAGCTGATACAATGAACAGCTAGATGAAGAGGTATATAAGGCAAGTCTGGAAAAACCTTGATCCTGGGCGCTTTATTTTCATGGATTCACACTCCATTATATCTGTATATTCACCGATCAGGAAGCTCCCTGAAGCCTCCTCGTTCAGTTTTTATCCAGATCTCATGGTGGGGGCTGACGCTGTGGTGTAGTGGGCTAAGCCTCCGCCTGCAGCACCAGCATCCCATGTGAGCACCTGTTTGTATCTTGCTGTTCCTCTTCTGTTTAGCTCTCTGCTTATGGCTTAGGGAAGCATTAGAAGATGGCCCAAGTGTTGGGACCCCTGCAGCAGTGTGGGAGACCCAGAAGAAGCTCCTGGCTCCTGGCTTCAAACCAGCCCAGCTCCGGCTGTTGTGGCCACTTGAGGAGTTAAACAGTGGATGGAAGATATTTTTCTCTGTCTCTCCCTCTCTCTGTCTGTGACTCTACCTCTCAAAAAAACAAAAACAAGCCAGCGCCACAGCTCAATAGGCTAATCCTCCGCCTGTGGCGCCGGCACACAGAGTTCTAGTCCCGGTCGGGGCGCCGGATTCTGTCCCAGTTGCCCCTCTTCCAGTCCAGCTCTCTGCTCTGGCCCAGGAGTGCAGTGGAGGATGGCCCAAGTGCTTGGGCCCTGCACCCGCATGGGAGATCAGGAGAAGCACCTGGCTCCTGGCTTCAGATCAGCGTGGTATGACCCAACGGAAGGAAGACCTTTCTCTCTGTTTCTCTCTTTCACTATCCACTCTGCCTGTCAAAAAACAAACAAACAAACAAAACCAAAAAACAAAACACTCATTAGTAGTCATGATTGATTTTATCACTGGCTGTGATTGAATTTGATCTCCTCCCTGGAGGCCAGGGTATAGAGTTGTAACTCTAATCTGGTGCTTAATTTTTCTAACAATATCTAAGGGCTTATCATGGGTCACCTCACAAAGCATGAAATCCTGAATGTTTGTGATATAATCATCAAAAGCAGCACATTGTGACCAAAAGAAGACACTCTTATAATAAGATTCCAAGGATTTTTGAATCTTTGTGACAGGAACCAAGAATCAGGGAAAAAGACCAGCTATATCCTTAATTATATCAAACAAGTGTTTGGGAGATTTTCTAGTTACGCTTTCTTAAGATTTTGTCCTAGCTTATTTCTGCTATGTTCAGAGAACATACTGTGGATGATTTCAATGATTGTAAAATTTATTGGGAAATGTCATTTGACCTGGAATATGAATTCTGATTAATATTCCATAATGCACTTGCAAAAGAGATGTACTTTGCAGTGCTTGGCATAATGTTCTATAAAGATCATTAAAGTCAAATTTGTTACTCTTTGTTATTTTATTGATTTCTGTGTGGAATTTGTACTTAGGTTCTAATAGCTTCTGGAAAGGATATTAACTCTCTCTCTATGGCCTTCAACTTATCTATTTCTCCTTCTAGTTTTCAGAATTTTTGCCTTCTGTGTATAGAAAGCTATTTATTATTTGTGGCATTCAATTTTAGAAATGTAACATTTCCCTAGCAGACTGATCCCTTCATCCTGAGGATTGATTCCCTTCATCTTAATGAAATGTCCCTCTCTTTGTCAAGTAGTGTTTTTTGCCTTAAAGTCTGCTTTGGTGTTAAATAAATAATAAGAACTTTCTCCCTTTTTCCTTTTTTTTCAGCTTTATTCAGGAAGTCACACCAAAATCATAATAGAGGGCAATTCATCACACAGAAAACTTCCCGAGTGCCCTTTAAAGTCAATCTATGACCTTTCAATACCAACTCTTGGCAACAATGGATGTGTGCCACTATAAGTTCACTCTTCCCAATATTTTATGTATTTCATACAGAAATATAGTATGTCTTTCATGTCCCCTTTTATTTTTTTAATGTGATACATTTGAGATTCACCCTTGTTCTTGTGGGTATCAGTAGTTTGCTCCTTTATATTGCTGATGGTATTGACATGACACAACTTGTTCCAGATTTTGTCAGGAACCCCTTCAAACTCCTTCTGTGTCAGGATGATGTGTTTCCATCATTATTTAATCATCTCCTTGCTTTCTGGTACAACAAAATGTTCCAAACTCATCTCACACCTCTCCTGACCCAGTCCTAAATTTTAACTTAAAACTTGACCTTAAATTTTAACTTAAATTTTTTTCCTTAGAGTTATTTATCCAGGAATAAATATGTTGAGAGCCTAAGATAGTCTTGAAATCTCAGAACAAGTTTGATTGTTTTGTTTTCTTTTCTTAAACATCTGTCAAAAGCTTAGAACAAGACAGATATTTTTCTTTGCTAATTGCCTCTCTATGGAGATTTTCATTTAATTTAAGCCATGCTTCTGATTAAAGTAGTCAGTGCCGTACTGGCGAATATTCAGCAAATAACTATCTGCGAAGCAACATGGGCCTTGATTTGTACCCTTTGGATTTCTCTGGTGTAAATATTCTCACTTATTTAAAGCCACCAATGTGAAGTCAACCAGCTTGCAAAACACTGGAAAATTTGACAATTGATGTTCACAACCAGGTACAAAGCTTTCTCAGCTTGACTTTATGAGCGTAAAATGCTAAGGCCATCTTCTCTGCACAACGCTGTGGCTTAGAACACAGTCCCCTCCATCATAGTCACTTCCGTGTGTGGACCCTCTTGGTCATAGAAGTACATACATATACTTGGGGCATGTTCACGTTCAGTATCATTTTCTTTCACATACTGGTTTGTTTTGCTTGTTCTTAGCCTGAGACTTGAGAGGACTTTTTGCCTCCTTCCATTCCCTTCCATTGTTTTTTTTTTTTTTTTTTTTTTTTTTTTTTTGACAGGCAGAGTTAGTAAGAGAGAGAGAGACAGAGAGAAAGGTCTTCCTTCCGTTGGGTCACCCCCTAAGTGGCTGCTTAGGCCGGAGCTGCGCCGATCCGAAGCCAGGAGCCAGATGCTTCCTCCTGGTCTCCCATGTGGGTGCAGGGCTTACTGCCTTCTTGGGCCACAGCAGAGAGCGGGACTGGAAGAGGAGCAACTGGGACAGAATCCAGTGCCTTGACCCGGACTAGTACGCCGGGGTGCCAGCGCTGCAGGCAGAGGATTAGCCAAGCGAGCCATGGCGCCGGCCATCCTTCCATTGGTTTAAAAATGTGTGGTGTGCGTGTGTGTGTGTGTGTGTATGTATTCTCATACCCCATATCCTTAGATGTCTTGCATTTGGAGGTAAGGAACGATGTTGCCAGAAATGAATGCCTCTAAGGATGGGCACTGTGGTTCAAGGGGTGAAGCCACTGCTTGGTACACCTGCATCTCACATTGGAGTTTCTGATTCAAATTCCAGCCACTTCTTGCTTCCAATCTTGAGACTCGACAGATAATGGTTCAGACCCTTGGGTTTCTGCTCCCACTTGGGAGAACCAGATGAGTTTCTGGTTCCTGGCTTCTGCCTGGCCCAGCCTTGGCTGTTATAGAGATTTGCAGAGTAAAGCAGCAGATATAAACTCTCTCTCTCTCTCTCTCTCTCTCTGTCCCTCTCTCTCTCTCTTTTTCTCTTTGTCACTATGCCTTTTAACTAATTAATAAGCATTTAAAAGTGATCTTAAAAAAATAAATGAATGACTCTAAATAAATTTCTTATCAGATGTCAATCCCCCAAATACTAATTGGATGTCTTAGGCAATAATTTTAAAAGATTTTATTCACAAATTGAATACATGTTAGTATCTATAAAAATTGCTTTCTTGCATTTATATTATCAACATATTATTTAAAGAATGCAAAATGTTTTTATTTTAATACCATGTCCAGAATAAAAGCACTTTAGGGGCTGGTGTGGTGGCATAATGGGTTAAGCTGCCACCTGCAACCTTGGCATCCCATATGGCCATTGGTTCAAACCCCAACTATCCTATTTGCCATCCAGTTCCCTGCTAATACATTTAGGAAAGCATGGGAAGATGACCCAAGTCCTTGGGCCCCTGCTCCTACATGGGAGACCAGGATAAAGCTCCTGGCTCCGGGCTTCAGCCTGGCCCAGCCCTGGCCATTGAAGCCATTTGGGGAGTGAACCAGTTTATTGAAGACTCTCTCTCTTCTTTCTCTTTTTCTGTAACTTTGCCTTTCAAATAAACAAATAAATCTTTTTTTTTTTAAAAAAAAAAAAAAAAGGACTTCAAAGTATCAACCACCATTAGCCAGGAATGGGTTTCTGATGCATTGTTACGGGAGCTTAGTAGTTCTATTTAGTTGTTTTAGGGACCATTCAAAGAATGAAAATGCTTGAATAAGGGGCCTATTCCTGCTTTCAACTTGTATTAGACTTATATTCTTGGATAGAAATGTAGCTCTTAGTAGAAATTAATGTATATCCTAAAGAAACTGAGTTCTTTAACTGGATTTATATTTATTTAGGCTACATGTGCTGACTTGCACTAACTCGGTCCTACAAGACAGTGTTAAGACAGGAAGAGCTGGTGAATATTGTATAACTCATGTACTGAAAATATTTCTTAGCACGCTTGACAATGTTGTATGGCTGTCATGAAAAATTTTGCTGCACTGCATATCTTTTTTTAAGTCAACTGAGAAGCATTTTGATTATAGCATTTCCCTTTTTGCCTTCTTGGAATTTCAATCAAACAGAAAAATCATCAGAGATAAGGAAACATTAGCAGAAGAGAAAGGGAGAAAGGAGAAATCCACAGAGGACCTCCTGGAAAGTGCAGAACTAATCAAGCTCTTTTCAGTTGTGCAAGTAGCCATCTATCTCTGAGTGCTCATAGTGTGTGTGTGTGTGTGTGTGTGTGTGTGTTCCCAGACTTCATTTGATCTTTTAAATGGAGTCAAAGTACACAATTTAAAATTGTGATTTGAAGGTTCTGAGTTAAACATAAGTCCTGGTCATCTTGTCTCCCACAGTACATTTGAAAACACTCTGTTGTCTCAGAATAATTAGAAAGTCAGAATGTTCTCTCTTTGCCCAACCCCTCAACACTCTTGCAGTCATTAATATCCAGTGATCCAGGATTTTATACTATGTTTTTCTTTCTCAACTGTTTGGAACAGCTAACATGCTATTTGTACTAAAATTTAAGGCATTTTAGCGTTCATCAGTTTAACACAGTGAAATAAAATTATACAGCAAGGTCTGAGCCTACTTAGCAAAATAATGTTGAATAGATATACATGGGGGCTGGTGCTGTGGGGTAGCTGGTAAAGCTGCCACCTGCAGTGCCAGCATCCCATATGGGCTCTGATTTGAGTCCCAGCTGTTCCACTTCCGATCCAGCTCTCTGCTATGGCCTGGGAAAGCAGTAGAAGATGGCCCAGGTCCTTAGGCCCTTGCACCCATGTGGGAGACCCGGAAGAAGCTCCTGACTTCAGATCAGCTCACCTCCAGCCATTGCAGCTACTTGGGGAGTGAGCGAGCAGATGGAAGACCTCTCTCTCTCTCTCTCTCTCCCTCTGCCTCTCTGTAACTCTGCCTTTCAAATGAATAAATAAATCTTAAAAAATAGATACATACCTTAATTTGGAAAAACTATATATAGCTTTGATGAATTTGTACTTGCTAAAAATAAAGGGGAAATGGAAAACTACCATCATCACCGTGGAAAGTTATTTTCTTTGCAGTATTGATTTTGGTTAATGACTAATTATGCCCTAACACCTGTAGGTGCTCAGACCAGAAACTTGGGAGTCAGCAATGCCTTCTATTCTCCCTTTTCTCCACATTAGTTAAGTGTCTGCAGACAACCAAATACAAATTGATATCCCCAACTTGGCTCAATGCATATTTCCTTTTTAAAATTTTTTGAAAATCTATTTTTAGTTATTTATTTGAAGGTTATAGGGGAGAGAAAGAGAAAGAGAGAGAGAGAGAGAGAGAGAGAGAGAGAGAGAGAGAGAGAAATCTTCCATCCACTGGTTCACTCCCCAGATGGCCACATTGGCCGGAGCTGGGCCAATCCAACACCAGGAGCCAGGAGTTTCTTTGTGGTCTCCAACGTGGATGCAGGTGGCCAAGGACTTGAGTCATTCTCTATTGCTTTCCCAGGCACATTAACAGGGAGCTGGATCACAAATGGAAAAGCTGGGATGAACTGGAGCCCATATGGGGTGCTGGCATCACGGGCAGCAGCTTTACCCACTACATCACCACACCAGACCCTCCATGCATATTTCTAGTTCTGAAAGACAGACTAGAAAGATTCATTTCTGTATTCAAAAAGGAGCCTGCTACTTTCAGACTCTTAGAATACAGAAAGAGATATAAATAAAATAATATACCATTCTTGATCTAAATAAAATATCATTCTTACCTTATGTTTGAATAGTTCTTTACAATTCGCACAACACTGTCACAAAAACCATTTTCTTAGCAAAATCTGGGCATTTGGCAAGGTTAAATGACTTGTGCATGGTTCCTTGTCTCAAATCAGCCTTCCTGCTATTGTATCACATTATATTTCATAACATTCCTTGCAGAAAGTTAGCGAAACGAGGACGAGGATATATTTTAGGAAGCTGGAGAGAGAGAGAGAGAAGCAGGGGGATGAGGGTACAGAAACAGAGGAAGAAGGTAGAGGATTTGAGGCACAGAACTTAGAGAGCAGTCATCAGGGGGAGAAATGCATTTGGATTTGAGAGATGTTTGAAAACAGTGGGGCTGGCGCTGTGGCACAGCAGGGTAACACCCTGGCCTGAAGCGCCAGCATCCTATACAGGCGCCAGGTCTAGTACCTGCTGCTCCTCTTCCCATCCAACTCTCTGCTATGGCCTGGGAAAGCAGTAGAAGATGGCCCAAGTCCTTGGGCCCCTGCACCCATGTGGGAGACCTGGAAGAAGCTCCTGGCTCCTGTCTTAGAGTTGGTGCAGCTCTGGCCATTGTGGCCATCTGGAAGGTGAAGCAGCAGATGGAAGACCTCTCTCTCTGTCTCTACCTCCCTCTGTAACTCTGCCTTTCAAATAAATAAAATAAATCTTAAAAAAAAAGAAAGAAAACAGAGTACACAGGACTGGGCCTGTATACTGGTACTGTGACTGATAAGACACTTGTGATGGTTCACTTTATGTGCCGACTTGATTGGGCCTAGGATTGCCAGATATTTGGTGAGAAATTATTTCTGAATGTATGTGTGAAGATGATTCTGGATGAGATTAACATTAGAACTGGAAAACCCAGTGAATCAGATTGCCCTCCTCAATAAGGCTGGGGATCAGCCAGTAGACTGAGGGACTGGATAGAATCAAAAAGTGGAGGAAAGTAGTGGAAGATGGCCCAAGTTTTTGGGCCCCTGCACCCATATGGGAGACCTGGAAGAAGCTCCTGACTCCTGGCTTCTGTCTGCGGCCATTTGGGGAGTGAACTAGCAGTTGGCAGTTTGATCTCTTTCTCTCTCTCTTTCTCTGCCCCCACCATAACTCTGCCTTTCATATAAAAATTGATTTTAATAATTCAATTTGTTTTGCGACTTCCCAGACTACTTGACTGTTGCTAAAATTAACTTCAGTTCTTTGCAGATTGCTCCTCTACTCTCAGAGTGGCTCAAGTTCTAGACAGTACCATCAATAGGAGGTGAGCTATAATAGGAGGGAACTTTGAAAAGTTTTGTGGTGGTTAAAAATGGAATTAAAAGATAATTTATTTTGGTGTAAAAAATTTCAAAATCCATGTATGATTTTTCTTATAATACGCATTTTAAAGAACTTTTAAAAGATCTCTCCTATGTGTAGATTTTAAAATGTTATTACACCCAAATAAAGTCCTTTTAATTCCACATCCCATAAACATTTGGAAGTACCTTCATACATAACTTTAATTTTTTCCAAGAGCCTCTTTTAAAGCAATAGTGATGGCTCAAGCAGTTGAGTTCCTGTCACTCACAGGGGAGATCTAGAATGAGTTCCAGACTACTGGCTTCAGCCCACCCCAGCCCTGGCACCTATGGGCATTTGGAGAATATATAGAAAGAAGCTCCTCTGTCTAAGTCTTTCTTGCAAATAAAATTTTAAAATTTTAGAAGAAATACATGAATCACATGAATTTAATTTCAATAATTTATTTTATTTAACTGAATATATTCAAATATAATCATTTCAACGTGCAATCAATATAAAATATTAAAGAGATATTATATATTGCTTTGTGCTAATCAATGAATCTTAATGTATATTTTATAACAATAGCACATCTCAGGGCAGACAAACCCCTTTCAAGTGCTCAGTAGCTCATGTGGCTCAGGGATAATGTACTGAACAGTTCTACACTCTTAGGCAATGGCAAGTGTAATGTGGGCTGCACTGGTTACTACAGAGTGTCCCCTCTCTTTGACCCACATTTCTCCTTCTGCTTTGGCTCTATAGTTAAAGTGAGGTGAAAAGAAAGGGGAAGATATAGAAAAAACAAGACCACTATGTTAAAACAACATCTTATCACATGTACTTACTTTAGTGTCTTGTGTTACTATATAAAGAGGAGAAACTAATAAATGTTAATAATCATTATTATAATTAAACCATTGTCACATTATCATACCTCTCATTTGAGATTCATTTCCTTGGCAGTATATTCCTCTAGACCTATAATATATGGCTTTCCAGAAGAAGAGAATGAAGCTTTTAATCTAGTATAACTCTTAATCTAGTATAAAACTCAAATCCTTCTTTTTTCAGAGAAAACAGCTGGAAAAAGAGACAATTTTATTTATGCAATAACTATTATTCATTTAAAAAATGAAGACACTGAAAAATAGCAACTCTTGCAATTGTGTCTCTAAATACCTTCCAGTGCTCACTTTTAGAGATTATTCTGACCTATTTTTAAATGCCCAGGAGAATTGAAATAGAATCCGGTTGACCTTAGAAGCCCAGAACTTACTCGTTGTATTTATCTTTTGTATCTTTTCATTTCTCCTATTTCCTTTATAGATTTCTAAGTTAATAGAAAGTTAAGTGAGTTAATTACATGCAGAGCTACTAGAGGCCCTTAGAGGCATGCCTGGTACATGTTAAGTATCCAGTATTAATCAAATGCTTCCCAGACATTATCTTTTTTAATTACTATAATGGTCCGATGAAGTATTACTAAAACCTCCAATTTATAGACAAGAAAATCAAGACTCAAAGAAGAGTAAATAAGTAACCACAGGGCACACGGATACTAAAGGAAAGAGACAATGGTATAAAAAGGTAGAAGCCCACTCCCACCATGAAGCTCAACATTCTCTCTGGGCTCTATAATCTTTGACTATAAGAGGCAGACAGGGGCTGGCACTGTGGTGCAGCAGATTAATGCCCTGGCCTGCAGCACCAGCATCCCATACGGGCCCTAGTTCGAGTCCCGACTGCTCTACTTCCAATCCAGCTCCCTGCTAATGTACCTGGGAGAGCAGAAGAGGATAGCCTAAGTCCTTGGGCCCCTGCACCCATTGTATAGGACCTGGAAGAAGCTCCTGGCTCCTGGCTTCAGATCAGCTCGGTTCTAGCCATTGCAGCCATTTGGGGAGTGACCCAGTGGATGGATGATCTCGATCTCTCTCTCTCTCTGTAACTCTGTCTTTCACATAAATAAAATAAAATCTTCTTTAAAAAGAGGCAGACAACACTTAGCTACTTACTCAATCTATTTGGAATGGAAGGTGTATGGTCTCTGATTATACCAGCTGATGAAATTTACCAGTTTTCTGGTTATGATCTCTTAAAGGTTAGCTTTATAGATAACACACTTGTATAGTATCTACATGTTTATATTATCTATTTCTATATTTGCATCTATATCTTTAGTCTTCTTTGCTGATGAAAAATGTCAGGAAACTTAACCTAATGTATATGTGTAGTGATAACAATAAGGTCATTTAGATGGACCTTTCACACACTGAAAGAGTAAACAGTGAAAGAACATTTACAGAAACATGGATAAACTGCTCACACATAGGTTAAGTAAAGGAATCCAGACACACACACACACACACACACACACACACGCATATATATATATATATATATATATATATATATATATACTGTGTAATTCTATTTACATATAGAGAAAACTAAACAATTGTGTTAAGGGATATATGTTTAGACAGGGAAACAGTAAAGAAAAGCAGAGAGTTGATTACCTGAAAAGTCATGGTTGCAGTTCTGGTGAGGGGAAGAGAGGATGCAATTGGAGAGATACTCCTGAGAGTGGCAAGTTTCTATTTCTTGACCTGGGTAATGATTACATAGCTGTTTGCTTCATAACAGTTTATCAAGTTGACATTTATGTGGGCTACATTTAGGAATGCTGACATTTATGTGGGCTACATTAAGGAATTAGAATGTTTGAAAAGTTAGGAAAGTGTTACAAGTATTAAGGAGGAAAGAACCCCACAAAAGTGATGATATCACCACTGTACAATGGTGAATAATTGGAAAGTATAAATTAGGGTTTCTCAGTTGTGGTTGGGTTGGGGGGACCTCCTACAGCAGAAGGAACAAGGGAACTTCAGAAGATGCAAGTTCTCATGGCTCCTCCGCCTTAGATTCTCCTCACTCAATCCACATTATTTGCGAGCACCTGCTGTGTCCAGGTACTGTAAGTGCTCAGTATACTGCACTGAACAACTCAGACAACCCCGTAATCTTCTCAGGGCTGCAGAAGGATTCAGAAAGCTGTGATTACACAAGATTCCTATGTGACTTAACATTACAACTGACCTAAGCATTAAATTTTTCCTAAAGTCTTTTCTAGTCCACATTTACAGAAAGACTCACATGAATGAAATGATAATTTAAATAAAATTGGTTTCCATCACATCACAGAAAATTCAAAGCTTTTTTTGAATTTGCTAAGCCAATACAGGTCAAAAGAAGAAAGATATTCTGCGGAATGTAATTCCTTTCCTAATTGTTCTTCAAACCATTAGATCCTACCCTCCTCTGTCATTAATCTTTTGAGGTTTATATTTATTCCACCCCCAGAGTTCTCATCCTGTGTATATGTGCGTTGTTTTGTTAGTGCAAGTGGGACTTTGTAAGAAGTGATTCTTTTAAGATATAGTACAGAGCTCTCCCAGACTTTTTAAAATTTGTTTTCCACAACCCAGCTGGAAGAGCTGAAATTTCATTGAGGGGATCCAAGAACTTCTTGAATTCCAAGTGTTACATTTTAATTAATATGGTTCATTTGTCACAATGAATTAATATTCATAATTTTATTGCTATATAAAATCCATCTCTTGTTTAGATTTCCCCACTTTCTTCCTGTTTTCCTTTTTCTTTTCCAGGATACTTTAATTACATTTAGTAATCATGTTTCCTGAGGCTTTTCTTAGTTTTGACAGTTTCTAAGATTTCTCCTTGTTTTTGATGACCCAAACAGTTTTGAGGATTACTGGTCAGACATTTTGTAGAACTCCCTACAATTTGGACTTATGTGTTTTCTTGTAATTAGATGGGTTTTTTTGGGGGGGGTGGAGGAAGTCTACAGAGATAAATGCCATGCTATCAAGGGTCTATGTCATTAAAATGACATAACTGTTGATGTTAACTTGGATCAGAGACAAAAACAGAACAAACCTTGTTTATATTCACAAGTCTTTCTCTCTGTTTCACTTTCTGTTTTTCTCTCTCAGCTCCGATGTCTGGAAGAATTATGAAAAAGGAAAATTGAATGAGAAACTATGGAAAAGAGAAATATTCCAAAAGAAGTTTGTTGTTAAATATACATTAGAAAATTGCAGCGATGTAGGTAACTTATGCAGATCTGTGCACGCAAACTGTCAGCATTGATTGGAGATAATGATTCTGGTTTTTTTTTTTTTTATGTGAGTGCACTTCATATTTATTTTCCTGTTCCTCCTAAAATATTATGTCAAATAACTAAAGGAAGATTTAAGAATTTAATACTTAAGAAGAAAATTAAATTTTCAATCTTGAACTCCAGAGACCCTTTAAAATAATTACATTTCATCCAGAAAGATCAGAATGGAATTGATCCTCTTCCAGAACTTATTCAAGGGCTTTTCTAGTCAACCTTGGAAGCCTCATTCAGAATCAGTTTGATGCCCCTGTTTCTGTTTTCCATTATAAACCTACTTCCATGGGAATGTCAATTTAATATTGCTTTTCTATTTTTAGTGAAACTCGGAATTCCTAAATAAGAAAAAAAATGAAATCAAACAATTTTTGTATTATTCCTATGTCTTTTATAATGAATTTTGGAATCAAAGTGCCTCCCATATATTATGGATATCTAATGACATTTCATTTTGTATTTCTTAAATGGCCATAACCATAAAATATTTATTTTTGCAAGAGGTAAAACAAATAAATGGATATTGATGTAAGAACAAAGCTGTATCTGATAGCATTTAAAGTCATAATGAACATTTATGTCATCCACACTAGTCTTCACAATATTAAAAATATTTTAATATTTTTACTTCTTCCAATTTTTATACTCTTGATGGCATTTGTGTAGGCTCATAACATCTTAGAGTGAAAAGGAGGCTTTGAAGGTAGTGTGGTTTAATGGAAAGTGAGGTAAGCCAGACTGTCTCTGCTCCTTAAGAGATATCCTGGATCTACTCTGAGTTATACCAGGCCGTCTCCAAGATCTCTCCCTCCTTCAGTGATTTTTGATTCCAGAGCATCATTTCTAACCACCTAACCCCAAAATTATAACCCACAAAACTTTTTTGCATAATGATTCTGGCAGACGGACTCAGAAATTCCATGAGCATAACAAAATTACTTTCTTTTGTGTTGGGAAATTATTAGTTCATTATATTGCTAACAAAATAATGCGGAGTTAAATTTGACTTGTGTCTACAAAGGTATATATCCATACAAATGATTTTTTTTAAAGAAATACCTTATTTAGCATATGGTTATTCCCATTTAAAAAATAATCAGGAATCCTCAGATGGCCTAGCAATTAAGATGCTGGTTGGGATGGCTCAATCCCATATGTGAGTGCTTGGATTTGAGTTCTGACTCTGCTCCCAATTCCAGTTTCCTGCGAATGTGAACCCTGTGAGGCAGCTACTGATGGACCAAGTAATTGGGTCCCTGCCTCCAGCATGGGAGTCCTGGACTGAATTCTTTGTCCTGTCCCAGCCTTGGTCATTGTCTGGTATTTAAAAAGTGAACTGGGGGATGGAGAGTGCTATCTCCATCTCTCTCTCCCAAATAAATCAATAAAATTAATTTTAAAATCAGAGGAATTTCTTTTTATAAATTAGTTTGGTGGTTTGCTTTATTTAAAAAGTTGAGCACTATGCGAATTTGCCTGAGTACACAGTTTCCCTTGTAGCTAATCTAAATTCATAGACTATTCCAAGATGGGAATACTCATAGTTACTCATTTGAGAGAAGAGTTGTACATACCTGCACATGGTAGAAAAACACCCACACATACAAAGACTGTATTTTTACCAAGACCTGAAGTAAGAAAATAAAAGAACTAGAATGATTTCTTGCCACCTCCACCCTAACCACACCTTCCTGCCCCAAGCCTATTGCCCAAACCTGGCTGTGCCCTAACTTCTACCTCTGAAATTTGAAAGAGATGTAGAGAGGAAAAGATGAGTGACAATAAAATATCAGAAAGAGTTTCATGAAAAATAGATGAAAAGCAGGAAATTCAGTTGAGTAGGGCTTTCTGAGGGAATTGCTGTCATCTGGAAAGCAATTAAGACTGAAAATCACTAGGATTTTGCTCATTCTCGTATTTCCTCTGCTATGCTGAAAAGTTGGATGAAGATCAAGCAATTCAGTTGAGTTAAAAAAATGGAGTCATTTTAATGACTTCAAATAAATTTTTGTCTTGAACAACTAATAGTAGCTGATGAAATGCTTAGTTTTGATCATCTGGGTTGAGCATCTTAAAATTGATATCTAATGCTTTAATTTTATTCTTCTTATACCTCCAAGATAGTACTTGATCTCTACAGAAATATAAATAGTTCACTTCCATAATGGCCTACTTTGTACTTATCTTCATTCTTCCTTCTCTTCACTCTGTCTCTTTGGACTGTTTTTAGAGCATAAGTTTGCCAGGCCTTTTCAGCTATTGCGATTGCTTTGAGTCAAGCAGCCTGCAGAGTTGTTTGAAAGACCAGGTAAGTTCAAAGACAGAACCCCAGGAAAAACAATAAAAAGGAAGTTAATGTGGTATCTACAGAAAAATATTTATATCAGAACATAGCCAATCAAGACTTCAATTTATAAGTCTGTGTCAACAGGGCAGTTGGAGATGCTAGCTTGGCATCTGGGAGTTGGGGAAATGTGCTGAGGCTCTGTGATTCCTGAGGCTATCTAGTTAAATGAGTCCTAGGGTCAAGAGAGTTGCTGCTCCAATATAAAGTTGAAAAATTTTTGGTTTGGATGTATCAGTGTATTCTTCATTTATCTATGGAGTAGATTTGAGACAATTATTCAATTATTTGATATCCATTGCTTTTAAGCAGATTGACCATTTATAGTTTTTCTCAACACCATTGCTTGGTTTTTTCCCACATTCAATCTCTCAAAATAAATATGGTTCATTTTTCATTCTGAAAAGTAAAGTGTAGATAAAAAACAACATAAAGCTTTCAGAAAACATATAGTTCTAGGGTATTTGTAATTAATAATCAAGCTGCAATTTTGATAAGAGAAAAAGGGACCATCTATTACATTAGTATGAACAAGCAGTTTGGCTTATTAAATCTGAGCTGAGCCAATATCTTTGTCATATACCAGAAGCCTTGTCAGCATTACAGATGTAAAAAAGTGAAAATTTTACCAACATCAGCGTTGATCTACTCACTCCTAATTGAGTGACCAAATTAAAGAATATTTCTGTCCTTAACAAGAATCAAAGTTGGAAAGAACTTAAAACATTTGAAAAACTTCTCAGTTGGAAAAGGCTGGAAAAGAATTTGATTCAATTCTTACAATTTAGAACAATATATATTAAACATTTACATATGTAATGTGTTGTAGCAGCAGCAGACATCTAAGGCAAATGATACTTTCCTTCTGGCATTTTATGTAAGATACAATCACATAATTGTATATGACTGTAATGCAGGTATTGAAATAAAGTATAGATCGAAGCACATAATGATAAATCAAGACATAATCCGTCCTGAGATACAAATTAGTCCAAGTTTGGATCACATCTCCATCAAATAATTGTCAGAGAGATCCTGAGTAAATTACTAAAACTCTCTTAAGTTCATCCATAAAATAGGACTTATAGGAATTACTAAGTGATCCCTGTTAAATATAAAGTAGGAATAAGAGAGGGAGGAGATGTACAATCTGGGACATGCTCAATCGGACTTGCCCCAAATGGTGGAGTTAGAATCGTGCCAGGGGATTCTAATACAATCCCATTAAGGTGGCATGTACCAATGCCATCTCACTAGTTCAAGTGATCAATTTCTGTTCACAATTGATCACACTGACAGGTCTAAGAGTCAAAGGGATCACACAAACAAGACTAGTGTCTGCTAATACTAACTGATAGAATCAAAAAGGGAGAGAATGATCCATCATGGGAAGTGGGATACACAGCAGACTCATAGAATGGCAGATGTCCTAAATAGCACTCTGGCCTCAGAATCAGCCCTTAAGGCATTCGGGTATGGCTGAAGAGCCCATGAGAGTATTATAGGCATGGAAAGCCAAGACACTCTGGAAAAAAAAAAAAGACCTAAATGAAAGATCTCTGTGAGTGAGATCCCAATGGAAAGAACGGGGCCATCAAAGAAGGAGGTACCTTTCTCTGAAGGGAGGAGAGAACTTCCACTTTGACTATGACCCTGTCGGAATAAGATCGAAGTTGGCGAACTCAAAAGGCTTCCATAGCCTTGGCAACTCATGACTAGAGCCTAGGGAGATTACTGACGCCATAAACAAGAGTGTCAAATTGTTAAGTCAACAATAGTAGTCACTGTGTACTTACTTCTCACGTGGGATCTGTCCTTAATGTGTTGTCCAATGTGAAGTAATGCTATAACTAGTACTGAAACAGTATTTTTACACTTTGTGTTTCTGTGTGGGTGCAAACTGATGAAATCTTTACTTAATATATACTAAATCGATCTTCTGTATATAAAGATAATTGAAAATGAATCTTGATGTGAATGGAATGGGAGAGGGAGCAGGAGATGGGAGGGGTGTGAGTGGGAGGGAAATTATGGGGGGAAAGCCAATGTAATCCATAAACTGTACTTTGAAAATTTATATTTACTAAATAAAAAAAGGAATTACTTTATGTGGTTATAATAAGGATGGATAGTATATACACATTGCTAAACTAGGGTGTATACATTATTATTATTTTTTTTGACAGGCAGAGTGGACAGTGAGAGAGAGAGACAGAGAGAAAGGTCTTCCTTTTGACATTGGTTCACCCTCCAATGGCCGCCGCGGCCAGCGCGCTGCAGCTGGCACACCGCGCTGATCCGATGGCAGGAGCCAGGTGCTTATCCTGGTATCCCATGGGGTGCAGGGCCCAAGCACTTGGGCCATCCTCCACTGCACTCCCTGGCCACAGCAGAGAGCTGGCCTGGAAGAGGGGCAACCGGGACAGAATCTGGCGCCCCTACCGGGACTAGAACCCGGTGTGCCGGCACCGCAAGGTGGAGGATTAGCCTAGTGAGCTGCAGCGCCGGCTACATTATTTTCCTTCTCAGAATAAGGTACAATTTGTTTTGGTGGGAAAAATCAGAGGAGGTATCACGGAGGAAGATATAGAGCTTTCTTTTTTAAAAAAAGATTTATTTATTTATTTATTTGAAACACAGAGTTATGGAAACTGAGGAGACACAGAGAGAGAGACAGAGAGAGATCGATCTTCCATCCATAAGATCACTCCCCAAATGGCTGCAACAACTGGGATTCAGCTAGGTTGAAGCCAGGAGCCTGGGACTCCACATTCTTCCATATGAGGGAGAGGAGGCTAAATCCTCTGGCCATTCTCCTCTCCTTTCACAGGCAAATTAGCAGGGAAGTGGGTTGGAAGTGGAGCAGCTAGGACTCAAGCTGACATTCATATGGGATGCCAACCTCTCAGATGGCATTTTAGCCCAACTTTGCCCTGGCACCAGCCTGAGCTGTAGAACTTTCAATGAAGACATGCTGTCATGATTTCATTTGTAGAATGGAATGAGTAGAGTCACAGTGTTGTTGAAGAACATCGGTGTTGGTCAATATTGAGTGGTCCAATACAATGAAACCAGAGAACATGGAGAGGCGGCATAATACCCAGAGCACAGAGAGGTAATTAGTGATGAGACTAAGAAGGTGATGTTTGGGGACATTTTGGAGAGATGGAGAAACGTGATTTGATCTGTACCAGAAAGACAGTGAAGGATGACTGTGAGCATTCAGGACACCACTGAATAACCTTTGTAAATGATGATATGGACACATATTCAGGCCATAATGGTAAGAATAGAGAGATAAAGAAATGGGTATAAGAAAGGATTCTGTGGTAGAATTTGCAGAACAAGGCAAAAGTCCTTTTCTTTGGGAGGACCAAAATTTGTAAAATTTAGATCCATTTCATCAAGCTTTTTTTCTTGTCTTAAGGTTTAGGGATTATTAACTATATTTGCCAATTATTACAGTTGGCTAGTATTCTTTAATAACTAAGTCTAAGTCATGGCATCCTTCTCATAAAATGCTTGCCTATTTGTACTAAAGGAGATTTAATAATATATTTAAATCTTATGCTTGCAGCTATTTGGTCCAGGAAGGCAATTGTCTCAAACTACCATCTACCAAAATAAGCTGCAGGATTCACTAAAACACAATATTGCTGTGTCTATGCCTTGAGTTTCCAAATCAATAGGCCTCAGGGCACAGACAAAATTTGCTGGTGTAGAGACTATAGTTTAAGAACTAGTGGTCTGGTATATGGAAAAAACTTGTCCCATTAATTAAGGCCAAGTGGTTTTCTTCTAGGAAAGGTCTAATTGGGTTAGTCCTTTGGAGAGAATGGAAAAGTATATTAATCTTTCCTCAAAGAAAAATGATCACAAGTTTAGCTTACTCTCCTTTATTGATACTGGAGCAGTGGTCTGGAAATTTCCTTCAGAATTGAACTGTATTGTTATTTGCTGCAATCATAAATGAGTCATATTGATCCCAGGTTTAGGCTAATTTGGTCAATTAGAAATTTCCATATGGAAGCGGGCATCCATGTGGATAATATCCAATTATTTGCAGAAAATTGGGAGGAGAGGAATTGCATTTGATGGAAAACAAAATTTCACATAAGATTCTTTAACTGGACCCTCTGTCCCATGGAACTCTGAAATTTCCATCTCATTGCAAAGAAGTAATAATATAATGGTTTAGGACTGAGATGAAGAAGAAAGAGGAAGTGGAAGAGGAGGGTGGGGAGAGGGAAAAAAATCGAATCTCCTATCTAAGTACTAACCAGACCCAACTCTGCTTAGCTTCTGAGATCAGACAAGATGGGGTACATTCAGAGTGGTATAAAATTTGAGAGTAGGGGTGTGAGAGGGAGGAGGAAGGGATGGAGCATGAGCTGGCGGGGCAGGAGTGTCACTAGGTTCCTAAATCTGTATATATGACATACATGAAACTTGTATAACTTAAACAAAATTTTTAAAATAAAAGTAAAAAGAATACTTACAAGCCCCCCAAAATTGAATTATTCCTAGTATGCCAGTTATTTTTTTAAAAAGATGTATTTATATTTGAAAGGCAGAGTATCATTGAAAGGTGGATGAGGGGGTGGGCAGATTGAGAGAGAGAAGAGAGAGAGAGAATATCTTTCATCTGCTTGTTCACTTGCCAAATGGCTGCAACAGCCAGGGCAGGGCCAGGCAGAGACCATCAGTAACTCCATCTAGGTCTCCCATGGGGGGCGGGGGGGCAAGCATTTGGGTGATTCATTATCTGCTGCCTTCTCAGGCCATTAACAGGAAGCTCAATTGGAATTTGAGCAGCTGGGACTGTAATAAATGCTCTGATATGGGATGCTGGCATCGCAAGTGGCAGTTTAACCTGCTGCACTACAATATCAGCGCTTTGTCAGTTCCTTAAGCAATTGAATTTGGTGCATGAGGTAGAATATATGTCACAGATAATTGTCAGATTTTATCTTAGGGCACTAGTGGAGAGAACCATCTACTAAGATGGGAAACCTTGGAGGAGAAGCAGATTTTGGCCAAGAAGATAATTAAGTTGAATTGAAATAGCCAGAGTGCATTCCAATTCAAGATCTTCCACAAACAATGTGAGTTTTGTGGGGTAAAGTCAAATTTGGTACATGGACTGTAGGACTTGTCTGAGTAAAAAACAAGGTACAGCTATGGGACTGGATGGGCTTTCCTGGGAAGAGATTACAGAACACAGAATACATTACAGAGATTACAAAATAGAGGAATTTGTTCTTAATTTGTTAAAAGGAGAATATATTAAAAGTTTTTTTCTTAAATAAGAGTAGAAAGAGTTTGGACAATTTGAAGTAAGGCAACATTTTGGGCATTTAAGGACAATATCTAAGTTTTGAAAGCTTTTAGCATAAATTGACATTAAGGTATCACCATGAAATACTCGTTGAAGCAACCAGAGAAAAATTGTAGTAAGTAAACTGATCTCTGTTATGTATTTATGACTATATTTTTATGTTCTTTGCATACTAATAGGGCACTCAATGTAAAATAATCTATTTTTAACAATTAACTCTTTTTCAAACATTTAAAATTATTTCATAGGGCCTCAAACTATTGAATCAACTCTATAATGAGAGATATCATGTTACTAGAAACAATGACTTGATATTTTTTATATCTAGGATTTATCTTCACTTTGAACCTGCATATCATGTGAAGAATCAGAATACAAAAGTCAGAGGACCTTGTAAAGATGACTCAAGCCAATTCTCATTTTACAGGTTAGAAAAGGTGCAGCCCCAAATAGCAAGTCAATGTGCTAAAGATTAAGTAAAGGCAAAGTATAGACAAGAATCTCGATCTCTTGAGACCAACTCTAGTGCTCTTTGCCCTAAAACAGGCTGCTTACTCTCCAAAAGGACCTGTTCCTCCACCCAAAAATCCTTTCACTGTGGGTGGACATTAGACTTTAAGAAGGCACACTTCCAGAGCCAGCGCTATGGTGTAGTGGGCTAAGCCTCTGGCTGCAGCACCTACATCCCATTTGAGCACAGGTTGGTTTTCTGCTGCTCCTCCTCCAATCCAGCTTTCAGTTTATGTTCTGGGAAAGCAGTAAAAGATGGCCCAAGTGCTTGGGACTCTGGACTCATGTGGGATACCCAGAAGAAGCTCCTGGCTTTGGATCAGCTCACCTCTAGCCATCGTAACAGTTTGGGAAGTGGACCAGGGGATGGAAGATCTTTCTTTCTGTCTCTCCCTCTCTCTGTCTGTAACTCTACCTTTCAAATAAATAAACATAATCTTAAAAAAAAATGGAGGCACACTTTCACATTTCTGTTTACTCTAAAGCTTAAAAAGCAGAAAACAGAAATCCCTAATCCAGAAACATGATATAGGAAGCATCCCCAGCAACCACCCACATAAATGAAATTCAGGGTCTTCAACATCCTAAGTTGAAAAATGGACGGAATAAATTAAATCCAAGAACTGTGACTGAGAAAAACAGAATTTCAACTCAGCACTTTCCTTTTCTACCCTTAATAAAACTTAGGCTGCTACAATATATAATGCCACTTTGAAAACTGAAGTCATCAAAAGATTATTTTGCCAATACTGATGTTAAACTGATTGGAACAGATTCATTCTGGTTTCAAGTAGATGCTACTTTAGACTATATATAATTCATGGGTATATACATACATATGTATATATAAACTCATAATTATATGTTATATGTATTTTCTCACCCTCTCCTATCTCCTTTAGAACTAGCTTTTTAAATGAAGGCCAAGGAAAATAAAATACACAGATCAGTGTGTGATTTGTGAAGTATCCTTTGACATTTCATGCAAAGGAAGAGAAATTCATAGGAGGTAAGAAAAAAGAAAAGGAAAGAAAGCAAAAGAAAGAAAGAAAGAAAGAAAGAAAGAAAGAAAGAAAGAAAGAAAGAAAGAAAGAAAGAAAGATTAATTAAATGCCACAGTCAGTTGCAGAGTGCCAAGCCTTCTGGCATTATGGATACTTGGCCAACTTCCTCTATATAGGGTTGGGCTCTGCCAATAGAAATTGCTGCTGTGTTTGATTGAACATTTCTGCTTATTTTTCAAAGCAGAGTTCTACTTCTTGGTACAACCACGATTCCACAGAGTCCACCAGAAGCATGGAGTCTTAGTGGAGTTGCGATTAGGTCACTGGATGTCAGAGCCCTTCCTCCCTCCTTCCACAGACCATCATATCAGTTTTCTAATTAGTATGTTCCAATTTAATTTAATTGTAATCCACCATAGGGAGTTCAAATGGCATGTACTCAAACACCCAGGTCCCTTTCTCTTTCAAGAGCCTCTATCTTTACAGATAATAATTGACACTCAGCATAAGTAGAACCAGGGAATTCTTATATAAAAAATACACTTAAGATATTCCCATCCAGGACTTTAATTATATAAACAAAATTGAGTAATTATAAAATAAATATTCTTTTGCAAGTTCTTGTATCTGTTCTTTGGATTCATTAATGAAATTTGAGGTAGAAGTTAAAACTGAGTTTACTGCATACATAAAATTGAAATACTATATTTCCAAACCAAATTTTACATGAGATTCCTTTTCCCCAATAATTGTGTACTGTGTAGATCTTGTTCTTTTGGACATTTTGGACCAGTCTGTCTCAGCTCTTCAAGTGCTATCTTCCAAATTTAAAAATATGGAGAGTAGAGAATTCTAAGGACTTGGCTCATATTAAATCTCAAGAATCTGCCACAAAAGATAAACCTGAGTCATCTTGATATCCCCACTTGTGTGAGAAGTCATCAACATAAGTGTCAATTTGAGTGAAGTAGAGCAAAGGTAGGATTACCCCACAGCTTGAGTCGACTTTCCCAAGTGCTGAATCACTCCCAGTTGCACCATCTTTAATCCTATTCATCTGACTTCTGGCAAGTACCTCATCGTGCTTGCTCATCCCTGGACCTGTTTTTGTCCTTCTGGAGAATACATGCAGATTCCTGGAGTCTCAGTTTTCAAAGAGGTCTCTATAAAGTGAGTCATCCCCTGTAGGTGAGCATAGTACCCTCCACATGCATGTGAAAATTCATGTGTCAGTGCAGGTCCTAGAGTTTTATGCAGACACACTGTTTTAATTGCATTGAAAGCAGGAGGAAGCAATTTTTTTTCTCCATACTCACCTTCTCCCATCTCCACTCCCATCTTCTCCATATTTTCTCAAAAGTTGCAATCAATTCATCTCAATGACAAGAAGTTAATTTCTCTATGTAAAACAATTTTTCTTTCTGACATCAATTTATAAAGTCTTATACATGTTAACCCTAACATTAGTTCAAGTACTCAATTACTGGAAGACTGCTAATTGTCCTAGGATCTGAAAGACAAACAGACATTGGACTTTAAATAATGGAGTAACTTCTGCTCTTGATGGGTCACGTAAGCTTTAATACAATTATAGAGGCACTGTAAGCAGAACTAGCTAACCCAAATTTTTAAAACGATGTATATCAATTTCCATAGTAAACCAGGAGTGTAAATTTAATGTACAGCAATGGAAAATGCATTTTTAGATTGAACAGACTCGTTACTTGGACCATCTATGTGGTTATATGTTTTTAACTTTCTTCCAACCTCATTGTATTTAATTTACTTTAATGTTCTTTCTTATGTCATAAACTATTTTTCTGGTTTATGTCCTTCTACTTCTCATCTTACACTTTTATATATTGCATTTGCAATGTACTTTATACTCTACAAAGGAATTTTATACATATTTCTTCTTTAAAAGACTGATTGGAAAGGCAGACTGACAGGCAGGGAGGGGGGTGATAGAAAGAGACAGAGGGAGACAGAGAGAGAGAGAATCTTCCATCTGCTTGTTCACTCCCCAAATGGCCACAAAATCTGGTGCTAAGCTGACCTAAAGCTGGGAGCTGGGAGCCAGGATTTCCATCTGGGTTTCCCATGTGGGTGGCTGGAACTCAAGTACCTGAGCCATCATCTGTGGCTTTCCAGGCACACTGTCAGGAACCTGTCAGAATCAGAACAGCTGGAACTTGCATTGGAACTCCAATGTGGGATGTGGGCTCCACGAGCAGTGACTTAACCCTCTGCACCACAACACCCACCCCATATCCTTCTATTTTTGATCCAACATCCAATAAGACTGAGAGATTTTAAGTACTATCTCCCATTTTTCTGTTGAGGAAACAAGGTAGAAGAGCTCCAATGATTTCTCACGGGTCACATTGCCACAATATGGACAAAACTGTGACTAGAAACTTGTATTTCTAATTCCAAGTTCCCTCTTAACCGCAGCTTCCCACTGTTCCTAATCATCACCACTTACTTCTCTGTCTCTAAACCCTTGTGTACACTCTATTTGAATGAGAGAAGGAAGCAGGAATGTCGCTCTCAGGGAGTTGTGAGATAACAGAGTAAGTTGACTTCAGCTAAAGTAAAATATCTCCACATGATGAAGTTTGATGCAAAACGGTATTTTAATCATCTCTTTTGCAATATATGTATTCTACCTAATATACCCAACAGTACAGATTCATACTTGAGTCATGACTTTAGTGAAAATTTTTCCTCTCTCTTCCTTTCTCTTCTCTTCTCTTCCCTTTCATTCCCTCCACTCCCTTCTCTTCCCTTCTCTCCTCTCTTCTCTCCTCTCTTCTTCCTCTCTCTCTTTGTCTCTTTATCTTTCCTCCTCTTCCTCCTCCTCTTCCCCTGTTCTTCTTCTTCTTGTTCTTTCTCTCTCTCTTTCCCAATGTATCTTCCCAATATTGAGATGCCTAAGAAGTAGTTATTCTTTAAAGTTCTAAAAACAGTTCTTTTCTTCCTGCCAAAAGATTAATTTTATATACCCTTGAATATAACCAGGCCTACTAAGAAAGTAATGTGCTGAGACTTCAAAGCCCAGCCATGAAGAAAGCCTGGGAGCTTTTGTTTCCTTCCTGCTGGATCTATGAGCTGCTATGCACAAAGCCCAAACTATCCCTGAAGAAGAGAGAGGTCTTATGATGAGGTCTTGGAAGAGAAGAGGCCAGATGAAAAGAGACTTGAGAAAGGGAGACTACCAAGTTCACCAAGATATCATAACTGGTTTTACACCCTAATCTGAATATGCAATAACTCAGAAAGTCCCTGAAAACTTTGGTCAGCTAACAGGGCAATTTGGAGCAGATTTGTGTTATCTAAGACTGCATAATGGTAGAAAGTATATGGTGGTCAGTAAGTAAGAGAAAGAGAATTTATGCCAAAAATGAAATAGGCACCCTTGAGTTATTATTACATGGTTAAAATGAAAAAGAAAATACAGAGAAAGAGAAAGAGAAGGCAATGTTGTTAGATTTCAAATTCAGTTCTATGTAACCCTGAATGTTTTTTCTTGGGTTCTAGCTTTTGTTTAAAAGAGAGACAATTGTTGCCCAGGTTTACCTGGGCCGAAGACTTCCACAAGTGCATCATTTCTGGGTGTAAGAATTACAAAGAAAACTCAATGATGATAACTCACAGAGTTATGCTTTTGGGGGTGGGACTATGCAAATAGTCATGGTAAACCAGAAGATCTTCATATTTCCTGAAAAGAGCACATAGTTTGAAGTGGGAGCTATTTGAGACTTCTTCCCACAGTTTAACTGGTATGGACTCTGTCAGACCCCTTGTAGTTAGAGTGTAGGGAAAAAAAAAAAAAACTCTTATATATATGTCCATGGATTGGTTCTGGGCCCTCTAATTCTCTACCATCCAAAAGAGAAAAGCTGGGCCATCACTTATCATCTATTATTTATCCTTGGAGTGTCTGTCTACCTAGAATTCCCACAAAACCTTGGATAAAGCTAAGAAATTTGGAAGAAACATGTAAGTTAAAACGAGCTCAAAGTCACTTGCTTATTCTATTTATTTATTTGGTCTGAGATGATTCCCACATTCACTTACCATATGGCATTAAATCATTCTGGTCCTTGAGTTATTATTACATGATTCAAAGAGTATAATTTACAGAATTGCCAGCCCAGGCTGCACTCTGTCCCACACCAAAAAAACGACCGCAAGGAGGGGAGAAGAAAAATGACTGCTTCCTGGTAGCCCGTATTTACGCAATTTTCTCCCACCGCAGGTTGTTTTGGCAGTCTAGACAGAGCCTTGTAAAATACTTCCCTGATGTCATCCACATCCTTCCTTGATAAGTTCAAAATGAGTCTGAAGCAAGCATGGCTCCTCCAGCAATGTCCTACAAGTAATTAGTGCAGTGCTGCCCTGAGAGTCTTTTGGACTCCAGTGATTTCCACATGAGAGGAGTGGATGGATGAGTGGACCCCAGATTATGTAAATATGTGGCAGAGCATGCAGCTGCTGAAGGGAAGGAACTAATGCACATATGGATATTTCAGACTTTAAAAGAACTCTGTGGAAAACAAAACAGGTTAGAGAGCAGTAGGCTGAGATTTGGGGAAAGAAAGATCAAAGAAATTATTTTCCTATCAAAGCCAAGGACACACTCTGGAATAAATGGCTCTTTAAAAGGCAATTTCAAATTGTTTCTATGGGAAGACACCGAATCATATTTCTATATCTTTAGAGGAGAAATGTGCTTTTTGGTTAGGACTTGAAATTCAGGATATGAGTTGCAATTTATTCTCCCATCATTTTATTTATTTATCCATCAGTAGACTAATAAATTTCATATGCCAACATATATACAAGAGGATAGGGCATTTTAGTCTTCTCTGACAGAACACAAGATATACAAGACACATTCAAAGAGTTGTCAGGTTTAAAGCCTCACTAAAAGTCGATCCCAGTTCATTAGAAAAAAAATTTTTTATCCACAGACACAAGGACAGACACATCCTTCTAGTAAGTGTTTGAAAATTTCCTTTGTCCCTGATTTTTTTCCACATGTTTGAATGTTTTTAACCTTCAACTGGAAGTGAAATAAACTACTTCTCATCCGGCACTTTTAATATTCTTTTCCATCTAGTTAGATTCTCCAAAAAATAAAATTACATACAGGAAATAAGATATACCTGATTTAGTTTCTCTGCATTTTCTCTGTAATTGATTTTTTTTCAGAAGAAAAAAATCAGAAAATACATCACATGTGGTTTCCTCCTGCTTCGTAACATGTTTCTCAGCTCCTCAGCCTTTTTTTCCCCTCTGTGCTGTCTTGCTCATGCTCTTTTTCTTTCTCCCTGGGCTGTTTTAATAGCTTCCTAAATGTTCTGTATAGCTCCCACACTTTGCCTAAACACAGATCTAATTATGTTTTCTCCAAAGCCATGTGATGGTCTCTAAACCCTCTGCTGAGCCAGCCAAACCATCAGTCTCACTCTGTGGTATGCCGTTTCTACCCTCTGCAGGAGTTACCCCTTCCAACACTGCTTGTCCTCCATGTCCCCTGACACATCCAATGGCCTTGGCCAATTCCTGCCCCTCCTTCAGGAATGCATCTCACTTCGTTTGCCTGCAATATTGCTACTTATTCCTTAAGAAAAAAACCTCATGCACTCTTTCTAGAAATCTATGTGGTCCTACTGGACTCTTTTGATTGACCAGTCCTGGTTCCACATCCCACAGATGATACCACATAAAAACAGGCCTTGGTCACCCTTGTATTGGCCACAGCTTCTGGCTGAACTCACTACTGTTCTGTATCTCAAGTTTGCCTCCCTGAACGCTATGCCATCCCAGGCTCTGACTTCTACTCCATCCCTCATCCATCTCTAACTCTGACATCTGACTTTAGTTTTCAATTGTGTTTACATCATCTGCCTTGACAATTTCTCTCTCAGTTGTAGAACTAATTATTTTATCAGAGTTTCTAGGCTGGCACCTTGGCCAAAGTTTACCTCAACAAAGAGTTCCTCAGTATCACTTCTTGGTCTTTTGGCTAAAATCAAGTGTAAAGAGCACCCCAGTTCCACCAGGGAACCCATAAAACTGTGTGCTCTGTTATCTCTAGTAAAGAGCACCTTGTGTTTTCTTTATATATTTAGTATGCAGTAAGTCCCCCAAAAGCAATCATGTTGTCTTATTCTTTTTTTGCTATCCTTTTAGTGTAATTTACTGTCTGATATATAGCAGCGTTAGTCAAATGAGTGGATATTACTTCCTAATTTCTTACCACCTGTGTTATCAGCTTGCTTGTAATAACAAGCAGGTTTCTTCAGGTTAATTTGGTAAGGTAACTAGCTGTTATGGTGCTTGACATGTTACAATAAGTGTAAGTAGTGTTTGTAATTTTTAAATGGAAAAAAAGAGAAGAAGACAATGTAGAAGACAAAACTACTGTGGCTATGTACTTGTAAATTCAGCACTGTGAACCCAAGTGGGAGGATAAAAGTAACACTTTCTTAATTAGAAACAGGTGACAATATGGAAAAAGGTGCTAACATCTTATCCATGACAAAAATAAGAAATTTCCAAACATGTACCAAAGAGAGATAAGATTAAAACTGTGATTTTCAAATTGTTTAGAAAAATCCATTGACTTACAAAGAAATATATCCAGAAAGAATTTAATAAGAGCTTAAGAAAAGTAACAATAACTTCGTTTTAAAATAAGATTTAAAAAAATAACTTATTCGAAAATAAGAATTACAGAAAGCGAGGGAGAGATTAGAGAGAGAGGGATCTTCTGTTCACTGGTTCACTCCTGGATGGCTGAAATGGCCAGGGCTGGGCCAGGTTGAAGCCAGGAGCCAGGAGCTTCCTCTGGGTCTCCCATTTGGGCGCAGGGGCCCAAGCACTTGGTCTGTATTTTTTTGCTTTTCCAGGCCATTAGCAAGGAGCAGGATTGGAAGTGGAGCAGGGGAGATTTGAACCTGCACCCATATGGGATGTCGACCCTGCAGATGGAGCTTAACCTGCTTTGCTTCAGTGCTGGTCCAAAATAATTTAGTTTTTAGAGATATGGATCCTCAGTAATATTAGTCATGGGTATATCATAAATATATATAATAAATAACAAACCTAAATGTCTTTAAAAAAGCTTGGTAGCTGTTCTTTCTCTTTACCAATTATATTTCTATCATTCACTCACTCATGGTTTCAAAGACTACAAAATTGCCACACATATCATATTCTGAGAGAAGGAAACTTATTCAAGGTACAATTCCATAAAAGGGTTAGCTGCCCAATTTTGTCTTCTATAGGAACTTAAGTCCTAACATAATGAATGAGAGTCTCTATATAATTCAATTCCACTTATAACTAGGAAAATTAAAATTAAACCCACAATGAGATACCACTTTCACCCATGAGTTACAATACTTAAAGCACATGAGAATAGCAGATTTTTGTATGGAAATGGAGAAAATTGCACTCTTACACAATGCTGGCACAAGTGTCAATGGCTAAAGTCACTCCCAACAATTTAATTAATATGTTCACACAGAAAAATAAAAAATGTATATACACTGTGACCCATATGACCCAGCAGTCCCACCTGCTTCTTAAAAATGAAGACAAAATCTCAATCTATATAAAACTTGTATCTCCATTGCAACATACTTTTGTATCAGCAAATAAAACAAAGAAAAACTCCCTAATGCATGCTTGTAGATAAGAAACTAGATGAATTGTGATATATTTATATAAAATTCTGGTGCCATTAAAATCAGCAAGTATGCATCTAAATCCATAATGAATGAGTGAAAAATATGACTTAAATTTACTTATGTTAATTTAAAAGCACAAAAAATATAGGTACTACTGTATGTATGTAAATGGGTGAATACATTTTGAAAATGTCCATCAAAACTCATTTTGGGGGCCAGCATTGTGGCAGAGTGGGTAAAGAAAGTGCTGCCTACAATGCCAGGATCCCATATAGGTACCACTTTATGTCCCAGATGTTCCACTTCTGGTCCAGCTCCCTTCTAATGGCCTGGGGAAAGCAGCAGAAAATAATCCAAGTGCTTGGGTCCCTGCTACCCACATGGGAGGCCTGGAGAAGCACTTGGCTCCTGGCTTTGAACTGGCCTAGCCCTGGCCATTGCAACCATCTGGGGAGTGAACCAGCAGATGGAAGGTATCTCTGTCTGCCCCCTTCTCTCTCTGTAACTCTGACTTTCAAACAAATAACTCTTTAAAACAAGCTCATTTTGGTCATAGTTCCTGGGAAAACCAGGAGAGGAATTATCCTCTGGGGGTCATATTTAAGAGACATTTAGATTTATCTGTAATTTTTTATTTCTTAAAAACACTGGCATCAAGCAACTCTGACAAAGCATTAACAGTTGTTAATTGTGGGTGGTGGGAATATGGCTATTTATTACATTATCCTTTGAACTTTTCTACTGTTTTTATTTCTCTAGAAAATATACAAATGAGGTCAAGCTAACACTAACACTGAAACCACAATGTCTTGTAGTGCCCATCTGCCAACTCAGGATTCCAGTCCAAGCAAAAAAGACACAAAGATCTTCCACATACTTGGATTATGGCTAATTTTCAAGAGGTAATTACAGTTATTGAAGAAAAGGAGATACAATTCCAAATCACAGCAAATACTGAGAAGGGGGCAAAGAGGCACAGTGATGGAGAATGCGGGTCTGGAGGGAGTGAGGAAATCTGCAACAGAGACTGACCAAGGCTGCCTTCCCTTATGTTGGTAATATTTACACCAGCATGAAAAGTGAGAAAGAATTAGCCTTTTAGAGTTAGGAGAAGCAGAGAGAGGAGGGAGACTGAGGAAACAGCATTTGGGCAGGTCCCAAAGTGGGCAAGAGCTCAGGGCAATTGTAAAAATCCATGGGATTGAAGAGCAGTTCTGTTGAGATTTTATCCAAAGTACATCAGGATGCCAATGAGCGTTACCTGGAGTAAGCACTGCCCTGGTTCACCGAGAGCACTGTTCACAGTGCAGTGTATGATTTATAACCCAACTGCCTTCTGCTGCCTGATGTGCTTCTGAACTCATGCAAAGGGCTAATGCCCATCCAATGTCAGTGAACATGAAACAACAAAGAAAAGTTAACCTCTTTCCTGTCATCCTCAGATCCCTCCTTCCCCCCAGTTGTCTCTGCCATGTGATTTTTCCACAGCCTGTCTGAGCAGGTCATTCCTAACATCCCTGTCAACAGAATGAGACCCAGGTTCCTTGGAATGACATACACCACCCTTCTTGGCCTGGGTTCACTTGTCTGCCCAGCCTCCTCTCCCTCCACTTTCAATGCACATCATCCTCCAGAGCCACCTGAACTCATTTGTGCTCCCTGAACACCTCAAGTTCCCTCTAGCCTCTGTGTTTGTCTCTTGTAATTCCTGTTCCCCTGCCTGCTCTGTCCCTTCCTCTACTGCTAACTAAAGAGGACGATTATCCTATCCATGAAAACTTCCCTGACCTCTAAGTTCCTTCCACCTTCTCTGAAACTATTGTTAAGGATTGTTTGCAGCTGTTCTCATGCTAAACTGCTTTTTTTCAATATCAGGATTTCTTTATTATTGATTTCTGTACCTCTTATGTAACATTATACCTGACCTATAATGGGCACTCAGTAGTGATTTGGTGAAATGAAGTAAAGATTTATCTGAAAGGTAAAAATCACAGAAAGTCAATATTTAAATCAGTAGGGATAATCATCAGCATTAACAGTTGTTTTGGATTATCTATGGTCTTAGTGCTCTCCATTCAAGTAGCTAATCAACAGTTACCATTAACTGTACTACTAGTACAGGAAAGAATGCAGGCTTTTCCAGGAAAAAATAATAGGAATACAAACATTACAGTAGCAGAAAGGTCTTGGCAGGTGCAAATTACTGTAATAAATTTTTTCAAAATCTCTCATGTCGGAGACTTGGAAGAAGCTCCTGGCTTCAGATCAGCGCAGCTCTGGCTGTTGTGGACAGCTGGGGAGTGAACCAGCAGATGCTTCACTCTTTCTGCCTCTCTTCTCTCTGTGTAACTCAGACTTCCAAATAAATAAATAAATAAATAAATCTTAAAAAAATAAGATAAATCTTTTTTAAAAATGTTGGTTTATTACATATCACCTGAAAATACTGAAAAAAAAATAAAAGAATTAATTCTGATTCTGTTTTTGTCATTAGTGAGAGCTCTCTGCCTCTCTGAACCATCATATGTAATGTTTTCTGGCTAGACTTGGTATTTTTAATCTTTATTTTAAACTCCTCTAAAAGTAATAAATGAGGATCCAAAATGCTTTTTTTTTTTTTTTTTTTTTTTGACAGGCAGAGTGGACAGTGAGAGAGAGAGACAGAGAGAAAGGTCTTCCTTTTGCTGTTGGTCCACCCTCCAATGGCCACCGCTGCCGGCACGCTGCGGCCGGAGCACCGCGCTGACCCGATGGCAGGAGCCAAGTACTTCTCCTGGTCTCCCATGGGGTGCAGGGCCCAAGCACTTGGGCCATCCTCCACTGCATTCCCTGGCCACAGCAGAGAGCTGGCCTGGAAGGGGGGCAACCGGGACAGAATCCGGCACCCCGATCGGGACTAGAACCCGGTGTGCCAGCCCCGCTAGGTGGAGGATTAGCCTATTGAGCTGCGGCGCCGGCCCAAAATACTTCTAATACTGAGTGCTGGGCTTGATGTTGAAAAGGCTGTTTAATTCTATTAACTCACATGTAAAGCAACTACTATGCGGTAGGCAATACAGAAATAAAAATGCAAAGAAACACCATGTTCTTCATAGATCCTATTCTGGTAGAAGAGAGAGCAGTAGGGCTGGAGTTGTGGTGTAGTGAGTAAAGCAGTTACCTGTGACACTGGAATCCTATATGGGCTCCAGTTTGAGATACAGCTGCTCCACTTTTGATACAGCTCCCTGCTAATGGTCCTGGGAAGGCAGCAGGGGATGCCCAAGTGCTTGGGCTCCTGTACCCATGTGGAAGACCTGGAAGAAGCTCCAGGCTTCTGGCTTCAGCTTAGCATAGTCCTGTCTATTGCGGCCATTTGGGAAGTTAACCAATGGATGGAAGAGCTCTCTCTGTCTTTCCCTCTCCTATAACTCTGCCTTTCAATAAACAAAAAAGAAATCTCAAAAGAAGAAGAGAGAACAGTATAAATAATTGAAAGATTATGGTGTAGAACATCAAAGTATGTTGCTGGAGATATTGTCTGGGTCAGAAAAGACTCTAGATAGTCCTCTCAGTAGTATTTGAAGGATTAATCTTCTCCCCAACCCTCTGCTTAAAATCCTCACTTAGGTGCTCCCAAAAGAAAATAAAAATTATCTCCAAGGATCCCATTTTGATTTTCCATTTGAATACTCATTTTTGTTTTAGTCAAAATAAAGTGAACAATAAATTTACACTAATATTTTCTATAATCAATAAAGTTACTAGGTAGATGAACTTGCTATGTCTCTCAATTATTGGTTTCCTGTATCTGTGTCAAGTGACTGATTTGATGCTAAGGCAACCTTTTATATGGATATTTTACATTTAAGCATTGTTGCTACTCAGTAAGCAATTTAGAGCTCTCTACAGACCATTCTTGCTTAGCCATATTTATAATATTTTATAAACAATGGGACAAACCTCCTGTCATCATAGCATTGCCTGTACAACTCAGTTCCTGGGTGCTCCCATCAGGAAGAACAGGGAAAGCTCAATGCTATTTTCAGCCAGCAGCACCTCTCAGAAGAGGTATCAAGTAAGCCAGAGCACAGACATCAGAAGAACTCAGAACAGCAGATGGTTCTATTGTGGTGTTCTATAAAGAGCAAAAATTGTTTCAAAATTAAAAATTACTTTAGTATTGTCATTTAAAATGTCCAGAAGCATTGTCTCTTGCACTCTAGAAAGCTAATCCTTTACTGTAGCGAGCAGCCTCTTCAACACAAACTCTGCCATTGACTTTGGTCTCAAGTAGTGAAAAACAATGGATTACTTGGAAGATGGTTTTTCACTTCAAGCAGTCATTTGCCCAATCCTGGGCATAAAATTGGAATCCAAAGAGGATGAATAGTATTATAATCCATATCCTCTCAAGTGAGAAACAGTTAATAGTAATAATTATAACAACTTTTATAGTACTGTTCTGAGCCAGTCTCTTTCACAGGCATTAATTAATTTAATCCTCTTAATTATCTACAGTGGCAGGTACTATTTTCCTCAAAGACTGAGCATTAGGGATGTTAACTTGACCCAATGACAAAAAAATGGTAGGAAGGCATTAGTATATTTATCTTGCCAGAATTCATCTAAATGCTGGTAGAGTGGTTATGTTTCTTCGAACAATATTTCTTTCTTTTCGTTTTTCTTTTTTGAAAGGCAGAATTACAGAGAGGCAGAGGCAGAGAGAGAGAAAGAGAGGGAGAGAGGTCTTCCATCTGCTGGTTCACTCTCCAGATGGCTGCAATGGCCAGAGCTGCACTGATCAGAAGCCAGGAGCCAGGAGCTTTTTCTGGGTGTCCCATATGGGTGCAGGGGCCCAAGGGCTTGGGCCATCTTCCACTGATTTCCAAGGCCATAGCAGAGAGCTGGATCTGAAGTGGAGCAGCTGCTACTCATATTGGGTGCCAGCACTGCAGGAGGCGCCTTTACCAACAGCACTGGCCCCAACTGTTAATTATTTTAATCAGAATATGTTATGCTGGCACAAATGCTTTCAAGTATATCCTCTTACTTAATTTTCATAATTTGCAAAAGACAAGGACTGGGAGAGGCAGAAATACTCAGGATCGAATCCAGTTTCACAACTTCTCGGATGGGTGGTCTTGGATGACTGAGTCCTGGTATATTCTTTGTGTCTCTTTTTTGTCTTACTCTTCAATTATTTCTTTTTCCCACCCCTTCAAACCTTTCTCACGAATGTCTTCCCACTTCCAGCTCGCACTGTGTCTCAGTGGATTTATCATCTGCCCCTGAGGCTGGCATCCCATACCGAGTGCCAGTTTGAGTCTGGGCTGCTCCATTTCCAATCCAGTGTCCTGTTGATGCACCTGGGAAGGTAGCAGATGATGGCCAAAGTACTTGAGCTCTTCACTCATGAGGGAGACCAAGAGAGAGTGTAAGATCATCACAAAACACAACAAACACTGGAGTAAGGGAAAGGGTTTATTGGAGAAAACCCAGCAGGCTGGAGGGAAGGGGTGAGAAAGGAAAAAGAGAGAAGAGTGTAACAGAGAAAAGGAAAGAGAGAGAGAGAGAGAGAGAGAGAGAGAGAGAGAGAGGAGCTAATGAGGATAGAAGAGAGAAGAGGCTTGAGAGAAGAGGAGGCTAGAGAGAAGAGAGAGCGAGCAGGAGAGAGGAGCCAAGAGGAGCAGAGAGAGGAGAGAAGAGAGAGTGAGCAAGAGAGAGAGAGATGAGAGAGAGGAGAGAGTGGGTGAGAGAGAGCCAAGAGAGTTCAAACAATATTTCTTTGAATGGGAGCTGAGAATCCAAGTTCATTAGCCAACATGTTCTCTATTCTCTTCAGAGAAGTCTTTTTTTTTTTTTTTAGAAAGCTTTTATCTAATCAATATAAATTTCATAGGTACAGCTTTACTAATATATCGGTTCTTCCACCCATACCTGCCATTCCCACCCCCACTCCTGTCCTACTACCTACTCCCTCTCCCACCCCATTTGTACAGAAGTCTTTACTGGTCCAGTTACCTGAAAGCTGGGGTCAGGCAGAAATGAAGGCCAGGTGAAATTGATAGGTTAGCAAAGTAGGAAAACCTTTGCTTATTGGCCAGGTATTTTGCTAATCTGACTTTGTTACTTATCTGTGAATAATGTCCCTCAACTAAGAATAACTTCAACTAAGAGTGAATATTCTAACAAAGGTGTTTTTCCAGTGTATTTTCCCACTATCAATGTTAAAATGGAAGTATATCCTGATAGAGGAAAAAGAAATGTAGGATCTATATACAACCAAATGATACTTCAGATTATATTGCACTTTTGGAGAACTCTCTTAAAAATAATTTCTTGCTTAAAATAAGGTAAAATACTCAAAAGTTAAATAAGAACACAAAGTTATATGCAAAAAATGTAAAGCCAGTGATATTTAAACTATGAAATCTTATTTCTTATTTCATATTGCGTTTTCTGCAATAGTTGCAATAAACATGTAGAAATGTCACCAGTCTCAAAATTCCTCAATGCTTTAAAATGTATATCTATTTTTCATTATTTTACTTAGCCTTTCTTTGAAATTACATCACTGGATCTTATCAGATTTTTTTTCAACACTTGTAAACTCTTTGTGTTTGCCTTTTTATATGCATTTAATTATAACCTGCCTTTTCTATAATACATAGCTGGAGATTTACAAGAATAAATAAAATGAAATAGAGTACCATAAATTAAAGGTGGAATAAAGGAAATAAAACCAGGAATGCAGAGCAGATAAAAATAGAGTGAAAGTAAATATGATTATGATCCATAAATATGGGAGACTTTCAAAATGTTCAAGGAAAGTTCATATTATCTTTTCCATGAACTTTTTGAGGCCACCTAGTACATTGGAGTAAAGGATATGTAGGAAGGGAATTTGGTAGTAAACCTGCCAGCAGCTAAGTGAAGAAAATGTAATCAGTTATATTGTTCAGAGTCCACAAGATAAAAAGATTAACTACTGAGAAAAATTACATTTGTTCTCAGTAATGAGATAAGGCTGGAGTTTCTCTCAAGAGTACTCATAAAGATGATTTATGTTGTGAAAAATACATTTGTGACAATAATATTAGAATCAGAGACTCTTTCTTATAAAGGCCTTTAATATAAACTGGTTAAACCCCATTGTAATTCAATATGCTGTTACTATAGAGACCTTTAAATTTCCTACAGTTTTTTTTTATTTTTATTTTTTGAGCAGAAGAAAATAAAAGTGCAGAAAATCCAAGAAGTTAAGTTCTAATCCTTTTTTGGCCATAAAGGTTCACTTCAGTGCTTGTAGTCTAGCTCAAGTTCAAAAGCTGACAGGATCCATGGACGGGTTTGATTACAATTACCTATAGGTTAAAGTGGTCATTAAAAAGGTGGTTTTGAGTACAAGTTAAATGATGCATTGTTGAATGTTAGACTTAATATTGTTTCATTGTAGTGTTTTTGAAATGGGCTTTCTCAGTTATTTGGTTAAATACAGTGTAGTTGTGGAGCTTAGAATCTCTTACCCCTCTGCTTACTTATGTTTTTGCAACTGGGTCTCTGCAAAGCACACTTCTCCTTCCTTTTAAAAACCCTTTCTATTTTATGCCAGAATGGGGCAACAAGGGCTTAGTTTGTGCTATTAGCTGGGTTCCTCAGTTCTCTACATGATGTCTACTGAGGTCAGGTGTAGAAGTTGCTTTCTGTATTCATACATCTGCCTCCTGGACTAAGCGAGCAGGAACAAATGGGAATTGGCCAGGTAGGTCTTTCTCTACCCATGCAGTCTCTTCATGTGTTTAGCTTGGGCTTTCATCAGCACAGCAATCCCAGCATAGTTAGAGTTCATGTTGAAGAGAATCCCCTAAACAAGTACTCCAAAAGAATGCAGCAGAAGCTGCCCAGCTTCTTCTTATCTAATCCTAACATTTGGCATTAGTTACATCACACTCTTTTGGTTATATTGGTGGGGGGAGTACTCCAACACTAAAACTTGAAGATCTCTGGGAATTCACAGTTGTAAAGTAGTTACCACAGCGTATTTTGCAAATGTTGTCTTTTAAACTTGATTTTCTTACCTGACTCTTATAACAGTCTGTCAGGTGGAATTGTGAGAATGCTCAGCACTGAAAGACATGAGAATCCCATGATTTTGCAATCCAAGAGATTATTTCCTACTGGTTACTACACACTTGAATGTATTTTCCTCACAGAGTATGTATCATACTTAGAAGTTCAAGTTGTATGATTAGAGGCAAAAGGCAAACAGTTGGATTTTAGAAAAGGGAGATATTGGAAATGAACAGGTATATTTACTTGCTAAGCATTGTGTAATTATGAGGCAGAAGTACGGCAGTTTGGGACTGAATTTCTGAACACTCCTCATAAACAGATACCGTTTTCATAGAATTTTCACAGGAATCTAAGAGAAAGGGATCTAAAGAAAATCCACCAGACCAGACATTAGGTCAGATCTTATCATCTCTCTTTTATAAAGAGGCATATTAAGATTAAGTGGCTTGTCCTAAAATTCATAGCTTGTTAAGTGGCAGAGCCAGATTATATAAATAGTGTCAATGATATTTTTTACTGCATCATGAGATCTAAACCAGACATAATATTTTGAACCAATTAGAGTTCTTTGTAGTAAATGAAAAAACTTGCTTTGGCTAATGTCGACAGTAAAGGCCTTTTTTGAAAGGTTATCAGATAGCTGACTGAATGGACAGAAAAGTGGAAAACTGGTTTCAGAAGATATTAGCCAAGATAATCATGGTAAAGCCAGTGGAAGAGGCTGGTTAGGTACTGGCATTGGCACCTATGGTCTCTGGACTTTTGTTGCTAGCAGCAACTATGATCACTACTTTTCTATTCATGTCACCACAACCTTAGTGAGTATCTTGGAGTCTCTGAGAATTTAAAAAATATAAATCTTAAATGGGAGTATCTCTGACAAGTTAAGCCTAGGTCACTTTTGCAAGTTACCAGGTGGTCGTTTAGAGGAAAAATCATCTTGGCCATGATCCCTACCTCTCAGCAAGGCACAGACATGGGGAAGATAGTTGCCCCAAATGAAATAAGGGTTTGATTGCTAGAGTGGAAGACATAACAGCAAGTGCTGCTATCTACATTTTTACCTGCAGTGACCTCATTTCCCATTCATTGTATTTGAGGTTACAGATGGAAGACACCTTTCTCATTGGAAACATGTAGTGGTTTGAGGCGAGGCTGCTTAGAGATGAAAGTAAGGAGTGCCTGGCCAAACCCAGGATATTGGCCAGCACAGCCCACATTCTGAGTCTCATTCTCTGCCCACTGCTCTTAGAGAGTGAAAGAAAGGAAAAGGGTATACAGAGAAAAGGGAAAAACTAGCCAAAGACCAGAATTAGTCCCTATGTCCAGGACATCAGTACTAGTGTCAACCTGCATTCTAGGGTAATCAGAAAAGATTGTGTAGTGAAAGTTGATATCTTATCAGCTTGCTTCAAGGCCAGGATTACAACCTGATGGTCTGAGAACGAATTGCATTTTTCAGAGCTACATGCAAGAAGGACTTTCAGTGAAGTCCCCTACATGACCTCCTTAGCAGAGTATAAGAGTTTGATATGTGCAGTCTAGCAAGTGATTTTCTACACAATAAGACAGAAGACTACAAAGTAAGAAGAAGCACAGCAGGATAGTTTTAGGGGTTTTTGGATTTAATCAAAAGAGAATAAATGTCTATTGATTTTCTTTTCAAAATCTACAGGGAAATTCAAGAAGGGAGCCTCTAAGAAAGAATTTTAGGGATCAGATTAACTCCAGAATTACTCAGAGCAAATCATGAGTGAATTTGGCTAAAACAAAAATAAAACACAATAAGATGATGAGCCAAGGTTTTGTTAGCAGAGGGATGTTAGCCTTGGCATTGAACTAAAGGTATTTGATGAAATGAGCAAAATTAACTACTAAGTCAGCTACCAGGAAAGGAAAAAGAATGGAACAAGGAGTCATTTATAATAGAATGAATACAGGAGAGTGAACGAGGAAAACAAATCATTCAACATTGTGTAATATTGCCTAGTACATCCAGTCTGGGTGAGTCAAGTCCTTCAAAAGGTAAAACAGGCTGAAACAAGGCATTTTATGTTAGTTGTCGGACACCAGCCAAATACTCACCCCCACTCTACAGATGGGCAAATTGGGACTGAAATATGTAAAATCATTTACACTAAAAACACCCTTTTAGTCACGCACTAGCTAAGATTTAAAACCAAATCTATGTGAATCACTTGAATACATGAAATTTAAATTCATCAGTTATCTGTACCTGCATTTATTTCCAACATAAGCATTTAGTTGAACAGGTGCTATCAAGAATCTTAGTACATTTTAAATGAAACAAAGAATATACAAATGCCAATTTGGTGGGAGAAAGTAGAATGAGGGTGACAAGCAGGTCCAACTCTTCCAGTTTTCTTGCCCTCCACGTATTCAGATTTCAAGGCATTCAAAGTAGTATAATCAACTAATGCTAAGTGGGAGAGACAGATGGCTGCCCTCCAAATATTTGTGCTGTTTTTCTTGGTGTAGGACTGCTGTTGTGCAGAGGGTGCCTAAAAGTGACTACGTGTTCCATTCCCTCTTTTATCTATACATAGTCATGTGATAGTCATTTCCAAACCATGGCCATTATGAAGCAGTAGTACTTTCTTCACTAGTGCTGTTTCTCTTTCTTCAAATAGAGGTCAGCACCCAGGATGACCTTGGAAGTCACGGGTTTCAGACAACATAGCTTCTTCTTCTTCTTTTTAAAATTATCTTTTTAATGATTTCCTTTTAAAGGATTTATTATTGGACCAGTGCTGTGGCAAAAAGGATAAAGCCATGGCCTGCAGTGCTGGCATCCCTAATGGGTGCTGCTTGAGTCCTGGCTATAACACTTTTGATTCAGCTCTCTACTATGGCCTGGGAAAGCAGTAGAAGGTGGCCCAAGTCCTTAGGCATCCTGAAGCTGCCTGGGAGACCTGGAAGAAGCTCCTGGCTTCTGGTTTCTGGCTTCAGATCAGCATAGCTTCAACTGTTGCAGCCATCTGGGGAGTGAACCAGCAATGGAAGATCTCTCTCTCTCTCTCTCTCTCTCTCTCTCTCTTTCTCTGCCTCTCTTTTTTTAAAAAAAGATTTATCATTTATTTATTTTGAAAGGCTGAGTGACAGAGAAAGGAAGGGAGAGAGGGAGCTAGGGAGGGGGAGAGAAAGAGAGAGAGAGAGAGAGAAAGAAAGAAAGAAAGAAAGAAAGAAAGAAAGAAAGAAAGAAAGAAATAGACAGACAGACACAGACACAGATAGCTTCCACCCTTCCACACACTGGTTCACACCCCAAATGACTGCATACCCTGGCTAAAGCCAAGAGTCTGGAAGTCCATTGGTGTCTCCCACATGGATGTCAGGCGCCCAAGAACTTGGGCCATATTCTGCTGCTTTCCAATGTGCATTAACAAGGATCTGATCTGAAGCAGAGCCCCAGAGCATCAAACTAGTACTCTGTTTGGGATGCTGGTGACTGCAACCAGTGGCTTAACCTGTTGCCCCACAATATATGCTCCCAAGACAATAGAGCTTCTATCAGCCAACTACATTCCACAACCAATTGCACCCTCTTCTATTCCCTAAACATGAAGAAAAGCACTGAACTGGTACATAAATACAAAAGAGGGGAGCCAAGATGGCAGAATAGTGAGGGTGCGCACCGATAGTCCGGGAAAATTTAGTTTAATAAAAGGGGAGTTACGGTAGCCGCAGAAAATAGAACCAAAAAAAAAAAAAAAAAATTGCAGGGGAAACCCTTCTGGATGGAGCAGCCGTGAATCGGAGGACCTACTGGGAGAACAAGGTCGCCCACCGCGCGGAAGCCAAGTCGCGGGACCGAGCCGCAGAAGCCCCAGGGTCTGCGCGCCAGTGCTCCAAGGGGAGTGCATGCCACACAGACAACAGCGGGGAGACTTGGGACGCTCTGGGCACCGAGTCCACACATCGGCGCTGGAAGGGGAGGTGAGCTCAATAACCCGAGACATTGGTGGGGAAACGGGGGTCAGAATCTAGAGGGGGGCCGGAAAGTGCAGCAAACTCACTACCGGAAAGAAGGAAAAAAAAAAGCTTCGGGGTTTCTCTTCCCCCTAACCTTGCAAAGGTTACAAGGCTGCAAGGCTTGAAGAATTCCCAAGAGACAAAGAGCAGGCCTCCTCTCTGGATTTACATATCAATGGGGGAGAGTTAAGGAACTGAGTCACTACAATTCAGTAGCCTAGGCAACCCAGTGGGAGTCCAGAGGAGCCAAAGACTGGAAGCTAAATACCATCAATTCTGCACAGCCCTGCCCTGCGGTGTTACTTACCCCCTGAATAAATAAAATAAATAAATAAATAAATAAAAAGAGAGAGATTTACCACGCATAACCTGAGGGTGTCACCTTTGCACACCCTTAACCAGGAAGAACCAGGCAGAGCTCTCAGGCCGCACCCATCTCAAGCCTCCAAGGCTCCTCCAACAGCAGGCAGTCCACTTAACACGGACACAGTATAAAAAAAAAAAAAAAAGGAAAAAAAAAAAACGCACAGTGACGCAAGAAGAATTAACTATGCCGAGTAACAAACACAGAAATAGAGGGAGCAAGATCAACGATGACACTATGATGCCTCCAAATAAGCAAAACACCCCAAGCCAAGAGTGTGAAGATGATGAGATAGAAGAAATGCAAGATACGGATTTCAAAAAATTTATGATAAGAACATTTAGAAGTTTTCAAAAGCAAATCCTTGAACTACAGAAATCCTTAATGGACAAGATTGAAAATCTCTCTCGTGAAAATGAAATTTTAAGGAAGAGTCAAAATGAAACTCAGAAACTAGTAGAACAGGAAAGTGTAATAGTGAAGAGAAATCAAAATGAAATGAAGAGCTCAATAGATCAAATGACAAACACATTAGAAAGCCTTAAAAACAGAATGGGTGAAGCAGAAGAGAGAATATCAGACTTAGAAGATAGAGCACAGGAAAACATACAGTCAAACCAAAGAAAAGAAGAGGAAATTAGAAACCTAAAAAATATTGTTGGGAATCTACAGGACACTATTAAAAAAACCAACATTCGAGTTCTAGGAGTTCCTGAAGGCATGGAGAGAGAGAAAGGATTGGAAGGCCTTTTTAGTGAGATACTAGCAGAGAACTTTCCAGGTTTGGAGAAGGACAGAGATATCCTAGTACAGGAAGCTCATAGAACCCCCAATAAACATGACCAAAAGAGATCCTCACCACGACACGTGGTAATTAAACTTACCACAGTGAAACATAAAGAAAAGATCCTAAAATGTGCAAGAGAGAAACGTCAGATTACTCTCAGAGGATCTCCAATCAGACTCAACAGCTGACTTCTCATCAGAAACCCTACAAGCTAGGAGGGAATGGCGAGACATAGCACAGGTGCTAAGAGAGAAAAATTGCCAGCCCAGAATATTATATCCTGCCAAGCTCTCATTTGTGAATGAAGGTGAAATAAAGACCTTTCATAGCAAACAGAAATTGAAAGACTTTGTAGCCACTCGTCCGGCCCTGCAAAAGATACTTAAAGATGTGCTACACTCAGAAACACAGAAATACGGCCATCAATATGAAAGAAGGGAAAGGAAGAACACCTACCAGTAAAAGAGCATGGGAAGCTCAAAGCATATACTAGAAAATATTTCCGGGAAAATGGCAGGGCAAAGTCACTACGTATCAATAGTCACATTGAACATTAATGGTCTGAATTCTTCAGTTAAAAGACACCGTTTGGCTGACTGGCTCACAGAACACAACCCAACTATTTGTTGCCTACAAGAAACACATCTCTCTAACAAAGAGGCATGCAGACTGAAAGTGAAAGGTTGGAAAAAGATATTCCATGCCAACAGAAACCAAAAAAAAAGCAGGTGTAGCCATATTAATATCAGACAAAATAAACTTTAATACAAAAACTGTTAAGAGAGACAAAGAGGGACACTATATAATGATTAAGGGTTCAATTCAACAGGAAGATGTAACTATTATAAATGTATATGCACCTAATTACAGGGCACCGGTCTATTTAAAAGATATGTTAAGGGACTTAAAGGGAGATTTAGATTCCAATACAATAGTACTGGGGGACTTCAATACTCCACTCTCAGAAATAGACAGATCATCCGGACAGAAGATCAACAAGGAAACAGCAGATTTAATTGACACTATTGCCCAAATGGATCTAACAGATATCTACAGAACTTTCAACCCTACATCTACAGACTTCACATTCTTCTCAGCAGCGCATGGAACCTTCTCTAGGATTGATCACATACTAGGCCATAAAGCAAGTCTCAGCAAATTTAAAAGAATTAGAATCATACCATGCAGCTTCTCAGACCACAGCGGGATGAAGCTGGAAATTAGCAACTCAGGAAACCCCAGAAAGTATGCAAACACATGGAGACTGAACAACATGCTCCTGAATGAACACTGGGTCATTCAAGAAATCAAAAGAGAAATCAAAAACTTTCTGGAAGTAAATGAAGACAACAACACAACATATCAAAACTTATGGGATACAGCAAAAGCAGTATTGAGAGGCAAATTTATAGCAATAGGTGCCTATATCAAGAAATTGGAAAGGTACCAAATAAATGAGCTTTCAGCGCACCTCAAACCAAACCCAAATCTAGTAGGAGAAGAGAAATAATTAAAACCAGAGAAGAAATTAACAGGATTGAATCCAAAAAAAACATTACAAAAAATCAGCCAAGCGAGAAGCTGGTTTTTTGAAAAAATAAACAAAATTGACACCCCATTGGCCCAACTAACTAAAAAAAAGAAGATAAAAGACCCAAATCAATAAAATCAGAGATGAAAAAGGAAACGTAACAACAGACACCACAGAAATAAAAAGAATCATCAGAAATTACTACAAGGACCTGTATGCCAGCAAACAGGAAAACCTATCAGAAATGGATAGATTCCTGGACACATGCAATCTACCAAAATTGAACCATGAAGACATCGAAAACCTAAATAGACCCATAACTGAAACAGAAATTGAAACAGTAATAAAGGCCCTCCCAAGAAAGAAAAGCCAGGACCAGATGGATTCACTGCTGAATTCTACCAGACATTTAAAGAAGAACTAATCCCATTTCTTCTCAAACTATTCAGAACAATCGAAAAAGAGGGAATCCTCCCAAATTCTTTCTATGAAGCCAGCATCACCTTAATCCCTAAGCCAGAGAAAGATGCAGCACTGAAAGAAAATTACAGACCAATATCCCTGATGAACATAGATGCAAAAATCCTCAATAAAATTCTGGCCAATAGAATACAACAACACATCAGGAAAATCATCCACCCAGACCAAGTGGGATTCATCCCTGGTATGCAGGGATGGTTCAACATTCGCAAATCAATCAATGTGATTCACCACATTAACAGACTGCAGAAGAAAAACCATATGGTTATCTCAATTGATGCAGAGAAAGCATTTGATAAAATTCAACACCCTTTCATGATGAAAACTCTAAGCAAATTGGGTATAGAAGGAACATTCCTCAATATAATCAAAGCAATTTATAAAAAACCCACAGCCAGCATCCTATTGAATGGGGAAAAGTTGGAAGCATTTCCACTGAAATCTGGCACCAGGCAGGGATGCCCACTCTCACCACTGCTATTTAACATAGTTCTGGAAGTTTTAGCCAGAGCCATCAGACAAGAAAAAGAAATCAAAGGAATACAAATCAAGAAGGAAGAAGTCAAACTATCCCTCTTTGCAGACGATATGATTCTGTACTTAGAGGATCCAAAGAACTCTACTAAGAGACTATTGGAACTCATAGAGGAGTTTGGCAAAGTGGCAGGATATAAAATCAATGCACAAAAATCAACAGCCTTTGTATACACAAGCAATGCCATGACTGAGAAAGAACTGCTAAAATCAATCCCATTCACAATAGCTACAAAAACAATCAAATACCTTGGAATAAACTTAACCAAGGACGTTAAAGATCTCTACGATGAAAATTACAAAACCTTAAAGAAAGAAATAGAAGAGGATACCAAAAAATGGAAAAATCTTCCATGCTCATGGATTGGAAGAATCAACATCATCAAAATGTCCATTCTCCCAAAAGCAATTTATAGATTCAATGCAATCCCAATCAAGATACCAAAGACATTCTTCGCAGATCTAGAAAAAATGATGCTGAAATTCATATGGAGGCACAAGAGACCTCGAATAGCTAAAGCAATCTTGTACAACAAAAACAAAGCCGGAGGCATCACAATACCAGACTTCAGGACATACTACAGGGCAGTTGTAATCAAAACAGCATGGTACTGGTACAGAAACAGATGGATAGACCAATGGAACAGAATTGAAACACCAGAAATCAACCCAAACATCTACAGCCAACTTATATTTGATCAAGGATCTAAAACTAATTCCTGGAGCAAGGACAGTCTATTCAATAAATGGTGCTGGGAAAACTGGATTTCCACGTGCAGAAGAATGAAGCAAGACCCCTACCTTACACCTTACACAAAAATCCACTCAACGTGGATTAAAGACCTAAATCTACGTCCTGACACCATTAAGTTATTAGAGAACATTGGAGAAACCCTTCAAGATATTGGCACAGGCAAAGAATTTCTGGAAAAGACCCGGGAGGCACAGACAATCAAAGCCAAAATCAACTATTGGGATTGCATCAAATTGAGAAGTTTCTGTACTGCAAAAGAAACAGTCAGGAGAGTGAAGAGACAACCGACAGAATGGGAAAAAATATTTGCAAACTATGCAACAGATAAAGGGTTAATAACCAGAATCTACAAAGAGATCAAGAAACTCCACAAAAACAAAACCAACAACCCACTTAAGAGATGGGCCAAGGACTTCAATAGACATTTTTCAAAAGAGGAAATCCAAATGGCCAACAGGCACGTGAAAAAATGTTCAAGGTCACTAGCAATCAGGGAAATGCAAATCAAAACCACAATGAGGTTTCACCTCACCCCGGTTAGAATGGCTCACATACAGAAATCTACCAACAACAGATGCTGGCGAGGATGTGGGGAAAAAGGGACACTAACCCACTGTTGGTGGGAATGCAAACTGGTCAAGCCACTATGGAAATCAGTCTGGAGATTCCTCAGAAACCTGAATATAACCCTACCGTTCGACCCAGCCATCCCACTCCTTGGAATTTACCCAAAGGAGTTTAAATTGATAAACAAAAAAGCGGTCTGCACCCTAATGTTTATTGCAGCACAATTCACAATAGCCAAGACCTGGAACCAACCTAAATGCCCATCAATGGTAGACTGGATAAAGAAATTATGGGATATGTATTCTTTAGAATACTATACCGCAGTAAGAAACAACGAAATCCAGTCATTTGCAACAAAATGGAGGAATCTGGAACACATCATGCTGAGTGAAGTAAGCCAGTCCCAAAGGGACAAATACCATATGTTCTCCCTGATCGGTGACAACTGACTGAACACCAAAAAGGAAACCTCCTGAAGTGAAATGGACACTATGAGAAATGGTGACTTGATCAGCATAGCCCTGACTGCTAATGGACAACTTAATACATTATCCCTCATAGTATTTTTTTTGTCTGTTCTACTTAATATGACTGGTTTAATTCTGTAATTATCACACAGTTATTCTTAAGTGTTGAAAATTAACTGAAATGTGATCCCTGTTGAACATGGTGGTGGGAATAAGAGAGGGAAGAGATGTATAATTTGGGGCATGCTCGGGCTGACTTGCCCCAATTGGTAGAGTTGGAAACATACCAGGGGATTCCAATTCAATCCCATCAAGGTGGCATGTGCCAATGCCATCTCACTATTCCAAGTGATCAATTTCAGTTCACAATTGATCATAATGAAAGGACTAAGAGTCAAAGGGAGCACATAAACAAGTCTAGTATCTGCTAACATTAACCGATAGAATAAATAAAGGGGAGAGTGATCCAACATGGGAAGTGAGATACTCAGCAGACTCATAGAATGGCGGATGTCCTAAATAGCACTCTGGCCTCAGAATCAGCCCTAAAGGCATTCGGATCTGGCTGAAAAGCCCATGAGAGTATTTCAGGCATGGAAAGCCAAGACACTCTGGCAAAAAGATCTCTGTGAGTGAGATCCCAGTGGAAAGAACAGGTCTTCAAAGAGGGAGGTGCCTTTCTCTGAAGGGAGGAGAGAACCTCCACTTTGACTATGACCGTGTCTAAACAAGATAAGAGTCGGAGAACTCAAGGGGCTTCCATAGCCTTGGAAACTCATGACTGGTGCATAGGGAGATTACTGATGCCATAAACAGGAGTGTCAATTGGTAAAGTCAACAACAGGAGTCACTGTGCACTTACTCCTCATGTAGGATCTCTGTCCTTAATGTGCTGTACACTGAGGCTTAATGCTATAACGAGTACTCAAACAGTATATTTCACTTTGTGTTTCTATGGGGGTGCAAACGATTGAAATCTTTACTTAATGTACACTAAACTGATCTTCTGTAAAAAAAAAAAAAAAAAGAAATTATCAATTCCCAACTTGACTCTCACTGGGATTAAACATGACAATAGGTCTGATCTGATTTCATCATCATTTAAAAAAAATCATCTATTATTTTTCACTTTATGTTTCTGTGTGGGAGCAAACTGTTGAAATCCTTACTTAAGGTATACTAAGCTGATCTTCTGTATATTAAGATAATCGAAAATGAATCTTGATGTGAATGGAAGGGGAGAGGGAGTGGGAAAGGGGAGGGTTGTGGGTGGGAGGGACGGTATGGGGGGGGAAGCCATTGTAACCCATGAGTTGTACTTTGGAAATTTATATTCATTAAATAAAAGATAAAAAAAAAATAAATACAAAAGAAAGTTTTATTTTGTGTTAAATAATTTGCATTTGGGATTTTCTTTTATTTATTAAAAAAGCTGACATTACCTGAACTAACACAATTGAAATTAGTTATGTGGCTCTTTTGTTTAAAGATTTATTTATTTATTTATTTATTTGGGATACAGAGTTACAGACAGAGAGAGGGAAAGACAGAGAGAGAGGTCTTCCATCTGTTGGTTCACTCCCCAAATGGCTGCAATGGCTGGAGCTAGACCCATCTGAAGCCAGGAGCCAGGAGTTTCTTCCATATGGACATAGGGGTCCAAGCACTTGGGCCATCTTACACTGCTTTCCCAGGCACATTAGCAGGGAGCTGGATCAGAACTGAAACAGCGGGGACTTGAACTGGCACCCATATGGAATGCTGGTGCCATAGGTAGAGATTTAACCTATTACCCCTCAGCATCGGTCCCAATTATGTAGTTCTTTAACCCTCTTTTTCTCATTCTTTCTTTATCATTTCTGATGCCTTTGGAATATACTACACCAGGGATAATGCAAGAATGTAAAAACATTTGCACCTCAAGTCTGACTACTATTCCCTTTTCAGACCATTAAAAAGACAGAGAGATAGAAAATAATTCTAAAATGAAGGATATTATTCTTAAATATATTAATTTTTCTGAATCTCTGTAGCATGAAAAATAAAAAAAATTGATATCTAAAATCTTTGGGAAATAACTGTTAGATCTTGCTTAATTATTTGAACTTAATTCATGAGTTGAGATTCTATATAGCTCATAGCTTATTTTCCATGCATAGTTAGTCCACTTGTTACTCACTGAGCAAATATTTAATAAAAATGTATTTATTAAGAGCTAATGTGGCCGGCGCCGCGGCTCACTAGGCTAATCCTCTGCCTTGCGGCACTGGCACACCGGGTTCTAGTCCTGGTCAGGGCACCAGAATCTGTCCCGGTTGCCCCTCTTCCAGGCCAGCTCTCTGCTGTGGCCAGGGAGTGCAGTGGAGGACAGCCCAAGTGCTTGGGCCCTGCACTCCATGGGAGACCAGTATAAGTACCTGGCTCCTGCCATTGGATCAGCGCGGTGCGCTGGCTGCAGTGCACCAGCCGCGGTGGCCATTGGAGGGTGAACCAACGGCAATGGAAGACCTTTCTCTCTGTCTCTCTCTCACTGTCCACTCTACCTGTCAAAAAAAAAAAAAAAAAAAAAGAGCTAATGTAATCAGGAGTAAATTTTTTTAAATGTTCTTTTAGATGTAACTAAGAATGACTTGAACTACAAGTTTATTAAGGCAACTTTGTTTATAAAGCATATGAAAAAAATATGTGTTCAAGAACAGAAAGGTGGATCACTAAGCCTATGTTATCTTTTTTTAAATAAAATAGAATAATTTTTAAAGGAGGTTGAGTTTGACCTTCACTCAGTAGGTACTTGAAGATCACTGAAATTTCTTGAAAAGATAGGGGAAATGACAAAATTGTCCTTTAGCCAGAATAAACAGCCAGTAGTATGTAGGGTCAATGAACTAATAAGAGAATTATGGATGAAATTACCTGTTGTCCTTAGGTTTACTCCACTTTTCTTTTATTAGCAAGAGAACTCTGGAGCATAAGTTGATCAAATAGCAGCCCACTAAAGTCGGTACTCTCAGTATTCTTTCACATGCAACTAAGTGTAAGGGGTTGCATTAACAGAAGGCGAGACTAGCATGACACAACTTTCTCAAGTACCTCACATAACATATATTGGACAGATGACAGGAGCCAACACATTGGCAGACTTTCATCTCTCACCCTACTGTTACAACAACCATAGATATTAAGTTGAGAAAAGAGAGGGAAGAAAAGGCAGAAAGGAGAAGCCAGTGACTGCCAGACTTTTCATGCACAAAACTTGTGCTGGGTCTACAATAGGCTGTATGTTTTTGACATGGCAGTGTCTTTCCTCAGTCTGTCTGCTCTTAGTCTGCATCCGGCCTCTTACAATGCCCTGCAGGCATCTGCCATGAATTGGGGCTTCTTTCACCTGGCATGTGTTAGAAATCAGGAGCCCCAGTGTTGAGAGTTGGAGTGCCTACCAAGAAATCTGAGATTCTTTCTAGTTCACTCTTTCAGCTCTTGTATAGCCTCCTGTGAGTGAAGGAGCTCAAAAGTTGTGTTAATGGTTTACAGATGTAACAAGTTTGTCTCTCACTGCAAAAAAATGAATTAAAGCTCAATTATTTTGCTTTAGCTGAAACTGATACAACACAGATTCAGTTTTAATGTAAGGTCCCACAATTCACAGATATCCACAAGTTAGAGAAAGCAAGTAACAAGAAGTCAGGAAAATTTCTTAAAAAGATGCAAGAATAAAAAATAGATGCCCTACTCCATATAACAACAAAAACCTTGAAAAAGGAGAACAAAACTACAGGAGTCAAATTTCCTTTCTGTAAAGACTTACTAAAAAGTTACAATAATCAAAATAGTATGGTACTAGTGTAAAGAAAAACTCACAGACCAAAGGAATAGCAAAGAGCATTTAGAAATAAGCACTCTGCATACAAAGTCAAATCATTTTTGAAGAGAACAGTACAAAAACTTCATAATATTGGACTTGGCACTCATTTGTTGAATATGGCACAAAGGGTACAGGCAACAAAATAAAAAATAGACAAATTATTATACTGTTTGAAAAAATTTTTAAATTTAAATAATGAAATATAGTATCAACAGAATAAAAATGCAGCCACAGAACATGAGAAAATATTTGCAAACCATGCATCCAAAAATGATTTAATATTAATTACATAGAGGGAATTCCTAAAATTCAACAACAAAAAAGAAAACCTGATTCAAAAATAAGCAAAGGATTCAAATCAACATTTCTCCAAAGATATACACATGACCAATAAGCACATGAAAAGACACCCAACATCACTAAACATTAGGAAATGTAAATTAAAAACTAGAAGGAAATATTACTTTACATTCCTTAGTTTGGCTACTATTTAAAAAAAATAAAGCAGAAAATAACCAAATGTTGGCAAGGATGTGAAGCAATTAGAGCTCTTGTGCACTGCTGGTGGGAATGTAGAAAGACATAGCCACTGTGGAAAACAGCATGGTGGTTCTTCATCAAATAAGAGGTTAATCACAATATAGCAATTCCACTTCTGGGCACATACCTAAACAGAGTTAAAGCAAAGTCTTGAAGAGATATCTATATATCCATGTTCACAGCACCATTATTCAACAATAGGTAAAATGTGGAAGCAATTGAAGTGTCCATCAACACATGAATAGATGAGCAAAGTGCAATGTATCATATAATAGAATAGTATTCAGCCCTAAGATGGAAGGAAATTGTGATACATGCTACAACATGAATGGACCTGGAGGGCATTATGCTAAATGTAATATGCTCACAAAAAGACAAATTCAGTATGATTCCACTTACATGAAGCATTTTGAGTAGTCAAATTCGTAGAGACAGACAGTAGAATGGTAGTTGCCAGGGACTGAGTGGTAGCAGAAATGGGGAGTTATTGGGGTGGTGTGTGGTATGGCAGGTAAGGCCTCTGTCTGCAGTGCAGGCATCCCATATGGGTGCTGGCTCAAGTCCCAGCAGCTCCACTTCCAATACAGCTCCCTGCATTGGCCTGAAAAAGCAGTGGAAGATGGCCCAAGTCCTTGGGCCTTTGCACCCACGTGGGAGACCCATATGAAGCTCCTGGCTCCTGGCTTCAGATCGGCACAGCTCTGGCTATTGAGGCTATGTGGAGAGTGAACCATCACATGGAAGACCTCTCTCTCTCTCTCTCTCTCTCTCTCCCTCTGTAACTCTGCCTTTCAAATAAATAAATGAAAGTTTATAAAAAAAGAAATGGGGAGTTATTGTTTGATGTGTATACAGTTTCAGTCTTACGAGGTGAAAACAGGTATGAAGATAGATGGTGGCGATGTTGAAGGCACAACATGTTGATGTGCTCCTGTTTAATATTGCTGGATTGCACACTGAAAAATGACTAATATGGTAAATTTCACATTATGTATATTTTACCGAAACCATAAAAATGTAAATCAAAGGGCTTCTTATAGCACCCAAGGGAGGGAATACAGCCATACTTCAGTAATAGAAAGGAACCTGGTGCTAGGAAGTGAGGAAACCAGGGATACTTACCCTGGATTCTGAGTTGCTGCCCCTGCTTCTCTCTGAAAGATTATTTCATTCCTTTCTTTCAACAATCCTACTTTTCTACTCTTCATGTGGTTGAAGGTGGATGTCTCAGAGCTCTATAGTTTCTTATATATCCTATATTGGTAGAATTATCTGAAGTGAATTAAAATGTCTCAGTCCTAGATCAGAATTCCTAAAGGAAAGAATGTGATTGACCTAGTTTTGATCAGGTGTCTGGTCAGCTATGGACATAGAAATGGGAGGTGAACTCAGGTCCCTAAAACCCATCCTGTGAGTGAAGGATTGAAGACAATGGGTTTTAAGCCAGATAGATACCTCAAAAGTACATTCACCACATAGTGGCAATGGACTGGGAAATTAAGTCAAGTCATGGATAAAATCAGCAGGCTTGAAAGTCAACTGAATGTAAAGGATTTGGAGAAGATGGGGGTGGAGGGCTAAGGTGCAGAAGGTAGGATCAGAATAACAGAGAGGGGTAGAGACCGTGGACTTAAGGGGAACAAAAGTGGGGACACTGAGTTTAAGATTCTGATGTGACAACTGGATGGCAGTTTGAAAAATGGCTAGAGTTCAGGAGAGATCTGAGAGTTAGTTGAGAATATTGTTTATTTATTTGAATAATTGTCTCTTCATATCTTCTGCATGGTAACTGCTTACTTGGGCTCTTGAAGTGTGGTAATGAATGATAAAAAGATATGGTATTAATCTAGGTAGTTGTATTCTCCATGATTTTATTATCGGGTTTAACAGCTGTATGAACATCTTCAAATAATGGAAAACTGTATAAGTACAGGTTTAAGTGTATTTATTGGATGAAATTTCCTCACTTTTACTAGAATCTCTCAAGGACACATAACCCCAAAGAAGTGAAGAATTACCAATACAGAACTTTATATAGAAATTAAAGGGAAACTTAGGACAGAAGCTGGGATAGGTGTTGAGGTACAGTGGGTTAAGATGTCACTTGGGACACCTGTATCCTATGTCTGAGTACCTGGGATCGAGCTCCATCTCTGCTTCTGATTCAACTTCCTGGAAATGCACCTGGGAAGCAGCAGATGATGACCCAAGCATTTGGGTTCCTGCCTCCCATGTGGAAGACCTATAGGGAATTTCTGATTTCTGGCTTTAGTCTGGCCTGTGCCACTGTTGTGATCTTTGAGGAATGAACCAGTGGATATGAAGATCTCTCTCTCCCTTCCCTTCAAATAAATCTTTTACAAATAGGAAAGAACAGAAGTTATGAATTGACAATGTCCTGATTAACATCAATGTTCACAGGGTGGGAAAATTAAGAGAACCCAGGAAAAAAAAAGTAGTCAAGTCAAAGGCAATCTAGAAAAATAACCTGTTGAAAAAAAATAAAAATAACGTGTTGAAACATTTCCTGATGCAATGTGTTTTACCTTTTTGCTCATCCCTTTTCGTGAGTAGCTGACTATAAACCTGGATACGGAAACTTAATGTATTAAAGAGACAAGAAATAAAAGAGAATAAATTTCAGCCAGAAAGAGTCAGCTTATCCTTTTGGAGTTCCTAAAGAAGCTCTTGAGAACCAGTGGTAGGGATGCTAACTTTCAAAGGGAAAGCTTTCTTAAAGCTTTCTTTCCCCAAAAGTTGTCTTATGGACTCAGAGAATTTTCTTCTTTAAGCTACGTAATTTCTGAGAATATGTGATCATTCAAGATACACCACAGAGAGAGAAAGAAGCAAGAATGTTTTTGAGGAAGAGGGAAAAAAAAAGAAGCCTGGAGGGGAAAAGGAAGGGAGAGCGAGAGAATGCATGCTGGCATGAGTGGCTGTTTCAAGGTCAAATCTGGGTGGCGGACAGAGATGTCCATATGGGGTTGGGGATGAAAAAACAAGGGACCTTATGTTTCTTTTTCAAGCTCTGGAAGGAGATAGGGTTCCCAAGAGTCTCCTGCCAGCAAAAAGAAGCCAGAGAAAAGCAGAAAGATTTTCAGGGCAGATCTGGGCAGAGAATGGGCTGTGAAGAAAAAGTCTCCTGACTTTTTCCGCCCAGCTCCCAGCCCTCTTAGATTCTCTTGAGATATGTGAGGTCCAAAAACGCTTTGCTTGTCTGATGAAGCAGCAGAAATAGCTGAGTCTGAGAGGTAATCTTTCTGCAGGGTGTTACCACCAAAGGCTAACAAGTCAAAACGACTAGCTATGAAAGAATACATGAGGCCAGGGGAGCCCTGGGCAGAAGCTGCATGGTGGCCAGCAAAAACTGGGAATGAAAGAAGGATGTGAGCAAGCCTCAAGGGGTCACCACGCCAGCAGCAATGAGGTAGGATTGAGTCAGTAGGGGCAGACCGCTGGGTTTCCAGCAACAATCACCATGCACTCGCAAGACAGGGAAACAGCAGAGGCCAGCTCTCCCCAGGAGAAGCAAAGGTAAGTCCTTCTGAGCTTTAATCGTTCTGGGGAGAAGGAAACGTGAATGCAGAAAGCAAGAATCCTAAATATTTGTGTTGGGATCTAGAAAAATCTCAGTGTTCTTGATTTGGTAAATTCACATTTTTACCATGAATGGGTGTGGGAGTCACTAAATTCATTTGGAATGAAATACAATTTCATCTAGTTTAAGCTATACCATATGCAAAATTGTACTGGTTCTAATGGAAGTTAAACCATGAAAGGCAGGTATCAGAAGCGAAAGAGGGTTTAAAGAATACAGAGTCATCCTAAGATTAAAAAGGTTGCACACCTTCGTGAAAATAGAAGCCAGATTGCAAGTAAAGATTAAGTAAGTGATGAACAGAGAAAGTGAATGTAGGATACTGTTTCAAAAAGATTAGTAATTAAAGAAACATGAACAATAGAATAATTCTCTTCACTTTAGTTTTCTTACCTGTGAAGTATAGAGAGGTTTTAAGAATTAATGTATGAGCCGGCGCCGCGGCTCAATAGGCTAATCCTCCACCTAGCGGCGCCGGCACACCGGGTTCTAGTCCCGGTCGGGGCGCCGGATTCTGTCCCGGTTGCCCCTCTTCCAGGCCAGCCCTCTGCTGTGGCCAGGGAGTGCAGTGGAGGATGGCCCAGGTGCTTGGGCCCTGCACCCCATGGGAGACCAGGAAAAGCACCTGGCTCCTGGCTCCTGCCATCGGATCAGCGCGGTGCGCCGGCCGCAGCGCGCCGGCCGCGGCAGCCATTGGAGGGTGAACCAACGGCAAAAGGAAGACCTTTCTCTCTGTCTCTCTCTCTCACTGTCCACTCTGCCTGTCAAAAAAATAAAAAAAATAAAAATAAAAAAAAAAAAAGAATTAATGTATGAAACATGCTTAGCAGCGTGTCTGACACATATCAGATGTTTTACAAATGTTATTCTCTACTCTATATTCCAACCTCTTTTCTATCTCTTTTGAGAATGGAAGAAATGAGCAACCTTCTTATAATATTTTCATGTTTTCCTGACCATTAATGTTATCATCCCTCATCTTTATTTTTTAAATTTTATTTTACTTGACAGATCTGTATCTATATAGCTTGATCTATCTACATGCACACATGCACAAATGTGTGCACACACACAGATATATATATATATGTATATATATATATATATATCGAGAGAGAGAGAGAGAGAAAGTTGTCTCATCCACAAGTTCACTACCCAAATAAATGCCTGCACCAGCCAGGGCTGTGCCAGGCTGAAGCCAGTCACCAAGAACTCAATCTAGGTGTCCCATGTGTGTGACAGGGATGCAACAACTTAAGTTATTACCTGCTGCCTCTCAGGGTATACATTAGCAAGAACATGAAATTGGGAGTGAAGGGGCCTCAAACCCACCTCGGCCTTATTTATTTAAAAAAATAACTTATGCTCAGAGTGATATGACATGATAAGATAAAAGGGGTCTTAGATTATATTATGATTTTTATTTATTTATTTGAAAGGCAGAAAGACACAAAGAGACTTAGGGACAGAAACAGACAGAAATTTTCCATCTGCTGATTCACTTCCCAAATGCCAGTAACAGCTGTGACTGTACCAGGTCAAAGCCAGAAGCCTAGATCCTGATCCAGGTTTCCCAAATAGGTAGCAGGAACCCAAGCATTTGAGCCCCTATAGACTGCCTCCCATGGTGTGCATAAGTGGGAAGCTAGAATCACAAGTGGAGTCAGGACTTGAACCCAAGCATTCTAATATGGTATACGCGTATCCTGACATTGTGCCAAATGCCTATCTTCATCATATTCTTTTAACTTAAGAAATTGGGGCCAGAACTGTGGTGCAGCAGGTTAAGCCTCTGTCTGCAGTGCTGGCACCCTATATGGGTGTCAGGTTCAAGTCCTGGCTGTTATGCTTACAATTCAGCTCCCTTCTAGTGTGCCTGGGAAAGCAGCAGCAGATGGCCCAAGTCCTTGGACCTCTGAATCCATGCGGGAGACCCAGAGGAGGCTCCTGCTCCAGGCTTCGGACCAACCCAGCTTTATATATTGCAGTCATTTGGGGAGTGAACCCTCTCTAACTCTGGCTTTCAAATAAATAAATATAATTTTTTAAAAAAACAAGAAATCAGATTTGGGTCAATGAAGTCAGATCTCCACAATGACTTCAGTACCTAGTAGAGCCAAGACCAGCACAAGGATTCCTGTCTTCTGATCTACTATTCTTCCACTTAGTATCATTATCTGAATGTTCATGCTTACTTTGTTAATCTAATCTTCAACTTAGACAAACACTAGCATGGGCCAGATCCCCTGTAGTTCACACATTGTTTAAAATGTTAAATTTAATCAAATCTCAAAAAATACCAAACTATGTCCTTCTCTTAAGTCACATTGTCTGCAAGGTGCAACAGTCTGTGTGACTTAGCATGAGTAACTCTTAATGCAATATTTGTTATTGCCTTATGATCAGTCTTGCATTAGTAAATTCCCTCAGGTGTGAAACAGGGAGCATCAAAGACCATCTTTAGTGTACACAAGATATTTGGCATCAGTAAAATCCAAGGCAAACTGGGAAATAAGGGAAAAAAAATCTTTGCTATAGAGTGATCCTGTGGGCCTACTCCACCTTTTCCAAAAGAAGACATTTGTAAGTAGAGCAACATGGGGAGCTAGAATTGATTTCCACCGAGATGTCAAGCACTCTCATTTAGTTTTTGGCTCAAACAAAACACCAATCATTATGGCCCCTAAGAACTGGGCTATTGAGGAGACAAAATGCTTCATCTCTTATGAGGAGGAGAAAATGAAAGATTAAGAGTGAGCATTGCTAAAAATAAAGATGAGAAGAAGTTAAGAAAGGTCGGACTCCATTTTTTTAAATTCTACTGAATACGTAATTATGACTTAATATTGCTGCATCTTTTTAGAACTTCAGTATTTTCCCTATATTAACTTGGGTAACATCCTCTACTAATCAGTAGTTGGTGTCACTAACTACCTATTCTGCTTGTTCTTCTTTTGCTTTCCCCTTCATTTGTTCTCAATCTTTCTCTGCTCTGTTCTTTGTCTCAGGAGTCTGACTCAGAAATTACACCATCCAGGCTCCTTCCAAGCTAGTTTGTAGTTCGTTTTCACCAATAGGAGATATTGGCAGTAGATTTGAAGGACGAAAATACCATCAGGGTGTTTTTTTCTCCAGTCCCTCTGTGCTTTCGGGCTATGGTTTTGCTGCCCCGGACATGGGTGTGCAGTGCTAGATATTCTTCACTTATGCCCTTTTCTCAGTTATTTCCTACCCTTCTTGGCCCTGCTATGGGTCCTAGAAGACTGACTTTAGTGTACTCTACTGTTTGAATGCCCTTTTTTGGCTTCTAGTTGAATTCAGAGAGTGAGAGTACCCAGGAGGAGACCAAGGAGAAGGGGTTTCCTCCCGATGGCCCTGCTTTGGGGCTGTAGTTCCAGTTTCCTCTTTTTGCTTGATTACAGATCTGGTCAGACATCCTCTGCTCCATGACTTCAGTTTTTGTTAGGCTTCACTCATACTATAGCCTAGGGGTGGAATGGCTTCTCAGTGTTGCCTGTTAGATTCCTTACCTGTGTTTATTCCTCTGTGAATGATGCTTTCTTTAAACGCACTTCAATTTGTATGAGTGGAATTCTTCTTCATACTGGAATCCAAACTGACATACCTGAGAATGGAAGACATGATAAAAGTTGAAATACTAACGAGAAGCAACATCTGGAAAAAGTCAGATGATCAATTCCTGGGACAAGGGAATGAGCTTAAAAAAGAAACTTAGCTTGGCTAATAAATAAACCAAGAACAATTAATGTCCCTCAGGATATTACACTGGTACTTCTGATCATACGGATAATCATCTTTTGGTTCCTGGAATCCAGAACCTTCCTGAATTCTTGGAACGTTTATTTTCTATGTTTTCTACCAAAGTTATTCTCTTTCCTCCTTCTCAATCTCAAGTGTAGGCTTAGCTATCATCCTTGAGATTCTTACAACCCTTCTGTGTCAGGTTAGTAACCCTTCCTCATTATTCTATGTATCAACTCATTGATGTATCTTTTGCAAGATTTTAAAACATTTATAATTATTTTATGTATTTACTGGCTTTTTCTTTTCTGCTTTTTTTTTTTGCCTCCACCCCCCAACTAGAATGTAAATTTTATAAGGATTGGGATTGTGTCCAATTTATTCAAAGTGATATCTTCAGATCCTGGAACATGAAAGTTAATCAGTAATTATTCATTGAATAAGTGAGTCAATGAATGAATTGGAGGGAGAGAGGTGGCATGCAAAGTATATTTTACCTTTATGCCAACTAATTGTAGTGGGCTACTTAAAACTATTACTGTCTGAAAATGCCACCTTGCTCCAAAACATTCATTCTGTAAAGACAGAGAATAATAGGTGGAAAGACTGGAGTGAAGGATCTGGTTAGAAGAATGTCTGGGATGTGGTGAACATAATATGGAATTTGGAACCAATAGCCATGAATTAAGTCCTAGATCCATTATTCAGTAGCTCTTTTGCTGTGGCTCAGCCACTTACTGTTTCTGCGTCTGGTATTTTTTACCCATAAGTGATGATAATAATTCTAACTTGTGTCATTGACAAGCAAGCACTTGATAACAATATGTACTCAGTAAATGCTACTACAAAAACAATACAAATTATTCTAATAAAATTTTTATAATTTATCTTTTCACTGGTTAACCTTCTCCTTTGTCTTAGTCACTGCTGCATTTATTACACCTATTATATTACCAACACTTTCATGTGTTTAGTAGATATTTGCTGAATTAATGTTGAATGAATAACTGTTTTAAGGATAATAATTAAAATAGATCAGATTTATTCAGACATTCTGATAAGCAGTTTATGTACATCATATCATTTTATATTTGCATGAAGCAAATGCAATTATTTTTCCCATTTTATAACTAAAGAACCAAATATTAGAAAAAGTTACTAAGACTAAATGCTTTCCACTCCAGTCCCATCAGATTCAACACATATGAAAATGACAGATATCAGTAGCTTGGCACACTTTCCAGAGGGTGGTCAAAGCTAGCTTTCATGCCTTTAGCTGGGAAGATAATCTTTTAAGAAAACTTTTATTTAATAAATATAAATTTCAAAAGTACAACTTTTGGATTATAGCAGTCCCCCCTCCCCATAACCTCCCTCTCACCCGCAAACCATCCCATCTCCTACTCCCTCACTTGGAAGATAATTTATCAGGATTTTCCAATATATACTTCATCTCTTATATTGTATTTCCAACTCCATTTAGTGAAATTATATAGCTCCATTCCAAACCTGCATATTATTAAACATAAGTGCTTTGAATAATAATGCAGCTACTCAAAGACTACATCATTAGAAAGAATAATTAATTTTACTTATAATTTATTTGTATTAATATAAAGAGCAGATTTTTTAGTTTTATTAGTATATTTTATTTTTATTAATTTTTTATTATTTTTTATTAGTTATAAAGAGAGCAGATTTCATGCACTTCACAAGTACAGTTCCAAGAAGACAATCACACTTTCCTCCCTCTCACCTCTCTCCCCAATCCCCCCCACTTCTCTTCCTTCCACCAGATTTGCAAACACATAATTTTTATCCTCTCTATATTCACAAGCTTAATTCACCACTAACCATAATATTCAATGAGTAGAAAGTAAGGAGACCACAGTTCCACAGGAATATAAACAAGTGCTAAAAATGACAGTAATATCACAAAATGTCTATATCATTGCTATACATTTTGTGTGTGTGTGTTCTATATTAACTGCCACATATCAGAGAGAGAAAGCGAGAGCAAGTGAGCCTAGCTGACTATGTTACTTCATCTTGGGATCTGTAAAGGCTCCAAGGATTCTGTCACTCATGGGTCAGTGCGAGGAAGCACTTCTGTCGATCTGACCCAGCAACAGTTAAGATGCAAATCCCATTTTTATAGTGCAAATCACATTGAATTGTAATCACTCATATTCCTGTCTTCCTGGATAGCTGGAGAACTCCTGGAGAGCAGAGACTCTATGGAGCAACCGGGACACGAACTGGTGCCCATATGGGATGCCGGCACTGCAGGCAGAGGCCTTACCTGCTATGCCACAGTGCCAGCCCCTATATTTTCTTTTTAGCAAGTAGCCAGGCTCTTATGAGTTATAGACACTTGTGACTGTGTTACAGAGTGGAAGGCCTATAATACCAGAGGAACTAGACAGAAGAGTGGATTTTAATATTGCCCGTGTAGCGTAAATCCTTCACAGACAGAAGTTTTGGGGTCTGACCATGAACTCAGCTCTTGCAGGCAGGAAGCTGGGGCTGAATGACTTGCAGAACAGGCCAGGGTTGGCTGGGGTATAGTGGCACACTGAGCCCCAGGGAAGGTGGGGCTATAGCATTACTCAGCCTTACTCAGTGAAAACAGCTCCATTATTCTCTCCTAGCCTCTGGCTTGAGGTTAGTGGTGGTGACATGAGATTTGAATTCAGGTATGTGTAAATAAGAGAAGAAAGTTGGAATGAAAAATAGAGTCAGCGGAAACAGCTTAAAGAAAAGTTTAGTTTTTCTCCCAAATCTTCTGCCTATATATTCTTCTAAGATGGTAAGTTACAAGTAAATCTGAAAAATAATGTAGTAGGGCACTTTGGGGGAAATTGTGTGCTTTTATTCTAACAAACTGTAGTATTAACTATCTAATTTGCTGTTATAAGAATCCTGCGTCATACATATTTGTAACACTAGGGAAAATGCTATCTGCACGCAACTGCTCCATTTGACTATAAATTAATTTGTAGGCACAATTAATTACCCAAGTAATTACCTAATGCATAATGCTTTACATAGGCAAGAATTAAACAAAAAAAAAGGGTTCATAAGAGAGATATACCAAACTGATTTTAAGGGTAAATCATTAGTCACTAAGTGTTTTTCAAATTAAGCTTTTCAGAGTGCCCACATCAGAATCACTTAGAAGAAGAGTTAAAATACAGATTCATCAGCCATACCCAAGACTGAATTCATCAGAATCTCTGGGAAAATGGTTCAGAAATGTGCATTTTAAACAAATAGGTAATTCTGATATATACTTAAATATGTGAATCACTGTTATATTCTGCAGCTTTTATAAACTAGACAGTGTTTCTCATGAGATTGAAGATTGAGCCACTAAACCAATGAACCCTTATGTCTCTTTCCACCATTAGCCAACTGAACTGGAGCTGGAGAAGTGGAGGCAAGGCTGAGAAAGACAAAGTAGGCATGGAAGAGGGTTGGCGTTCTCCTAGGAAGCTAAATACAACAGTCAGAACAAGTTTGAAATCATCATGTTGGCAGGAAGACAAAGCAGTCAGCAAGAGGAGGATGTAGACATCAAATGGCTAATAAATAGATATGGTTAAAATGCCACATCAAACAGCAGAAACCGGGATGGGCACTGTGGCACAGCAGGTTAAGCTGCCGCTTGAAATGTCTGTGTCCCATGTTGGAGTATCTGGGATTGAGTCTCCACCCCTGCTTTGGATCCAGCTTCCTTCTAATGCAGCTGGTAGCCAGTGTATGATGACCCAAGCACTTGGGCTCCTGCCTTCCATGTGGGAGACCCAGAGGGAGTTCCTGGATCCTGGTTTTAGCCTTGCCCAGTCCAGTGTGTTGCAGGTGTTTGGGAGTGAACCAGAATATAAAATCAATCTTTCTTCCTCTCTCCCTCTCCCCACCTGTCATTATCCTTTTCACATAAACAAATAAAACTAAAAAAAAAAAGCAATAAAACAGGAACAAGGCCTTCAAAAACTCTAGAGAACCAGGGGCCAACATTATGACATAGCAGATAAAGCCAAAGCCTGCGACACTGACATCTCGAATGGGTGCTGGTTCAAGTCAGCTGCTCCACTTCTGATCCAGCTCCCTCATAATGGCCTAGGCAGCAGAAGATGGCCCAAGTGTTTGGGCCCCTGCCAACCATATGGGATACTCATATGAAGCTCCTGGCTCCTGGCTTCAGCCCGGTCCAGCACTGGTAGTTGCAGCCATCTGGGGAAAGAATCAGAGGATGGAACATCTTTCTCTCTCCCTCTCTCTTTCTCTGTCACTCTGGCTTTCAAAGTAAATAAATAAATCTTTAAAAAAAAAAAACTATGGAAGACCAGGCAAGTCAAGGAAATAGAAAAACAGTTCTGAGATGGCTACAATATGCAGAATCCAACTTTATAAGGTTAATTTTTCCTCATTCAACAGCCTTTAATTGGGGGAAGGGAGGGTAATAACAGAAACCATGACTCTAAACCTAGTTAGAATGAGACTTGTAGACAACTAAAATATGGGTGAAATAGAAATTTGGAATACACAGTAATACCTATCCATTATTGCCATCTTAAGAAAAAATCTAGTATGAGCTCCTAGGTACTACAGAAATTGCATGAATAATAACAAGTTAATATTTAAAAAACTCTTTATCTACCAGGCATAGAACCAAGCATATTGCATGTATTCACTCATTTAATCATCACAACAGTCCTGTGCCATCAATATGACTGTTCTGTAGATGAGAAAACTGAGGCAAAGCAACCTGCTCAAGGTCACATAGCCCACAGGGCAGAGCCAGGAATTGAACTCAGGCAGTCTGAATGCAGAGTCTGATTTTGTTTTTCATTTTTATTTGAAAGGCAGAAAGACACACAGAGATATAGATATACAGAGTTCTCCATCCACTGGTTCACTTAACAAATACCCCAAGAGCCAAGGCAAGGTGAAGTTGAAGTCAGGAGCCCAGAACTCCATGAAGGTCTCCCACATGGATGGCAGGGACCCAAGCACCAGAACCATCACCTGCTGCCTCTCAAAATTGACATTAGCAAGAAGTTGGATCAGAACAGAGTAACTATGACTGGAACCATTCGCTCTGATATGAGTGCAGGTGTCCCTAGCAGTGACTTAATCACTTTGCCAAATGCCTGCCTCAGAGTCTGAATTCTTTTTTTAAAAGATTTTTTAAATTTTATTTATTTGAGAGGTAGTGTTACAGACAGAGAGAAAGGTCTTCCTTACGTTGGTTCATCTCCCAAATGACCACAATGGTCGGAGCTGTGCTGATCTGAAGCCAGGAGCCAGTTGTCTCCTATGTGGGTACAGGGGCCCAAGCACTTGAGCCATCTTCTACTGCTTTCCCAGGCCATAGCAGAGAGCTGGATAGGAAGAGGAACATCCAGGATAGAACCAGTGCCCATATGGGATGCTGGCGCTGCAGGCAGAGGAATAACCTACTGCACCACTTTGCCAGCCCCAGAGTCTGAATTCTTAACCATTATTTTACATCATTGGCTGCAGAGCAGGTATATCTGTAGCTATAACTCTCAGTTGCAAAGAGTTACTAGGATGTAATCACTATTGATGCTGTTACAGTATCTATAAAATTAGGAAGGGAATCTAGAAGTTCTCTATACAGCATTTCATACTATATGTATTTAGAATGCACACGATGAGATATGCACAAATATTTGACCTCAGCAATATGTGGTATGATATGTTTTTCACAATGAAATAGCACCGAGATAATTTCCATGGTAGAAAGGTACCCAAAGAACTAACTTCCAGGAATCCAACTTTGTGTGTGTGTGTGTGTGTGTATGTGTAGGGGCAGGAAAGAGGGAGAACTGACTCTGGCTGTGTTTGCATTTTTTTTTATTTTTGGCTCAGATTTGGTGGACTTATTCAAACAATTATTTCTAAATGTATTTGTGTACATACACAGAAGAAATTATTCTTTTTATCTCACATCTCTAGAATTTGTTTCTTACTCGGTGCTCCAAAGCACAGCATGGCCATATGGGAAAATGATGTGGAGCCAGGTGTAGAAAGCCCAGGTTGATTAAGAAAGCCTTGTGATGCAAGAGAATGGAGATACTTTGAAACACAATGAAAAATAAATAAAGCAGAACATTTACTAATGGTTCTGTCATGCTTTTAGGACACTCACAGTTTGTTTTGTATTGTTTACATTTATAGGTTGCCTTTTCTATTTCAAGTCCAGCATTCAAGGATATCCTGGTAAAGTCTAGCCTTTCAATATGCACTGGCAATTGTTGGTTATTAGTCTTTAGTCACCTTAATGAAAGCTAGTCTTGCCCTTGTGCATAGTTGAAATCTCTTCTGCAGTAGCAGTCACTGAATGCCACCTCCCTCCCCACAATCTCACATTAGGAGTGTGGGCAACAGGAACAGGGACATAGAGTTGTAGACAACAACTATGAACGTTTTCTTTAGAGTGTGAATAATAAAGGCCAAGCCAATGTGTTCTTAAGCTTATATAAACATACTTAATTGTACGCTTCTCTCTGAGAAGTTGCAGACTATTGGTTAGGAAGACCTCTCCACGTGTCCAGGTGGAAGGATAGTCCAATGCAATACTAACACAGTAGAAAGATATGAATGTGAAAATATAATATAAACCAAAATAATGGTGGTAAGGAAAAATATACAAAGCACATGTGTTCAGATGTAGTCCTATTGTAGGGAGATCCTGCTTTTATTGCACGTTTTCTTTTCTCCTTTCAGATAATTTGCTACAAAACTCTTATGCCTAAAAAGCTTTTTTAGAAGGTTAACAACAAAACTGTGTTCAAGTGCAATTGTTATGCTCTCTGCTTATTACACTATAAAGTCAGCCTTTTCTAGTGCTCTTGTCATTCTTTTATCCTCTTTCCCTCAGCACTTTCCCTCACGACACTCACACTCCCTCCAAACAAATTAATATTCTTGGTTTACTTGGTAAACTATAAGAAGCAAAATGAAAAATTAAGATAGAACCCAAATTGAATTCATTAGCTCGATGATGCTCCTAGCTATATTTTTATAGCATTTTTCTTATAACCTGAATCACAATAACAAGGTAAGAAAGGACCAAATATTAACTCATTAACTCAAAAATGTTCTTAGATATCTTTTCTTATAACCTTCTGAAAAACAAAGCAAAACAAAATAAAAACAGATCAAAAAGCAATCGTGTGTAAACTATGAGAGATATCTGTATAGTGCAATCAGGTAAATAATGTGGAAAGTTTAATTTTTGAACATTTATTTCCTCCAACACTTTTGAATGCTTCCTTTCCTTCACTTTATTTTTACTCCCTGCTCTTAAAACATTTGTCAGTGTCGTGAATTCCAAATTGTTGAGGAGAAAAGATGCAAATTGAAGTAAGAATAGATGGCATTCCTTTTTATACTTTTTGGAATAACCTAAACATTCATAGAACAAAGAGTGTTTAAAATAAAAAGTATTTTAAAATATGTAGCATGCAAAATATTTATGTGATTAAATTATAGCTATAGTTGAGAACATGTTAAAATCAGTTCCAAGTAGCATGGCATTCTTTATAGATCATTTGAAGTGGTTTTCCCGGACACGGAAACTGAGCTGAATTCTGCTTGTACCACGCAATTCTAGTTATACATTATCAGGTTAAATCAAGTCATGTTCCTTTGGATACAATGTGTACATTGGAAGGTACAGGGGTGATTAGAAATGGTGAGGGTAGAAAATGATAATGATTCCAGTCTCATTGCGTAATCTCAGGAGTGGTTATCACCTTAAAGATGTAATAGGAATTGTTATATTAATATGGCAAGTGTTCACTTTGGCTTTAACTTAACAAAACAATGAGCTAGCAATAAAACATCCCATGTTGCCTATGTTTAGAAGACAGGACAGACTTCTGTCACTTCCCAGTTTTCTTCTAAAAATTTTCTACAACCCTGCCTTGAGAGAAAATTTTCTGTGGAGCTGTGGTGGAATAGATTGCAGAAAATGCAAAAATATTCTAATTAATCAAAACACAGCTATGTTATTCTAAGGTTTTACCCATTTCTTGGTTTTTCTTTTTTTATGTCTTTCTTTTTTCTCTTTTTTCTTTTCCTTTATTTTATTTTCTTTTTTGTTCTTTACTTTTCTTCTATTTTAATAGATCTCCAATTCTGCTTGATTTCCTAAATGCACAGGACTTAGAAACCAGAAAGTTTACTTTTAACTTGTCAGACTTCACAAAGAACTCGTAAAAAGTCATGTGTATAACCGGATGAGAGAAGAGAACCCAAGACTGTAACTCATAGTGGTAACCAAAGTCATATTCCACAGTTCACTTAATGCTTGACTTGGTTGAGTAGTGATATCATTTGCAAACTCCAAATGCTAAATTAATGTTTAAATGATTAGTTTCTTCAGGAATAAAAAGCCTCCTATGGCAATTATTTAATGTACTGTCAATACTGTTTTTTGAAATAATGAAAAAAAATCATCTAAAATCTCTCTGATCTGAGAGTTTTGGAGAAAGACCAGAAATTCACAAATTGAAATAAGAGAGAACTTAACCTCTATTTCTCTTACAAATACTCTGCAAAATAGGATTTTGGCTAGCTTAAGGAAATAATTTCTTTTAAAAAAATTCAGTGACCTCCATTGTTGACATTTGGCATTTTGTAGATCATAAGGTATGTTTCCATTCTATTCAGTAAAATGAATCAAAAAGATGAAAGATGATATCCTCTTTTACCATTTTTCCCTAAAGTGACATTTCTGTTTTAAAAAGCTTTTAGAATATACATCTTGAAAATTAAAAAAAAATTATTGTAAAGCAAAAATATGAACGATAAGACCATTATAACAAATTCATAACTTTTTACTCACTATATACTTACTATTAAAAGCAATGGTGGTTCAAGAAACTTGAATGTCCCACAGAGAGTTAAGCGATCAATAATCTGCCTTATTTGAAGAGGATGAGTCAGCAATTCCTCCAGGAGTAAATGGCTTATTCCTGTTATTTGGATTTTCCTTCCTGTAATACTTCGTCAGCACGATACCTACACCATTCCTCCCGTCATTGAATGGTACCGTGGTGTGTGGCCAGAATCCCTGTGTATTTACCTAGTTGGCTCAATAAATACATCATTTTTTCTGATTCTGCTGAATTATCCCAGAGCACATTTGTAGAGTTTATCTCACTCATATCTCAGTTCATTGTGATTATTCCTTGTTTCCAAAGAAATTTAGGATTGGAAAAGCACAATAGGCAATGAAACCAAGTGATAAAAATTAGATTAACAAATATGTCTTGGCGTTTTTACTCAGGAAGTGTCAATATAACTTTATCAATACTTGATGATAATTTTATTCTTCTCATTATGACCAGTGCCCTTCATGATCACAGCCTCACATCTGCTTCTCAGTAATATTTGTTGAGCAAAGAGCAATATGCAATTTTCATTCTTTATGTACTTTGCCATTCAGATAGGCTGGCATGCTACTGAGGTTAATACCCATGTAGGATGAGTATATCCAGATGTATACCTGGTGTTTCTCAGGAACCACAGAGTTTTCATGGCCTGAGACAGGGTGGTGAGGTGGAGTGGAGTCTGATATTACCAAGAGTCTCTTGAATGCTAGCACTTGCTCAGTACTTTACTGTCGCTCCCCCTCTTCGTGGAGGAACAACACAGGACCCTGCGCTGTTCTTTCGTCTGCTCGGCCCTCCCCGGGTTTGCTGCTGGTTCTTCCCGGGTTGGCTACTATCCCTTCCACCTCCGTGGAAGGGCAGTTCCCCCTGGCCACATTCCCCACTTCCGCAGGGGAGCGGCACACCGCCGGCCGGCTCTCTGGGGGGCTGCACAGGTGTTCCCTTAGATGTTCCCCTTAGATGTTCCTGGTGCATGCCGTCTCTCTCCTCCTTTATAGTCCTCCTCCGCCAATCCTAACTCGGCTGCCCACACGCCGAGTACGCTGCTCTCCTCCAATCAGGAGCAAGTCCTACAGTTTATTGGCTGAACTGGAGGCAGCTGTGCAGAAGCTGTTTACTTCTCTCCCAGCGCCATATTGTGGGAGAGCAGATGCATAGAATAAGTCTTAATTCCAGTAACTCAGTCCAGTCCGGGCTGCTCCCCACAGATCCCCCTTTCTTTTTATTTTTTGGCGTTGATACGCGCCTGTCTTCGGTGTCCTGCAGCACACACTCTGCTCTACTTGCTAGAGTTGCCACAGGTTCTTACACGTCCTATCAATCAGGCAAACCGAATCCGGGTCCTCTCTTCGCCATGTTGTGAGGAGGTTTTTAGGCGCTGATGCGTGCCTGTGTTCGGTGCCCCGCAGCGCATGCTCTGCTCTGCCTGCAGGGGCTTACAAGCCCTAACAATCAGGCAAACCGAATCCAAGCCTTCTCATTGCCATATTGTGGGGGAGACTTATTAGTGTTGGTTCGTGCCTATCTTCGGTGACCTGCAGCTCATACTCTGGTCGAGCTGCTTGCTGGTGCTTACCGCCTTAATCAGGCAGACCGAATCCAAGCCTCCTAATTGCTGTGTTGTGGGGAGGCCTTACTGATGTTAATTCGTGCCTGTCTTCGGTGACCTGCGGTGCATAAGCTGCTAGCCGCCCGCAGGTGCTCATCGCCTCACTTAATCAGGCAGACCGAATCCAAGCTTTCTCATTGCCATGTTGAGGGGAGGCCTTTCTATTTCTCTATTTCTCTATCTCCGGGCATTCCTATTTCCCCCATTTTACTTCTATCTTCCAACATTCCTATTTCTCTCATTTTACTTCTGAACTTCTGTTTCTCTTATCCCTGCAGCTTCCCGGCACCTCGCCCTGCCGGCAGCTTCACGGCTCCGAGCGGCTTCCCGGTGCCTCGCCCCGCCAGCGGGCTCCGCCCCGAGGCTGCTTCTCGGCGCCTCGCCGGCTCTGAGCCGCTTCAGCCCGCGCCTCTCTCATCTACACTGCTCGGCTTTGCGCGCACACCCCGCGGTTTCGCACTTAACCCTTTCGCGTCTGAACCACGGCCTCGCGCCAGCCCTGCGTTCCCTATCTATTCACGCCCCGTGCTCTCTCTGCACGCGGCGGCTTCCGCGAGTCACACAGCGTAGCTTGCGTCTCCACCACTAGCATTCAATCCAAGTTCCCTGGGCTAGCCTGGCGAATTCAACCCAGCATACGTCTCCGCCCCATGATTTGGCTTCCCGTCCTTTGCTCCCCGGGCTAATCAGACGGATCCCAATCTGGCTTACGTTTCAGCTTCTGGTTTTAACTTTTCGCCCCCTATTCCCGGGCTAACTTGAGAATCCCAAAATGGCTTTCGTTTCCGCCTTGGCCTGCCCCCCGCGGCTTCAATTTCCCTAACACTTTTCTCTACCCGGTATGTTTCCCCAAGCTTTCCTCCAACAATATTCCTCCCTCATTTCTCCTGGCCTCTCCCCACAGTCCGTATCCGAGTCTGTTTGTTCTAGCTTTCACTTTCGCTTTCGACCTTAGAGATTTCTCCCAGCTTCCCCCCGTAGTCCGTATCTGAGTCTATGCCTAGGCTTTCAATAGCTTCTTCCGGCACCTTTTTCGTCCGGCTTTTCCCTAGGCTGTTTGCTAGTCTCTCTCTCCGGTAATTTCCCAGTTCTTCCCGTTTCTTCCCTCCTAAGTTTCCCATCCGTCCTAAGTTTCCTATCCGTCCTAGGTTTCCTATCCGAGCTAGGTTTCCTATCCGAGTCACGGCACCATTATGTCGCTCCCCCTCTTCGTGGAGGAACGACACAGGACCCTGCACTGTTCTTTCGTCTGCTCGGCCCTCCCCGGGTTTGCTGCTGGTTCTTCCCAGGTTGGCTACTATCCCTTCCACCTCCGTGGAAGGGCAGTTCCCCCTGGCCACATTCCCCACTTCCGCAGGGGAGCGGCACACCGCCGGCCGGCTCTCTGGGGGGCTGCACAGGTGTTCCCTTAGATGTTCCCCTTAGATGTTCCTGGTGCATGCCGTCTCTCTCCTCCTTTATAGTCCTCCTCCGCCAATCCTAACTCGGCTGCCCACACGCCGAGTACGCTGCTCTCCTCCAATCAGGAGCAAGTCCTACAGTTTATTGGCTGAACTGGAGGCAGCTGTGCAGAAGCTGTTTACTTCTCTCCCAGCGCCATATTGTGGGAGAGCAGATGCATAGAATAAGCCTTAATTCCAGTAACTCAGTCCAGTCCGGGCTGCTCCCCACACTTTACTTTCACTGCCACGGTTAATCTGACAAAAGCATTGCAAGGACTGGAATCTCCATTTTACAGATGAGAAAATAGGTTCAAGACTGTTTGCTCCCAAAGTCCTTGCTAAGTAGAATTGATTAAAGATTATACCTTAAACAAAAATTATAACAAATACCTAGTCAACATCATTTGATGGTGACTGAGATGTTATCATGCATCAGAGAAGAATTTTTATTACTTTCCTCTCCAGAATCTGATTAATGAAACACACGTGCGCACACACACACACACACACACATTAAGGCAAGTCTGGGAATTAGTCTTTGCATGCCCCAGCTTATGCTGCCAATTATAGTTTTGAGTATTGATTTTATTAGAGAAGTAAGACTCTTCCTGACTTATTTCTAACTGCACTTGTAAGGATCCATATAAGATTAATTTAGGGTAAAGCCTAAACGAAAGCAGCTTCTTTTACTTCCTTTCTTTTATTTTTGTTTTAAGCTTTTGTCAAATGGAAAGAAAAAGTAAATCAAGCAAGGAAACTTCTGCATTTTTTTTCTTACTATTGTAGCACTCAAATGGTTTGTGTGTAGATAAGGTTGTAGTTTTAAGACCTATCACAAAGTTAAAATTTCCAATGAGTACTTGTAAGAGCTATATATTAGAAGCCATATATAATAAAGAATTATACAAATTTAGAAGACAAGCAGTAAGATCACCTTGCATAGAAAACAATGAAAATTGACAGTTTTCATGAGAGGAAATAAAAATAATTTAAAAAGCAGTTAAAGTATTTAACATTGGTTAGCAATAAATAATGAAAGTTAAGGCAATAATGTAGTTATATGTTCTCCAATTAAGGAAAATAATTAATTTTTACTTTAGTTTTAAAGAATATACAATGCAGATAGAAGTGTAAAAACTTAGTCAACCTGTTTTGAAAAATAGTTTATAAATAGCTACCAAAGGTCTAAATGTGTTTCCACAGTTCTATTTTGAAGAAATATTCTGAAAAACAAGCAAATGTTTAAATATAAATATAAATAAATATAAATATTCTTTGTAAATTTTCTTTATAATATAAAAATAAAGAAACTTAAATGCCCTCAAACAAGAAACACTTAAGAAGACCATTTAATAACTTTGGAAAATAAATTATTATGATCTAATAGTAACAGCTACAAAAGGCTCTAAAACTATATTACAGTATGATCTTTGTCACAGAAAATAATACTTGGTTTTGAGATGTGAATAGAGAGTGACAACAGTAGTCATCTCTGTTTATTTGAATTATTATTTCTACTTGTTTTTCTATTTTATCCAAATTAACATTCATACATAGAAAAAATATGGAAGAAAAGAGAAAAATCAGAATGAAACAAAGCTCTTTAATAGTACAGGCTGAATGAGATGGAGAAAGAGAAGATGATGATAATCCTGGACATGTTAGTTTAACATGAGGTTTCTTTGTACTCCATCAAGGGTTAAAACTCCAACCTAAACCAAGTATTAATTTTAACTGGCTTTAAGTTCTACGTGACACTATGCAGAGTGACAGTTAGCAACCAAGAAATCGCATTATTGGGATGTACCAGTCCAAAGTCCAGAATCAAGGAGATGGTGACAGCCTACTATGGACTCAACAGATCTGGTCTGCAGATGTGGCGGGTTCTCTGCACCACGTATGAAGCAGAATAATGAATAAATAGTCTGTCCAAAAGTGAGTAGCCACATGGTAAGATGTCTGAAACCCTATAACTTCTCAGCTTAAAATTACCCCCCCCCCTAGTTGCTTACTAATGTCAGAATAAAGTCCATAGCCCTACAAAGTCCTGCTTTATCTTGGAAGACTTGCTTTGCTCACAAAATTTTGTTTACATTCCTTTAATATTCGTATATCTTGTTCCTCCCAACCTCATAACTATTACAATTCCTGCATCACCAACCTAGAACGTCTCTATTTTCTCTAATCCACCTCTGGAGCCTGTCTCCTCCACACACACACACACACACACACACACACTTCCTTGTCTGGCCAACTCTTATGCTTTCCAGGTCTCAGAAGTCATTAAAAGTAAAGAAATTTCCATAGAAATGCTTCTATGATCACTTATCAAGGAAAAGTACCCTTTTAATGCATACTTATTTTTCACCCTGTGGTTTTCTCTATCATTATTATGCCTGTATTTCTAGATGATAAACTGTGTCTCATATTATATATTCCCAGAATGTAGTACCAATACCTGACCCATTTTGAGTTAATTTTGAATAAATGAATGAATTCTGTAAAGCTTATCTGTTTGTATATCTTTATGACCATATTTTACTTTCACACCTTAATTTCTCCATAATGTTTAGAAGATGGCATTATACATCTGAAAAATAGAGATGGTAAAGGAAGAAATGTGATACCTACTCATCCCATAAACAGTCTGTGCAACTCCACAGTAACTACAACTAAGACTAGTTACAGTTTTAAAATCATAACCAAGAATTTTATAAGTACTAAATTAATAATGAGATTAGCATCCAGTATGGTGATGAATTCCCTATTATGAAGTGTGTCCAGGGGTTGAAGTTGTAAGAGACATTCCTGTTTTGGGTTTGGGTACTCCTAGGATCAATTCAGAGTATGCGATTCTATGACTTAGCAATTTCTTTGGCTGTAGAAGTGCTGCATAGGGGAGAGAAGATTGAAGACAACAGAGGGAATGGAGCTAGGCAAAGACAAGCTTGGAGAAGAAAAGGAAATGTAACACTGTCTCCGAACGTTTGATCTCATCATTTCAAACCTTTCTCTGAGGCCAGGGGCTGGCAGGTCTCCCAGAAAAACCCAAACAAAGCAACCTAACAGGGCATCACAAAACGAAAGAGGACTTCCACTGGGAGATCAGAAGATGAAAGCTCTGCATCCAGATTCACTGAGCAGCGAGAGGAAGAGGAACGCGAGAGGCCGGCTTTCTCTTCAGTGTCCTTTCAGTTCACTGGGAGGAACCCCTCGAATTGAACATGCGCAGTAGAGAGAGGGAGGTTTCCTGGACCTAGAGGTCTGTTAGTGAGCATGGCTGTAGGACTGTGTCGAAACATCGGTGCAGCTGCTCTCTCTGTCTTCACTGCTCCCAACCCAGAGCTGTGCTGTCATCAGTCTGGAATGAGCTGTGCCCACTCAACTAACCCAGGTTCTTCATCTCCTTTGTGTTTGCTTATCCATAGTTCAGAAGTTGTTCAATGGACTTCTCACTCTCCACTCAAGGGAACTAATAATGTAGTGAAAAGAAAAACAATATCTATTTGATCTGAGACAGAAACTCATAGGAAGGCCGGCGCCGCGGCTCAATAGGCTAATCCTCCGCCTGCGGCGCCGGCACACCGGGTTCTAGTCCCGGTCGGGGCGCTGGATTCTGTCCCGGTTGCCCCTCTTCTAGGCCAGCTCTCTGCTGTGGCCAGGGAGTGCAGTGGAGGATGGCCCAAGTGCTTGGGCCCTGCACCCCATGGGATACCAGGATAAGCACCTGGCTCCTGCCATCGGATCAGCGTGATGCGCCGGCCGCAGCGCGCCGGCCGCGGCGGCCATTGGAGGGTGAACCAATGGCAAAAAGGAAGACCTTTCTCTCTGTCTCTCTCTCTCACTGTCCACTCTGCCTGTCAAAAAAAAAAAAAAAAAAAAAAAAACACACACACAAAACTCATACAATATTTCTGTTTGAGGTATGAAAGATGAAAAATGAATTGTACTGTATTGCTTTTTCATTACTAAGTGGTGATTTTTCTCAAACTGCCATCTGGAAGCTACTTCTGAGGTAGAACATAAATCTTTGACTGCTGCTAAAAATAATAATGTTTATTGAGTGCCCACCATGTTACAGGGAATGAGCTGAGTGATTTATGTACCTTATCTCTTAAATCCTAACAACAGTCTGCATGTAGATGCAACTACAGCCCCTTTCCCAGAAAAGGCCTAAAGAAGGTAGCTGCTTACCTCAAGTCTGTGAGCTTATAAGGGGTTCAGCCAGGGGAGAATGCCACATACTTTTGTATCTGCTGCTGCTGTTGGTAATCTACTCCTATGGACAGATAAATGCCCTTCACACTGCTTGTTCATTGTAGACAGGAATGGGTCCAGGAAAGAAAATGATGTTCAGAGATGGTTTACATCAGGGAACTGTGTACTGTTTACTACTTTAGGAATTTGAAGCATGATGATATGGAATTAGGAAAGCGTAATGTTATATTTATTCTGATTTTATTGTAAGAATTTCAAATACATTTCAAAATAGAATATTACAATAAAGTCCCAAATAGTGATCACCAGATCTTAACAATTATTGTCATTGTATGCTCCTAGATTTCTTCAAAAAGTCCATGGAAATGGAATTAAGAGATGTCTGTTTTAGTGCAAAAAATTTTGAAATCCACTAATAGTTTTTTCACAATACACATTTTACATGAACATTTTGAATTTATAGGATGTGGAAAATTTTGGACCAAAAAACTTTTCTTTTAATTCCATTTTCTATGAATCTAATTCCATTTTTCATGAACTTTAAAAATATCTCATATTTCCTTCAGTTATTTTATCTATGTTAAATTATTTTGAAGTAAGGTCCAGTTACCGAGACTTTTAACCCTTAAATTATTTAGTGTGTATCCCTATCAATTATACATTTTCTTATACACTCTTCATTCTGAAAAAATTATCACATTTCTATCCATCTCATACCTAGTCCAAATTCAGATTTCCAATATGTCCTCATTTTTACTTTTTTTTATAAACTGTTAGAACAAGTTCATCACAATATTGGTGCAAGTGAGAAAACTTGCCTCTGCAGAGAAGCAAATATTGGAGAGATTTGGAAGCAGAGCAAAGTGGGATGGGTATCTAATTGCTCAGAATGCCTTCTGGGAACTCAGCCTAGATCACCAACACTGTTCTCAAACACCATCTGCATCTGAGCTTAAGTAGGAAAATCATAACAGTTAGGAGAAGAAAATCTAATTGATGCCCAAATTCTTCACTTACGATCCATGTAAGCTTGGGCAAGTTAAACTCTTTGTGCCTTATTGCCCATATATGGAAGATAGAAATATTAATTAGCATCTATTTGATGGAAGAACTGAATGAAATAACATGAAAATTAAATGACACTGGGCATTGTCAGGCATATAGTAAGTGTTCGGTAAATGTTAGCTATTGTCCTATCATCATCATCATCCCTGACATCATCATGATAATTATGCTGATGGGGACTTTCTCCAGGTAAAAGTGGATCCTACAACTCATCAGGATACAAGAATAATGAGAAGTGAGAATAAGAATAATAGTTGGAGGGGTCAGCACTGTGGCATAGCGGGTAAAGCCACTACCTACAGTACTGGCATCCCATATGGGCTCCAGCTGGAGTCCTGGCTGCTCCACTTCTGATCTAACTCTCTGCTATGTCCTGGGAAAGCAGTAGAGGATGACCCAAGTGCTTGGGCCCCTGTACCCTCATGGGAAACCTGGAAGAAGCTCCAGGCTCCTGGTTTTGGATCAGTGCAGCTCCAGACATTGCAGTCATTTGGGGAATGAATCAGTGGATGGAAGACCTTTCTCTCTCTCTCTCTGCTTCTGCCTCTCTGTAACTTTGCCTTTCAAATAAAATAATTTTTTTAAAAAGAATAATAGTTGAATGTCAGTAACTTTTAAAAATATTTATTTTATTACTTATTTACTTAAAAGAGTGACAGTGACAGAAAGATAGATGGAGAGATGGAGAGAGAGAGAGAGACCTTCCATTCACTGGTTTACCATCCAAATGGCTGTAACTGCCAGGCTGGGTCAGGCCAAAATTGGGAGCCAGGAACTCCATTTAGGTCTCCCACATGAGTGTCAGAATTCAAATACTTGAAATGCCATCCCCTGTTTCTCATGTATATTAGCAGAGAGCTGGATCAGAAGCAGAGCAGCTAGGACATGAACTCCAATATGGGATACAGGTGTTCCAAACAGCCGCTTAACCCACTGTCTCAATGCCCACCATGGATATGGGAGTCTTCAGACAATTCTTTTTCCAAAATCCTTTTTATGTTGTCCTATGATGCTTTCCATGAAAAATTATTTTGAACCCACCTGCTTAGGGCTGATAAAAATAAACATCCACACAAAAAACCTACTGTCTTGAGCTAGTGTCCAGCCCCTTTGCATGGACTCCCCTCTGACCCTGAAGCCAACACCAGGCTCTGCAAAGGAAAAATCTTTTGACCCTGTCTAAGACAAGTTACCACCTTGTTCTCTCAGCTCTCCTGACTTCCCTAGCCCACAAACCACAAGCCTAATTTTCTATCACTTTCTATCTGTATCTTTTCATCTATCCATTAATTCAGGCTCTCTTGCATTCAAGCTGGATCACCCTTCTCTTACTGTATTTTTTCTTTACTCTGTCTCAGCAGAGGCAAGTCATTCAATGAGCTACATAGAACAATTTGTCATACAGTAAAAAAACATGATTAGCATTTGGAATATAGAAATGAGTAACAGAACCTCTCTACCCCATAGAACTCAGAATCTAATGGGTCCCTGACAAGAACTTCAGATTCTGGCAGCTTTCCCGTGGCATACTGCTTGTGTGCTACATTGTGGATAGCCAATTGCCTGATATGCATTTGCCTTGTTAAGTGTGCCACCAACAAGACCTGGGACTCTATTACTGAACATCATTAAAGGAGTTGGAGTGTACTGAATTACATATTCTGTCACCAATTTTTCAAATTCCACTTAGTGAATTCGTATTTAGGGCTGCCAGAAAAATAATTTCATGGGTTTTTTTCTTTAATGAGGAAAACAAACTCAGTATTGTAGACTATTAGACTTAACTGCAAGAGTAATAAAGATTTCAAAATTAGAACTTTTTCCATGCCTAGCAGTCACAAATTAAGGAGAGCTTTCCAATTTTAGACATGGCCTTCAATTCTACAGAATTCCTATAAGAATCAATTATTTCTCTTTCTTCTCAACACATAATTGTGAACTTATGTTGGTTGTTTTGCTGGGAGATTACTTTCACAAGGTGAACTACTGTCCACATTTTCAGAAAATGCGAAGTTGAAAGCAGTTCAAGAAACAGCTTTATAAAGGAGGGAACAGAGAAACTAAACCTGTTGCGCAAGTCTTAAAGAGCCCCTGAAGAAAAATGACTAAGCTCTTCAGATCCAATTGTTCCCTTCAACCCCAGATGCCTGCCCCAGAGATCCAGGACAGTCAGAGTCCGTCTTCTCTTCCTTCCATTTTTTAGGAAGTCCGGTCACTTTCCCTCCACTAGGCACTTTATTTTCTTAAGGTTTATTTTTATTTATTTGCAAGTCAGAGTTACACGAGAGAGAAGGAGAGGGAGAGAGAGAGAGAGAAAGTCTTCCATCCATTGGTTCACTCTCCAATTGGCTGCAATGGCTGGAGCTGCACTGCTCTGAAGCCAGGAACCAGAGCTTCTTCCAGGTATCCCAGGTGGGTGCAGGGGCCCAAGGACTTGGGCCATCTTCCACTGTTCTCCCAGGCCACAGCAGAGAGCTGGATCGGAAGTGGAGCATCTAGGACTTGAACCAGTGCCCATATGGGATCCTGGCACTGCAAGAGGTGGCTTTACCCACTACACCATAGCACCAGCTCCACCACTAGGCACTTTAAAAGAGATAGATAATATTTGCACATACTTGGGCAATATGATATTATAATTTGATATATGTTTATCATGGATAATGATCAGATCATGTACTTACCATTTCATCTCTAACATTTATCATTTCTGCATGTTGGAGACCTTCTCATTTATTGTGTATATCTAAGGCATGCAATATGATGTTAGAAAACAGTTATAAGTAACTATGGTTTCTAGAGTGGCACAAATTAATACAGCCATAATCTCTCATTCCCCTCTTCCATGGCAAGAGCAACTGTAATCTACTCATTTAACAAAAATGCTGAGTACAATGCAATATTATTACTATAGATATATGTGTTGTACATTAGACCTCGAGTTGTTCATTCTACATACCTCCTATTTTCTGTCCTTCATCTTTTCTGCCCTTCATCTCTACCTTTCTCCAGCTCCTATTTGCCTACCCCCTACCTGTGGCAAGCACTGTTTCTTTATCTCTTTAAGCACTTTATTTTATAAGTATTCAAGTTTTTTTTATGATTCTACAAATACATGAGGGTATACTATATATGTGTATAATATATTTTAAAAATACAATATTTTTCTTCCTGTGTCTGGTTTATCTCATTGGGCATACTGTCCTTTAAGTTTATCTACATTATGGCCAATGGCAAGTTCAATTTTTTGTGGCCAATGGCAAGTTCAACTTTTTGAAGGCTGCATTATAGTCCATTTTCTTTTACTGTCATCCTTGATAGGCATTAATTTGTTTCCACACAAGGCTATTGTGAATAGTATGCAATGAACCTGGGAGTGCATCCGTCTTTAGGAGGTGGTAATTTCATCTCCTTTGGTTATATACAGATGTGAGATTTCTGAGTCATGTCAGAGCTTCTTCAGGAACCTCCATATTTTCTTCCATAATGACTGTGTCAGTCTACATTTCCACCGCCAGTGAACTAGGGTTCCCTTTTCTCCATACCCTTGCCAACATTTCTTATCTCTTGTCTTTTTGATAATTGCCATAGTAAGAGATGTGATGTGATATCTCATAATTTTTCTAAATTTTCATTTTACTAATGATTAGTGATGCTGAGCATTTTTTCATATGCCATGGCCATTTTTTATGTCTTCTTTGGAAATGTCTGTCTAGGTTACGAAGTACTTTTTTATATTTGAAATTGAAATATGAGGCCGGCGCCACGGATCACTTGGCTAATCCTCTGCCTGCAGCACCGGCACCCTGGGTTCTAGATCCAGTTGGGGTGCTGGATTCTGTCCTGGTTGCTCCTCTTCCAGTCCAACTCTCTGCTGTGGCCCAGGAGGGTAGTGGAGGATGGCCCAAGTGCTTGGGCCCTGCATCCACATGGGAGACCAGGAGGAAGCACCTGGCTCCTGGCTTCAGATGGGCGCAGAGCGCCGGCCACAGCACGCTGGCTGTGGCGGCCATTTGGGGAGTGAACGAATGGAAGGAAGACTTTTCTCTCTGTCTCTCTCTCTCACTAACTCTGCCTGTCAAGAAAGAAAGAAAGAAAGAAAGAAAGAAAGAAAGAAAGAAAGAAAGAAAGAAGAAAGGAAGGAGAGAGAGAGAGAGAAAGAAAGGAGAGAGAGAAAGGAAAGAAAGAAAGAAAGAAAGAAAGAAAGAAAGAAAGAAAGAAAGAAAGAAAGAAAGAAAGAAAGAAAGAAGAAACACATTTACTGAGATTGCACTCAAGAAACCTTATGCAATAACAGATTTAGGAACTAATCTCAAAAGCAGAAAAGATGATTCAGATAGTTAGCTTCAAAGGCAGAAGGATGATTCTGAGTCACTGAACAAGGATCCAACAGAGGTATGAAAAAGGAAGAGAGAAAGCAAAGTACAGAGAATACAGAGTCCTAGAGGAGACAGACAGGGAACAGGAGACAGATTAAATGTATCCCACAAGGTATTAAATCAAATGGTTTAGACTCTGAAAAATATCTGCCTGGAGCTAGTGGTTCAAAGTTTGACCTCAGTACATACACATCTTTTGGCCTAATTTAATGTAATTAATTGATTTAATTTTAAAATGTAGCCCAAGCAGAATATGTTGATTTAAGTAGCCCTGGAACAGATGACCTAAGGTTTTCTCCTTTTCATGCCAGTGAATTTGATAAGCTACTTAGATCTCTGTGCTCTAATTTATTCATCTGGAAATGGACCCAATAGTTGCTCTGATTGTACAAAGCTGTTGTGAGAGTTATTGTCATCAGTGAATACAGTATGGCAAGTATGGCAAGAACTCATTAATTAGCTATTAAAAAGTAAAAGAAAATAAGCATGCAGTAAGCAGCCTGCTTCATCACAAGGAGAGAGTCATTCTATAGGAAAGAACTAAGTCAACACAGGGACAGACATGTGATAGGAAAGAGAAAGTCTCCATGTGAACCATTTCAGTCCTCGACGTTAGTCGTTTCTTTTTTTTTAAAGATTTATTTATTTTTATTTAAAAGTCACAGTTACATAGAGAGAGGAGAGGCAGAGAGAGATTGAGAGAGGTCTTCCATCCAAAGGTTCACTCCCCAATTGGCCCAACAGCCAGAGCTATGCTGATCCAAAGCCAGGAGCCAGGAGCTTAATCCAGGTCTCCCACGTGGGTGCAGGGCCCCAAGCAATTGGGTCATCTTCTACTGCTTTCCCAGGCCACAGCAGAGAGTTGGATCGGAAGAGGAGCATTTGGGACTTGAACTGGAGCCCACATGGGATGCCAGGGCGTTAACCCACTGCGCCACAGTGCCGGCCTCTACCTTAGTTATTTCTAAAGTCTATCCTTCCCCAGGCAATTTGCTTATGTGAAACAATACATTTTTCCTATTTATTCAGATATCTTCATTTAGGTTTCTGCAAATTGCAGCCAAAGAATTCTGACTTACAAAGCCTGTTTTGCAACAGACACAGTGCTTAGTTTTGAGTATATTCATCACCTGATGGTTCTCAAGTGAGTCCAGAATAGGCAGAGAAGGAGCCACTCAGAGAGCTCCCTGCTCCGTTGTTATCCTATGAGAAAGGCAGCACAGGATTGCGCTTAGAAGACAGTCTGTGCAGAGACCTCCTGGGTTAAAACCCTAGCTGTGTAACTTACCACCTGGGTAAACCTGGGCAAGCTAGTTAACCTCTACAGGCTTGAATTTCCTCCTTGGTAAAAGGGGCTATTAACAGGACCTATTTCATTGCATAATGCATGGGTTTAATGGTAATTATATATATATATACAACTTAGCACATGTTGAGAACTCTACAATATTAGTTATTGTTGGACAGGTTTTCTCTAATAAAACTTTTTATCAGATGAGCCTGGGTGCATTCAGGGTGGTATGGCCATAGACAAACAAATCACATTGAATCTGTTAAAAACTAATTAAAAACTAAAATTGAAAAATTTAGAGTCCTTTCTGTCATTTTCTGGTTCGTCATCTGGTTTTAGTTTTCTTATTAGATGTATTATACTTGGTGTAGCAAATATTTATTTGCTGGTTTATTGATTTTCCTTAACAAAAATGTTAGTTTTTGTTTGCTTTCCAGCCTCTAAAAATGGTACCTGAGATCGAGTAAGTGCCCAATAACCATCTGACAAATGAATAAATAAACTTATAAAGTTCTCTTAACTAATCAGTACTTGACCTGAATAGAGAGTCTAGGTTCAGGGTTGTTGGGTTCAAATCAAGCACTTTTTACTATGAAAAATTCGTAGATTATTAATATGTAAAGTATACCATTTTATGTAGGAAAATATTGGGATTAGGAGCAGCATAGTATAAAGTAAGAACAAGGAGTCTGTTGACATGGGATTTTAAAAAATTATTTATTTATGTATTTGAAAGTCAGAGTTACACAGAGAGAAGGAGAGGCAGTTGGCCACCAATGACCAGAGCTTTGCTGATCTGAAGCCAGGAGCCAGGAGATTCTTTCTGGTCTCCCATGCGGGTACAGGGGCCCAAGCACTTGGGCCATGTCCCACTGCTTTCTCAGGTCATAGCAAAGAGTTGGATCAGAAGTGGAGCAGCCTGGTCTCAAACCAACACCCACATGGGATGCCGGCACTGCAGGCAGCAGTTTAACCTGCTATGCCACAGCACTGCCCCGAAATGGGATCTTATTATCTGTTAATTATGTGTTTGTTGTGATTGCCATCTCATCAGACTTTATTTCCTCATCTGTAAAATGAAATTAGATAAAATATTTCTATGATTTCTTTCAGTTCAATTTTTTGATTCTATTCCATATAATTAAGTGAACCAAACTCATTATTGAATAATTTGTCTTAATATTATATTTTGATGCTCAAAGCATTTCTCTCTGTGTATTTTGTATTCTATACTGAATAAAGAGGAAATCTATTTTAAAAATTACAAAAAGACTTTTGTAACAACTAGCAATCTAATTATGCTATGAGCTACATTGATTTTCTCACTGAAATCTAAGTTATTGTACAGACATCATTTTTTGTTTATTTGACTATGATGACAAGGACCCAAGTGAAAAATGACTGTTAGGACTAGTGTCAGAGAGAAGTGTCAGGAGCAAAGCCAAAAGGAAACATGATCTGTTCTCAGAGGTTATCAGTCTGCTTTGATGATCCACACCACTGAATTCCTTTGACTTTTAATATCTTCAACATAAAAGAGAATACTAAGAGCTAGTGCTGTGGTTTAGTGAGTAAAGCCACTGCCTGAAGTGCGAGCATCCTATAGGGGAACCATTTCAAGTTCCAGCTGCTCCACTTCTGATCTAGCTCTCTGTTTAAGACCTGGGAAAGCAACAGAAGATGGCCCAAGTGCTTGGGCCTCTGCACCAATGTGGGAAACCCAGATGAAGCTCCAGGCTCCTGGCTTAGGATTGGCCCACCTCTGGCTGTTGCAGCCATTTGGAGAGTGAACCAGTGGATGGAAGACTTCTCTCTGCCTCTGCATTTCAAATTTTTTAAAAGATTTATTTTATTTATTTGAAAGACAGAGTTACAGGGAGAAGTAGAAACAGAGAGAGAAATATTCCACTCACTGATTCACTCCCCAAATGGCTGCAACAGCCGGAGCTGAGCTGATCCAAAGCCAGGAGCCAGGAGCTTCCTCTGGGTGTCCTACGTGGATGCAGGGGCTCAAGGACATGGGATATTCTCTGATGCCTTCCCAGGCACATCAGCAGGGAGCTGGATAAGAAGAGAAGCAGTTGGTACTTGAACTGGTGCCCATATAGGATGTCGGCACTGCAGGTCCGGGACTTAGCCCTCCATGCCACAGCACTAGACCCAATAAATAAATCTTAGAAAGGAAGAAAGAAAAAGAGAAAAAGAAATCTAAAAGAAAGAGAGAGAGATACTATTCAATGATTGTTTATCTAGTTAGGTATGTCCACCACCAGAAGTAGTTATTGAAGAATCCTAGCTTATTTTTCTGTTTTCTAACCAGTGTCTAGTACAAGGCAAAACACTTATTAAACACCTACTGAGCAGCTAATTACTAATGAATTGTTCTAATCTCTGGGGTTCCATTTGGTCTGCCAATTAAATACCACTTTCCTGTTCTCCTCCATTCTATTATTAGTGAATGTTATTTCATGTTGTTAATTTCTCTTGTGCCTTTTCCCTTGTGCATGGCTGTGAGCAAAGTTCACTTTTCTAGTCCTGTCCTTCCCTGGTCTTACTTTCTTACATTCATAAGGAATAATCTTACCCCTCCTCCATTTTCTTAACAAGATTTATTCATTTGAAAGGCAGAGTGGGGATGGGGGTGTACAAGATCTTCCATCTGCTGGTTTACTCCCCAGATGTTTGCCACAGCACGGACTGGATCAGGCCACAGCTAGGAGTCAGGAATTCTATCCAGCTCCCCACATGAATAGCAAAAACAGAAATACTTGAGTCATGATCTGCTGCCTTCCCCGGTGCATTAGCAGGAAGCTGGGTCAGAGGAAGAGCAACCAGGACTCAGACCAGCCCCCAATATGGGATTGCAGGCATCGGAAGCAGCAGTTTGCCTAGTGCACCATGATGCTTGCCCCAGAATCTCACCCCTTGTTGATGGCAGCACTGTGCTTGTTTTTGCCTTTTTAATTCTTATTTTCTTTTTTTTAACGTTTTATTTATTTGAGAGGCAGAGTTACAGGCAGAGAGAAGGAGAGTCAGAGAAAGTGGACTTTCATCCACTGGTTCACTCCCCAGATGGCTACAATGGCTAGGGCTGGGCCAGGCCAAAGCCAGGAGCCAGGAGTTTCTTCCAGGTCTCCTATGTGGATGCAAGGGCCCAAGTATTTGGGCCACTTTCCACTGCCTTCCCAGGCTATTAGCAGGGAGCTGGATCAGAGGTGAAGCAGCCAGGACTTGAATTGGTGCCCATAAGGGATGCTGGCACCACAGGCTGACGTCACAGCATCAGTCCCTTAATTCTGATTTTCTCAAGGAAAATACTTTTCAGATTTTTTTTTTGGCAGAGGAAAAGTAGCTTGAATGTTAGTGATGTTAAAAAGATAAATACCAGGGCTTATACTGTGACACAGTAGGTTAAGTTGCATGTGATGTCTGCATCCTATGTGAGTATGGTTTCAAGTCCTGGCTGCTCCACTTCCTATCCAGCTCCCTGCTAATGTGCCTGGGAAGGCAATGGGAGATAGCTGAAGTGTTTGGGTGCCTGCCACTCATGTGGGAACCCAGATGAGGCTCCTGATTCCTGGCTTCAACTTGGTCCAGCCCCACTCATTGCAATGAACCATGAGTGGAACATCTCTCTCTCTCGCTCGCTCTCTCTTGCTCTCGCTCTTGCTCTCTTTCTCTGTAACTCTGCCTTTCAAATAGATAAATAAATCTTTTTTAATAAAAAAGTAAACACTGAACAATATAATATGACACTCAGTACAATTTAAACAGATTTTCTGTTAAGTTCCATCTCAGCCCACTATTTGGATTTTCTCGCATTCCCTTACTTTGTCATTGAAAAATCAGCTAATTCTCTAACTTTCTCCGTTGTATCAGCAAATGGCATTTCTCCAAAAACAGCAAAAAAAAAAAAAGAATGTGGGCATGAAGTACAAAATGAAGTAATATTTTTATTAAACTTGACAATTGTGAAAGGATAATTTCTAAAAGATTTAAATATACAAGAAAGCAGAGGCAAATGATATTTTTCTATACAGTGGAAATTCTGTTTTGACAAGTGTTTGGTTTTTATATAGCTATTTGGGCTCATTCCATCTCCTATTTTCTGTGATCTGCAACAAGAGCTTCTTAAGATTGAACTTGCAGTTGTAAATGTGCCTAAACGACTTTATTTAAAATAAACTGACAAGCAAAGTGTAAGAAGAATATATATTTCTGAAAGGCACTTAGAAAACCAGAAGTTGTACACCAAGGGAGGAAAAGAATGATGCACTATTAATTTAGCAAACCTTATTTTTCTTAAATGTCAGGGAGAGCAACAGGTTAATAAGTAAAATACATGTTAAGAGTAGGTTAATTAATAAAAAGAGTAATTTAATCTGGTATGAATAAAGCTTAACATATTAAATCCCAGGGCCAGCACTGTGGTGTTGTGGGTTAACCCACTACTTTTGATGCAGCATCGCAGAGTGTCGGTTTGAGTCCTGCTGCCATGCTTCCCATTCAGCTTCCTGCTAATGCTCCTGGAAAGCAGTGAATGATGGCCCAGATGCTTGAGCCTCTGCCAGCCACATGGGAGACTTTGATGTAGTTCCTGGCTTCTGGTTTCAGCCTGTCTCAGTCTGGGCTATTGTAGTCATTGGAAAATGAACCAGTAGATAGAAGAACCAGTAAATGGAAAATCTCTCTCTCTATCTCTCTCCCTCTCCCTCTCCCTCTCTCTGTTTCTCCTTCTCTGCCCTCCAAATACACAACATAAATAAATATTTATATAAAAAATACATTAATCCTAAGAATTGGAAAAGACTAAGAAGTCACTGTTATTTATTTTTTCAATAACTGCTTTTCATTTTTCATGCATTTAAACAAAATGAGAACATCAGAGCCCATTTGGTTAGAAGAATTCATTTCAAAAACACTCTTGTTTTCTCTTTACAAATTTTAGATGGGCCAAGACAGTAAGTTGTTCCTTTAGAAAGTGCATGCATATAATTTATATATATTCAGTTTTCTTCTTAAACTCTTTTGGAAGTGTTTTAGGTATGTGGACAGATTTGGATTAGTATATATGAATTTTGGGAGCTTAATTATAAGAAAAGAAGAGATACTGCAAGCTAGCAAATACTATCAGCCTAATGCTTTGCCTGTCTTGGTGGTTTCCCTGTTATTGTTCTTAGAGGTAGAAGCTTCTTTCAACTATCTCCAGGTTCCATTGCAGCACACTTTAAATTTATGACTTCAACTAAATCATTTAGAATCTCATTTTTCATGCTGTACCTACTGAAGTCTTTAGTCTTTCAAAAATTTACCACTTTATGTATAAAAAGAAAAACATCTTTCCATCTATCTTAAAAACTTGAGTAAAACCTGGTTTACCTAGTAGTTAGCAAAGGTGAATTTATACTGCATTCGTTTAAAAAAAAAAAAAGATTTTGTTTGTTTTGAGAGGTAGAGTTAAAGACAGTGAGAGGGAGAGACAGAGAAAGGTCTTCCTTCTGTTGGTTCACTCCCCAAATGCCCACAATGGCAGATATATATATATAGAGAGAGAGAGAGAGAAAATGAGACAGAGACAGAGAGAGAGAGTGAGAGAGGGAGAGAGAGAATCTTCACTCCCCAAATGGCTGTAACAGCCAGGGCTGGGCCAGGCCAGAGCCAGGAGCCAGGAGTTTCTTCCAGGTCTCCCATGTGGTTGCAGGAGCCCAAGCACCGAGGCCATCTTCCTCTGGTTTTCTAGGAGCATTTAGCAGGGAGCTGGATCAGAAGTGGAGCAGCCAGGACTTGAACCAGTGCCCATATGGGATGCTAGCATCACAGACAGAGGTTAACCTTGTATGCCACAATGTTGCCCCAGGTCTGTCGTTTTTTTAAAAAAGACTTATTTATTTATTTATTTGAAAGTCAGAGTTACACAGAGAGAGAAGGAGAGGCAGAGAGAGAGAGAGAGTGATGTCTTCCATCCACTGGTTCACTCCCCAAATGGCCACAACGGCTGAAGCTGGACTGATTTGAAGCCAGGAGCCAGGAGCTTCTTCTGGGTCTCCCACATGGGTGCAGGGGTCCAAGCACTTGTGATGTCCTCCACTGCCTTTCCAGGTCATTAGCGGGGAGCTGGATAGGAAGTGAAGCAGCCAGGACTCGAACCATCATCCATATGGTATGTCGGTGCTGCAGGCAGAGGCTTCACTCGCCATGACATGTAGCCAGGTCTATCATTTTTTTGGTAGAGGGCAAACTGTGTGCCTGCAATACAAACTGCACACTCACATTTTTGTCTTAATCTTTGTTCATCCTCAGGAAAGTTTTCATTTTATATTTTTCCTCTGTAGTCTGTTTTTATTTTCATGTGTCAATCATCTCTTTCTGTTTAAGAAAATCATGTAAAGCAATCTCCAAGGGGGAAAGCATAAAAAAATAATTTGAGAAAGTAAAGATTAGGCTTTCCTGAAAAGACAGGCTATCTTTTAACCTGAGAGTGGCCACAGTGTCTATGCATAAGCACTTTTTCTTAGGAAAAAGTTGCAGCAGGCAAACAAGGTGGAGTCCTTTGTTGAGGTTACACATACATCTGTTTGTGGATTGTATTGCTTGAGATGAAAAAGCTTCAATTTCTTTGAACACAGCATTAGAAAATAAAAGTCTATTATGATCTTAGAAACACAACAAATAATAAATTATACTAGCCTTTTTTAAAAAAGAAAATTTATTTGAAAGGCATAGTTAAAGAGAGAGAGAGAGAGGGAGAGAGAAAGAGAGAGAGATTTTCCATTCACTGGTTCACTCCTCAAATGGCCACAATAGTCAGGACTGGGCCAGATGGAAGCTGGAATCCAAGAGCTTCTTCTGGTCTCCCAGGTAAGTGCAAGGACCCAAGCACTTGGACCATCTTCTGCTGCTTTCCCAGGTACATTAGCAGGGAGCTGGATCAGAAGTGGAGAGGCCGGGACTCCAAGTGGTGGCCATATGGGATACCACACTGCAGGCGGCAGCTTAAGCAGCTATGCCACAGCTCCGGCCTCTATACTAGGCCTTTCAAAACTTTGACATTTCATTTACCTATATGACCCATTTCAACTTTAAAACTTTAAAATTGAATATTCAGTAAAAAAAAAAAATACTAAGGAAAAAGTTTGAGCAGAGAAGTTTATAAAAGAAGAAACATCTTTTCATTCATATACACTGGGGTTTTTATTTTTTGGATATAATGTGATGGAATACTACTCAGCAATAAAAAGAATGAAATCCTGTCTTTTGTAACAAAAAAGATGTGATTGGAGGCCATAATGCTTACTGAAATAAGCTAGTCCCTAAAAGACAAATATCATGTGTTTTTTCAGATATGTGGTAGTTAATATAGAATACAAAAAAGAGGAAAAAAACATCTTTTAAGACAAGATGGAGGAGCCTGCACTGTAGTGTAGAAGGTAAAGCCAACTTGTGCAGTACCAGCATCTCATATGGGCGCTGATATGAGCCCCAGCTGCTCTACTCTCTGCTATGGCCTGGGAAAGCAGTAGAAAATGGCCCAAGTCCTTGGGCTCCTGCACCCACGTGGGAGACCTGGAAGAAGCTCCTGGCTCCTGGCTTCGGATCAGTTCAGCTCTGGCTATTTCGGCCATTTGAGGAGTGAATCAGCAGATGGAAGGCCCCACCCTACCTCCACCTTTGCCTCTCTGTAACTCTGATTTTCAAGTAAATAAATAAAATCTTAAAAAAAAAAAAAGAAAAGACAAAATCAAGTCAAAGTATTCCTTGATTCTACAGTATTTCTACTCATCCTTTTTTAAGCTTTTATTTAATAAATATAAATTTTGAAAGTACAACTTTTGGATTATAACAGTTCTCCCCCCTCATAAACTCCCTCCCACCTGCAAACCGCCCCATCTCCTATTCCTTCTCCTATCCCATTCTTCATTAAGATTCATTTTTAATTTTTTTTATATGCAGAAGATCAACTTAGTACATACTAAGTAGAGATTTCAACAGTTTGCACCCATACAGACACACAAAGTATAAAGTACTGTTTCAATACTAGTTTTGTTCTAGTCCCACTCACAGGTTTAATTTCCTTAATCTCTTATTTTCCCTTTTGTCCCCACTGCCTAAAACCTGATTTTAAGCAGGGACAAGTTAGATAAATATAAATAATCAAGATTTCATCTTTATCATTTGATCACTAACTGTTCAACAAGTTAGGAAATTTATTTGGTATTAGAATAAAAACCTTGCTCTTGGCCCTATCTTCAAAGCAGGGCAAAAGGCCCCGTGCATAGTAGGCAGAAAGTTATTGAATGTAAGGCTGCTGTGCATCTGGAGTGCTCTGATTTATTGATAAATTTATTGATAGGGTTCTGTACTATTTGAAAAACAGCCCCTCCAGTGCCCTTCTTACCTTCTTGGTCCCTTATACGGGACACCCCCTTGTCACTTGACTCAGGAATTAATGGGTTAACCCCTGACAGATCAGGGAGCTTTCTCAACTGCAATCTAGACCTAGGCCTCCATCAGTTCTGTGAAGCCATTGTATATTCCATACTAGTTGTGGTCTATTTTTAACAATATATTAAATTAATTAGTATTCTAGGCATTGGTTTAGCATTATCTACCAGCCTTGGTTCAACAAAAAGGGAGGAAATGAAGTGTTCTGAGGAATACAAAGGAGAGGAGGTAAAAACAGGAAAGGTGACAGAGGAGGGCTACCTCTATATCTAACTACCACATATCTAAGGTGGAAAAGAAGGAGAAAAACCTAGTGTAAAAAGATCACCACCTGCAGGGATTTACTTCACAGAATCACCTTTCTCCTGTGTTGTCCATCTTCCGAAGCGTCTCCCAAGATGGCTAGATAGAGCTGTTTGCAAGTGTCCAGACCAGAGCTATAATTACTGTGTTGTCTTTATTGACAACATTATTTGACAAAATGTTGTGCCAAATATCTTTCCTCTTTTGTCCTTTGTACTCATTTACTTTAGATAAAATAACTTTAGTCAGATTCATATCCTACCTAGGTGAACTCTTTTTACAATATACATTCCAATAGGGTGTCTAAGCTGTTTCTTGGAATTCCACTGTATTAAATAGTATTGAAAATATGATACTTGTGAAACTTTGGGTTACCCAGAGGTCTCTGCTTTGTAATTTAGAAAGTATTAAAGAGGGGCCAGCGCTGTGGTGCAGTGGGTTAACGTCCTGGCCTGAAGCGCCGGCATCCCATATGGGCGCCTGTTCAAGTCTCGGCTGCTCCTCTTCTGATCCAGCTCTCTGCTGTGGCCTGGGAAAGCAGTGGAAGACGGCCGAAGTCCTTGGGCCCCTGCACCCATGTGGGAGACCTGGAGGAAGCTCCTGCTCCTGGCTTCGGATCGGCACAGCTCTGTCCATTGCAGCCAATTGGGTAGTGAACCATCAGATGGAGGACCTCTCTCTCTCTGCCTCTCCTCTCTCTGTGTAACTCTGACTTTCAAATAAATAAAAAAATCTTAAAAAAAAAGTATTAAAGTACCATTGTTGAACATGTGAACTGCTTTTGATTGTATTAGGTCTGAGTTTGGCACATGGTACTCTGCTAAACTCCAAGAAAAGAAGGTGGGGGTGGGTTTAGTGTTGAAAATGGGAGACATTGCATGTTACAATATTAAGGTTCTGAGGAATCATGTCATTTGAAAAAAAAAAAAAGTGTAACTTTGTGAAACCTAATACCTCTCCCTCAGTTTTTCATGGAATACCTAAGGATACCAAGTTGGAGAAATTTAAGTGCTGGATCAGAGCATTCATTTCTGTATTTATTGAGGACCTGTCATGTGTCTAGCCATAGGCCATGCTGGCAAAACAAACAAAAATGCATGGCACAATATTCGGCACTGAAAGGCTCAGGAGGAGATGTAGTGTGAGTGCTATTACTGAGTTGTATTGTTTTGTTTTTAAATGTGGGAAAACCAGAGACAAAGCAACTGAGTAGGGGAGAAGATGGGAGAGGACAGGGTCGGGAAAGCTTCTCTACTGATAAAGACCTGCTGTGAGAATATATCCTGTGAGTGTCAGGTAGGAGAGATTTATAAAATAGACAGCAGGGGGAAGATGACCCCCTCCTCCTACATCCTAGCAACATGAATGCCTCCTCCCTCAGGATATTGGATACAGCAACATGTCTCCAATAAGACTCCCAGCTCTCTTTGCAGATCATTTCGTAGAAGTAAATAGCGGGGGCAAAAGTAATCTGCATGTTCTTTTTCTCACTAAATACACACATTCACCCACTCACAATAACAATTTGGGTCTGAATTGGACATTTGCTTAAACTCTAGTTCTAATCGCAAAGTTGGATATGGATGCAAAGAACGTGCCAGTTTCCTCTGGTTGCGGACTTGTTTTTTCTTGTATCCAACAGACACATTGGTGTGACCTTTTAACTAGTCATTCATTGGATGGGGAGTGGGAATAGATTGGGATCCTTGATGTGGTTCCAAACATTGTTGGCTTTTTCAACCTTAAAACCAACAGCCCAAAGACATCTGAAGGTCTTTGATGTGTTCTATACAGTACTGAACTCTAGGTGTGTAGCAGCACCATTACGGAGGAAGGGAGATGGAGCTGATGTCTCTCTCTCTCTCTCTCTCTATCTCAATGTCTCTTTTTCTCTGCTTTTAGTTATAAATGATGTGCACACTACTCTGCTAACAAATTTGTCCATTATCATACTTAATATTTACAACAGTAACATGAAATAGATCTAACAGTATTTTCCCGATCTTTACTGATAGGCAAACTAAGAAATAAGATTTTTGGGGATTTATTCAGTTTGTGGTAGAATGGGGGATGTAAAGAAATATGCTTTATTCCAGAGCCTTCTACAATGCTGGAATAAGAGGATGACTGAGACATAATTTCTGCAACTCAATCTAAAATAATACTATTGTATTCTAACTTAGCATGCTAATGTAATGACAAAAAGTTCTTTAAATAGGATGTATTTTCTTTTCTGATAGAAATATCTGACCATACATACATTGTTCAAAAAAACACATCGTTTCATTACTGTTCTCTCTTTCTCTAATATATATAAATGCATTTCTTGAAAGAATAAATTCTGATTTTTGTGAATAAGAAATAAATGGCTAGAATTTAGGGTGGTACTTGGGACCCTTTGTTACCCTTAGGAGAGACCATTGTTTACTTTTTGTTTTGGTGACTCTTTTCTCACATTCTCCCACCCACCCCCATATAGGGATGGGCTTTCTAGAATTTTTAGTTAGTCTAAATTGATCTTTAGATATTTCTAGCTCCTGATAAATTTTTACAATAGAAAATTTTTGTCTAGAATAACAGCTAGTTGAAAGGCAAAGTGTTCCCTTGAGCAAAAGTCTTTTAAGGGTAGTAAGATCATATTGTAGAAAATGAAACAAATGGCTGGCGCCACGGCTCAATAGGCTAATCCTCCACCTGCGGTGCTGGCACACCAGGTTCTAGTCCCAGTCGGGGCACCGGATTCTGTCCTGGTTGCCCCTCTTCCAGTCCAGCTCTCTGCTGTGGCCCAGGAGTGCAGTGGAGGATGGCCCAAGTCCTTGGGCCCTGCACCCGCATGGGAGACCAGGATAAGCACCTGGCTCCTGCCTTCAGATCAGCATGGTGCACCGGTCACAGCGTGCCGGCTGTGGCGGCCATTGGAGGGTGAACCAATGGCAAAAGAAGACCTCTGTCCACTCTGCCTATCAAAAAAAAAAAAAAAAAAAGAAAGGAAAGAAAGAAAAGTAAAGAAAATGAAACAAATGGAATAAAAGTTCAATTAAAATATTTCTGCCTTTTTCTGGCAAGAAAACTAGGCAACCAAAACCACAGGATAGGAAATATTTCTACCAACTCAGGACTTTGTCCAGTCCAGCACTTCCCAAATATTAATTTACATACAGATCACTTGGGGATCTTGTTAAAATGCAGATTCTAGCTCAGTATGCCTAGGGTAGGACCCAGGATTCTACATTTCTAAGAGGTTCCCAAGCAATGCCGGTATTGCTCGTCTGTAGATCATGCTTACTAAGTAGTAAGACTATAGTCGTGGTCCAATACCATACCTCTACTGCAAAGCACTTTAAGGAGCAGCCCCTCCCATTTTCCTCTCACATATATCACTGCGCTACTCTCCATCTCATCACTCATCTAACTTAAACCTACACAAAGAAGAAACCATCGCCAGGGTGTTGGGTAAGAGGAAATTCACTGGCTTTTGTTTTGTTTAGTTTTTTGGAACGGGAGTCACAGTGTTTGGAGTTTTGCATAAAATAATGCCATTTCTATTTTTGTAGTAGTTAATATTTTGATATGTCTCTATAAATTGTGGGGTGGATTGCAAGTAATGAGTATGAATGGTTTATCTTTTTAAATTAGAGCAAATTTAATGTTATTTTAAAACATTGCTTTCACGTGCTTTCAAGAGGGGAGTAAGAGAAGGAATCGAGTTAGCAAGTAGTGAACATTGTGCTATCACCTACTTGTCAATGCCAAGTCAATACAGTTGTATCCATATCAGAAGTGAGTTAGATGTGACAACCACCACTATCCCTTCTAGATACCACTGCTATTCTTCGAATTCTTTACAATATAGATGATTCAAAGATGAAGAAAACCATTGATCATAAAGAATGATTTATTTCTGAGTCAGATAGTAACTTTCTGTATGTTAGCAACTCCTGAGATCTTTCAGCAACTGGGGGTATTGATACATTTTCAGTTAAGAAGTTCCATGACAGTTCCCACAATGGGGACTGAACGGACAACACTTAAAAATCCTAGAGACTGTTGTAGTCTTTAATAAACTTGTGTATACCTAAAGGAATTGTATAACCCAAGAATTTATTATTTCATTTTAAGGGAATGAAAACCATAGATTTCTATAAACGTTCTTATATAAACCATTACAAGGAAAAAAAGGGATATGGATCACCTTTTCACATTGTTTATTTTAATAATTTATATAATTCTTTCACTACTTTTACGTATAGAATATCAGTGAAATAAATGTGTGTTTTTGACAAAATGTTAAAAGAAAATAATGCTATTATGTAAAATAACATTTTGAACTTAGCATAGAATAAAAGATACAATGCCATATAATATCTCCAGCTTGTTCCTGTTTTACTTGTAATAGTTACTTTGAAAAGAATGGCATGGTTTTAGAAACATTCATTTCCCCTTTTTAACATGCACCAAAAATGCTTCCTTTCCATCCCTATCTTTACAATTAGGACTCTAGGATTTGAAAACAGCAGACATGAGATGCAGCTGCAAAAATGTCTACAAGTGAAAGATAATCCACTTAAATCCTTCTACGTGTTGAATAAGGATATATAGGGAATCACAAGTAAATTCAAATTATTTTACTATTTTATTTAGCATTGCTGCATTTTCTCATTTATTTCAATTTTTATTCTTAATTATGAAACATTACAAAATAATGTCAGATGTTCATCCACTCATCTAGTTTTAACAGATATTAACATTTTGCAAAGATATAGATTATGTTGTCTTTTTAGCAAGATACTTTTCACTAAAAAGAAAACATTAAAATATTTGTGTCATCAAAAAGATGAATCACAAACTGAAATTAGCTGCTAAATCCCATGTAAAGCTCATCAGAACTTTAAATGATGAGAGAAAAGCCTCTAAGAAATTCTCTCTCATGCCCCTTGCATGCCTTGTCTTCAAAATAATACTAACAATAATCACCAGGATTTAGATTTGCTTTGGGGAGAACTTCTAAATAATAAGTATTTATAAATATGTTATACACTTTCAGTTAATGATTTGTTTTATAATTAGCGTAATATTTATTTTTGAGAAAGTTACTTTGGACTTTTCTATTCCCATTTGTTTGTACTTCGAATGTGTGATACATGTTTACATATCATATTATACATAAAATATACATTAATACATACAAATATGAATTTAAGTAAAGAGAGAATCTCCAATAAATATTTTTAAACTTTCAATAAAGATCCTATTCCTTTCTCTTGTGAAATTCTTAGATTGCCACTGAGTGTAAAAGTATGTACTAGGCAACAGAGAACAAGATTTAAGGTATATAAATTAATAAGTGAAAAAGTAGACTGACCTTTGTAAACAATTTATGTAGAAATACTTTAGATGCTGGGAGAAAATCTGCTTGATTTGTGCCCTTTCAGGTACAGCTACAAAGTGAGAAGTGGCTCATCTTTCCCGTACAGGTAAAGGCTGAGTAGCAAATTCTCAAATTTCACACAATACTGTTGTTATTATGAAGTAAAATGGAACAAAGAATTGTACGTGAAGTACTTTGGGCAATCCCCTTTGATAGTTTAAGCTGCAGATGTCTGTGTGGTTGGAAGTATGTGTTTTAACTCTGGCTTTACTGTGAGATTCTGTGCGTTTGTCTACAGGCAAAACAGCTTGCTTTTCTCAGTTTAAGTCTATAAGATAATTCTCCTTCTATGGGCTTAGAATTGTCTTTGTTTAGGATGAATTACCCCTTCTTCGACTCTTTCCTATTCATATTATGATATATAATTTTAGTTAAGCAATTATGAAATCTTTCGTATAGTATTATTTTGGGCTTCTGTAGAGAAGCTTAAAATATGTTCCACAAATGAATGACTATGCCTGTTTATTCAATATATTTTCGTGTTGAACTGGACAAAGTCTTGCCTAGTGGAAGTCACAATAAAGTCTTTTTTTTTTTCCTTTTTACCTGCAGAATTAAGACGTTTAACAGTTATTTGAATCTGAGGATGTTATGTTTTCCATGATAAATTTAGAGTAATATATTCTTTTTACTTTCAGGAATACTTTTGAGTTTCCTATAAACAGGTTTCTTTAAATTTTTTTTATTTTTAAGAAAAAGCACTTAGCTCATTTTAAGATTCATAGTCTACATTTTAAGGCCTGCTCTTCAAGACCTGCAAAATAGTTGCTTTTGCTTTTATATTGTGACTACGCATTTTAAAAAATTCATGTTTCAATTTTTTCAGGAATATTTTAATAGCAAGAACCTGCTTCATTTTTCTTCCTTCTATTTTGGTCAAGATAACCAAAATGGCTGAGATTTCCCAGGTCTTTAAAATGGAGCTCCTCAATTCAACGAGTTTTAGGCTGAAGTGTAATGATTCCTAGCCGTTGTTTACTTTACACCTTAGCCATTAAATACTACTGACTTCATAGGCATGGCATACAAACACACTTTCTTCAACTTCATTTATACAGAAAATCTCCAGTTTGAGTTTTTATACAGCCTTGAAGTTCACAGGCTCATGGAAATGCAATTTATGCAACAAATCAACTGCATCTGGCTTCCTTTTTCTATAGTTGGCTAAGGAAATGAAGACCAACTCATTAGGGAATACGTAAGGAATACTTTTCACTTTGGTTGAATAAATAATTTTTGCATGGAAATGTATTCCAGCATCAATAAAATACCACTATGAAGAACCTTTTGGTTTACTCCCTTCTCCACTCCACCTGTAGAATTTTTCCTAGTGGGTAACTAGACTGATCTTCCCCAATATTAAATTGCATTCACACACCGAAATACAGTCTTCCAGTCCTACAAGCAGGTGGAAGGCGCCATGCTGGCCTTGCAGAGGCTAGGTCATCTGTCTGGTCGCATCACCCTGCCACGACCACCCAGTGTTTACTTGACAACTTCCAGAGATAGGAAACTTATTTCTCAACCTCTGCTTTCAAGAATTAAACCTTAGTGGGAGGAATTAGGAAAGCATAAATCTCTTTGCGTGCTTACTACAGCACTGAGTAAGAATCCACAGAGCACAATAAAAACTCGCCCATTGCGATCTTCCCAGGCGCTCTCATCCAAGGGAAGGGCAGGCAGAGAGGTTCAGAGCACGCAGGCTGTCCAAAAAAAAGGGGGGTGGGGGGGGAGACTCAGGGGCTCGGGTGCGCCCTGGAAAAACTTCACATTAGGAAAGGCATCTGCGATAGGCCTCGAGGCACGGACAGCATCGCACTCCGGGGACAAGCCACTCCAGGAAGACGGACCCTCCCTTCCCCGAACGCCAGCTGCAAGTGCCAGGGGGCCCTGCCACCCGCGACGTTTCCAGAAGACCTCTGCACCGGCGGAGGTCCGGCCCTGAAGGCACTTCCGCAGTTCACTTTCCTAAGTCTGCGTTCCGAGAGTGCGCCCGGGAGTTCCGGCTCCGGCAGGTGGGCTCCCTCTCCATTCCTAAGCGCTGACTCTGCGAGGTGCTCCCCCCAGCAAAAGGCTTCTGCGGCTACAGCGAGCGTGCCACGGCTGCCGCTTCCCTCTCCAAATTACGGCGCTCGGAGCTGCGTGACGCCGGAGAGACCGGGTCCCGCCCGGCCGGACAGCAGAGGCGCAGCGCCGCTGCTCGAGCTCTCGGGCCGGGGCGCCTCTTCCCTCCCCCCATCCCGGCGCGGCGGCGGCGGCGGCGGCGGCGGCGGCGGGAGCGGGGGCCGGCCGAGGGGCGGAGCTGGGGAGGGGCCGCGGCGCCGGCGGCTCCGGCGGCGGCAGGTGTGGACCGGCCGGAGGTACGGCGTAGTCCACTCCCGCCCGCTTCTGCCGGGGTCCGGGGCAGGTCCGGAGCTCGGAGCAGCTCCGGCCTGCGCACAACTTGGGGTGCGGCCAGGGACGCTCAGATTTCGTGCCCAACGCCTGGAGGCGAAAGACGCGCGTCCCGGGCCGCAGTGGCGGTGCGGACCGGGGGAGGGGGGCCACGCTTGGTCCCTTTCCGGAGCTGGGACCCGGCGGCCCAGGCTGAGGGCGGGGGGCGGGTTGCGGCCCCAGCCCGGGGCGCCCACTCATCCCCGCCCTCCGGCCGGGACCCGCAGGTAAGCGGAGAGCGCGTCGGTGCCGCTGCGCGGGGGAGCAGGGCTGGGGCGCGTCCCTGGCGGAGTTCCGGAGGAGGCTTTGGGGCCTGGGCACGCGGCGGTGCGCCGCGGGGTCGGAGGGCCGCGCGGGCAGCAGAGCCGGGATGCTGCGGCCGGCTCCAGCGCATCCCGGAGCGCGGCGGCCCTGGCTCTTGGCAGAGCCGCCGCCGCCTCCTGCCGGGATCGGAGGTGGTTACGCTCCGAAGGCAGAGGTCCGCTGTCCCCTGAGCCTCCGAGTCGGCTCTGCGTGACCGTGAGCGCGGTGGGGGCGAGCGCTTGCCGCCCGCAGTGTGAGAGGAGCCGGTTTGCCCTTTGATACTGTGCCTTTAAAACTTCCTCGGCTTCCCACTCCTGAAGCGAAGAGAAATTAAGCGTGAGGTAAAATCCACGCCCAGGAGGATCAGAGTTTGTTTGCGCTCGGTGCAGCTGCGAAAATGATGCTCTGTGAAATCCTGAGCCCCCTTCCCCCCCGAACTTCACCGAAAAGAGCCTCCGACCCTTCGGAGAGACAGCGGTCGTCGTGAACTAACTCGATGGAACTGTTCACTTAGCGCGCCTCGGGGGAGAAGTTGAGGCAGGCTCTGGCAGGAGCGACCCCTTCCCGGCTCCTGCGGGACGTTTTGGTTCCCGCTCCAGGAGTCCCAGGACTGGGAATGACAGCTGGGGCCCCGCACCTCGGGCTGGGCCCGACACCCGTCCGCTGCGCCGGGACCTCCGCTTTCTGGAATCGGGCCTTTCGGCTTCCTTGTTGAAATCGTGACAGCTTTGGAGTGAAATTAGGACAATGATCCTATTTTTTTTTTTTCTCTAGAGTTTATTACCTCTGCCTTAAGATGTTTCTCTCATGGACAGAAACTTAGAAGATTCCGTTTTTGTATTTTCTTTTCCAGAAACTTTTGATGGAATACATAAAATTTGGACTTTAAAAACGGCCGCCCACTTTGTTGCCTAGCGCTTTTGTGTTTGGGAAGGGGGCTGCCTTTTCAGCTTATTTTTAAATCACCGACCTTGGTCGTTTTTTTCCGTGTCTCTAGAAGTTAATCTTTACCTGAGGCCTTTCTCTTGGTTTTATGGCAAAAAAGTTAAGTGGACAGTGGTTTAAGCCTACCCTAAAGAACTATGTAGGTCTCCCGCCCACGCCTCTTTTTTAACTGTATCGGACTCCCATGAAAACTGGGCAAACTGCTTTGATTTTAGGACACAGAAAACATCGTAAGGGGGATTTGGGGCTCTTATCTTAATAGAATTATTGGTTTATGGTGTTTATTAACTTAGATGGCATTAGGTCTTTACTGTATTTGAGGTTATTGCTTGATGATAAGCAAATGTAGGAAGTCAAGAAACTCTTAAAACTGGAGTTATTCTCTGGGCGGTATTTTGTAGTATTACATGGTTTTAACAGATTCTGAAATGTCAGGTGAAGCCCTTGACTGATAACATGGACTGTTGGTTCTTTTTAAAACTTTAAATAGATTACTGAGAAGGGAGATATAAAATGCTTGATAATTGTGCATCTTTTTTAACAGTGGAAATGGGAAGAAATGGGGAGGATAGTGTTTTTCTAGAATTTAATAACTAGTAGTTATTCTAGAAACCAGAAATATGCTTGAGGAAATCCAATAAGGGTAAAATTGTACATTGTATTTTTAAAATGTTAAGGAGAATATGTACTTGTAAAGCTAAAATACTCAAATGAGCAGCATTGAATGAGATAAAATAGAATAATTTTTCCATATATCATTTTTCCTCAGATTAAAACAATAGCTATCTTGATTTGCTTTAAAATTTAAGGTATAATTAAATTTGGCAGGTACCTATTTGGGATCATTCAAAATACTTTATTTCATTTATTATAAACAATTCCTTTCCTCAGTAATAGGTTTTTGAGCAGTGTGGTTTGCTTGAGATGCTGGCACTTAATTACAGTAGATGTCATTACATTTTTCATATCATTGCTCTAGTTTTTCTTCACTGTGTTTAGTTAGGTACTATTGGCATTAATTTGTCGGCTCTCAAATTTAAATTATGGAGAAATAATAGGTACAATCCTTAGATATTAAATCTAGTGTTAGGATAAAATAGGTTTATTTAAAGAGAATAATGTTTCTGATAGTTCTTTTAATCATAAAAATAAAAAAAGAATTAATTATGTTTTAAGTTTCTTGATGTATCTAAAAACTATTCACATTAGAAGTGATCTCCCAAGTGTTTCAGAAATGTTTATAGTATAGAGTGGAAAAGTTAGTTTTCTGTTAGAATATATTTCCAAAGAATACAAAATAAAAAAAGCTTTCATTGAATTCAGAGTTAAATCTTAAATAAGAAATAGTAAAATTTGATCTAAGTATTTTAAACTGTATTTTCATTGAGGACTTTTTAACAGTGCCTTCTAGTAAGTGTACTGAAAGTAAATTAGTACAATGTAAGTACCCCAATGTGGCTGCTTTGTTTGTGGCTATTGAGGCTTTTTTCTCCGCATCTTTTTGAAGGACGAGTCCAAGAAATTACCAAGAGGATTCTGAGGAAGATTGAGATGAAGGAGAAAAAATTCAAACATGATTATGGTGTATATGTGTGTTAATTTGAAGCAGGGAAGGGGTTGAAAACAAGAGTTAATGGTCAAAATATTCTTTCAAAATCCCAAGCAGTTTTTAGTGTATTATATAATTGACTGTCTAGCCAACCTGAAGTTATTGAATATTATAAAATACAGCAGATCCCAGAAAAATAAATAGTTTCTGAAAATCCTTAATCATGGCTATGTCAAGTATGTAACCTACTCTATATTGTCTAAATCGCACTATTTGAAGCCAATTTATAAATTAAATGTGTTATAAAATTAATTAAATAGGTAATTTCCCTTTTAAGAGAAATGCCCCTTTTTGAGGGACTATTTTTTAAAACATCAAAAATAGCCCTAATTCTTTGAGTAAAGCAATAGTTATATTAATTAAAAGTTATACTTTTAACATGAGGAAATGCTATTTATATTGGCCTTGGAAGCATTTATGCTAAGTAGTTTGTGGCCCAGTTTCCATTTCTGTATCTGTGCTGCCTTTGACAAAGGATTCAGTATGGAGGGTGTGAAAGATTTTAAAGGGAGAATTAGTAAAACTAGCTATGTGGGTTTTTCACCGGTCAGCCCTATGAGCCTATGTCCACGTGAATTCAGAACCAGAGGAGAAGTTCTAAGAATCTGATTCCCCACAGCTCCTTTGCACTGATTCCTGGTGAGTTAGTAGCAAAGAGCCATCTCTGCCATTTCCAAAGCCGACTTCATGATCCACAGCAAATCAAACCCACGGAATCTTTTAGTCTTGTCCAGTTCAGCTCCACTTCCTTGCCAGGGGCATAACAGCCGAAGTTAAAAGACTTATACTCAAATGGGAAAATTAGTGCCATTTGTGTATATGCAGTAGCCTTATTCAAACTGCTTTCAACCTAATTGGAAAAAAAAAGTATGATTTGATTATAAGTCCTCCAGGGTGGGTAGTGTGTAGGAGACTGCGGTTCAAGACTGCATTTAGGTTTTTCACTTATTTTGAATTATTTAGAGTTTGTCTTGTAGCTCTCTGGTTTGTTTCTTTGTGACTTACTCAGCCTCTACAATTTGGAAGAGAGAGAAAGCACAATACAATGGTAAATTTTAAACGTGTAAGCTGGTACTATATTGGTCGCATAAAACTTCCACTTCTGCTGTGGGAACTCCCTGTTGGATTTTCTTCTTTGTACTTGAAATCTAAGTTCTTTACTTGGAAGTAATTCTTATTCTGAGAAGGGCAGCAGAAAAAGGAAAAAAAAAAAAATCCTGCATCAGGCAACTGATTTTTTAAATTATCTCTGAAATCTCAAGTAGATTTTGGCTACTAGTAAACTGGACATGTAAACATAAGTTAAATTAGCTCAGAAAAGTCTGTTCCAGAAACTGTCCTGTTTGTGATTTGTTTTTTAGAAAAACTGATCTTAATGTGACATGTAATATTTCTTCTAGATTAATACTGTTAACATATTTGAGGTGAAACAAGTTTAAGAATCCAAGGTATAAATACATGCAAAGGATTGATTCCCTAAAAGTCAAAGCAGTAAGATCTTATAAGCTAAAATAACCTGAGATTTTTGAATTATAATACATGCTCAGGTAGAAATTCCAGTCATAAAGTCATTGAGTAACCCTGTGGGGTTCTGGTCATTTTTTCTTTCTTTTAGCCTGACCTTTTACTGATTATCTCAACTTTGTTAGCTTTTTATTTTTTTTAAAGTCTCAAATACAAAGCAATAAACTAAAAACAAAAAAACTGTGAACTTGCTGTGTTAAATCTATGTATAGTGAATGAAGTTTTTAAATTAGAATTTAATTAGCTTTTAACTAGTCTGACTTCAAATAATTGACTAGTACTGTTGTCACTTGACCTTTCTTTTCTGTGCCATGACCCAAAGTTGGTTTACTTTTTATGGGTGAGAGTAGAACTAGATTAATTAAAAGCAAAACAAGCAAATCCCAGCTTGCACCTGACTTCAGTGGTTTGTAACACTGCTGCATGTTTGCCAGCATCCTAATAATGATAAAATTGTAGGTTGTTTTATGCTTTATTTTTATTTTTGGAATCAGGATTAGGGTGATTGAAAAATGAAAAGTATAACATTCACTTTTTAAATTAACGTGTATATTCAAATTAACTGATAGTAATAAAAATCAGTAGTTTGAATTTATAACAAAGCAAAAACTATTATTTGTACCTGGACTGTTGTATGGTAAGTAGCGTTGTAATTATTTCTAATAAAATAAAAAAATTAGAATTTTATAGAACTTTTTAACCTCTGGAAACAAATTAATAGTTTTGTACCAAAGAGGACATTTTTAATAAAAACATCTTAAAGATTAAATTAGTCAAAACATATTTTTTCAGTTATTTATTATTTTTGAACCTGAAGTCACTGAAAATATTACAGATAAAAGAATATGTGAAAATGTAATGAATAAAAGCTAGCTGTTCTTTTTTTTTTTTTGAAGAACGAAATCTCATACCTGCCATTTTAATGTAATTTTTATTCTTGGGATCTAGAGGTTTTCAGGTTCTGGAGAAAAGGTCATAAATCATAAGTAATGTCAAAGATGATGAAAACGTTTAGAAGATTCAGTTTCCTTTTAAAATGCATGTATTTAGTACTTGGTCAAAGCTAATGTTCTGTATTATTTAATTAACACATTATCAAAAAGAGACCATTGAAAATGGAAAGCTAATTATAATACAGTTAACAGTAATTTAAAATAATACATTTGTTTGAAAAGTAAATCTTTGAAGAAAAAGTTCATTATATTAGTCCTAATAGAATTTTTTGCTAAATTTATTAAAGTAGAAATAAGTACACATTTCAGAATGATAGACAAGTTTCTATGTGTTAGCTAAAATTATATTGGAAATTTTAAATATAAATGGAACTCCATGCTGGTCTCCCATTAAGAGTGGCAGTGATCCAAGTACTCGTACCATCTTCTGTTTCCTTCCCAGGTGCATTAGCAGGGAGCTGGATTGGAATCGAGCAAAAAGCAGAGGTCTAATGAGAAAACCAGCTCTGTGAGATTAAAGAGGTCAGTAGCTAGTAAAAGGAGTGATGCCAAAATTCAAACCCGTCTTTTCAGTTCCTATGCCTTTGTTCTTGGTTATTGCTGTGTTTCACAGTAATTAAACAGAATATTTGTGGAATTATTTTTTTAAAAAAATTGCAGTCATTTCATAGTATTTTGAGAATCCTCAGCTGTAGTTTTTTTTTTTTTTTTGTATTTTTTCTTGGAATTTCAGAACTAGTTCAAAACACTTTATGTTCAAGCCTGACAAAAGATACAGATAATATAGGTAGTAATTTTTATAAGCAAAAGAAATAGGTCGTGTCTTTAAAGTACTAAGTCTAGTAACGGATTATGAATTTTCTCTGAACAAAAATTACTAAAGCATCACAGGGATGTTTTTTGGAGGGTGAATGGAGAAGGGGACCAGGTTTGGAATGCAGTTGTAGCCTTTGGGGCACCTAACCCATAATCAGTGTTCAATGTTTCTTTATTTTTTAAATATTTGTTTAATTTATTGGAAAGGCAGAGTTAGAGAGGGGAAGAATTGGGGTGGGGGGAAAGAGAGAAAATCCATCCACTGGTGCACTCCCCAAATGACTGCAACAGCCAGAGCTGGGCCAGACCTAAGCCGGGAGCCTGGAACTCCATCACATGGGTGGCAAGGGCCATCTTCTGTTGCTTTCTCAGGCTCATTATCAGGGAGCTGGATCAGGAATGGAGCAGCCAAGACTTGAACTGGTACCCATATGGGATGCTGACATCCTAGGTGGCAGCTTAGCCCACTGCACCATAACTCCTGCCCCTTTGGTATTTCTAAAATCAATGAGGGAATGAATAAAAGGATGATGTGTCTTTGCTCATACACTCAAAGTGTGGTAACAAGTATAGTGTTACCACTGTCTGTGTAACTTTGGATAGAATTCTAGACCTTCTTCAATGGCAGCCCCCTCTTTCTGGCATGGTAATCATATCTTCCTCATTAGTTGTTGTGAAGGTTTTGAAAGTGATAAGTCCCTTTTCTTTATTCTCACACCTGGCCTCTTATGTGAATAGAAAGTCCATTAGAGGGTGAGGCTGAGAGACAAGGCCTGAGTTCAGACTAAAGTCCTTGTAACTGAATCCATCACAGAAAGGGTGAATGTCAAGGAACAAGGTGGAAATGGTGCTCTCTTAGTGCTCAAGTGGGAGGGACCTGGGTTCCAGTGCTGATCTGTAGTGTTGACTCCAGTGTCAACACTGGTACCTATATGGTACTCCAGTGTGGCTTCGGGCAACTCACCTGGGCTACTGTTGTATAAACTGAGGACACATTTCAGGGCTATCTAAGAGTCTTGCAAACATGGTCTACTTGGGTAAGTTTCAAGTGCCTGCTGTCAGTGTCTGACAGGGAACTGAAGGGAACTCCCCATGGCAGGGATCTGCCACTCCACACATTCACTCACTCAAGCATTTCCGTATCCAGGTAAAACACTATCTGGACCTAAGCTTCCTCTTTAGCATTCTGCTCCTCTCCCACTGTACCAGATGGTGCTGGAGGTTGAGACAAGTTAGTTTTAATTTTGTGGAGGTTAAAGACCCTGTGCTCCTGAACAGGATAAGTGAAAAGGCCCCTTTCAGGGCTAACCCTGCAGTGTATGAAATTCAGCATGGGAACACAAGAAAAGAACAAAAACGGAGCACTAAAGAGTGGGCTGAGTCAGTTTGCAGGCTGAACAAAACAATGATTAAAACAGAGAAGCGGTAGGCGTTTGGCTTAGCCTTAAAGACACTGGTTAAGACTCCTGTGTGTCATATCAGAGTCCTTGGGTTCAACTCCAGGCTTTAGCTCCTCATTTCTGATTTTGCCGGTACAGACCCGGGAGGCAGCAGTGAAGGCACAAGTAGTTGGGATCCTGCCACCCACAAGGGAGGCTTGGATTGAGTTTCTGGCTCTGAGCTTCTGCCTGCCCAGGCCCAGTGCCCAGTCCCAGGAACCCAGTTCCAGCCATTGTGGGCATTTAGGGAGAGGATGGTTCTCTCTCTCTATATATATATATTATATATATATATATATGTATATTTGTATATATCATGTATCTGTGTGTATGTGTCTGTCTCCCCCTAAAGATAAACAAAAAAAATTTTTAAATGAGGAGAAATAAAAGGAAATTTAATAGCAATAAAAAGTATCCAAATGAGTTCAAATTCAAAGTGAAAAATCGTACACACAAAATTGGCCAGATTAAATTTATATGAGAAGAAAGTTAAAATGTGAAAGACAGCTTTCTTGATTGGAAAAATGACATAAATGGTCAAAGCAATGAAAACTTTAGGGTTTTTTTTGCCAGAATTCCTTTTTTTAAGCTAATTTGAACAGAGCAGTTATGTTGTAGGAAAGCAAAGCTTTTATGTGCATGCAAAAAGACAGGGTGAGAGGAAGATGATAGAAAACAACCTCCCGGGACACCAACAAAGGCAAGCAAACCCAAGAATCCTGAAAAAGAGATTTTCAGCAAAAGAATATTTTAAAGTAGATGGAAAATAGGAGGCCATTATCTCTTTTTGTGTCTGAAGAAGGAAAACAAGGACTATGGTTTTAGTTTATCTCTTTTTTTTTTTTTTAAAGATTTTATTTATTTCAGAGGCAGAGCCACAGACAGACGGAGAGACAGACAGATCTTCCATCCATTGATTCACTCCCCAAATGGCCGCAACTGTCAGAGCTCAGCTGATCTGAAGCCAGGAGCCTCCTCTGGGCCCCCACACAAATGCAGGGTTCAAGTACCTGGGCCATCCTCCACTGCTTTCCCAGGCTACCAACAAAGGGCTGGATCAGAAGAGGAGCATCTGGGATATGAACCAGCACCCATATGGTATGCTGGCACTGCAGGCAGAGGCTTAACCTACTAGACCACAGTACCGGCTCCAAGACTGTGATTTTAAATCATTGAAAGAAAGGGCCAAAACAGACAAGTTTGGCATAATAAATGGAGAATTGCAGAAACCTGTGGCAGTCTAGAAAATGGCCCTAGTTTATGTGTGATCATGTATGAGAGTGAACAACAAGGAAATGAGCAAATGTTGCTTAAATGTTACCAAGCCCTGCCTTGTCCAAGCAATGGTATGGGTAAGCAGGTGTTGGGAATGGAAGAGTCTTAGCATGCACTTCTTTTGTCTCCTCCATACCCTCAACCGTAGAGATGCTACACCATTATCATGCATGGTTATGGACTTCAAGTTGGCAGCCCTGTGTTTCAGTCTCAGTTCGGCACTTAACTTCTGGCTATGTGACTGGAATGGACTAAAAGCTGTCCTCCTCACTTTCATTTGTTAAATGGGGTTGTTGCTAAGCATGATAATTCCCTCACAGGGATACTGGAAGGGTCAAATGAACTAGCTGGTGTAAGTTAAAATATTTTGTAAATGTCCCTGGATATTTTTTACTACAAAACTTAGATGTCTCACTGTAAATATTTGCAATGGGAAGAAGGAATTGGAGATTTTTTTTTCCTTTTTAGTTATTGAAGTTCTTGAACCTTTGGGACATCATTAAATTCTGGGATTCCTAACCTGGAGTTCGTTGATCACAAGGGAGCTTATAGACAGCATTTAGGGGACAGGGAACTTGTATTAAAAAACAAAAATTGCATTTTTAAAAAAGATTTATTTATTTATTTGAAAGGCGGAGTTACGGAGAGGCAGAGACAGAAGTCTTCCATCTGCTGGTTCACTTCCCAAGTGGCCTCAACTGCCAGAGCCGTGCCAATGCAAAGCCAGGAGCCAGGAGCCACCTTCAGGTCTCCCCAGCTAGTGCAGGGGCCCAAGGACTTGGGCCATCTTCCACTGCTCTCCCAGGCCATAGCAGAGAGCTAGATCAGAAGTGGAGCAGCCAGGGGTCAAACCCGCACCCATATGGGATGCTGGAACTGCAGGTGGCGGCTTTATCTGCTACGCCACAGTGCCAGCCCCAAAAATTGCATTTTATTTTCATTAAACTCTAATTGAAATTTAGCATTTCATTGAATTATGAATGGAGGTAACAAGTGACCACAGTACTTAGCAGAACCTATGACAACCAACTGTAGGAATCACATTTGTATCACATTTAGTAGTTGCAGATAATTAGAAATAATGTTTGGGGCCAGCATTGTGACATGGCAGGGAAAGCTGCTGCCTGGGATGCTGGCATCCCATATGGGTCCTAGTTTGAGTCCTGGCTGCTGCACTTCTGATCCAGCTCCCTGCTAATGGCCTGGAAAAGCGCAGAAGATGGCTCATGTACTTGGACTCCTGTACCCTTATGAGAGACCTCTGAATGAAGCTTCTGGCTCCTGCATTTTAGGGGATGAACCAGCAAAGGAAGATTTCTCTCTTTCTGTCTCTCCATCTCTGTAACTAAGTTTCAAATAAGTCTTAAAAAAAATACTTCTGTGTGATACAGCTTTGTTATTAAACCTAGTGGTAGGTGTCATTATTTAATACATTAACAAAGAATCATAAATATTATATCAAAATTTGTTTTAGTATTTAGATATTTCAGTGTCACTGATTTCTGTTGTAATTTATGTTATGTGTTTCATCTGAGAAGAGATCAGTCGCTGCAAAAAAAGGAAGTTTTGCTTTGTTTTTGCAGTTATTGTTAAAATAGCAGGCTTACATGGGTTTCAGCAGATAATGATATTAAAACAAACAGTAAACTACCTGCACTCTAACTAGGCTTCCAGAAAGAAAGATTCTAGGTGTGCAAGTTAAAACAGCATAAACTTGCAATATAATGAAATAGTGCCCTGGACAGTGTAGAACATATTCTTTTCACTCTGAAAAGTTTCATCTCTGTAATGCATGGGGAAAGATTCAGGCCAGACTGCACCAGTGCACTCAGAGGCATGGAGAGCATAGTAAAGGACAAACAGCACACATCCCTTACAGTGTAATGTCTTCTTGACACCTGCTGATGATGCTGGGACAACAGGCAAAAGCATATTCTTCTGAAACTCAAATAGAGTGATAGATGTTTCCATGTCATTTTTAAATTTTATTTTGTTTTTGTTTGTTTGTTTTGTGGCTATTGTAGCATTTGACTCATAAAATGGCAATAACTTACGTTATTTTGCTTTTACTGGACCTTGTTTAAACATTTCATCTGATGAGTGCCCTTACGGGATGCCTAATATACTTTATGAGTATGTGCACCTTTCTTCGTAAATAGAGGTTTAATTCTCTCTTTTTTTTTAAGATTTACTTTATTTACTTGAAAGTTAGAGTTACACAGAGAGAAAAGGAGAGGCAGAGAGAGAAAGAAAGAGAGAGAGAGAGAGATCTTCTATCCGCTGGTTCACTCCCCTGATGGCCGCAATGGCTGGAACTATACTGATCTGAAGCCAGGAGCCAGGAGCTTCTTCCGGGTCTCCCACGTGGGTGCAGGGGCCCAAGGACTTGGGCCATCTCCTACTGCTTTCCCTGGCCATAGCAGAGAGCTGAATCGGAAGAGGAGCAGCCGGGACTCAAACCGACGCCCATGTGGGATGCTGGCATTGCAGGCGGCGGCTTTACCCGCTATGCCACAGCGCTGGTCCCCAAAAGAAGGTTAGTTTTTTGAAGTTTAAGTCCTGTCTAGCCATATCCTCTGCTGATCTTATTTAGCATCTAAAAAAAGATAATTCAATAAATTACATGGTATACATTTTAAGAAGTGGAAACATTTTTTTTTGCTTCCATATTCTCCTCTGCTAGCTTTGCTTTCTGCTGAAATCCATGGCTGCATTTGTGAAAACACAACAAATAAGCTAGCATTTATCTCCATCTTGTTTGTTTTGATTTCTCACATTTGAATATTTGAGCTTCCTCAATATCTGGGGGCATGTTACAGTTGTCACAGCTCCTTTATCTTTGCCATCTGATAGTGCATGTCTTTGAAGTCTGCTTGTGATATGTAGTGATTGGGAGCATCAGAGAAGCATAGACTGTCAGATCTGCAAAGGTCTAAATTCCCTTTTTTGCTCGGTGATCAGTGGGGCAAGGAAGGTTAAGGGACTTACCCATGCTTCATATTGGGTAAGTGGTGGACTCAATAGTGTAAGCCTATCAATAGATTATCAATCCATACTGTGTTACCACACCAGCCTTTCCTTAAAAGTGCATTCTATTCTGCACAGAATTCTCTGGTCACATCAGTTTTGAAAATCCTGAATGTTTTTTGTTCATTAGATATTCCAATAACTTCTGTAATATAACTTGTTGGATTCTAACTTGGCATTTTCTAAGTTTATTGATCATAGTATTCTCCTTTCTCTCCCCCTAGAAGTCTAATAAGGGGTTATACTTCGGGAAATCCTGTTCTGTGCATTGGTGAGCTTTGCTGCTGCTGCTGCTGCTGAGGATAACAATAACTTTAATTGACTTACTACGTCATAGGCACTGTTCTAAATACTTTACACAAATAAGATTCATTTATTCTTCACAGCAGCCCAGTGAATCAGATACTATTATTGCTTCTGTTTTATAGATGAGGAGAGGAAAGGCCAGAGAGACAGCCGCAATATAGTAATTGTGCTGCTCAGGTAGTAGTGTTAGGTTTTTAACCAGGGATTGTCAACCTCAGCACTGTTGGCACATTGGCCACGTAATTTGTTATTACAGAGGGCTGCCCTGTGCATTGCAGACTGTGAAGCAGCATCCCTGCCCTTTTCCTGATTTTGTCTACCAAAAATGTCTCTAGACATTGCCAAATGTCCCCTAAATTGCTCCCGATGGAGAACTGCCGTTGTAAACTTATAGCAGAAATATACTTTCTTAAATGACTTTCTTAGTAAATTTTACAGTGACTCATGATCATGATTGGGCAAATTACACATTGTAGGTTCTGTGACTGCGTCAAGCAGTGTACACTTAGGTGGGAGTGGGTATGAGTTAAACTTGACCTATACTGCTCCCTTCCGCTCCATTTCCTTACACTGCTTCTGGTGAGAGCCAAAAGGCCAAAATTTGTTGATTCTGCCCTCAATTTCTTTTAACTGCCCTAAGCACACACCCCCAATTCATATATTGTTTCCATTTTATACTTTCCCTTGGACTTGACCCATATAAACACACACAAAGTCTTGTTTTTTTTTTTTTCTGTGTAATAGAGGACTTAACACATCTGAATTACTCTACAGTAAGAACTTGTGTCTGAGCCAAGATTAACAGCCGCCAAGCAAAACATACCCAGCAATGAATAACTCACAAAGATTTGGCAAAGAAAAAGTAAAGTTATATGATGAAATATATTACTAAGGTATAGGATTTTATTTTCCAGTGTGTAATCTGTTAAATTCACACACCTCAAATGGGTTCGAGGCTTCTGGTGATTGTTTCTTTGAAATTTAATATGCTATTTTCAGGAACAGCTGAGATATAATGATAATAAAAGAGCAATGAAATCTTCGGTTTAAATACTGGCTCTGCCAAACATTTGCTAACTACATGACCTCATGTCTTCTTTCTAAGGGTTTACTTCTCCAGCAGTCAAATAGAGTAGTGATATGAAACTGATCAGATATGAAACTGATCATCTTATTGAAGGGTTGAAATAATATATATATATATTTATACATATATGTGTATATATTTATACATACACACACACTCCAATATCCAACCCAGAACCTAGTATGCCAGTTTTCTTCCTTCTTCCTTCCTTCTTTCCTTCCAGGACCAATTTATATGGGGACTCTATCACACTTTTAAGCTTCATCTTTTTTTGTTTGTGGTGAGTCTTTAAGTGTAAAATATTGTCTTCAAAAGGAACAGCAATACCATGAATTAGCCAGTTACAGATAACTCTTACTGCAAGATTGGATTTTTTTTTTTTTAGATTTATTCATTTATTTGAAAGGCAGAGTTACAGAGAAGCAGAGGCAGGGGCAGAGAAAGAGAGAGAAAGAGGTCTTCCATCTGCTGGTTTACTCCCCAGATGGCCACAACAGCTGGAGCTACACTGATCTGAAGCCAGGAGCCAGGAGCTTCTTCTGGTTTCCCACGTGGGTGCAGGGGCCCAAGGAATTGGACTATCTTCTACTGCTTTCCCAGGCCATAGCAGAGAGTTGGATTGGAAGTGGAGCATCCAGGACTCGAACTGGCACCCATATGGGGTGCTGGCACTGCAGGCGGTGGCTTTACCCGCCATGCCACAGTGCCAGCCCCAAGATTGGGCGTGAATAGCAGAGAGAGTGCATATGTAACTCAAAGTCAATGAGTTTGGAAACATCTTTTATTTAAAGGTAACAATTAGGAAAGCAAAGGGAAGGAGATCAAAGAACCACACAAGGCCTTCAGAAACCAAGCTGAACCTCTGATCTTAGCAGCCATTTGCTGGTAAGAATTTCAGTAGATATTTGAGTGGCTACAATATGTAATATGTTGTATAAGCATTGAGGCTACAAGGAGAGCAAAATAGCAAAAAATAACTACTCTATCCTTGTTCCCTTAGAATTTTTATAGTGATTGCTTCATGTCCCAATTCCAATTGTTGATTGCTGCCTGCAGTGCTAGTTTAAAATGGTTTCTGAAACTTAGTTGAATTCATTGGGAAGAATGCTAGGATCCGTTAATATTATTTGCTTGAGCAAAAGACAAAAATAGTGGTAATATAAGATTTGTTAGTCCTCTGGTACAATGTTTTTCCAAATGTAGGTATGACTCATTGATACATCATTAAATCAGTTTTGTGAGTCACCATCAGCATTATTTAAGAAATGAAATAGTGAAATATTAGAGTGCATTGACATAGTAACAGTAAAAGTATTGCTTTGTAAAAACTTTTAGTTATGTATTATTGGGTACTAGGTGAGTATGCTGACCTCATAAACTCCCACTCTTTTCTTTCTATGTTCATACTTTCTTTACTTCTTCCATTATTTTTTTTTAAATTACAGGACACATTTGATAGTTTGGGCCCTATTAATCAAAACTGTAGAATGATCATTCATTCTAGTAGTCACTCTGCAATACATGATATGTTTAGCCTTTGACCATACTTACATTAGAGTTTTCATGATTTGGTTAGGCGGTTAATTGTCTTATTTATAGTGATTTCTGGTGGGAGGCAAAATAACCAAGTATTTAAAAGCCTAGGCACTAAAGTGATTCTTGCTTTTCAGTAGACTATGCCACTTTATGGATGTGTGGCCATTTAAAATGTTGACTTTGTGATCATCAAAACTTGTATTTGTGTGCACTCACACATGTGAATGCACACACACACAGGGAACACCTTGTTTCAGAATTTCTCAGTTATGTATTTAGGACAACACAGATATATGCACTTCTGTGCATGGTCAAATCATTATGTCGGCCGGCGCCGTGGCTCACTAGGCTAATCCTCCGCCTAGCGGCGCCGGCACACCGGGTTCTAGTCCCGGTCGGGGCGCCAGATTCTGTCCCGGTTGCCCCTCTTCCAGGCCAGCTCTCTGCTGTGGCCAGGGAGTGCAGTGGAGGATGGCCCAGGTGCTTGGGCCCTGCACCCCATGGGAGACCAGGAAAAGCACCTGGCTCCTGGCTCCTGCCATCGGATCAGCGCGGTGCGCCGGCTGCAGCGCGCTGGCTGCGGTGGCCATTGGAGGGTGAACCAACGGCAAAGGAAGACCTTTCTCTCTGTCTCTCTCTCTCACTGTCCACTCTGGCTGTCAAAAAAAAAAAAATCATTATGTCACATGGCAAGAATTTGTAGAAATAGCATTAGAGATAACCACAGAAAATAAAAATGCTTTTGTATTTCACATATGAAATATACACACACCATTTTCCACTTGACAAAGCGTCTGTTGGTCCTATTGAATTCCAAAAGTGTAGAGAGAAAAGGATAGAAGTGATTGTGGTAGAGGAGAATATTTGGAAACATCAGGAAAGAAGATTGGGAATAAGAGAGTAAGAAGCAAGGTTATAAAGAAAGGCCACATGTTATCTGTTTCATTTCTGGTTCCAAGTGCAAAGTGGTCACTTAAAAAAAAAAAAAAAAAAAAAAAAAAAAAAACCCAGGGGCCTGGCATTGTCTGTCATGTATTGGTTTAAGCCACTGCTTGAGCACCAGTTCGAGTCCTGGCTGCTCCACTTCCAATCCAGCTTCCTGCTAATGAGCCTGGGAAAGCAACAGAAGGTTGCCTAAGTCCTTAGGCCCTTGCACCCATGTAGGAGACCCAGAAGGGGCTGTGCCAGGCTGTTGCAGTCATCTGGGAAGTGAACCAATGGATGGAAGATATCCTCTCTCTCTCTCTCTCTCTCTCTCTAACTCTGCTTTTCAAATAAATAAAATCTTTTTTAAAAAGTTAAACAGTAGTTCATAATTAGGGAAACCCTGCTGCATGGCTTCTGTGACTGTTCCTAGAATAAGAACTAGGTAAATCTAAGTATGCTTTTAAGAAATTATCGTAACTACCTTCAGTTTGGAGCAAGAAAGAATTTGATTTGATTTTGGTCCTGTTACTTCTTAGCTCTGTGGCCTTCAGCAATTCACTTCACTTCTTGTTTCCTTAATTCCATCACATCTGAAATGGCTTCTCTCAGATGTAAAACGTAGTCACACATTTTATAGGTTGATTGCCAATATTAACTGAAAGCTTATATGTACAATAACTGCCACATGGTGAGTGGCCAAGAAATGCTTTCCACAACCCTGTGTCTTATTTGAAAAAGTCAGATTTGGAGTATATTTTTAAAATGTAAGCAACTTCTATGTAAGCACATATGGAGATATTATGGACAAGATCAATAAGAACATTAAGTAAAACTTTCCAAAAGGACCTTCACCTGCAAAGGAGTTGTCACACCCTGCCTGTGTACTTATGGCTACCTGCTTTCCTTGTTGCAGAGAACAGAGGAAAAGGAGCTCACCAAGGCCATCCCTTCCACTGCCTGGCTTAACTTTCTACTGCATGGCAAATTACACGCCAGATGAGCAGTGGTGCATCATGCACATTTAATGTAGATTTGGTATTTCTTGTAGGTTAAGAAATTAAGGTTTTACAAAAGACCTTTTTTTGCTTCTTTGATAGGTTAAAAGAGACAATTAGACTATTCAGCCTAGTCTAATGAAGATTCCATCCAAACTTTCACATCCTAAGAGTCTGATCCCTTCTGCAATTATGTTGTGATATCTATAGCATCCCTGTTAGCCCTTCTTCTAATGTGTTATCCTTAAAGCCTTTTTAGTTTCTGGTTAATTGAGTTGGTAACTATACTTACGATTACAACATTAGCAAATAGAGCTGTTCAGTCCCTGACTGTTTCAGTCCCTACCTCCTAAAATGGGTAGCTGTAGGAAAAGAGCCTTAGTCTGTTTTCCCCAAGAATTGCTGAAAACAGAACTTCTTCAAGAAATAATCCACACAGTGCCAAGTGACAAGCCACACTTGCATATGCATACAAGTGATGATATCTTTGTCCAAATAGGTACCTGTTATGGCATGTACATTAAAATTCTTCCAGAGACAGGAGCTTTGGGGAGTGAGCACTTTAAAATAGCACCTCTTTATTTGGTTACTGGGAAGGATCAACCAAGAGTTCCCCCTTGCTTGCCCAAGTGAAATATGCCACATCATGATTTCTCTGCTATTCCAAGAGTTTGCTTCCCTCTATGAATAACTTGATCGTATATTTTCTTTTCTGCTCCTCTGTAGATTGGCATTGTCTTCAGCTTTCCTGGAATTTTAAATGATAATTTTCTTGGGGCAAGTATTGTTGCAGAATAGGTTAAGCTGCTGTCTGGGATATCTGCATCCCAAATTGGTATGCCAGCTTGAGTCTCTGCTCCTCTACTTCTGATCCAGCTTCCTGCCCAAGTTCTTGAATCCTCACCACCCATGTGGGACACTGGATGGAGTTCTGGGCTTCTGGCTTCCGCCTGCTCCAATCTTTTCTGTTGTGACCCAGCAGATGAAAGATCTTGTCTCTCACCATCTCTTTTATTCTGCCCTTCAAATAAATGTGAATCTTAGAAACAGTTGTTTTTCCTGCTTGGTTATTTAAGACTGTAAGAGATGGGAATGCTAACTTTATGAAATAGTTTTTAATTGCCACCTTGCATATTGTAGAACGTTTGATCACCACAGTTAAAATTCTGGGAGCTGCTGAACAATGGATTGTCCCAGTAATGCCAAAGACAGCTGTTTTATCACCTTCCTAAACTTGGGACTATTACAAATATGCAGTGTTTTGAATGCAGAAAAGGCACTTGATAAAATTCCACATTCCTTCATGATTAAAAACTGAACAAATTAGATATAGAAGGAATGTACTTCAACATAATAAAAGCCACTTAGAACAATCCGGAGCTAATATATTACTGAATGGAGGAAAAACTGAAGATGTTCTCCATAGACTATTACAAAACAAGGATGCCCACTTTCACTAAGTTATTGAAATTTATGAATTTAACTTTATCTTTTAAGAATTACCTATTCAGAAGCATGATCTTTAGTACATATTATATGAAAGTTTTACATCTTTACTCACAACATACTCCAATTATGAGTCCTAAAGGAGTAAATGCTTTTTAAATTATATTCCCCTAGCCAGCTCTGTTCTACTGTTCTGCTAATATTGTGTCAGATTATTATAAGCAATGTGCTTCTCTTGAAATCTTTGAACACTTGATTATAACTTTGGGAAATCCCTGAAGATTCAGATAAATGCTAAATAATTAATAATATGAAAAACCAAAATTATCTTAAAAGAGAGCCACCAAAAAATTTAAAAATGGTTTTATTTATTTAAAAGCTGTTAGCCATCTCTTAACAATCTTTCAAAAAAATTGACACTCATTATCAAAATGATGGAAAATTTGAACAATTTTATTTCTGCTTTTTAACAGCGGGCATTTTATGCTAATCAACTTGCTAAGTTGGAAGACTGTTAGGGGTTTAACAGATTGAATGTCACTTGCTTCAGAAGACAGCCCCCAGTTGATTTTCTAGAGACAAAATTTTCTGATGTACTGTTGTGTCATCAATGCTTCTTCTACAATTGTCCCCTGGACCCCATATATAAGGGTACTTCCAAAAGTTAATGGAAAATGGAATTTAAATATGTTTATCTTGAAAAAATTTTGAAATCTCTGCATACTCACATAAACACTGTGTATTCACTTGATAAATGTAAAACACTGTGCTGTCTGGAAGTCCACACAATACGAAGGCTTCTTAGCATGCAAAGATACAGGGGATCTAATCTCAGCTTTACCACAGTTTATAATTTTCTGTAAGAAAATCACTAGGTTCCTCTAGATGCTTACTTAGATTCTCACTACTGGATTCACAAGGAGTTTGTCTTTTTGGAGATCGTTGTTTCAAGGCCTTTTACCGGTGCAGTGCGACATCCATAGCAGCATTTGGGGGGTGAACCAACAGAAGGAAGACCTTTCTGTCTGTCTGTCTGTCTCACTGTCTAACTCTGCCTGTCAAAAAAAAATTTAAAAATTAAAAAAGAAAACAACAGGAATTATAGTTGATCAAATTTCCATTGTCAGGTTTCTGATTATTTGGTACATAGAGTAAATGGACTGCTTTTCAGTATCTGCTTATTTGAGGGTAACACAGTGATGAAGCTGAATAGGGAATCTGTGTGGAGGATATAGTCCATCTCTCCTGGTTTTGTAGTTAGGGGAAATGTCACAATCACAAGGCTTTGAGATTCAGAATTGGGATTTCAAAATCAAAGGGATACAAATGGGGAAGGAAGAAGTCAAACTGTACCTATTTGCAGACAATATGATTCTTTCTTTAGGGGATCCAAAGAACTCCACTAAGAGACTATTGGGACCTATCCCTACTGTTGAATGCAATGTTTCCTTCACACTCAGTTCAGTGTTCTTACATGAATTGTGCTTATGGCATACAGTCGTGCAGGGCAAGATGTATGAAAATTGATTCTCTCTCTCTCTCTCTCTGTCTTGGCTTTGCATTTCCTTGAATGAAAATACAGACTATATTCTTAGATGTTCACTACTTCCTGACTTTGGGGAAAATGGAAGGATGGATTTAGAAAACATAAAGGTCACAGAAATTACAGAATGGCAGCTTCCTGTGATATTTTTAGTTTTTAAAATAATTATTACTGTTGACACATCTTACCTTCAAAGTGCTTGGAGAGTATTAATTAACTTTTTAAACTGTAAAGGAATTCATGTCAGTTCCCTCTTTCATAGTGAATCTATTAAAGCAGGTAGTATAAGATTGACCTATAACTGAGTTATAGTAAAATTGTTTAAAGATTTTTAATAGGATAGCTGAGCTTCAAGGAACAAAGATCTAAGTGGAGTAAATAATGTCCATCTTAGGAGGTAATTGAATTCATGCTGAAAAAAAAGCTGAGTTTATTGTCTTGGCAAATAAATTCATAGGCAAATAAAACCCCTCAATGGTATGAGAATTAGACTGGGTTTAATTTGATTTTCCCTGTATTCAGGAAGTATAGTGATGCCTGATGTCTAGATTAAGCATTTTATAGATTTTTTTTTTTGACAGGCAGAGTGGACAGTGAGAGAGACAGAGAGAAAGGTCTTCCTTTACCATTGGTTCACCCTCCAATGGCCGCTGCGGCCGGTGCACCACGCTGATCCGAAGCCAGGAGTCAGGTGCTTCTCCTGGTCTACTGTGCGGCTGCAGGGCCCAAGGACCTGGACCATCCTCCACTGCCTTCCCGGGCCACAGCAGAAAGCTGGCCTGGAAGAGGGGCAACCGGGACAGAATCCGGCGCCCCGACCGGGACTAGAACCTGGTGTGCCGGTGTCACAAGGTGGAGGATTAGCCTATTGAGCCGCGACACCAGCCAACATTTTATAGATTTTAATCCATGTAGCATATTAGTAAAGAATCTCTTTTTTCATACTTTAGAATTAGTAAAAAAATGACATCTAAAATTAACCCATTCAAATAAAATCTCATGGCCTAATGTGGATACATATTTTTGAAACAATGAATATTTGTATTCATTAAAATTTCAGAACATCCTATAATTTAAACATAATGTAATCCTTATACTGAACTTCAAAAAGATTTGTTTTCATTGAAGGTTTTATTTCTACAGTGATTATTCCAATATGGTATACATTATTTCTTGTTTAATTACTCTGCAAGCTACTCCCATTTATGCCATATCCTATGCTCACCTGCCCCTTAAACTCACACACACACACACACACACACACACACACTATGGGCAAGTATCAGCAGTGAGTTAATATTTAACTCTTATGGCAATGAGGAAGTGCTCTGGTAGATAAATCCAAGACCCTGGACACTAACAATCCTTCTTAAGCCTTTCCACATAATGAGGGCAACTGATAGAATACAATAAAAATAAACATCTTGCTATATATATATATATATATATATATATATAAAATTGTTATATTATTGCAATATATATATGTGTATATATGTATAATATATATATATATGTGACTGTAATTCTAGGTATGTCCAGGATAGTCCATGGTTATCCAAGCCTTAGTTGGCTCATTCACAATATGGTCTCAGTTAAAAAGAAAACAAAAACTAGCCCAATCTATGTCACATAGTGTGTTTTCTATAAATGCATATTCCCTGTGGTCAAAATCAAGAATCCTAAAAGTTTCTGTTTTAGGAGAAAGAGAACAGACATAATTCTGTTTAGTTCCTGGCTATTTCATGCCTGAGCACTTTTGCATGGCATCATGGTACATCCTGCCCTACCTGGCTTTTCAACTTGGTTAGTTTTTAGAATCCTGTTCTGTTATCAGTTTCTCTCGGAAGCTCTCTAGGACCGTCTTTTAGAGGAAATTCTTCCGTCCTTTTCCTGTATGTCTCTAGATAATTCTGTGTTTGTATCTGAGTGATGCATTATTTTTTATCTGTCCACCTTCCCTACTTGGTCATCAGCTCCTCAATGCACCAGATTCATCTCTGTTCTCTCTTCCCTGGTATGTAAAGGTTAAGAAATAAGTCTTTGTTGAGGTGAAATGAAATGAAAATCACCAAAAAATCTTTAAGATTCAATTTAAAATGCAACGTAGCAGTTTCTTTCTTTCTTTTTTAAATTACTGAGCTTCATTTTTCAAAAAGTTTGTTAAAATCTCATTTTTCTATAAAAAGTAAATAACTTAATTGCATAAATTTTGGAAAGCCTAACTGTAAAGAAATTAAAGATGTTCATAAGTGTTATTCCACTACCCAGAGAGAAACATTGTCAACTTTTTGATATATTTCCCCAATCTTTTTACTTAAACATATAAATAAGTATATACATATTTATTTAAACCACATTGGGATTTTCTAGCCTATGCTATTTAGTAACTGCTTTGCTTTTTGCCAAATAGTTTGTAATTATTTTTAAATATCAGTAAATATTCATCTAAAACATTTTAATACTTCATTGCATTTCATCTCATGGACTTACTATGGTTTGTTATTGAAAATAGAAGTTTTTTTTTCAGTCTGTTTGTTGTTATAAATCATTCTGTGTGAACTTCATGTGTGCATGATTGAATAATATTCAACCAGTTTAGCTAGACCAGTGGTTAAAATATTGAACTATTTCCATACTGATTGGAAAATAGTCCCAGCCCAGCAATTCATGCGTCTCTCCCCTGTACCTCTCCTTCTGAATTCCTGATGATTTAGTAGCTAAGGGGTTAGTGCATGGCACAGGAGTAGATGGCACAGGTGGCACCCATTCCAACTAGAACTGATCATAATATATGTCTAAAATAGTTAACACTCCTGAAACTTTGCATGAATCTCTCATTATATCTTTGAAGACCTAGAAGTGAAAATCTTTCATTAGTAAATATGTGTCAGGAGCCTGTCAGGAAACAGCTCATTCAAGTTTGGATAAATCATGGAGAGTTCAATAAAGGAACAAATTCAAATAGGGAATGGCAGAATGTAAGGAACTCACAGAGCTGGTAAGAGCAGGGACAGTTTCTACCCCAGTGCCTAAATGTGAGAGAAGGGAGTGGTTACAGGACCCTTCAAGGAGAGAATCTTTTGTGAGAAGCCCTGTGACTTTCAGTAGAGGGTGGCAGACAAGCTGGCAGCCCCGCAGGGAGGAAGCCTAGGAAATGGATATCTCAGCTCCCTTTGTTGCCTCCCATGTTCCATCAGGGCTCCTTGCTACCTCTAACAGGAAATCAGAGCTTGGGGGACACTATTTATATAGTGCCTATAGGCCAGTTTTTCAGGATGAAGAGTTAATTTGGAAAAGAGCCAGTGCACATTTGGTCTCTATTCCATAATAAGCATTTGCCTCCAGAAAAATGTTTTAGAACCTTAAATATAGGTTATGATCTGGATGTGAGTTGACTGTATTTTCTTTACATTGATTATCAATATTGACTCATAAAGGAATGCAATCTGGTGCAGTGTTGGGCAGAAAAAAATGACAGGGCTATAGAGTGCCTAAGCAATGCAGAGATAGAAAACCACTGAGGATGTGTGAGCACCTTGAAGAAACACATACTCCCCACAGAGTTCAGTATTACAAAGAGTGGGTGTTATTAACAGCAGAGAATAAGCATCCTCATGATCATCTAAATTCTTTTCAACATAGGACCGGTGGGCCAATTCCTGATATTCATGGTATGTTTTAAAATTTTCCCAGAGCAGACCTTTAAGAATAGATCCCCTTATTCAAACTTATTTTTAGCCCCAGGAACCTTTCATGAACACTACTGAAGTTAGGAATGGTGTACCTTCCATTTTTCCTTCTCTAGTTCTGTCCCTGGGGACTTGGATGATTTGCTTAAAATCACACAGCTGGCTGGTTATAAAATCATACCCAAGACTTGACATCTCCTAACTGTTGATTCCACCTCTTTTATCTATAAAGATAGAGCCTTCTCCAGTAGTTATTGATGTATCATCGGAGTCTTGCCCTTATTCTTCCTGCACTAAACTAGTTATCATTGACAAGTACACCAGGGTGTAACCATACATCTCTCTCTGAGCCTTATATCTGTGGTTCTGTCTTCTGGCTACACATTATAATCATGTTGGAGTACCTTTATAAATATACCAGTGCTCATGTCCTGTCTCTAAGAGATTGTGATTTGCTCACAGTTCTGGGGTGAGATATAGGCAGGGGAGTTCTGGCATTATAGTTTTTTTGTTTGTTTTGTTTTGTTTTAAGATTTCATTTATTTATTTAAGAGGTAGAGGTACAGACAAAGAGAAGAAGAGAGAGGGAGAGGTCTTCCATCTCCTGGTTCACTCCCTAAAGACTGCAATGGCCAGAGCTGGGCCAATCAGGAGCCAGGAGCTTCTTCCAGGTCTCCCATGCAGGTGCAGGGGCCCAAACACTTGGGCCATCCTCTGTTCCTTTCCCAGGCATATTAGCAGAGAGCTGGATTGGAAGAGGAGCAGCGGGACATGAACCAATGCCCATATGAGATGCCAGTGCCACAGGTGGAGGCTTAGCCTACTATGCCACAACGCCTATCCCAAAGCAACATAGTTTTTAAAAGCTCAAAGGATTCTAGTGAACAGCAAGCGCTGAGAACCTCTGTTCCATTGGAGAACCAGGAAGCACTACAACTCCCAGAAAGGGGGGAGGTTTATTTAGGTCCAACCCTAGGCTGTAGCTGTATTCTCAGCAGTTCCATCTTATCCACCTCATCAGTGATTGTGGAATTTTGGGGAAATGGAAAATAAGCCTTTCTTCTGGAATAAGATTGGAGTCTAATTTTGTGACATATATATTGGATCTAATTTGCTCATAATTGTGTTATTTTTAAGAAATATTTCGGGCCGGCGCTGCGGCTCACTAGGCTAATCCTCCGCCTAGCGGCGCTGGCACACCAGGTTCTAGTCCCGGTCGGGGCGCCGGATTCTGTCCCGGTTGCCCCTCTTCTAGGCCAGCTCTCTGCTGTGGCCAGGGAGTGCAGTGGAGGATGGCCCAGGTGCTTGGGCCCTGTACCCCATGGGAGACCAGGAAAAGCACCTGGCTCCTGGCTCCTGCCATCGGATCAGTGCGGTGCGCCGGCCGCAGCGCGCCCGCCACAGCGCGCTGGCCGCGGCGGCCATTGGAGGGTGAACCAACGGCAAAGGAAGACCTTTCTCTCTGTCTCTCTCTCTCACTGTCCACTCTGCCTGTCAAAAAAAAAAAAAAAAAAAAAATTTCAAGTCAGAGGTAAATTGAGTAATAAAAACTCTAGTGAAATAAAAACAACAGCCTTTGTATACACAATAAATGCCAAGGCTGAGAATGAACTTCTAAGATCAATCCCATTTACAATAGCTACAAAAAAATCCCAAATACATTGGAATAAAATTTAACAAAATATGTCAAAGATCTCTACGATGAGAATTGCAAAACCTTAAAGAAATAGAAGAAGATACAAGAAAAGTGAAAAAACCTTCCATGTTTATGGATTGGAAGAATCAATATCATCAAAATGTCTGTTCTTCTGAAAGCAATTTACAGACTCAATGCGATACCAATCAAAATGCCAAAGACATTCTTCTCAGATATAGAAATAATGAGGCTGAAATTTGTATGGAAACACAGGAGACCTTGAAGAGCTAAAGCAATCTTACACAACAAAAACAAAGCTGGAGGTATCACAATACCAGATTTCAAGACATACTACAAGGAAGTTATAATCAAAACAGCCTGGTACTGGTACAAAAACAGATGGATAGACCAATGGAACAGAATAGAAATGCCAGAAATCAATCCAATTATATTTGACAAAGGAGCTAAAATCAATCCCTGGAGCAAGGCCAGTCTCTTCAACAAATGGTGCTGGGAAAACTGGATTTCCACATGCAGAAGTATGAAACAAGACCCCTACCTTACACCTTACACAAAAACCCACTCAGCATGGATTAAAGATCTAAATCTTTGACCCGACACCATCAAATTATTAGAGAACATCAGGGAAACCCTCCAAGACATTGGCACAGGCAAAGAGTTCTTTGAAAAAAAAACTCCAGAGGCACAGGCAATCAAAGCCAAAATTAACAAATGGGATTGAGAAGTTTCTGTACTGTAAAAGAAACACTCAGGAAAGTGAAGAGGCAACTGACAGAATGGGAAAAATTATTTGCAAACTATGCAACTGATAAAGGATTAATAACTAGAATCTACAAAGAGATCAAGAAACTCCACAACAACAAAACAAAAAACCCAGTTAAGAGATGGGCAAAGGACTTAAATGGACATTTTTCAAAGGAGGAAATCCAAATGGCCAACAGACACATGAAAAAATGTTCACGATCACTAGCTGTCAGGGAAATGCAAATCAATACCACAATGAGGTTTCACATCACCTTGGTTAAAATGGCTTTCATATAGCAATCAACAAACAACAAATGCTGGCAAGGATGTGGGCAAAAGGTACCCTAATCCATTGTTGGTGGGAATGTAAACTGGTAAAGCCACTATGGAAGACAGTATGGAGATACCTCAGAAATCTGAATATAGACCTACCACATAACCCAGCCATCCTACTCCTGAGAATTTACCCAAGGGAAATGAAATCAGCAAATAAAAGAGGTATCTGCATTCCCATGTTTATTGCAGCTCAATTCACAAAAGCTAAGACATGGAGTCTACCTAAATGTCAACTAAAGACTGGATAAAGAAATTATGGGATATATACACTATGGAAAACTACACAGTAGAAAAAAATGAAATCCAGTCACTTGCAACATGAAATGGAAAACACCATACTTAGTGAAATAAGCCAGTCTCAAAGGGACAAGTACCATATGTTCTCCCTGATCTCTGAGAACCAACGGAGCACTTAAAAGAAAATCTGTAGAAGTAAAATTGACACTTCAAGAGGGGATGACTTGAGTGGCCCTTATCGTGACTCACTGTTGAGGAATAATTTTTGTTTTCTTTTTCTTTTTTTTCCTTCATACTATTTGTTGAATTCTTTACTTGACATAGAGTTAATCATATGTGTATAAAGTCAATTGAGGATGGATCTCATTAAAAAATCAGAGTGGGAATAAGAGAGGGAGGAGGAAGTTTGTAACTGTAAAACTATATGGTTCTGCATACATCCCTACAGACTTACTTCTGAGGGTATAGTTTAAAAACTTGCCATGGAACTCCAAATCCCAGTAAGCTTGGTGATAAAAATGCCATCTTAAGTGTTAAGGTAATCATATTAAGTGTTAAAGTGAACATGTATATAGGATCAAGTGTCTGGCAATATTAATAGATAGCATTAAAAGGGAGAGAATGTTCCAACATAAGAAGCAGTCCACAGAGCAGACTCATAGAATGACAATTCCTTTAAGTAACACTCTGACCTTAGAATAAGCCCTTAAAGCATCCTAGTCTGGCTGGAAAGCCCATGAGAGCATTCCAGGCATGGAAAGCCAAGAAATCATGGCAAAAAAATGTTCCACATGAAGGATCTCTGTGAGTGAGACCCCAGAGGAAAGAAGTGGCCATCAAAGAAGGATGTTCTTTTCTCTTAAGGGAGGAGAGAACTTCCACTTTTCTTATAGCCTTGTCTAAGTAATGACTGATTTTGTGGATTCAAAAGCCTAGATAGCCTAGATAGCTCATGTCAAGAGGTGATCACTGATGTCATACATGAGTGTTAATTGTTAAATTAACAACAGGAGTCACTGCACTAACTTCCCATGCAGGACCTCTGTTTTTAATGAGTTGTATTATGAGAGTTAACTGTAAAACTTGTTCTCATTTTTTGTGTGTGTCTTTGTGTGCAAATTGTTGAAATATTTACTTAGTATAGTTAGTCTTCTGTGTACAAAGTTAATTGAAAATGAATCTTAATGGAGAATGGGACTGGGAATGGGAGAGGGAGGAGGGGGATAGAAGTTTGGGTGTGAGGGCAGGGACAGTTTGAAGAATAACTATATTCCTAAAGTTGTAGTTACAAAATTTGTATTCATTAAATATTTCTTTGGAAAAAAATAAACTCTATTACAAAGACAAATATCTGCTTATAATGTGTGCTTGAAGATGTAAAGAGGTATGTTTCCAAAGATGTTATCCCACCGTACACTTTAAGTATAAATTTGCTATATATTTCTGCATTTATTTAAAAATAAATGTTAATATTTAAGTTAATTTTAGTTAATTTAAGTTAATATTAATTGGGGAACATATACAATTTAATCAGGGGTATTCATATTTCCAATGTTTCTGTGATGTCTCAGTAGAATTAAATGACAGTAAATTTCAGTACTGTTACTAGGCATAACAAGAGAATAGTATTTCTAAAAATACATGTTTCTTCCTTATAAAAGTAAATATTGTAAAGATTTTATGTGAGACATAGTTATTATATGAAGACATTTCTAAAATGTATGGCCTAGTGTTTCAAATGGCTAAACAATAAGTTGTAAAATTTTTTTTGGTTTGCATTTTCTTTTTACCAGCATGCTCATGAAACCTACATAGTTCTTGGTTCTATCCTGACCGTCCCATTATGTTTGAAAAGTGCCTTATGTCATATTTGCTTCCTCTGAGTTCATTCTGCTCTGTGTCTTTATTTCAGTTCATTGTTTTTACAGTAGTAGTTTCTTTGCAATGTAATAAGTAGAACAGTTTGTGTTTCCTTCTGGCATCAATCGAAGTTGAAGTCACCTTGCTGAAACATTCTCCATTCCTTTTAAAGTATTTTTTGCTTGCTAAAAATCTAGAAGAGAAAACTATTATAAAATAACTAGGAAAACTTTTCCCCTATTTCTGTCCTAAAAGAGTAAATATGCATTTACTTATTTTAGATGCCGTGTGTTAATTAAATCCATTAATGGCTGTCATCAGGAAATGAAATTGTTTTGATTTTGTGCTTCTTGTGTATTAGAGAGAACATTCTTAGGCTGGCATCATAATCAAAGATAATCTCTCTTCATACAGGCAAAAACAAACAATTTTAATTAAGACTATGTGAATAGCTCTTTAAATAAATAAAATAAAAAATAAACAGATTTGCAGTAATGTACCTAGCTCTGTGAAAAATAAAAATGCCAAGGACAGGGGCTTCTTCAGCATATGGGTGAATAAACACTTTTCCCTTGTGGTTGTATCTGATTACCGGATGCTGGTGGGAGAAGTCACACAGAAGGCCAGTGGTGACAGTTTGAGTCTGATACTGCCACAGTGGCCCATGGGCAGCCCTGATAGCACTCTACCAAGTCTCAGTACTGTTGGGACTTTGCTTCTCTTCACTCCAGTAAGGGGTGTATCTTTGGTTCTCCAGATTTATTTTGGTTTCCTTGTCTCCTCTCTTCTTTATCTTAAGTTTGAGATTCTTATGGCGACTTATGCCTTAAGTGATTTCTACACTTTAAGAAGTATTTCCACAGCACTTTAACTTGTTTAGACAAAACATCTGAAAACATGAACACTTACTCTCATTCTTATTTAACATGTATTAATATTTTTCTTTCCTTGGTGAGTATTAAGATGAAAGAATTTTAGCCCTGGATAGGACTTTGGCAATACATTTAGTGAATGAGTAGCATAACTGGAGAAGGTACCAAGGAAAAACATGCATTATTTTGTTTTTAAATGAAGCAGAATTCCTCTCATGAACTAGATTTGGGTTATGAAGCATCAATGCTGCATATTCTCCACAAAGAGACTAAAACGGGAATGATGATGCTTGCCTGCAGGGCTTTGGGGAAGCTTGGAAATAATTCCATAATAACATGTATAAAGCCCAGCATCCTGTCTGCATAGAGCAGAAACAAATGACAGCTGTTGTTGTTGGTATCACTTCTGTTCTCTCCTACAGACTGTCTACCCCTCCCCTCCCAACCCTGGATTCCTTCTAACCTGTTCACTCTGACCTTCACTTCCGTCTCTTTGATGTGGGCAAGCCATATTCTTTCCCAAAAGCCCCTCTGGAATCTAGCTCTTTGTGGAACCTTGGTAGTCTGTAGGTCTGAAAACTGCCTTAGTGGCTCAGGGCATTCAGTTTAAATTAGAACAAAAGCCTCTTCAAAACTAAACAGTGATTGTGCCCCGTTTGCTGATATTCCCTTATCCACAACACCAAAATAACCTACAAGGGAAAATTTCAAAATAAACAAGTAAAATCCTCCACCAAATATAACTCAGAATTCCTTAGTCTGTTTCTTTGTTAGAGTAAGGCATTTATACTAATTTTTTTTTTTTTTTTTTTTTTTGCTCAGTGTTTTTTAATTTGCTGTTTGAAAGGCAGAGTCAAAGAAAGGTCCTTATTTGTCCGCTCCCCAAATGCCCACAACAGCTGGGACTGGGCCTCACCAGAGGCAGGAGCCTGGAAATCAATCCAAGTCTCCCACATGGTCATCAGGATCCCAGTCACATGAGCCATCCTGCTACTTCCTAGAGTGTGCAACAACAGGGAGCTGAATTTGGAAGCAGAGCTGGGACTCAAACTTTGGCACTCCAGTTTGGGATGCTGGTATCCCAAGCAGTGCTTTAACTGCTGTGTCAAATATTACTATCACAATTTTGTTAGTCTGTTTGGACTGTCATAACCAAACAGCATAGACTAGGTGGGTTGCACATGGTTTATTTTATGTTTCATAATTCTGAAGTCTAGAATCCATAGCAAGTTTCCAGCTGATCTGGTTTCTAGTAAGGGCTCTCTTTCTGGCTTGCAGATGACCAACTTCTTGCTATGCTTTTATACAGCCTTTCCTCACTATATGTGTGTGTAAACAGAGAAAAAGGACTAGCTTTCTGGTGTCTCTTATAAAGTCGCAAATCCTGTTGGATCAGGTCCACACCTTAGATCTCAGTTTAACCTTAATTAATTCCATAGAGGCACAACCTGCAAATATAGCCACACAAGAAGCTAGGGCTTTAACATGAATTCTTGGGGTAGGGGAAGACAAACATTTAATCTACAACACTAATCATTATCCTTTATTTGATAACATTTACTCATTATACAAAAGACTAGAAAAAGTGGAAAAAAACTGATCGCATGTTTGCATTGAAGATTTATTATTTGCTAGCTATTGTGGTAAAGCATACATACATTCTTTTCTTATATACATTATCTCATTTGTTTCTCATACAACCTTGTAAGGTAAGCATTGTCTGTATTAGAGATAGAAAAACAAAGCTTAGATAATTTAAGTAATTTGCTTTTTATGCCGTTTTCAAGTACATGTTAGGGTTGGGACATAGTCTTCTGTCATGCAGCCTATATCCTAAATCACCATAACATTACTATCAAATTATGGTGATAATTGCATGATGTGACCAAAACAAATGATGTAGCCAACTTCATTGTGCACTGCAACATCACTTGACCAGGAAGTGGATACAGGCGGAATTGGGGCCATCATTGTAATCCATCACAATATTCTTATTATACTTTGTACATAACTTGATCACAGGATTTAGTAAATTATGTGGAAATATATACTGTACTAAAGGTTTCACCTCATCTCCAACTCCCACTTGGGAACCCACTGTGAGGTCCTGTCTTCAGCAGAGTTCCAGGTTTATAATAAATGCCAAATAAACATTAACTGAATGGAATTATTAAGTGGGATGATGACCTTGGGCTGTTTCTTTGTGATAATGAAACTTTCTCACCCTCAACTTAATCATTTATAAGTAGGAGATAATAATACTTACCACAGTCATGTTTCTAGCTTTAAGTAGAGAAAAATATATATATACTGTTTACTCAGAAAAAATAGTTGCTTCTTTCCCCATCCCCACATTTTTTCTTTTTGCTGGATTTATATGAATTTTTAAAAATAGGGAGTTGTTTAATTTTAGTCATTTTGGGCAAGTGGTGCTGGAGTCATAGATCTCCCTATTAAAATATCTTCTATATTTTCTACTAATTAAAAACTAATTTTGTATAATATTGATCTAAAAACTTTAGGCCCCTTCAGAGACTTAAAATTAACTACTTATAGTTTATCTTGAATTCCTATAATGATGGATTTCCTCTCGCTCATTCTAATAAAGAACATATTCAAAAAAGGAAAGGGGAGTTTAGAATGAGTAAAGGAGTATAATTTTGGGAAATGGACTCTTTGAGGGAAGTCTAGGCTAATAAATAGCATAGTGGGGGTGAGCAGGGGTGGGATGTGTATTGGACAGGCACAGGGAAGAGAGTATGTGGTCATCAAGCAGACAAGATTGGGGCCTAGTGAGGCAGGCAGGGAACAAAAATCTAACTCATTTTGCCAGTTTTTCTTTAAGTATATTGTTCCAGCCAAGGGATTATTTCTAATGTGTGATAAAAATTTGCAGTGTGTGTTTTTAATATTTCTAAATTTAAAACAGTTATATCCATTTTTGGTGTTTTTCTTCCATAGAAAGAAATTATATGAAAATTAAAACTACATATGTGGGGCTGGCGCCGCAGCTCAATAGGCTAATCCTCCACCTTGCAGCACCGGCACACTGGGTTCTAGTCCCAGTCAGGACGCCGGATTCTGTCCCGGTTGCCCCTCTTCCAGTCCAGCTCTCTGTGTGGCCCGGGAGTGCAGTGGAGGATGGCCCAAGTGCTTGGGCCCTGCACCCACATGGGAGACCAGGAGAAACACCTGGCTCCTGGCTTTGGATCAGCACCGTGCGCCGGCCGCAGTGGCGATTGGAGGGTGAACCAACGGTAAAGGAAGACCTTTCTCTCTGTCTCTCTCTCTCACTGTCAACTCTGCCTGTCAAAAAACAAAAAACAAAAAACTACATATGTGTATGTAAAAATCCATACATATACATATTCATATTCAGTCTTGCTATTGTAAAGACACTTTGAAAAGCCTAAATATCATGAATGCCTTTTCTTTTCCTGATTAGTCCTATAAGTCATCTATTTTATTCTAAAAATATCGATTTTCCAGTATTTCTCCTCAGTAACCTCATGGTTGGGTGTTTAAACACAAATGAATTGAAAATATTTTACAGTAATTATTTTTCCCATATGGGAAATTGTTGTTTATGAATAAGAAGTAACTGAGTGTGCAGTGTCTGGCATTAAGGTGTGGGCTTCTCCATAGGTTTTGTGCCTCTCCTTTGGCCATGAGGTTGCCTTTGACAATTTGTGAGATGCTGTTTATTCATTTGAATTTGCTTCTTTCTTTTTTACAACACCCCCACCCCCAGTTGTAGTGCAGACGCACATCTGGCTTCTATCAGTTAGGGAGTAGCTTTAAGCACATCCTGTTAAATTGTCTGTTCCCAAAAGCAATACCAACACATTCATTGAATGTTATTTTTTTTCCCCACAGTCATGTTCTTGATTGGACCACAAATTTTTCCATAATTCTGTACTTGAAAAATAGGATATTCTAGCTCTTTATACATAATCAGCTCATCCAACTCCATCCTTATATAAAAACTTTTTTTTTCTAAATATGCACCATTAGGAAAATTGTATTCTAGTTCTGAAAAGATACACTGAGTATTTGTGTTTTGGTTAACTGTGAGTTGTTCTCATTCTTCATGTCTGCATACTAATTGGATACAACAGGGAAATTAAAAAAGGACCCAAGTTTCAACAGTGAAAACTTTTTTAATGGGACAGAGTAGTCTTCCTCTATACTTTTATACTACAAATTGGAAAATTATTTGACCATGTAAAAAATTTCCTCCTGTTTTTGAATATGCAAATAAATAGGAAAAAGAAGTTAGGGCATGAATTATTGTATTACTCTGCCTTTTCCCTTTGATTGATCTTCATATAAAGCAGCCTATATGACTTCTCAGACATCTGCTACATCCAACTAGTAAATCAGAAAATGCTAGTATTCAGTGGTCTTTACAAAGTGAATCTGTAATTTTCATATGAAAAAGCTAAAAATGTCACAAGTAACTATTTTTTTCAAATATGTATCATGTCATTTTAAAATAATGCAATCTGCAGCTACTTCACAATTAAAAAATAGTAGGTATTAGGAATATTGAAAAGACAGAGTGGGCATTTGGCAGCAGTTAAGACACTCTGAGTTTGATTCCTGGCTACTCCACTCCTGATTCTGCCTTTCTGCTGTTGTTCACCCTGGGAAATAGCAAGTGATGGCTCAAGTACTTGGATTCCTGTTACACACATGAAAGATTCAGATTGAATTCTGTCACCTAGCGTTGGCCTGGACCAGCCCTGAATGTTCTTGGCATTTAGGGAGTGAACCAGTGGATAAGAGATCTGTGTTTGTCTTTCTGCCTTTCAAATAAATAAAATAGATCAGTAAACAAGGTTTTAAAAAAAGGAATTTTTTGGAGAAGTTTACTCAGCTAAGTCTTCTTGATTTAACGATATATTTCATTACCTAATCTGTCTTTTATTTGCCATTGATTTTAATCCATTGCTCTGTACTTGATAAGCCAAAAACACCTAAATATCTTCAGTTAATAGATCATGCTATCAAATTGAATCGTATTCTAGAAAGTTAATTATTACCTTATCTACCAGTTTCCTAGCTTCAGGACAAGATTTACAGGGTCTTGTGCAATTGAAAATTCATAACTACCTGCACCATCACAGGAAGTACACATTATGTCCTTCACGTTTATAAGTCAGAGACTGTGTATGTATCTAGTACCTGCCTTAGGAAACACAGAACTTTGCTTTCTAGAGTCATTCAAGTTAGTATGTTTCTTCTTTACCTGTACCATGGTAGCACTACATAAATAAATGTTTCACTTTTGTAGGTCTATCTTGTGCTCGTTTATTGCTTGTAAATAATTTTTATTAGTTTTTAAATAGAAACATGAAAGAAGGAAGACAAAAATATACTAAAATCCTACTCCATTGTTTTAAAAATAATCCAAAGCTTTTAAAATAATCACTCAAGTATCTTTCTTATGCCTTAATCTTTTACAAGTATCACAAAATACTCTATTATTTTACCATACCATTATTTATTTAGCAAGTATCAATCATATAGGCAGTGAGCTAATTACACACTAAAAGGTGACAGCTTGGTATTGTTTAAGTACATATTAGTGGCAGAAATTGGACAAGTAGAATTATTAGAGTAAAAACTGTACTGAGAGTCACTAGGATGTGCTGTGTACTCTAAATATGACTTAATAACCTGCAGTTAACTGTCAACGACTTTGGACTTCATTGATTTAAAATTTTTGTCGGGATTTCCCCCTGCAGTTCACAAGAAGTCAGTAAACATTCTCAGAGTTCATCTTGGATCAAAGACCATTGAAGGTGCGGGGGACAAGAAACCAGCTGCAACTTTCCTGTGCTGAACTATGTCTTTAAGATTGGACCATCTAAGGAAGACAGACTGTGTTTGTGTCCAAAAACAAGCTTACATTTTTCTTTTAATGAGTGTGTTTTCCCTTCCTCAGGTGCAAGGGAAGATTGTGGAGAAGTAAAGCTCTGAAGAGACCTAGAATTGCTCCTTTAACTTGGATCTGGAGAGGAGGCAAGATGCTGGCATAGCTGTTGAACTGAGAACCTGCTATGCCAACATATTGCCATCTTTCCTGTCTGACAGCGTCCATGCCATCTGTATACCATTCCTCCATGTGTTACTATGGATGTGTGCCCTTCCTTGGACTTCTCCCCTCCTACCAGGCACTGAGTCATTCACTCTGTTGTAGCCACACTGGCCCCTCTGGCTGTTCTTTGGAAGCACGGAAGAACTCCCTGCCCCTTGGCTTGCTTGCTTCTTTCTAGTTGTTTGGATTGCAGTGAGAACATTGCTTGTGCAGAGAAGTCTGTCTTAACTACATTATCTAAAGGGTAGCTTCAGTTACCCTTCATCCCATTACTATGCTTTGCTTTTTCAAAAACGCAGGTTGGTACCTGAACATATTGTGTACTTTTTATTGTGTGTGTGACTGTTATCTCCTACACTAGAAGGTAAGCTCCTTGAGGCCAGTGTTATGGCATAGTGGATAAAGCCACTGCCTTTGATGCCAGCATCCCATATGGATGCTGGTTTATGTCCCAGCTGCTCTGCTTCTGATCTAGGTCCCTGCTAATGGCCTGGAAAAATAGTGAAGATGGTCCAAGTGCTTGGGCCCCTGCTACCCATGTGGGAGACACATGAAGCTCCTGTCTCCTGGTTTCAGCCTGACTCAGGCCTTGCCTTTGCAGCCACTTGGGCCAGTAGATGGAAGACATCTTGCTTTCTTTCTCTAACTCTGACTTTCAAATAAAGAAAGAAATCTTAAAAAAGGAAGAATGGAAGCTCCTTGAGGGTGAGGAAACTTCTCCTAGTTAACCACTATATCTCCAGAGCTTAACACATGGTAGACCCTCAATGCGTATTTTTGAAACTGTAAACATAGTCATAGAAGAGAGATGTCAAAAAATTATTTTCCTCATTATAAATGGCTTTGATGAAACCCTGGCTCACAAGTAACAAATAAATAAATAAATAAATAAATAAAGTTGAGTTCTTGGCACACAAAACATAACTTTTTTTTAACTTTTATTTAATAAATATAAATTTCCAAAGTACAGCTTTTGGATTATAGTGGCTTTTTCCCCCCATAACCTCCCTCCCACCTGCAACCATCCCATCTCCCACTCCCTCTCCCATCCCATTCACATCAAGATTCATTTTCAATTATCTTTATATACCGAAGGTCAATTTAGTATATACTAAGTAAAGATTTCAACAGTTTGCACCCACACAGAAACACAAAGTATAAAGTACTGTTTGAGCACTAGTTATACCATTAATTCACATAGGACAACACATTAAGGACAGAGATCCTTAAGTGCACAGTGACTCCTGTAAAACATAACTTCTTAAAGCAGTCACTATAAATGTATTACTGTGTCCACAGACTCATGGAAGTCAAATTATTACAGTGAGAAAATCATGGGCTTCAAAGTAAAATTTTCACCTATAACCCATATGTTTTTGGAAAAATCATTTGTCCTCTGAGCCACAGTTTTCTCAATTGTAAAATGAGAAGAAGAATATTGACCTCACAGGATTCTTGAGATTAAAAAAATAAGATATTTTATCCAGATGATTCTTACCATTTGTCTAAAGATTTAGTGTCTATCAAATTTCTGGTATATGCATCTTAGTAAGCACTCAACAATTTTAATAATTTTACTGCTAAAAAGTTAACTTTTTAATTAGAAACATAATCTTATGTGCAATGTGTGGAAATTCTATGTGGGAACTATAATACATAAAGAATTCTATGTCAAGACAGAAATTTTGAGAGGACAAAGAGTTTATTATCTAGGGTCTCAAATTCTTCTCTCCTGGTTAGTTTACAGTCTTCTTTTATTTCTGGAGTTTTCATAGATCTGCTTTAAGAGGATCTTTCACAGATTCACTTTAAAAAGTAAGAATGTTTAGTAAATACTATTTGATATGCATGTTTTTATGCATTAAGGTATTAGCAAGAATTTTGTATAAACTAAAATTCTTTGGATTATATTTGGATACTTTCCAAATAAATAAAATAACAGTATTCTCAACTATTATTATTTATTGTTATAGAGGGTATTATAGCTACCATATCCAGAAAGTGCTTATTGTACCTGTATTTCATGCTGCTTAAGACTATATTAATCTGAGCTATTAATTTAACAAAAATGTATAGCACAAAAGTATGGTGATTTTAGTCTACAAATTTTGTAAGTATTCTTGGGTGATCAGTTTAAAGACAATTTAAAATTAACTATGTTAGTATGAAGTACCTTAAACAGTGTTAAGTGCTTTTCTAAGGTATCTACAAATGTATTGCTTCTCTTTGTGACGTGTATATGCATCATCTTGTTTTTTCTTTCTATTATTGAAGTTTTTAGCCAGAAATAAATACACAGAATAATAGCCATAAGTCCTGGAAGGTCACTATACAAGCTCATGTTGCCCACAAAGACTTTCACGAACCCACATAGCAGCAATAGCTGAAAACAGAGCCATGTCACCTTGTTCATTCTTTATCTTGATAGTGAAAGTAATTTGTCATAAGTCAATAGGCCTACCAGTTTTAAAAACTTGTTTCATGAGTTTGTTTTGTCTGCCTCTGCTTTTCCCAGATTCCCATATCCTCACCTACATCAATTACAGAGATACCCACTGTCCCCCTGACTTCAGTGCAATTGATGAGCTGGATTCCAAGCATGGAAATTAACTTTGAACTTACTTATATCAACCTTCCACATATGAATGTGTTTTATTATAATTACTAAACACCTGAACCTTCTTTTGTAATTCCAAGTGAACAATCAAGGAGAAGATACCTCAAAACCTGGGGCATGAGAAAATCAAAGTGAGAGGCTAAGAAATTCGTAGTCAAAAGAACCCAATAACTTCTCCATGTCATTGGTTTTCAGACTTTCATGTTATACCTGTAAAGTTTGCTTAAAAATGCAGATCCTCAAACCATACCCTAAATTTTCTGATTTAATAGATCATAAGTAAGGCTTAAGAATATTCACTAAAATTTTAATTTTTCTATTTATTTTTATTTGATGCATAACAAGTGGGCATCATGTAGAAATCATTTTTAAGGTGCACCCTATTGATTTCAATCCAGTTTAACAATATTCTATATTTTGAGAATATTTTTCTTGCATCCTAAGTCAGAGGGCAGGTTTTTAGAAATCTTACATAGATCCCAGTAAGGAACTCGGGCATGCTTTTGAAATGAGCCTGCTGTCCCACTGCATCTGTGCTTATGGAAAACTGGAACAATGTTGTATAATTGTGCTTTATCCTCTGAGGTTTCTTATATAAACAGCCCAGATAACTGCACACAGGAGCATGGCACCATGGGTTGCCCATGTGCTTCTGCAGAGTTGTTTTTAACTTCAATATTCTTTTCTCCACTGGTTCACATTACAGTTTCCAAGATGTTTTCTTTTCTGATTGACTTGATCTTGACCCAAATCCTTTACCTCTAAATTTTCCTTTTTCTCTAGGATTTCTGTCAAATTGTAAGTGATACATGAGCTCCTTGAGGCTAACGACTAAGTCTAATTATGTAGAGGGTGAATTTTCAAGATTTATAGGAGACTCTTGCACTGGTAAATCTTTCTGTAAACCAAAAGATCATATCTTAATTGATTTATTTCTTTAGATTCTTGTGGTTGTTTTCTTTTAATTGGGCTGTCTAGTTCTATGTCAGACAATGAAAAGTAGAAAGATCTTCAGAATAAAATATAAAAAGATCTGGGCTCTAGCTGTATCATTTAAGCAGTAGACATGATTTGGGGAAGATCATTTTTTCTATTGTCTCATTTTTAAGTTGAGGGTAATTGTAGGAGAGATTATATGATATTTTAGAAAGAAAAAAGGGGAAACAAAAATAACAAAACTAAGTGTATAGGTAAAATGGAAGATAATTTACAAAAAGGAAATAGTTTGAGATTTTAGCAATAATTTTATTTAAAACTTGTTCATTCATTTATTTTTTGTTATCTAATTCAAATATGAAAAAAAAAAAAAACAAACAGTTCTAAGCAAGAGGCAGAAAACTTTTGTTCTCATCCAACCTGAATCACTTGCTGGTTTCAGTTGAAAAAGAAATGTGGTATTTGAGTTAGCTTTATCTGGAGGAAAAGTCCTGCTTTTCATATACTTTTTAAAAGTCTGTAAATACAATGATAATGATTCTATGACTTTGTCACTTTCTATCTCTTTGTCCTATTAAGAGACTCACATCAGATAAAGTATATGAAACTTTTGAAAATGATAAGAAATGCTGGAAATAGAGGATCTAAGGTATTGTATATAAATCTCTTCCAATCTTTCCCCCCTTCCCTTCACTCCTACAAAAGGTTGCTTTTGAAATGACTCGAGTTTTAATAAAATTCAACTGTTTTATTCTAAGCATGGTAATAATGTTTTCATTTGTAGGATTTTAATTACCATATGTTTGTAGCAACCAGACAGCTAGACCCATAGGAGATTTGCATGTTGGGCCCATCTGCTTTCAGCTATGACCACCTAGAAATGCAGATGCAGAGGTAGGAAGCCTAGGAGCATCCACTAAAATGGGTTTCCTGTTCCATCAACACCTGTCTCAAAACCACATTAACACCTATCTAGTACTGTTAATTCTCGCTGAAACTTAGATGATATTTATTCATATATGAATATTTTATTTTTTAATATCTACTAGAAAATATACATTGGAGTTTATTTTCAAAAGGAACTTTGTTGGAGTGGGCATTTTAGTGTGGTGAGTTAAGCCACTGCTTGGGCCATTTTGAGTCCCAGCTACTCAACTGTTGATTCAGCTTGCTGATAATGTGTCTGGGAAGCAGCAGATAATGGACCTGAATGGAGTTGCTGGCTCCCGGCTTCAGCCTAGCCCTGTTCCATCTATTGCGGCTATCTGGGAAGTGAACCAACAATGGAAGCTTGTTGTCTCTCTCTCTCACTCTGCCTTTCATAAATTTTACAAAAAAAATTTAAACTTAAGATTTTGAAAGTTAAATAACTTAAATACAATGTGAAGACAATTATGATACGTGAATATGACAAAAATTGTGAAAGTGCTGCTCAAATAGCCAAATTTTGGGAAGGAATTCGTTAGGAATTCAGGTAACAATATCCTATTGCAGAGTAGCAAGGGGAAGCTTCATAGAGAATGTATTAACTGTTACCTGAATTGTATTTAATGTTTAGTTCAGTTTGAAAAAGATGTGTGTTATTCTTGGATGAAGAAATTTTAGTTTTAAGTGAGGATCGTTGGACTTTGCCTTGCCTGCAAATTGCAAATATTTCATGTATTTATATGCTGTTAAAGATTATCAGTATTTTAAGACATTATTATATCTATGTCTTTGACAACAAATTCCATTTGATAAAAAAGTTCATGTTTAAGTTATTATTCTGAGTATTTGAGTAAATGTATGTAAATGAAAAGGTAATCCTCATTGCTAAACTGTGGCAGTTTATATTGGTGGAACAGGCAAATTCTCTGCATATATGCAACAAAAGCTGAAAACCTTTCTTAAATAATAAAGTTGCAGCATTTCAGCTTATATAAGGCAATAAAGTGGGAGCATTTGCCTTACATTGATTGCATAGTGCCATGAGACACGCAAATTAGAAAAATGACAGCAAAGATAATTTGTTAAATTTGAGATTCAAAATCCGTAAGTCCAAAAAGATCTGTAGTGAGCAGAATCATCAAACAGGTACAAGGTAACATAACAGATGAATTATAAGAAAATGATATAGGTACTGGGTTGCAAACCACCTTCATAGTTTGCATGCTTTGGAAATATGTTCAATTTAATTGCTTAACTTTGCAGAAAAGTGAGTGATTTCACTTGCTGATTCCTGACTAATTACTTGGCCATTTAAAGAATTCCTAGAAGAACATTCATGGAATTTGTATGAGCCAGATTGCTCTTTGCCCATTTTTTAAACCCAGCTTTCCACTTGCAAATTTTTTCTGACTTTTTAAATTGTCTCTGGACTTCAGAGACTTTTCACAGATAAATTTAGGTTGGCTCTATTGCTGCATCTGGAGAGAGAGAAGTTACCTTGGAAAGGAGATCCAAATATAATCTACATAAAGGAAGAATTGCACAGGAGAATGAAAAAGAGGATAAAGGCAAAACAAAGCAAGCAAATACAATTGATGCTAAGTCTACAAACTGAAAAATAAGAGAAAGCTCACATTTCAAAACTAAAATGATTAGAGTCTCTAGGTGAATATTTTCCCTAAAATTAATGTACTTTGCATAATTCTGAGAACTGAATATACAAACTTTTTTTTAGAAATACAGAAAACTTTTACTCAACTTACTATGTCTGGCCCAGATCTTTTTTCCAGTTATTTATTCATCTTCAGTATTTATTAAGTACTTTCCATATACCAAGTACATAATGCCTCTCCATGGTTTACCAGCTCCAAAAAGAAAAAAAAAAGATAAATAACCACTGCAAGGTTGGTTTTGGTAAGGAAGTACTGTTTTTGTGTGGGGAAGCATAATAAGAGAACCTAATTTAGACAGGAGATGCTGAAGGAAAACCATACAAAAGGAAGAGGTTTGTTTTTTGTTTGTTTGTTTGTTTTTTAACAGGTGGAGAGAAGGAGAAAGAATATCCCAGGCCCTGAAGCTAGAAATTTTGGAACATTGAGAACTGAGATGTCTGAAATGTTGAGATTAGTGAGGAAAAGAGGGAATGGGATATGCAGTGTAGGGACAGGGACCAATGCAGATCTCCTAAGCTTTATTAAGGATATAGGTAACATGGTAAGTGCAATGAGGAGCCATTGAAGGATTTGAAGTCACTGCCCATAAGGTTTTTTTTCTTGAATATTCACATTCTCTGCACAGTTTTACTCACTTCTACCCTCTTGCAAGTCCTAAAACTTAAACCCCTTAATTCTGTCACTACTCATTATTACTGACCCACTGCTTTTTGTACCACAAACTTTTAGGGAAAAAAAAAAAAAAGCTAGTGTTGTTTCTACATCTCCATCACTTACTAACTTTGACTCTCCAATCTGTCTTTCATTCTTGTAACTAAAGTGGAACTGCACTTCCTAAGGATATTCCTAACTTAATAGTCATCCAACCCATGGGTCACATTGACTAAGTTCACTCTCAATTCCTTCAGATCTCTGTCTCTTTTTAAAAAGCTATCTTTTTTTTTTTTTTTTTTTTTTTTTGACAGGCAGAGTTGACAGTGAGAGACAGAGAGAAAGGTCTTCCTTTGCTGTTGGTTCACCCTCCAATGGTTGCCGCGGCTGGCGTGCTGCGGCCAGCTCACCACACAGATCTGATGGCAGGAGCCAGGTACTTATCCTGGTCTCCAGTGGGGTGCAGGGCCCAAGTACCTGGGCCATCCTCCACTGCACTCCCGGGCCACAGCAGAGAGCTGGCCTGGAAGGGGGGCAACCGGGACAGAATCCGGCGCCCCGACTGGGACTAGAACCCGGTGTGCTGGCACCACTAGGCGGAGGATTAGCCTAGTGAGCCGCGGCACTGGCCATAAAAAGCTATATTTTTGAGGGGCTAGCACTGTGGCGCAGCAGGTTAAAGCCTTGGCCTGAAGCGCTGGCATCCCATATGGGCACTGGTTCTAGTCCCGGCTGCTCCTCTTCTGATCCAGCTCTCTGCTGTGGCCTGGGAAAGCAGTAGAGGATGGCCCAAGTCCTTGGGCCCCTGCACCCGTATGGGAGACCCGGAAGAAGCTCCTGACTCCTGGCTTTGGCCGTTGTGGCCATCGGGGGAGTGAACCAGTGGATGGAAGACCTCTCTCTCTGTCTCTACCTCTCTCTGTAACTCTGTCTTTCAAATAAATAAAATAAATCCTTAAAAAAAAGCCATCTTTCTGAAAGGCAGAGTGATGGTGTGGGGGAAGGAGGAGACAGAGAAAAGAGCGAGAGAGGGAGAGAGAGAGTGCTTCTATCCACTGGTTCACTCACCAAATGGCTCTAATCACTTGGGCTGGGTCAGGCCAAAGCCAGAAGCCTAGAACTCCTTTAGGGGCTCCCATGTAGTGGCAAAGGCTGAAGCACTTGGGCCATCATCCACTGCTTTACCAGGTACACTGGCAATGAGCTGGATCAGAAGTACAGCGGCTAGGACTTGAACCAGCAGTCTGATATGGGATGCTGGTATTGCAAGCAGCAGCTTAACCAGCTGCACTGCAATTCTGGCCCCCAGATCTCCATTTTTGATGCCTATAACATTCTTTATATTTCTAACAACTGCTTCTGTCTTCTCTCTGACTTCTTACAATTTACCCTTCCTTTTAAAGTGCATTTCCAATTGTTTTTCTCTTTTTCATCTTGATTTTCTTTCTGGGATATCCACGTCACTTTCAGCTGTTACAAATATTGAAGATGCCTACCTTCTGTTCTAAATCTCTGTTTTATTCCAGTTTTGTATTTTCAGTTGCCTTTTATGTAGCCCCCAGGCAACTGGTACTGTAATTTCAACTTTTAGGAAACCAGAAATCCACTCCAATCAAATGGCTTCTCCTCTTACCTTGGTTAAAAGCTTTGTCACTAGTCCACATAGGGGATCTGAATGTCATCTTTCATTCCTTTCTCACCTATCCTCACATCCCCTGCCTCATCGCATTGGTTGTCAAATCCCATTAATTCCACCTCAGTAGTTTTGCATACCAGTCGCAGCTTCCTATTCTTGCTGCCTTTGCCTTCATTCACCCCTGGCTCCCAACCAGAGATTGTAAAATTTCTAATTCATCTCCCAGCATCTGTTTTCACCCTTCTGATACAAATCTATTTTCCATTTCTGATAGTTACCCTCCTGTAACATTTTTTGATGATCTTAATGTCTTGCTAGTTCACTGAATCCTCAGCACGATAGTGTATGCACTGCACAGGTTTGCCCCAACCTATCTCTTTTCCCTTTCATCCACATAACCTATACCCCACCCACAAAAAAAAAGTATTCTAAAAGTGTCACCTATATTCACACCTTTATTTCTTTGTGTATATATTTCTGTTTTTCCTTTTGTATTGCAAAAATAAGAAACATATCCATCCCACAATTCTGTGAAAATGGTACTTCTTCAATAAAATCATCCCCATTCCTCACAATTAAAGTTGATTGCTCTTTCCTAAGTATTCCAAAAGTATTTGGTATGTGATTCATTTACTAAAGTAAGTCATTCATTCCTACAAAACACTGTGTACCTCCCATGTGTGAAGGACAGAATTTATTCCTTAGCTTGTTTCCAGATGAGAGAAAGAAACCCAAAAGTACCTTCTGAGGGTAGAGTTGGGTGTCTGTCTTCTTTACGTGTTTTTAGCTTCATTGATACCTTACACATAAAATACATTTGACAATATCTGTCAGGGCAAGCATCAGTTGTTTTATTTGATGTGTAAAGTACTTCTAAGTTGTCAGGTTTCATTAAGATGTAATACAGGGGCTGGTGTTCTTGTGGAGCTTTCCCCCTGCAACACCAGCAGCCCGCGTAGACACCGGTTTGTGTCCCTGCAGCTCCACTTCTGACCCAGCTCCCTGCTAATGGCCTGGGAAAAGTAGTGGAAGATGGACCAAGAGCCTGGGCCCCTGCACCCATGTGGGAGACCCAGATGAAGGCCCTGGTTCCTGGTTTCAGCCTGCCCAGCCTTGGCCATCTGCGGAGTGACCCAGCAGATGGAAGATCTTTCTATCTCTCTCTCCCATAACTGACTTTCAAATTAAATAAATAAATGTTTTAATAAAAGATGTGATATGCATACATACTCATACACAAAATGCCACCCGCAGTTGCTGTAGTCTGTTTTGTTAATTAGGACTGGATTCCCTGCTCAGGCTTTCTGGAAAAGCTTTATTATAGAAGCTGTTTTTGGTTAGCTGTATTTATTTTAAAGAGTAGAGGCTTGCTCGGGCTATCTTGAGGAGAAGGGGTCCAGTGTAAAAATTCTTAAGGCTTGAAACTAGAAGTCAGGAACCAGCACAGCTCTGAGGATGCTCTGTCTATGTTTAGTATGACAATGGCATGTGCTTATCTGCTCCCCTCTGAGAGTCTGCTCCATTGTCTTCTTCACTTCACTTTTTCTCCTCCTGCACATTTTTCTCTTACTACAGCCATGTCTTAGAAGAGACCACCCACTTTTGTGGACTCTGTCTCTTCATCATGGCCCTTAAGTTTTACCTCCCACTGCTAATGGTAGCAGACTCTTCACATGAGGGCACTTCAAAAAGTTTTTTGGAAAATTTGTGCTACCCTTGAATTCAGTTTTTCCATAAATTTTTCAAAGCCCTCTTATGTGTTCCAATTCCTGTACCCAAGAATGAGACCCTGATAGGCTCAGGTCTCCTTTGGGGCCAGGTCACACCATAGGTGTTTTTACATAGGCATTCTGTGGGTCACATACAACTTCTGGTCCATTCATCTCCCCTCTGCTACACAACATGGCTGCCTAGGCCCCAAGAACTGTAAGGGATGTGAGCCTTGTCTGTTTACATTCACTAAATTATATCACCAGATACATCCACTGTCCTTAAAAATATTAATTATTTTCAACTATCATGTATCCTAACAGTACTTCCACAAACACTAAAATATTGAAAATCATAATCCGAATTCATGTCTTTCCCTTTTTCTTTCTCCTCTTTTTGATCATGTGCTCTGTTCTTTAAGCCACACACTTAACAAGATATAGGACTGCTGATGTACCAAAAGTCTTAAGCTTTTGAGAATCCTTGTCTCTCTTCTTCCTCAATTTTCTTGGGAGAGCCCACATGAACTCCCGGTTTCTGGCATTTGCCTCTTTTATCATCCCTTACCTTGCTGCTTCCATGGATTCACTGTGTTTGGAGGGGATGTGAAGGTGGATCTGTTCCTTCCATGCTCCAACTCTAGGCTGATGTCTTTTGTTACTATCCCCACAAATGAACTTTATGTTTAGTGACTTGCTCAGTGACCAATTTAGAGAGACCATAGAAAAAGAAAAGAGGGATTTTTCTAGATTAAAATCTTCAAGTCTAATATCCTATGAAATTCCCAAGATTGTTCATTTTTTATTTAATTCCTAAGTTATATTATTCAAACATTTGTAAATCACATTATGCCCATACATAAAAACTCAAGTTTCTAATTTAATCTCATTTTATGACTTCTTCATGAGCTTCTGAAAATGTCCTCTTATGATTGTAGCCACAATCAGAGTTAAGCATTTGTTTTACTTTGCCTTCTCAGATTTGTTGAAGTTAAAAAGTTTTAAAGATTTATTTATTGATTGATTTTTTTATTTGACAGGTAGAGTCATAGGCAGTGAGAAGGACAGAGAAAAGTTTTAAAAAATAATAAATAGGCCAGCGCCGTGGCTCAACAGGCTAATCCTCTGCCTTGCGGCACCGGCACACTGGGTTCTAGTCCCAGTCAGGGCGCCAGATTCTGTCCCGGTTGCCCCTCTTCCAGGCCAGCTCTCTGCTGTGGCCAGGGAGTGCAGTGGAGGATGGCCCAAGTGCTTGGGCCCTGCACCCCATGGGAGACCAGGATAAGCACCTGGCTCCTGCCATCGGATCAGCGTGGTGCGCCGGCAGCAGCGCACCGGCCGTGGCGGCCATTGGAGGGTGAACCAACGGCAAAAGGAAGACATTTCTCTCTGTCTCTCTCTCTCACTGTCCACTCTGCCTGTCAAAAAAATAAAATAAAATAAAAAATAAAAAAATAATAAATAGCACTCTGATATGCAAAGCCTTCCAATGGCACTTCTCTTGCCTTTAGCTAATACTTGTAAATTCCTTGTTAATGCGTTTTGGGATGTGAGTGTCTTTCACTGGATCTGCTTATAGAATATGGCAAAATTAGAAGAGAATCTAAGAGCTAAAAAATATGTTCTTTCTTTCAGGAAGGCTGAAAAGATCGATAATTACCAAAAAAACCCAATGTAATGTATCATTAAAACCAATCTCTAATGAATCAAATATGGAGTATGTAGATTTCACTCCTATCCTTGGAAGGAACTCAATAACTTTTTGTTGAAATGACTGATAAAGGTTTCAAGTGGTCAAGTTTTATGGTCATTTCACGTCCTCACTCAAGATTTTAAGAGTTGCTAGTACTTAAAAATCAAGTGTCCTTTGGAGGAATATAATTAATGACAATACTGCCTTCCAGAAAAATTTCAAGTTAACTGTGTATCACCCACTAGAACTGCATCCTTTGAAAACCTTGGCAAAGACATACACATTGCTCTTGTGCAGTACCCTTCTTTTCCATGGACCACATCCAGTGTCCTCATTTTTGCTTGAGGCCAGGGGGAAGCACACTTACTTTTCTTTCTCTATATTTCACAGCTTGAAATGGCCTATGTGCTACTGGATCAAAGGTCTTAGTCTATTGTTTTCTAACTTATTTTAAGGAAAAGAACATCTAGGAGTCTTGGTGCTTTTGACAGAACACCATGAATCATTGCTATGACAACTATATTGTGGGCGTATCACATACCAGCTTGAGAGGCCAAGATAAATCATTATCCACACTAGTGGTTTAAGACAAATTTGTAGTAAAAATGTTCACATTTTTGAAAACTCCCTCCATTAGCTTATTTTGTATGAATTGGCAAATGCCTGCTATTATTTCATTTCAGTGTTAAATCATCTAGCTTCAACTTGCTCAGCCTTTGTTCCACTGAATCTGAGAACCAATGGTCAGAGTGATGTATCTCCTGATAATAATTAAACAAAATGAAATTTTTATACCATCAAAAATTTATCACTGTTTTTGTTATTTAAAAATGTGTTTGTGGGGCCGGCGCTGTGGCGCAGTGGTTACGGCCCCAGCGTGCAGCGCCGGCATCCCATATGGACGCCAGTTCGAGTCCTGGCTGCTCCTCTTCCAATCCAGCTCTCTGCTATGGCCTGGGAAGGCAGTAGAAGATGGCCCAAGTCCAGGAGCTCCTGGCTCCTGGCTTCGGATTAGCTCTGGCCGTTGCCGTCATTTGAGGAGTGAACCAGCGCAATGGAAGACCTCTCTCTCTCTATCTCTACCTCTCTCTGTAACTCCATCTTTCAAATAAATAAAATAATTCCTTAAAAATGTGTTTGTGCCTGTATTTATATTTCAATAAATTATAAAATTTGGGGGCCAGCATTGTGGGGCAGCGGGTTAAACCACATGGAAGCTGGCATTCCATATCAGCGTGCCTCTTCCAGTCTCAGCAGCTCCACTTCCAATCTGGCTTCCTGATAACACTCCTGGGAAGGGCAGAAGATGGCCCAAATGCTGGAGTTCCTGCCAACTGTATGGGAGCTCCTGGCTCCTGGTTTCAGTATGGCCTATGACTTCAGCCTGTCCCAGCCCTCATTATTGTGGCCATCTGGGGAGAGAAACAGCAGATGGAAGATTTCTCTCTGTCTCTCTTTCTCTTAAAAAAAAAAAAAAAGAAAAATAGAAAAGACCTTGTACGAATTTTGTAATGCCTCTGACTTTTACTACCCTTCTCCACCATACATGTATGCAATTTTTACTTTCATATTAGTGTGTGATTTTCTAATTATGGGGAAATATGTCAACTGACAAAGAGATATGAATTAGATGTAGAAAATTCAATTTTGCTAAAATCTAAACTTTTAGCACTGTAGTGTTCATTATCATACTTTCCTTAAAAAAAAAAAAACTCACTTTCCTTCTTTTACTGTCTGAGATTGTAGTGTGACTTTAACAAAAAGATGTGGCCATGAGTTATGATTCCCAGTTACACTTTTTAAATAGCTCACATGATGCAACCTCAAAGTAGGAGTACTATAATACTTTCTCAGCACTCGACCCCAAATAAAAACCGATAATAATTTTATAGTGTTTATTTTCCCTTTCTATGGTATAAGTTGTTCTCCTTCAATATGCTACTTTATGGGGTAGGTGTTTAGGCTAGGAAATGAGATGCTAGTTAAGATGTCCCTGTTTCATATCGAAGTACCTGGGTTTGAGTCCTGCCTTTGGCTCCTAATTCGTTTCCCTTTAATGCAGATCCTTGGAGGCAGCCATGATAGCTCAAGTAATTGGGTTCCAGCCATCCCTGTGGGAGACATGTATTGAGTTCCTGGCTTCAGGTTCGAACTCTGGTCCAGACCCAGAAGCATCAGGCATTTGGGGAGTGAATAAGAGATAGGAGTGCTGTCTATCTGTCTCTCTTTGCCTCTCAAATAAATAAATTTTTAAAAATAGAGTTGGTTTCTTAAAAATTATCTTTTTTTAAAAAAAATTATCTTTTTTTGCTTTATGCATAAGTACATATGCTGATGGTTCAAGAATGAAAACAATTCTGAGGGTCTGGAAACTAAACCATCTTGAAATTTATCAGGGGAGTGTGGGGAGCAACTCGGACTAGACTAAGTTACTGGAATTAAGACTTATTCTATGCATCTGCTCTCCCACAATATGGCGCTGGGAGAGGAGTAAACAACTTTTACACAGCTGCCTCCAGTTCGACCAGTAACCTGCAGGAGCTGATCCTGCTCCTGATTGGAGGAGAGCAGCGTACTTGGCGTGTGGGTAGCAGAGTTGGGATTGGTGGAAGAGGACTATAAAGGAGGAGAGAGACACCATGCACCAGGAACATCTATCTGAAGGAACATCTGAGCAGCCCCTGAGAGAGCCGGCCAGCGGTGTGCCGCTCCCCCGCGGAAGTGGGGAAAGTGGCAGGGGGAACCGCCCTTCCACGGAGGTGGAAGGACGGTAGCCAACCCGGGAAGAACCAGCAGCAAACCCAGGAAGGGCCGAGCAGACAAAAGAACAGCGCAGGGTTTAGTGTCGTTCCTCCGTGAAGAGGGGGAGCGACAGGACAGGTCCTTGGTGCCCTGAGTAAGATGCTGCTTGGGGTGCTTACACTCCGTAGTGGGGTGTCTAGGTTTGAGTCTCAGCTCGTTTTCTGATGCCAGTTTCCTGTAATGCACACTCTGGAAAGCAGCAGGTAATGGCTCAAGTACTTGGGTCTCTGACTCCTGTGAGGAAAACCCAGATTGAGTTTGTGGCTCTTTGATTCAATCTGGCTCATCCCCAGCTGTGGTGGGCATTTAGGGGGTGAACCAGCCAATGAAAAATTTCTCTCTTCCTCCCCTCCTTCCCTCCCTCCCTCCCTTTCAAATAATATATATGTGATACATATTATATATATATGTATAAATATATATAATTTTAAATAAGAAACTTACCAGCACACCTTCAGCCAGGATTTGATTCATTTCAGGGTAATCTTAATCTTGTTCTGACCTTCAGGATGGCTGAGACAAGTAGGAAGAAGCTCAGTTCATATTCCCAAGGCAAATGAATGGTTTCATTGTGTGACCTGACTGTATCTACAGCACAGTTACAGTGACAAAGAGCACTTTTGTTTCTGTGCCTAAAGATGTTTTTAAGCACCTTTATTCCTGACCCAAAGAGAACTGTCTCCACACACGATGTTTATCAAGGACACTGACATCTTTCCAACTTGTGACACCCATGTCCCAGTTGCTACCTGTTGTTGGGTGTATGTTACCTCTCCCAAGCCATCTTCTCTTGAATTTCAAGGGGAGCCACTCTGAGCAGCCATCTCGGAGTTTCACAACTCCAGAATGGCCTTTGTCATCTCACATTTTTATATGACTGAAGGCAGTACAGATCGGGTTTCCCAGAGTCCCAGTTTAGTCAAAGTGAAGTTTGACACTGATAGATGGGGTCAAGCCAGGGTGACCTCAGGAAGTTGGTCATGAAGATAAATTGGCCCAACATTAATACATGGAATTAAGCCAAGTAAAAATTGGAATTGAATGTAAGTAAATCTGTTCAGCACACTTTCTTCTTCATACTCTGCACAGGTTTGCAGAGTTAATAAAGAGGTTTCCAGATCTAATGTTCACCTTTAATTAAGATTATTTTAAATTAGCAATATCTTGGTTTGTTGTTTATTGGAAAGAACACCTTATTTATTTGAGATAGCAAATATTATCTAACTCAGAGGAGTATTTTTACCTGATATTCAGATGATCGTAGATTCTTGGCATGGCAGTCTATAGGTCATTTAGATATTCTCCTGTATGGTCCTTTGATAACACTTGCACCAACTGTAGCATTTCCTGCAACCATTTCAGGACATAGTTTCTACACTAGTCACCCTTCCAGTCTTGGCTGCTGGCTGTGCCAAGAAAAATGTGTGGCCAGGTAGTAAGATTTTGTTGCTCAGCAAACTCATTAATCTCAGGTCAGGCACCAGTCTTTGTATCTGATTTCTAGTGGTTACACAAGGTACACAGTATTGATTTTAGATGACTATGTCACTTGGTAATTGCTTAGAGCCTTGAAAAATGTAGACCAGATTAAGAAAGCAAAGGGCAAATATTTAATATTTTATAGTCTTTTGGTTTATTTTTCTCTTTGCTCTATCAAGAAGTGAAGCCAAACGAGTTCTTTGTCGAAGCAGATTAATGAATCCCAAATGCGATAAAGTCCTGCAAAATTACAATAATTTCTTCATTGTTTGTTTCTTTTAATCCATTAAATATTGCTTCAGGAAAGGAAGAGTGATGATTCTAAAATGAGGCAACTGACATCAGAGACCCAGTCAAATGGAATTTTAGTACAGTTTCCCAAAAGAAGGATATCTTAATATCAAGAAGTAAAATAAATACTAGCTGGGAGTTTGGGCAGGCAAGGTCTGCCAAAGGGCTAGAAACAGTAAATATTAAATTTCTAACACTAAGTAATATATAAATGTTATTTTAGTTAATCCTAATAATTACATATTATCAATATGCCTCTTTTTGCAAATATGGTCTGTTTGCAAAAACAGAGCTTTACTAACGTTTAACCACCTCTCCAGATACTAGTAGGCTGAATTTCAAAGCCAGTGCTATCTCAGTGTAAAACAGACTCTTTCCAATATGATGTTTTTGTTCTAAGGGGAAAACAGAGCATGCAGTCTAATTTAAAGTTGACTTGCTGTACTTCTTAAATTATATTGGCATGATATATGTATTGATATCCACCTAGAGTACCTATTAACTTTTTAAGGTCAGAAGGATAATGTTCATTAAGATTTTGCATAAATATGATAAATATGTTCACTCATATACCTAGTACTCTGACTTTCAAAGTGGACAGAGCTTGATTCAAAAGGCTCCTTGCCTTTTGAGGTACCCTGGAGTACCTCTCCTACACAAATACACACGCACACACACATACACCCCCACACACTATTTTTCCTAAGCCTAGTTCAGGCCTTCCAACCAATGAGACTTATTTAGTTTCTTGAGCTCAGGTGAGAATTTCAGAAGTCTCCCCTTCCAGCTCTTGAAAAATATTTCTGTGTATGTGCCAAGCAGGGTGATAATACTTTTTTACTGGTAATCTTTCTTCCCTGTAATTATTGCTTTGAGTTAAGAGATAAGGCAGTGAACTCAGACTTTTCTAAAGATTTTTAATTTTTTTTTTTTTTTACTTATTTGGAAGGGAGAGAGAGAGAGAGAGGAAGAGAGAGAGAGAAGTGTCACATCCGTAAGTACTTGAGCCATCACCTACTACTCCCAGGGTCTGCATTAGCAGAAGCTGGAATCAAGAATGGAACTGGGACTCAAGCCCAGGTACTCGATATGGAATAAAGGGATCCCGAACAACATCTTAACCCACATGCCAAACACTTGCCCCCTTCAAAGATCTGAAAGCAAGTTCATCCAGCTGACAAGTTTCGGAACTGCATTTTAACTCTATGTTTCTCAAACTGTTCTCTTCTTTGTGTCCCTCCATTCATGGCTCCTCTGCCCGCATGACATACGTATTTTGTTGTTAGATGTAGCTTTTTACAGAGAAGTACCCACCATGGGAAAATGGTAATACCTTAGCAACACACAGAACTGGGTTGTGATTCTACTTACAATCTGATTGTCTTTGTTGTATTTTCCTATTAATCCCACCTACTGGCATCTTCAAATTTTTCAAATCTTAAATTTCTTTTTTGGTTCTTATTTTTTATTTTTAATTTCTTTTTTTTGTTATGTTTATGCTTGATTTTCTCTATAACCATGAGCATAGGCTTTTTAAACTCTATATCATAGGGCTGGTGCCGCGGCTTACTTGGCTAATCCTCCGCCTGCGGCACCGGCACACCAGGTTCTAGCCCTGGTTGGGGCGCTGGATTCTGTCCCAGTTGCTCCTCTTCCAGTCTAGCTCTATGCTGTGGCCCGGGAAGGCAGTGGAGGATGGCCCAAGTGCTTGGGCCCTGCATCCACATGGGAGACCAGGAGGAGGCACCTGGCTCCTGGCTTCAGATCGGCACAGCGCACTGGCAGTGGCGGCCATTGGCGGGGGTGAACCAACGGAAAAGGAAGACCTTTCTCTCTGTCTCTCTCTTACTGTCTAACTCTGTCTCTTACTGTCTAACTCTGCCTGTCAAAAAAAAAATCTATATCATAGCTGTTTTAATATCTTGTTCTGATTCCATCATCTTATTTGATTTCTGTTAACTAATCTTTTCTTCTGATTATAAGTTATATTTTCTTATTACTTCATATGTCCTATAATTTTATATTGAGTGCCAGATGTGATTGTGTTTTTGTGCACTAGATTTTGTACTGATTCTTTAAGGACTTTGTTCTAGTGGACAGCAATGTTAGCTGTGGATTAACTTGATTTTTAAACTCTTGTTCTTAAGTTCTTTAAAGACAGGTCTAGTAGTCTGTACTTTAGGGCTAATTTAGCCCTACACTTAAGACTCCACCCTTTGGAGGTCTTCACTGACATTTATATATATTCAACAAAGTTTGTCTTGTGGCTGGTGGGAACTTGAAAAATTTCCAGCCTTATATGAACTCTCAAATTCTTTTTTTTTCCACTTGGAGTTTGTGAAAACAAATGTTTATTTAAGAATTAAAAGAAAATGAAAACATTAAAAACATAGGAATGCATCAACTGAATAGAGTTATTTGGTCTGAGCTTAAAGCTACCTGGTAATTTTTCTTTCCCTGGAAGTTGTACTTATTGGGCCTGGTGAAGCTTTATCTGATGCGTATACAGATTAGTATTCACCAATAATTCAAGAGTCTTATGAAAATCTCTGGAACTCCTTCTGTAGGCAGCTGTCTCGTTTTGGGTGCCCTTCAATGAAAATGCTGGCTGCTTTGATCTCAAGCTCTCATTTCTGCCTCCTCAACTCAGTGATTGCTCGGGGAGGTTTGTCACGCCAGCAGCCCAGTCCAGAAATTACCCCATGCGGAAAGCTTCTTCTGTTTCTTGTCTCTCAAGGTTTACAACCTTCAGTGACTGAGACAGTTTTTTTCCTATATTTTGTCTAGTTTTTAAGTTGTTTATAGTGGGAGGGTGATTCTTGACCTGCCAGTTCTTCATGACTGCAAGTAGAAATTCCAGCTGACTCCTTTGAGAATTTTATTTAATTTCCCTAAATCATAGTTATGGTTTTTATTTCCTTTTTTTATTTTAATAGTGATCTAGTTATGACAAGACTTACCTCTCTATAATATTGTGAAAATTGGAAATAATGTTATATGTATCATCTTAATGATGTGTGCAACATTTGAATTTATTATGTTGGTGTCTCTGTTTCTTTATGTAATGGGAATGATAATGATACTTATTTATAAGGTAATTGTGTGGATTAAATGAGGTGATTTTAAAAAAGATTTCTTTATTTATTTGAAAGGCAGAGTTTACACAGGGAGGGAGGGCAGAGGGAGAGAGATCTTTCATCCGCTGGTTCACTTCACAAATGGCCACAAAGCCAGAGGGGGGCCAGCCTGAAGCCAGGAGCCAGGAGTTTCATCCAGGTCTCCCACGTGAGTAGCAGGGGTCCAAGGACTTGGGCCATCCTCCACTGCTTTCCCAGGCACATTAGCAGGGAGTTGGAATGGAAGTAGAGCAGCTGCAACTTGAACCACTGCCCATAAGGGATGCCAGTGCTGCAAGGCACGGCTTTCCTCACTACACCACAACACAGGCCCCATGAGGTAATACTTGTAATTCCTTTAGACCAATGGCTACCATATAGTAAGAGATAGAAGTGATTTTTTTTAGGATGTATTTATTTATTTATTCATTTGAAAGGCCAAGTTATGGAGAGGCAGAGGCAGAAGAGAGAGAGGCCTTCCATCCACTGGTTCACTCACCAAATGGCTGCAATGGCTGGAGCTGTGCCAATCTGAAGCCAGGAGCCAGGAGCTTCTTCCATGTCTCCTATGTAGGTGCAGGGGCCCAAGGACTTGGGCCATCTTCTACTGCTTTCCCAGGCCATAGCAGAGAGTTGGGTTGAAAGAGGATTAGCGGGGTCTTGAATTGGTACCCATATGGGATGTCAGCACTGCAGGCTGTGGCTTTACCCGCTACACCACAACACTGGCCCCAGAAGTGCTTCTTAACAACTATCTTGGGGCAGCCAAATGTATGTTATCAACTAGTCAACAATAAATACATCTAGAGTTAGAGAGCCTCACACCATTTCCTAACCTTTCCTAAGTAGATAGTTTTCAGTGCATACAGAGCCTATTTGAAATGGTTATCTTACCTCATGTCTTTCATTTTCCCTCTCTTACCTTCTTGTCCAGTTTCCTAGTTTACTCGTGGCCACATCACGAAATATCCTCAGAATCATGATTATGATGCTCGCCTCATTTTTTTTTATTTTTGACATTCTGAACTTATTTTATTTTTATTTTTGAAATTTATTTTAAAACTTTACACTAACATGTAATACTTGCATGTTTAAAGGGGAGTACAAAGAAATTTATAAATTCTACCTAATTTCCATCAAAATACCAATGACATTCTTCACAGAACTAGAGAAAACTATCCTAAAATGTATATGGAAGCACAAAAACCCTAAATAGCAGCAGCAATCTTGAATAATAAGAGCATATCTAGAGGCGTCAAAGGTAAAAAGACCAAATTTTAAGACATGCTGCAGAACCATAGTAATCAAAACAGCAAGGTAAATATAAATAAAATAGGTAAGAATAGACACATAGACAAATGAGACAGAATAGAAATGCAGAAATAAATCCACACCTCTGCAATCAACTTATCTTTGACAAAGGAGCTGAAAACATGCCCTGGAAAAGAGTTTCCTCAATAAATACAATAAATAGTGCTGGGAAAACTAAACATCCATACCCTTGCTTGCATCTTTTAAAAGCACAGTGTACATTTGAACACAAATCTTTAAAGACTGTAGGTCTTTTTAATTTTGTCAGAATGGAACATCTTTAGGGAAAAATCTATCTCTTGAGAGCAAGGCTACCTTTTTATGCTCTATTTTTGATGTGTTGTTATGCTAGCAGTCTGTTTTTGTACTGTATTTTATCAAAGAATCTTAGGACTGGAGAGGAAAGGAGAAGAGGTGATGGAGACCAAATACAGAAAGGCTTCATAGAAGTGTATCACTGGGGCCAGCGCTGTGCCGTGGCATGTGGGGCCACCTGTGGTGTCAGCATCTCATGTGGGTGCCAGTTCAGGTCCCGGTTGCTCTACTTCCCTTCCAGCTTTCTGCTGTGGCCTGGGAGGGCAGTGAAGGATGGCCCGGGTCCTTGGACCCCTGCACCCGCATGGGGGTCCCAGGGGAGGCTCCTGGCTCCTGGTTTCAGATTGTCGTGGCTCTGACCTTTGCCGCCAACTGGGGAGTGGACCAGTGGATCTCTCTCTCTCTCTCTCTCTCTCTCTCTCTCTGCCTCTCCTTCTCTTTCTGTGTAACTCTGACTTTCAAATGAATAAATAAATTTAAAAAAATATATCACACATAACATTGATGCAATGTGGTAACTTATCTTCAAATTGCTATTTGAGTGCTTATACAAGTGACATTGTGATCTAACAAAATATATTTTTTAAATTATTGGATCATGGATCCTCTTTTTTTTAAGATTTATTTATTTAATTGAAAGTCACAGTTACACAGAGAGAGAAGAGGTAGAGAGAGAGGTCTTCCATCCGCTGGTTCACTCCCCAATTGGTCACAACGGCTGAAGCCTAGCTGAAATGAATCCAGGAGCCAGGAGCTTCCTCCAGGTCTCTCACACGAGTGCAGGGCCCCAAGGACTTGACCCATCCTCCACTGCTTTCCCAAGCTGCAGCAGAGAGCTGGATCGGAAGTGGAGCAGCCGGGACTCAAACCAGTGCCCACATGGGATGCCTGCACTGCAGGTGGCTGCTTTACCCACTACGCCACAGCACTGGCCCCCCAAATATTAATTCTTTTGACAGGCAGAGTGGACAGTGAGAGAGAGAGACAGAGAGAAAGGTCTTCCTTCCTTTGGTTCACCCCCCAATGGCCGCCATGGCTGGTGTGCTGCGGCCAGCACACTGTGCTGATCCGAAGCCAGGAGCCAGGCACTTCTCCTGGTCTGCCACGCAGGTGCAGGACCCAAGCACTTGGGCCATCCTCCACTGCCTTCCGGGGCCCTTCTTTTCAAACATAGAACAACCCTCATTTCCTTAGTGAATAAATTCATTTATCTATCTAGTATATGTATTTTATTTTTTCTTGAACACTTTATTTCCATTCAGAGCTTAGTAATTACTTAATTTTATATTATTCTGTCACAAAAGATAATCAAATGGCCTAAGTAAATAGCCAAAATCATAAAACTATTTGTAAGCCAAGTCAATAGAATTTCCAAGGTTACTATAACACAATAACTGCACTGGTACATGTGTGCATTGGGTTCTTCTAGATATAGGCCAAAAATAACAATATTCATTGAGGAACAGATCCTTAGGTACAGGGAAGAAGAGTCGTAAAAATTATTCTGAAGATTGCAGGTAAAAGAATGTCCTGGCCGGCGCAGCGGCTCAATAGGCTAATCCTCCACCTTGTGGCACCGGCACACCAGGTTCTAGTCCTGGTCGGGGCGCCAGATTCTGTTCCGGTTGCCCCTCTTCCAGGCCAGCTCTCTGCTGTGGCCAGGGAATGCAGTGGAGGATGGCCTAAGTGCTTGGGCCCTGCACCTGCATGGGAGACCAGGAGAAGCACCTGGCTCCTGGCTTCAGATCCGTGTGGTGTACTGGCCGCAGCACACCAGCCGCGGTGGCCATTGAGGGTGAACCAATGGCAAAGGAAGACTTTTCTCTCTCTCTCTCTCACTGTCCACTCTGCCTGTCAAAAAAAAAAAAAAAAAAAAAAAAGTTGTCCTACAGTTTTAGCCAATCAAGGAGGAAAGGGAACCATATCAATACAGTTGATGACAGTTGACAACACATTTACTATTCTATCACACACTGATTCACTACCTCAAGAGATTATGGGCAGTCTCTTCAGGCATTCTGTTACTTTCCCACTAAGTTTCCTTACATGAAACATTAACCTACATTTATAATAACAACAGAATTTTATATTGCTATTCAATTTGACAAGTAGCAAAAAATAGGGAAAAAATTGGTAAAGCCATACTGTCCTTCAGCCATCTCAATACCCCTGAAAATAGGGGCTAAAATGAGCCACTATAAAACATTTTCAAAGAGCAATGTATTATCTAATGTGATTTACAAAACTAGCAAAATTCAGGAATCTTCAATGGAAAAGGCCACAGTACTTGAAAATTAGGAATGTTTTGATGCTGATTTTTATCAAAGTGGTAATCCAAGCCATGAAGCTGGAATAAATTCCAAACTCACACTTACTTGCATCACCTCAGTTCAATAATCCAATAAGACAAAAAATACAAACAATGAAAACAGCATCCTATAGCACAATAGCTTTGTTTGGTTTCCTTTAGGTAAAATCTCCAGTTTTCCCATAGTTTTACCTTGAAACCCTGTTACAGAATCAAACTGTGAATCCATTTCAGCTAATAATTTATTTTGATTTTTAACTTCATGGCCTATCACAATGTATAGAGATTTTATAACAGTTACTTTGCTTCTCAGATTTTCAGTGAGTCTCGTTTTCTTCTTCACAGACAGTATAGCATTGCCCATGTTGCCAGGAGGTACTCCTTTACCCAGGCCTGCATGCCCTTATCTTGCCAGAATGGGAGGGAGTCAGAAGGGAGTAGAGGGGTTAGGAAAGGGCCAGAATTCACCTGGACTGCATCTTCAGTCCCAGGGCCCCAGGAAGCACCAACTTCTTCAGCCCAAGCCACGACATCAACCAAGTCCGGCACACCACTCCAGCTGATCCAGTATATGTATTTTAAATTTTCTATTATTTATTTGAGAAATTCACACAGAGAATTACTATCTGCTGTTTCATAAACCCAAAACCTTGACATGGCTAGAAATGGGCTAAGGCTGGTGCCAGGAGTGGGTAACACAATCCAGATCTCCCATGTGGATGGCAGAAATCCACTTACTTGAGCCATCACAATTGCCTCCCATGGTCTGCATTGGTAGAAAGCATTCAGTTCAGGAGCTAGAGTTTGGAATTGGATCAAGGTACTCTAATGTGGCATGAGAATTTCTTAACCAATAAACTAAACACCTGCTCCCGTGTTCAATTTTTACTGAGTATCTCCTATATTCCAGAATAGAATGAAGTACACTAGGCTATGTGGTTGTAATGCAAGTAAAACACAGACTTCTGTAGTGTCTTCAGAGGGAAGAGAGAAATTAATAAAATAGTCATAATCTTCTAAACATAGACTATCATAAGTGTTATGAATGGCGCCATAAGGGGATGTATTAGAACATGTCAGCCAAATGAGGCAGGATAGATTGGGAGATGGAAAGTTTAAAAAGGAAAAAGAAAGAGCATGTGCCAAGGCATGTGTTAATCTCTTAGCTGGTCCTGCAGGTGACCTAGCCTTCTACTTCACCAAGAATAAACCACCAGAATGAACTCTCAACTTTCTCTTCTATACCTGCACACTCACCTGCATTGATCCTATACTTTGCCTTTTCTTCTAGACAAAAATCTGGCATGAAGTCTTGTGTTCCCTCTCGCTCTCCATTCACTTTGTTCTGTGGCTCCCTCTCTACTAGTTTCTGCTAGTCTACAGAAAGCATTCCTCATTTTAAAATTAAAATAAAAAACAAACAAGATCTTCCAAGACTGAATCTCTCACAGTTGCTTCCATTTAATTTTTCTCCTCCATGTAGTGATCCCATTTTTTGTTGGAATAACCTACATTCTTTCTATTTCTTTGTAAAAGCTTGAAATATATCTTGCACCATTAATATTCTATTAAAAATTCTGTTTATTGAAGTTACTAATAACTTCCATGTAATAACCCCTACATATGTTTTAAAATACTTACCATTCATATCTCCCCAGCAGCATGTGACACGGGCTGTCCTTCCTTCTTGAAAACTGGCTTTCCACTACTGACCTAGACATTGCTTCACTTTATGATGTCCTTTTCTACTCATTCTTTAAATACTCATGTTTCTCAGTGGTTAATCATAGGCTGTTTACTCATGTCACTCTACATGGAAAGTTTGTAGCCAGGAGGTCAAAAAATTTAGAAACAAAAGATACTCCAATTGATCTTATTCTGGTATGCTTTTATTTTATCATTTGCCATATAATTTTCTTGCAAAACCCCCTTTAATAAGACCCAATTACAGATATCTTTATTTCTGGCTCACTGACCAGGTCCAGAGCAGCCTTAAGAACATGATAAGCAATTAATAGAAATGTGTTAAATGAAACAGTAGTGTGAGGACCAGTGCATGTCATTTAAATGCTTTGAGAGGATGCGCATATTTTACTTTTTTTTTTTTCGGATTTTTTCCTTTGGATTAATTGACATTTGTTGAAAAACCACTTGACAGAAAATAGGCTTCAGCATATTTCCAGGTGTGACTGATTAATTAGGGACTTCTGGGAGAGCATGTTAAAGGTACTTACCCAGAACTTAGTGGAAAAGAGTGTTCCAATCTATTAATAATTCCATGTTTGACACAAATAATACAACAACATTTATAAGCAGAGTTATGTAACATGAACTGTATAAGCATTAAGTGGTTGATCTCAATTAGGTTTTACAACTCTGTGAGATACTGTTATTATCTTTGTCTTCATATTTAAGTAACAGAGACACAGAGAAGTCAATAGCTTGCCCAAGATCACGCCACAAACAAGTGGTGGAGCCAGGAATTAACCCTGGTCTGTCTCACTTTAGAGCCTGTGTATTTAAGCATCATGTTATAATCTTCACATAGTGATAGGAGTGATAGCCTTTTCCTTTTTTTTAACCTGTGTTTTTGCCATTTTTGGACTAAATTGAACTATGAAGAGGGAAAAAGAGATAACAGAATAAATGATGATGGTGTTCTCCATGAGACTTCAGTTATAAAATCTCAAATATGGGTTATTTAGTTAAAAAATAAATGCACATACATTTTCCCTTTTGTAATAACCAAAAAATGCAAATGTAGGAGAGAAAACATTGGTTTTGAAACCATTTCAGGGTGAATTACCAATTGGATGTGCTATTATTCTTGAGTACTTTAATGTGTATTTTCTATCAACAGAAACATTTCCCCCACATAACCACAATGCAATCATGAAAATTTTGAAACTAACACTGCACCATTATCAACATATAAAATAATCCATCATCCATATTTAGATTTGTTCATTTATCCTAATAATATCCTTAACAGCAAATGGACACTGGAATCATGGTGTGTATTCTGTTACCACATCTTTTGTTCTCTTTCAGTTCTTGAATGGTTGCTTGGTCTTTCTTTGATTTTCATTACACAGGGCAATTGTTCTGTTAAATGTCCCTCTTTACCCTACTCAGACTAACACTCCCCGAACAGCCCTCTCCCAAGACACCCTGCTCTACTCGGGCTCTCACACCCCATGCCAGGTTACCATTCCTCGTGGACACACACCAAACTCTGCTTGAACTCCAGCCAGGTGGAGTCCTGGCCCTTCTAGCACAAAGGTTGGTTTGTTCTGCACATGTACTGGCTTTAGGGATGAGTTTCTCCGAGAAAGGGAAGTAGCGATTAGATGTCACTTAAGATCACATTGAGCTCTATGACAAATAACTTAGTATAGTTAGATATTTGCAAATTTATGCTCAGAAATAGGGTAGAGATGTACTGAGAACACTGAGACCAATGACCATACCTAAATTAATCACTAAAGTTAAGGGAAAATGAGGCACTGTGTACCTTGGACTAAAGCTAGATGCAGTACTCTGTGGGGTCTGGCTAGCAGCACAATATCCAAAAGTGGGCAGGAAAGTCAGAACGGGTTTACCCACAGCCCCATCCCACCCCCTTTCTACCCCCAAAAAGGAGGAAATATGGTAGTAGGTGGTCAGAAAGCCTCAAATGCCCATTGAAGTAGTTCAGGCATAAAAGAGAAACACTTAATAAAAATAACCAGCAAGTGTCTTAATATGGGAGAGGGATCATTGATCTTATACATTTTTGGAAAAATTCGTCTGGTCTAAATAATCATGTATTGTTGATCACACATTATTACTTAGACCATCAAAGTCATGAACTTGTGATTTCTCTTGCCAATAGTGAAGCTGAGTCCAGACAGGTTTTAAGTAATTGATGTTGTGCTGCCATAATTTGGTTGAGTTTAAAATGCCTTCCTTACTAACCAAAACTATTTTAATATATTTTAAACACAGAGAGGGTATCATAATTTTAATTATATTATTTCATTTTTAGAATGACAGTAGTAATACATAAATAATTTATGGAGAAAGTACATAGATAAAATATATGCCTATATTTTTTATAAGCCATACTTATACAAGCCATTGAAAAACCTATTCTAGCTGAAGATAGATTTCCACCATTAGTCATTCATTTAATTTTTTGAAAAGCATCACTGATGCTTAAGATTTGGTTCTTTTGTGTTCATCATCATGTCATTTTTCCATTGTATTTCTATAAAGATATGTAAGCATGAAGTAGATTCCCTCAATACCTTTCTCTATGAAACTATCAAGTGAAATAAGACAAGGACAGATAAATGCCACATCTTCTCATTAAATATGGACACTAAAAGTGTTGATCTCATAGACACAGAAAATAGAGCAGAGATTATCAAAGGCTGGGAAGGACAAGGGAGAGTGACATAGAGGATAGATAATCAGAAACCACAAACAGTTGGATTAGAGGAATAAGTTCTAGTGTTCTATACTACAATACACAGACTACTGTTAACAACAATTTATTGCATATTTCAAAATACCTAGAAGAGAGGATTTTGAATGCTCCCAATACAAAAAAAAAATGATAAATGTGTGAGATGATTGAAATGCAAATTACCCTGATTTGATCATTGTGTATTAGAATATTGGAAATATCACATTGTACAACAGAAATATGTGCAATTGTTTTGTTAATTGAAAATAAAAATGATATCACTTTAGATTTGAAGAAAAGAGATTCACTCATGTCTACATTTTTGCCTTTTGCCTTTTGAGGCCTCTGAATACCAGAAATAACTACATGCACACTCATTTGTGCCAGGACACATGCAAGCACATACATTCACACACATACACACACAATTTTTTTTTTAAGATTTATTATTTAATTTGAAAGAGAGTTACAGAGAGAGAAAGGAAGAGAGAAAAGGAGAGATGGAGAGAAAGAGCTATTTCTTCCATCTACTAGTTCACTCCCAAAATGGCTGTAATGGTTGAGGCTGGACCAGGCCATATCCAGGAGCCTAGAACTCTGAGTTGACCATGTGAGTAGTGGCCACATGGGTAGCAATCACCTGGACCATCTTCCACTTCTTTCCCAGGTGCAGTAGCATGAAACTGGATTTAGCAGGCAGCAGCTTAATCCCTGTGCCACAATGCCAGCCCCACAATTTTTTAAAGACATCTATTTATTTATTTGAAAGGCAGAACAACAGAAAGAGAGGGAGAGACAGAGATCTTCCATTTGCTGGTTCACATCCCAAATGGATTCAACAGCCAGGTTTGGGCCAGGCTGAAGCCAAGAGCCTTGAACTCCATCTCAGACTCTCACGTGTGTGGCAGGGGCCCAGGTACTTAGGCCATCTTCCACTTCCTTCCAAGGTGCATTACCAGAAAGCTGGATTGTTAGCAGAGTAGCTGAGACTCAAACTGGCACTCTGATACAGGATGCCAGCTTTACCTGCTGCACCAGTACTGACCCCTATACAACTTTTTTAAAGAACACTTAGTACCCATGTCACTTAGAATCCAGAACTCAATACTCACATACAGCCTGATAACACTAAGCATCTACACTTACTAGTAATTCTGTCCAGGCCCTCAAGAAAGACTTTTCCATATCTCTTCCCTTAAATCTCCCTCCCCAAAAGTGTGCCTATGACATGAAGAAGATATTGCTTTGGTATGTGGCAAATTTGAGCTGCAGAGGAAGGAGAAAAGACACATCAATTAACTTGTAAGTCCTTTCTAGGAGACAGCATGAATGCAACAGAATCTTCCATAATGAAGTATCATTTCTCAATAGTACCATATGCTTATACTCTTGCTTGTCATTATGTAACAAATAGTGATTCCAGAGGTAAATAAGGATGGCATTCACAATAGTTTCTCAGGGAGGCTGAGAGATATTTTGATACTAGATAACTTGTTCATTCTTTAATCTATATTTATGTTAGTCTAGAAAGTATGAAAGTATGACAATAAAGTCTTAACATTGTCATCCAGATTAACATTTAAGAGCAGAACTGCATATTATTTTACTTTTATCAAAATATTAGTGTTTTATAAATAACAGTTCCAAAATAAAATGTTGATCATACTTTTATATAAATAATTTTGAATCATATTTAATAATCATTAATAATAATATGTGTTTTGCCTCTAATTTTTGTGTATAATATATAGTTAATAATTCATTTTTTGAAAAGAAAATTTTTAACACAGTTGAGTTCCAATAAAGCTTTATTTACAAAAATAGGACATGGACCAGATTTGACCCATAGGCTGCAGCTTGCCAACTCCTACTTCAAATCACTTCAAATCTACTTCCAGGCATGAGTGACAACCAGATTCATTCACTCATTTTAAAAAACAAGAGGACTATATAAATAAAATATGAAAAACATAGTTTTCAGACATTGGACAATAGATAGCATAGGATAATGATCCCTGAGAGAATCAAAAGTACCACAATGAGTTCTATGATTGGTCTACTACAACGAGTTCTATCTGGTCTACTCTGGAGAGAGTTTCTAGTTTGCAGCGTGAGGAAGAGGCCCAGACAAGTGTTCTCACTGAGGTGGTAAATAAGAATTTGCAGTTCAGAGAGGCAATTAGAGATTTGCAGGGCAAAATATTTAAGAGATTGTTGCCCAGATAGTGGGAAAGAGACAGAGACAGAGGAACAGAGATAGGCATGTATGAAAATGTCTGCTAGAGTCTTCCGACAATTTGGGTCTCTCTCTCTCTCTCTTTCTCTCTCTCTCTCTGTGTGTGTGTGTGTGTGTGAAAAGTAACTCAAGACTGGGAAAAGGACACCAGAAAGGATCATGTAGGCTGTCTCCATGGCTGACACAGGGTTAAGAATATTTCATTTTTCCGCTAATTGGAGACCTCTAATTGCAAAGACCCCTGAACTCCGGGATCACTGAGTAGAGTCCTCATGAGAATATATAAGAAGTCTTTTAAAAATTCATGGCAAACACATATTATGGGAAAAAAAACTATGCATGATTTTAGAAGTTTTTTGCACCAAAATAAACATATTTAAATACTATTTTTCCACAAACTTTTTGAAGTGTCCTGCTATCTTTAGGATGACATTGTGCCAACTAAAAAGTCTGATTCACCCATGTTAACAAAGTTTAAAACAAAGTCTCATGAGAATCAAACAAATTCTAAGGAACTTAACCACATCCTAAAACAAAATCCAACTATACTTAAAAGACCAAATCCAGTACCCAGTAAGGCAAAATTTACTATGTTTAGAATACAATCAAAAGTTACTTGGCAGGAATGGATATTTGGTTGTAGTCATCAAGAGGCCTCTGGGGACTCTTATCCCATATAGGTAGGTACCTAAGTTCAACTCCTGCTTCCTGCTGGGCACATCCTGGGAAGCAGCAGGTGATGACACAAGTACCTAGGTCCCTGAAACCTCATGGGAGACCTGGGTTAAGCTCCAGGCCCCTGATTTGGCCTGGCCCAGCCCCTACTATTGTGAAGATTTGGAAACTGCACCTGTAGATGGAAAAGTCTCTATCTCTTTCTCTTTCAAATATTTTCAAATGCTTTTAAAATTTATTTTAAAATTGTTTCTTAGCTAAAATTTTAAAATTAACAGGCTTACAAAAAAAGGAGGAAAATAGGATCCATAAATAATATAAAAATAGGGGTCAGCATTGTGGTGCAGTGAGCTAAGCCACCACCTGCAATGCTAGTCACCCATATCAGAGTGCTTGTTCTAGTCCCAGCTGATCTGCCTCTGATCCAGCTCTCCGCTATTGTTCCTGGTAATAGGATAATCAAAGAGTAGTATCCATAGAAATGCATTTCATGTACTCAAGAATGTAGAGGAAAAGATGAAGATTATGAAGGAAATGAAAGATATCACAAAGAATGAAATTCAAGGCCGGCATTGTGATGCAGTGGGTTAAGCTGCCACCAGCAGTGCCAGCATCCCATATGGGCACTGGATCAAGTTCTGGCTGCTCCACTTCCAATCCAGCTCCCTGCTAATGCATCTGGGAAAGCAGCCAAAAATGACCCAAGTGCTTGGGTCACTCATGTGGAAGACTCAGATGAAGCTTCTGGCATTGGCCTGGCCCAGCTCTGGCCATTTGGGAAGTAAACAAGCTGATGGAAGAGTCTCTCTCTCTCTCTCTCTCTCTCTCTCTCTCTTTCTCTGTCTCTCTCTCTCCCCCTTAACTCTACCTTTCAAATAAATAAAATAAATCTTTAAAAAAACAAATTCAACTTTTAGCGATAAAAAATATAATACAAAGAGTCTTCAGAAAGTTCATGGAGATGCACATTGTCATTTTATTCCAAATCCATCAGTCTTTGTTGGAAGAACCCTTATGTCTGAAGTGATAAATAAACTAGATAGGATTAATAGTACAGACGATATTATAGAAGAAATATTAAAAAATTTGAAGACATAGCAATTATCAAAATGAAATAGAAAAAGACTAAAATATAAATGAGCAGAGGATAATGACATTGTCTGACAACGCTGAATGGTCAAACATATCTATAGTTATGATCCCAGATGAGATGGGGGTAGTGGACAGAGATAGAAAAATTCTGAAAAAGTATCAGGCAATGTGACACAACAGGTTAGACTGCCTCTTGGAACATGTGTGGCCCATATCAGAGAGCTGGTTCAAATACCAGCTACTCTACCTCTGATCCAGCTCTTTGCGAATGTGCTTGGGAAGCAGCAGATGATAGCTGGAATACTTGAGTCCATCACTCATATGGGAGACCCAGATGGAGTTCCTATCTCCTGACTTCGGTGTGCCCCTACCTTGCTATTGTGGTAATTTGGAGGAATTAACCAAGGGATGGAAATTCATTCATTTCTCTCTCTCTCTCTCTCTCTCTCTCTCTTTCTCTCCCTTTCTCTATCATTCTGCTTTTCAAATAAATATATAAGTAAATAAATGGTTTTCTTAAATATTGAAAAACACCTGCACCTTTTCAAATTTGATGAAAATGATAAAGTCACAGATTCAAGAAGCTCAAAAAATTCCTAATAAGCTCCAAGATCAAAACCATGCCAGAGCACATCATAATCAAAAGGCTGAAAAATAATGAGAAAGAAAAATCATAAAAGCTGTCAGAGAGAGCCGGCGCCGTGGCTCAATAGGCTAATCCTCCACCTTGCGGCGCCGGCACACCGGGTTCTAGTCCCGGTTGGGGCGCCGGATTCTGTCCCGGTTGCCCCTCTTCCAGGCCAGCTCTCTGCTATGGCCAGGGAGTGCAGTGGAGGATGGCCCAGGTGCTTGGGCCCTGCACCCCATGGGAGACCAGGAAAAGCACCTGGCTCCTGGCTCCTGCCAGGATCAGCACGGTGCGCCGGCTGCAGCGGCGGCCATTGGAGGGTGAACCAGCGGCAAAGGAAGACCTTTCTCTCTCTGTCTCTCTCTCTCACTGTCCACTCTGCCTGTCAAAAAAAAAAAAAAAAAAAAAAAAGCTGTCAGAGAAAAATAAGACATTATGTACAAAGTAACAACATTTAAAACAGCAGCAAGTTTTTTTCAGAAATCATGCCAGCCAAAAAACAGCAAGGCAGCATCTTTACAGAACTGAAAGACACAGTTCAACTTAGAATTCTATGCCCAGAAAAAAAATACATTAAAAGCAAGCAAAATACTTTTCTATTAAAAAAGAAAGTCAAGGAAGTCCATTGTCAGGGGACCCATGATACAAAAAATGCTAAAGGAAATTATTTAATAGGAAAGATAATGATACCAAAGATATACCAAAATAAATGAAAAGCACAAGAAATGGCAACTATATGATTAAGTATGTGATAATGTTAATATGTTAAACCAGTAAATGCATGAGCAAAGATGTTCTCATAAAAGCTCTTTATAATGTAATTGGCTGCTTATGATAAATATAATAGCAATGTACATGGTGTTTAAAACAAAAACTTATGAAAATTACTGCACAAAGGACAGAGAGTGGAAATAGAAGTATATAATGTAATATCCTTACACTCTACTTTAAGTGATATGTAATATTTTGAAAGTAATATGTTAAATAAAGATGTAGATTGTCAACCCTAAAGGAACTACTATAAAAACAAAAAATAAGGCGAAGAGGTATAGTTAATAAGCCAGTCATGAAGATAAAGTGACTAATAATTTTTAAAAAGCCCTTTCAACTTCCCTCCCCTAAAAAAAAAAAAAAAAACAAAAGAAAAACATGAAGGAAAAGGAAAAAGGAAAGGAGAGAACATATGGACAACTGGAAAACAAATAGCAGAATGGTATCCCTGTTATACTGATAGTCACATTAATTGTGAATGACCTAAGCTAAGCACTGCAATTAAAAACAAAGATTGTTGTTAGAGAGCAGGTCATCTAAACTCCCATCCAGGCTGTTGAACCACAAGCAACCAAGCCTGTGTGGAAGCCCCAAATTTAAAATGAGTGATGTTGAGAAAGCAAGATTTTCGTTCAGAAATGCACCCAGTGCCACACTGTGGAAAAGGAAGGCAAGCACAAGACTGGACCAAATCTTCATGGTCTGTTTAAGTAGAATACAGGTCAGGCCAATAGATTCTCTTACACAGATGCCAGTAAGAACAAAGACATCACCTGGGAAAGGACACTCTGATGGAGTATTTGGAGAATCCCCAAAAATACATCCCTGGAGCCAAAATGATCTTCACTGGTATTAAGAAGAATGAAAGGGCAAACTTGATAACCTATCTAAAAAAGCTACTAATGAGTAATAGTTGGCCACTGCGTTATTTATTATAAAACAGGAACGTCTCATAACTTTTTATGTGCACCATAATTTAATTCTATATATACCAGAATTCATATCATGAATGGCTAACAGAATATTTTTGTTCCACAGTCTAAGATTGCCTTGTGTGATTAAATAAATAGGATTGAGTTTATTGAAATTTTGGTAGTAATTCCAGTTCAGTAACTGCCCTCCCTATTTTCCCCTTCTAAGAAATGATTGGACTTAACTAATAATGTTCAACTTTTTGCAAAAATTGTGAATGCCATCCAAAAACCTATTGGGAGATTGGATTTCTATTTAAATACTGGGAAATTCACTTCACTGTCTCAGAACCGAGCAAGACTTCCTTGTGTTCTTTATCTGCTAAAGGCAAGAGCTGGGATCCGTAGAAATGTCTACTTCCTATTTCTGATCTTAGCTGTGTCAATCATTTTAGTATGGTTTATGTATATTAAGTAAAGGATATTTAACACTTCTCACATTTTATAGATAATCTTTAAGGTCAGGTGTTTTGAAAGTCAGCATGACCAGTAGAGTAACAAGTTAGACTTCACTTTTGAATTCTTAACTACCTTAGACTAAGTTATAATTCAGGATTGTCTATTAACAGCTATTTGGAAACACATAAAATTGAGAAACTACTGTATATTTGTGTTTATTATATGGTGCTTTTGCCAACTCATTAGAAGGACAAGGTAGAGGAGATATACCATCAGTACAAAATTTCTAAATTATGTTATCATAAGACTTTAGAAAATTAAAAACAAAATCACAATCATGAAAAAATCCAGATTGTAAGTTTAGATTAAAATGTAAGGTCTAATTATATGCTGATGCAAGAAAAATCACTTTAATATAGAAATATGTATAAGTTAAAAATAAAAGAATGTAAAAAATACTGTGTAAACACTAATCAAAAGGAATCATGAGGATTTCTTAAAGTTGATTTCATAATAAAGAATATTATGACGAACAAGATCATTTTTAAGTCATAATCAAGTTTCAATAAACTTAAACTACATTTTTTTAAAAGTTCACTTAATTATTTTTTATTTATTTGAAAGATCAGCAGAAAGAGAGAGAGAGATTGATCTTCCGCCTGCTGGTTCACTCCACAAATACCAACAACAGCTGAAATCAGGATTTAGGAACTCCATTTGGGTCTCTCTCTCATGTAAATAAAAGAGACTACAGAACTTGAATGTTTACCTGCTGCCTCACAGAGTATACCTAACAGGAATCTGGATTAAAAGTGGAGGCAGAACTTGATCCCTGGCATTCTATTATGGGATGCAGGCATTCCAAGTGGCAACTTAACCTATTGTAATGCAATGCCCACCCGCTTAAACTATGTTCTTTAACCTTGATAGGTTCCAATTAGAAATCAATAACAAAAATGTACCTGGAAAATCTCCTAGTATTTGGAAATTAAACAACAAAACTTTAAGTTATTATTATTAGTTGAATGTAAATTATGTGAAAGCTTTGATTATAAATCAGAGCTCATTTTCATACAATAGAATAACTTCTAATATTCTTAATTTATCCTTATATTGTTTGGTAAAGCTCTGCATTAAAGATTTAAAGACTTGAGACAAATATTCAGACAAATTAAATAGAACATTACTGAAACAAGTGTTATTCCTCTTGTGTATTATAAATTGCCATTAAATCTCTCTTTCTCTCTCATCTCTCTCTCTCTGAGTATGTGTGTGTGTGTGTGTGACTCTTTCTCTCTCAGAGAGAGGGAAAAGAACTCATAACTTATTAAGAGCAGACTGATTAAGCAATACCAACATATTGCTGAGCTGGTATATAATAAGACAATACATGTTTACAAAGTGTATGTTTTCAACATTTAGGGATTCTCTCCAACAACTACCTGCAGAGAAATTAAGATACGATTTCAATGTCCTGAATTACTTTATGGGAAAGAAAGAGAGAAATTCAAAAACATTTTTGGAGTTGCTTCTACAATAAAGATTATTCAGATATAAGGAGATCATATCCTTCCGGAAGAAAAGCATCTCATTTATTATTAGAAGATCCATAAGAAGATAAAAATGTCCAATATTTAATTTATGTCTTCAGATTCTATTTGTAAAAATGTTTTACTATAACTATGAATTCCTAAGAACAATGTATCAACTGGATGTGAACTAGTATGCATTAGTCATTTATCATATTTCAAGCATCATATTGCTTTTTATGTAGAATGATTTATTTGCTACTCCTCAAAAGTGTTTTATGAGTTTGGTTTTAGAGATTTAAAGCTGAGGCAAAGAGATTTAGTAAATAATTTGCTCAAAGTCATACAACGAGTAATTGGTAGAGACAGGAATCCAATCCAGTTCTCTAGGACTTCAATATTCAAATTCTGTAATTTGAATGATAAAATATAACAGATTTTTTCTTTTCTCTATTTCTTTCTTAATCATTTAGCTTCTCTTGCAGCCATCTGGAAAGAATAGAGCCTTTTGGACACTGGATCCTTTGATAAAGTACTGGTTGCTCTAAGTGGCTCAAAAATGTGAATGAAGTATTCAGACATTTGTCAGCCAGACACCATGGTCTCAAGTAGATGAATACCATGTGTAGATATTAAGCAGCCAGTAACTCTAATGGAATTATTTTTAACAAGTGAAAAGTTTTGTAACTTTTCAAAGAGTATTGCTTTACAGAATAACGTCTAGTGTGAACTTTATAAAACATGAATGCTTAGCTTTTAGTCATGAGCACAAGGTTTAACACGATATAACCTACCTTTGCACAGTTAGCACTATTAGCACTAGGTATGATGTCGACTTTTTTTTTTAAAAAAAAGATCTATTTATTTATTTGAAAGTCAGAGTTACACATAGAGAGAAGGAGAGGCAGCGAGAAAGAGAGGTCTTCCATCCGTTGGTTCACTCCCCAGACGGCCGCAATGGCTGGAGCTGTGCTGATCCATAGCCAGGAGCCAGGATTTCCTCCAGGTCTCCGATGTGGTAAAGAGGCCCAAGGACTTGGGACATCCTCCACTGCCTTCCCAGGATATAGCAGAGAGATGGATGGGAAGTGGAGTAGCCAGGAATGGAACTGGCGCCCATATGGGGTGCCAGCACTGCAGGCAGCAGTTTTACCTGCTACACCACAGTGCTGGGCCCACTATATAATATTTCATTACAGCAATCTACCAATTTATATGAAGGAACTTGAAAAATTTGTGAAAAATAAAATATAGATTAATTTTGGTGCAAAAATATTTTTTTGCAATCCTCGGCTCTTTTTTTAAAAAAAACTTTTTTTTTTTTTTTTTTGACAGGCAGAGTGGACAGTGAGAGAGAGAGACAGAAGAGACAGAGAGAAAGATTCTCCTTTTTCCATTGGTTCACCCCGCAATGGCTGCTGCATTGCGGTGCACCGAGCCGATCCAAAGCCAGGAGCCAGGTGCTTCTCCTGGTCTCCCATGCGGGTGCAGGGCCCAAGCACTTGGGCCATCCTCCACTGCACTCCTGGGCCACAGCAGAGAGCTGGACTGGAAGAGGGGCAACCAGGATAGAATCTGGCGCCCCAACCGGGACTAGAATCTGGGGTGCTGGCACCTCAGGCGGAGAATTAGCCTATTGAGCCGCGGTGCCGGCCATTAAAAAACTTTTATTTAATAAATATAAATTTCCAAAGTACAGCTTATGGATTATAGTGGCTTTTCCCCTCATAACCTCCCTCCCATCCGCAACCATCCCATCTCCCACTCCTTTTCCCATCCCATTCTTCATCAAGATTCATTTTTAATTATCTTTATATACAGAAGATCAAATTGGTATATACTAAGTAAAGATTTCAACAGTTTGCACCCACGCAGATACACAAAATATAAAGTACCATTTGAGTAGTAGTTTTACTGTTAATTCGCATAGCACAACACATTAAGGACAGAGATCCTACATGGGGAGTTTAATAGAGCAAAAATCTTTTGCAATTGTATACATGAGAGGTCTTCAAAAATTTGTAGAAATGTGTATTATGAAAAAGTATGCATTGATTTAAAATTTATTGCACCAAAATAAATTTATCTTTTAATTCCACTTTCCATGAACTTTTTGAAGTACTGTCATATGTACCAACAAAAGTGTAGTCATTCTCCTGTGTTGAACCTATAGATTGTTTCAAATATTCTGCTACTGCAATACTATCATGACTATGTTCTTTCACTATTTTTTTTCTCTTTCACACTACGTCTATAGGCTAGAATCTTCCATATTAAGTTGATTGGGTAAGCATAAAACAATTAAAGATTGTTGATACATATTTTAAGATTAATTGTTCAAGTATTTGTGAAAATGTACAGTTCTACTTAAGATTTTAAAGTCAGTAATCTGTGTGGATTTTGATTTTTTCCCCGAGTGCCTGATGAGCGTTTCTATTATTCCATGAAAGACTACTGTTTTAAAATGAAACAGTTCTTCTCAATAAAAGAGTTTTAGTAAGCTTAACTAAATACTTAGAAAGTACAATGTGTTAAGTGAAACCTGGTATATAATAAATAATGATATTTATGGAAGACCATTTTGATGACTAATCTGTAATTTTCTCAAAGAAAGCATGCACTGAAACAAATTCTTTTGGTTACTTCCTCAAACAACCAACACAATGAGGAAAATGGAGGAAGTGTTCCATGAACACCATAAAAAGGAAACCTGAACAACCAATGCATAAACTTGCAGAAAGGACAACATTAAAAAACAAAACCAACAAAAGAAAACGCCTTCCAGTATAACCTGAGACACATGAAAAGCAAACACGAGAGTGAACATTACTAAATCTTCAAAGAGATAAACAGTGCATTTGAACTTCATCATGACTTACAAGTACTTCTTTGAAATTGTGTTGGTGCTGCTGGCCTCATCTACTATCTTCTCCCTAAAACTGAAACGGGTTCCCTTCCAACAAAGAAGAATGAACACAAGGAGTTTAAAACCCTGGAATAATTTACAAAAGTTGAGAATCCAGCAATGTCTACCACACAGGAATGATTTCCGGCTTCCCCTGAAGTCTGTGAATCCTCATCAGTACCAAAAGGCACAAGTACTGGCTGTAATCCATGAGACACTTCAGCAGATCTTCAGCCTCTTCAGAGAAAATATTTCCCTGGGTGGTGGGGAGAAAAATGACTTGGAGAAATTCCTGATTGAACTTCATCAAGAGCTGCAGTACCTAGAAGGATTCATGGAACTGGAAGCGAAGCAGGAAAGTGGAGCCTTGGGTAGTGAGATCCTTAGGTTACAGATTAAAACATATTTCCTGAGGATCCGTGACTACCTGGAAGCCCAGGACTACAGTATCTGTGCCTGGATCATTGTCCAGGTGGAAATCAACCGATGTCTCTTCTTTGTGTTCAGACTCACAGAAATGCTGAACAAAAAGAGCTAGATCCTTGAACAGTGTGCAGCAAGAGCTGACTACAGTCCTGAAAAGCATGGGGTACGTGGAGGAGCAAGGGACTTCTCTAGACGTAATTATTTCTCTTTATCATAAAATGATAGTACTGCCTTGGTGTTTTGTGTATATAAATTTGTGTTTCTGTATACAAAAATGCATATATTTACCTATGTTTTAAGACTTCATATTGTCTTGATTTTGTAATGCAATTTTATATTTTCTACCCTTTAAAAGTTGTTTATTAGTAAAAATAAATTAATTAATATCTCATTACTGATTTTTCAAAAGAGTGTATTTTCATAAAAGTTGGTAGGTAGATATAATTAAATAGGCCTACAATGTAATAACACTTTATTATAGAACATCCATTCCAATAATTTCTTTTTTTGCCAGCAATTAGTAGAGGCAATGAAAAATACTCAAGTAATTTGCATTGCACCATTTGAAAAATAGTATTACATACTAAATATTTATGTTACAAGGGGCACAATAGAAATGTTGCCAGATAACATGAAAATTTTGCAGAAAAATATACATAAAAGATATTCAACCTCACTCATAAAAACACAAATATAAATTAAAATTAAGAATGTGCCATTTGTAATCAGGTAAAAGTCCAAAGTTTTATGAAATAAAAGGAAACACTTTCGAACCAGCAGACAGAATCAGTCTCTCTTTCTCTCTCTATTCCTCCCCACACACACATGCACAAATAAATAAATTTAAAAATTAAAAACAAAACATTGCTATGAAGACCTTGGGGAGAGATGATTATTATAATTTATCAGTACTCTGGAAACTGAGACAGTCACTATGGAGCTAATTTTGTGGTATCCACCAAAATGACATGTGCATTATAGCCTTTGATTCATCAATTCTAAGCTTGAGAATGCAATCTATAAAAATACTTGCACATCTATGTGAAATGACTTATCTACTATATTACTCAATGTGGCATTACTTATAGTGTCAGGAGACAGGAAACCACTTGAATCTTCTTGTTGGAGACAGTTAATGTAGCAGGGTAGGGAAGCTTTCTTGTGTCAAGGGACATTTCGGTATTTATAAAATCATTCATGGGCCTCACAAAATTATCTATTTAAAAGCTAACCTGCTGGGGCCAGCACTGTAATATAGCAGGTAAAGCTGCTGCCTGCAGTTCTGGCATCCCATCTGGGCACTGGTTGGAGTCCCAGTTTGGAGTCCCAGTTACTCCATTTCTGATCCAGCTCTATGCTATGGCCTGGGAAAACTGTGAAAGTTGGCCCAAGTGCTTGAGCCCCTATGCCCATGTAGGAGACGTGGAAGAAGCTCCTGGCTCCTGGCTTTGGATCCCCTCAGCTCTGGCCATCGTGGCCATTTGGGGAGTGAACCAGAGGATGGAAGACCTCTTTCTGCCTCTGTGTCTCTATAACTCTGCCTTTTAAATAAATAAATCTTTAAAAAAAAGTCAACTGATCAATCTCTTAAAAAATTAAAAAGCCTGCTATAGATTTATTGAATTTCAAGTCCCACCTGTGGTTGCCATTGCAGGGCCAGACCAAATTATTTTATGGGCTGTACATTCCCCACTTCTCAAAAGGAGCACAATTCAGGTAAAGAAGAGTAATAGGGTAGAATTACTCTTAGGTGTTTAATTAATGCTATAACTAGTACTCAAATAGTATTTTACACTTTGTGTTTCTGTGTGGGAGCAAAATGTGGAAATCTTTACTTAACATATGCTAAATTGATCTTCTGTATATAAAGATAATTGAAAATTAATCATGATGTGAAGGGGAAAGGTAGAGGGAGTAGGAGAGGGGAGCGTTGTGGGTGGGAGGGAAGATACGGGGGGGAGGAGGCTATTGTGGTCCATAAGCTGTACTTTGGAAATTTATGCTCATTAAATAAAAAAATAAAAATAAAAAATAAAAAAGAAGAGTAATAGGGGTCTTTCTGTACTAAAAAGATGAAAAAAATAGGCAATATCAGAACAGTGGAAATAAAATGCTATATTTGGGATAAATCCATGAAATAAAGTTAATATGTGTACTCTCTGTGCATGAATAAATAAAGATATGAGAAAGAGATTACAATGATTATATTGGAGGGAAGGAGGGTAGACTGAGGGAGGACAGGGTGGGAGAGTTTTTGGGGAGTCTTTTTATATTTTAATTTTGAATTGTGAGTTTTACAAATAGAAATGAATTAATATGTGTCTAATGAGTTAGAATTATCAGAAACATGCATGAGAGAGCCTTTCTGAGGAAGGGGAGTGTTAGCTCAAGGTTCTATGAAACAAGACCGTGCCATTTTGCCCTTTGTTGAGACGGCTGGAAGGAGAAGGGCTGAAGAGAAGCCTATCCAAGGCACAGAGATGATCGTCCTGGAAGATGCTGGAGTTGCCAGGAGCTCTCAGAAATTATCATTGAACAAAAGCAGGGGGAGTGACTGATGCTGAGAGAGACTTGATGACTTTCCCTTTCTGGCCCAGTGTAAACAACACATCCTTGGCCCCAAGCTCCAATGCTAGTTCTACTACTTTGTGTCACGTTCTTTCTCAGATTCATTGCATAATTTGAAATAAGTTATTACTGAATGTTAAAGCTTTCTGAGCAAAAAAACCAACACATTACAACATTCCAATTCAGTTTAATTAGAGTATGTGATCGTGCTAATGATTAGCTGATACTTCCAGACTTTTTTGAAATTTTATTTAAGGTATACAAATTTCATGTATTTTATATATACAGATTCAGGATCATAATGATACTTCCCAGCCTACCCTCCCTCCTGCCTGTTCTTTCACCCTTCTTCATCCTAAATTTGATTTGCAAGGGAGAAGTAGGATCCCAAAAGAGAGCAAAACCACCAGCAACAAATGGAAGGGGCCAGGAAGTAAGGCCAGCAGTCAGGACTTTACATTAAAGCCCAGGGTTTGACTTGTTTACCTTCAAGTTCACTCAGAGGTAACAAATTGGAGAAAGGACAAATATTTACCACACTTGAGTAGCCAATACAGGTCACTTTGCTTCTCATGATCTATAGAATCTGGTTGTTTCTTCTTTTCTTGAAAACAAGGAAGTTTTCAGAACCAAACCCTTTATTCATTATTCAAGTCTCAAATAACCTTACAAGGTACTTTCTATTATTATCCTCTTTTCTCAGGTGAGAACACGACTTTGAAGTTGAAGTAACATGCTCAAACTAACAGCAAACCACAGAGCTAGCAAATGCCAGAGCACAAATTCCATCCCGATTTGACCTGACTCAAAAACCTGCACTGTGTTCTTGATGTTCTAGAAATTGCTAACCTGAACAGCATTGTGCAATATAATTGCAAAACAATTATATCTCTGATGTAATAATTTGCCCCTGGCTTTCTTTACTCACCTTTACAATGTTCTCTGCATTCTTGAACTGAAGAAAGAACATTTCTCCTCTTCTACATGTTTCTTTCTTAAGAACTGAGAACAGAATGGAGGAGATGTCAAGTGGAAACTTACAGCAACTAACACTCATATTTAGAAGCCAAAACCAATGCTTTACAAGCTAATGCTTTACAAGCTAATTCTTTCTCAGCCATTTAGCTTCATTAAGTTGATACCCTGTTTGTGTAACTATTTCAATGCACAAAAATAAGAATTGCTTGCTTTGGGGCCAGTGTTATGGTGCAGCAGGTTAAGCAGCCACAGGTGTGTGTTTGAGACCCAGCTGCTCTGCTTTTCATCCAGCTCCCTGCTAAGGTGCTTGAGAAAGCAGTTGAAGATCATCCAAGTCCTCAGTCCCCTGCCAACCAATTGGAAGGACCAGATGGAGTTCCTGGCTCCTTGCTTTGTGGCCATTTGAGGAGTGAATTCCTAGATGGAAGATTTCTCTCTTTCTCTGTCTCTGTCACTCTGCCTTTCAAATAAATAAATTTTTTAAAAAAGAATTGCTTTCTTTTAAATGCATATGTCCTTTCAAATCTTTAAAACCAGAGTTTTAAACTTGGAGAAATAGTTTGGAAGCATGTGGATGGGTTTTGCATACAGGTAAGTTCAATTGTACTCATAGGCTGGGTCCCCTGAGTTATCCTTGTTCATCCACATGTATTGAGCTGAACAGATTACTAAGTAAAAAAACAGGTTCCAAAATAGAAAGCATGGGACTAGGGTTGTGGCACAGCAGGGTAAACTGCAGCTTACACTCCCAGCATTCCATATCCAAGTGCCATTTTGAGTATTCGATGCTTCCCTTCCAATCCAACTTTCTGCTAATACATCTGGAGTTCAGGCAATTTGAAGATGGCCCAAGAACTCAGAATCCTGCCACTAATGTGACCAGATGTATCCCTAGCTTCTGTGGCCCAGCCGTGCTTTTGCAGCCAATTGTAGAATGAAATGGCAGACAAAAGATTTCTCTCTCTCTCTCTCCCTTTTGAATAAATATATACAAAAATATTTTTAAAAAGTAACAAACATAACTTCATATTTTCTACAAAATATGCATGAAAAATGTTCGAAAAGAAATACAATAAAATGTTCACAATAGTATTTTCTGAGGAATGGCATTTCCATTCTCATACTTTTTTTTGGATTAAATATTTCCCCTATTTTAGAACAAGGAAAAAGTAAAATTATTTACTTTTGAAATTCAGAAAAAGAACAAATATGATACCTTGTAGAAACCTTGTAGAGATTTGTCTGAGAATGCTGATCACCTACTGTAAATTAAGCCCTGCCTCCAACATACATCAGAATCACTTGTAGATTTTGTAAACACAGATTGCAGGGACCTACCCACAATATTTGTGATCTAATAGGTCTGTGGTGGGGCCTGAGAATTTGCATTTCTAATAATTCACAGATGCTGCTGATGCTGCTGGTCTTGTGACTTTACATGGTAAGCCACAGCTCTAGTTTCTTGGTAAAACAGATAAAGGTATAGTTTCCTTGCGCTTACTATTTTCATATTTTCGGTGTCTTCTGGAGAGAACTGAGCACCCTAGAGAGGAGAGAGTTGATGAGGACAATTTTTGTTTCCTATCACTGCCTTTTCTCAACCAATCAGTCATTTCCTTCTCAAAGGATTTATGAGGAGAAACTATGAAACCTCAGGTGCACCTCATGACAATAGTTGCCTTTTAAATAAAATATTCTAAACTGAAAATGTTTTTCCTTTAAGTTTCTGACCCTCATACCTTGTAGTTAAGTGAAGTCAAAACCACAAATATAGCAGTAGTTGATTGGACCAAAAAGGTGCTGTGGGCACAAAGAAAACCAGTCTCTGAGATACAAGGGATGGCAAGGTGAAAGTTGGCAAACAGCCAGGAGTCTTTTCTACTGAGATGGATAAATGGTAATTGAAGAGATTGGGGGACCATCTGTGGAACTGCCTTTAGCTGCAGTAAGTCACTTAGCTAAGTTTTCTTCCTCTTCTTGGGTCTGCCTATATCTAAGGAATGATCATGTGGCAATTCAAAGGCTCAGACCTCTTTCTCTAGCTCTGAAGGATCATCCCAACTTCAGAGGCCCCCTGAGACTGGCTAATCCCTCTGTGTGGCTGCACTGCTCAGCTTTTCCTCTGCTCAATCCTCCTGCGTTTGTTGATCCCATAGTAGTCAGCAGGTCTTTAGCCTGTCAGCACAGAGGATATTGTGTTATTTGGAAGGAGACTTGGATGGAGAAATTTCTCACTGGGTCTTCATATTATAAATTAGTTCTTCATTTTATAGAATACCATGCAGCTGTTAAATTCAACTATCCACTCATATCCAATTTTTTCTCAGTATGCTGAGTGAAAAAGAAAGTTATAAAATAATGATTACTTTAATGAAGACTGATGTTCTTATTATTCCTGAGAGGATTAGATGGGTAGAAATGAGATCTTTAAACTGCCTCTTAATTCATGCAAGCTAGATATCTCTTTTTCTATTCTTCCTATGTCACGTCTTAAAAGATTTATTTATTTGAGAGGTAGAGTTACAGACAGAGAAGGTGAGACAGAGAAAGTTCTTCCATCTCCTGGTTCACTCTCCAAATAGCCAAAATGGCAGAAGCTGGGCCAATCTGATGCCACGAGCTTCTTCCGGATCTCCCATACAAGTACAGGGGCCCAAGCACTGGAGCCATCTTCTGCTTTCCCAGGCCATAAGAAAAAGCTGAATCAGAAGAGGAGCCGCCAGGACACAAAGCAGTGTCCATATGGGATGCCAGCACTGCAGGCAGATGCTTAGCCTACTATATCACAGCACTGGCCCCACTATGTCAATTTTTTGAAGCAAAGAGAATTTATCTTAGCTCAGTCTTTACCGCAGTTAGTACAGTACTGGAATGATCCATGCCTTTGTATCACCAGGTGACCATGTGGAGGAACCATTTCACAGAACTCTATGAAAAGATATCGATATAACTCAAAATTTTAGATACAATTATATTTTTCTATTACTACATAAATACGAAAATTTTAATGTTACTCATTTAATGAATAAAAGCATTGTTAGTGCACTATAAATAAGTAAAGTTATTCTTCGAAGCTTAGATATTCTTTACTATCCTGTTTTTCATAGTAGTTTATGGATCTATAAAGCATATACTGACTTTTTTCTCTAGCATTGTTTTAGATTTTGGAGCAGTGCCTATGCACATCATGATATTTCCTTATTTTCACATTAGATAAAATATTTCCTCTAAATTGGACTCTTTAACTCAGTATTTTGCTTCAAGTTTACCTTTAGCTGATCCAGCAATTGCTGCATACGTTAAGCCAAAATCATTTCAAGCCTTGGTATTCCAATCAGAAGTGACACTCTTGGATGAAATTAACATGAAGGAGAAGCTCCTGGAATTCACCTTATGGAAGAAAGACATTGAGAAAAAGTTTCTGGAAGGAGTGAGCAAAGGTCTCCTGCCTGCAGAGATTATGAACCTAAATCAGAGGTCTACCAAAAAGATGTTTTGGATCGTCCTGTGGAAAGTCCAAGCACATTGTGATGTTATAGGCTAACCAGGCTAGGAGACCCAGAAGATTATGAACCTATTTGATTCTGTAGCTTACTTGCATATATTTAAATATATTCATTTATTTCATGTGGCTTGGGAAGAGTAAATAAATATTACATAGCATTTGATAAAATCATCTCTCATGGTCTTGTGGAAAACCCATAATTTTGGTTTTAAGTGCAAAGATTCAATCAACATATGCATATTTGTATTTTAACTGGAGGTAATATATTTGAAATATATCAATGTGTTTTATGTGCTTTGAAATATGATTTTTCTCTAGTAGTTCTTAAATTTATTTCCCAATTTCTTTTCCCTAGGGAAGAACTTGAGTATACATAGCAAAGGGGAGAAAAACAGTAGGAAGAGAGAGAACAAAGGTAAGATGTGGAATAGCAATATCCTCACTAACTCCTCTTAGTGAAACTTTGGAGATGGGAGGGCTATGGGAATTCCAGATGAGTCCAACACTGGGGTCTTGCTCTTGGATATTCAGGGCCCTGCTTGAGATAACACCTCTAGCAGACAAAGGATAATATGCAGCTTCCATAAGGAATTGCTATGTCAGTCCCTGTGGGCTATGAGTGAGATGGGTACACACAAGAACCTGTCCATTTTCTTTGATATTTGATGTCCAAGTTTGCCACAGATGTAAAAGTTAGAAAGGAGGGTCACATATAGGAAATTTATTCAAGCTAAAGGAGGATATATATGACTTCTGCCCACATTTTATTAATAAAATTGAGTCATGTGGCTCCAACTCACTGCAAGAGAAGCAGTCTTGCTGTATGTCCTTTTGAAAGGAGCCAAACCAATGTATTTTATAATAATTTCATCCAGCTCAAAGTTAAAAATCTTTAGGTCTCCTGGAGTTCTTTTCATGCTGCTGGATGTGATGCTGTGTAATCTGAAGACAGGATGATCACAACAACAAAGCTTCCATTTAAAGTAAGTTTGAATGGGAAACAGTAATTTTTTTATCCTACTGCCAGACACTGTGAAAGGTAGGGGATTTCCATGGATGCTGTTTTTGCTCTCTAGGATGAACTTTCTTTTTCTTCTCCCCTTCATTTGATAACTGACATTTATTTGATACTGGTTATGATCTTTGGCCAATTTAAGAAAGGCTTTGGAGGTGGGTGTTTGGCATAGTAGTTAAAACACAGCTTGGGATTCCTATGTTTAAGTCCTGGCTCCACTTCTGCTTTTAGCTGCCTGCTACACTAGTCTCAAAATGAAGTTTGCTGGCTTTGTAATTTCTCACTTGTCCTGTCAAAAATTATTCTTAATGTTTGAAATTTCTCATTTTTTCACTTATCCAAGAGACTTCAGTGAATAATCTTTATTTATTTTATAATAATTGAACAGAGTTTTGAGCATCAGTATTTTAAAGATTTTCTAGGTAATTCTAAAGTGAAGTCATGGTAGAAACAATTGCCCTAGGAGAATATATAAAGCAACTGTGAAACAACTTATTCCTGTTTTAATTATCAGCCTTCTCAGGGATCTGCTCCTCATAAGGGTGTTTTGTGGTCACCCAGAAGAGAATATCAACCCCTAACCAAAAACAGTGTGAGTGACCAGTGATGCCCAAATACTCCAGAGAAACAAAGCAAAGGCACATCAACAGAATTGACACATGTATTTTATTTATTTATTTATTTATTTATTTACATGCATTTCATAAATAAAACATTAGAAGCATACTAATTTTTCCCACCAGACCTGCCCTCCCACCCACTTTTCCACCCCTCCTCCTCATCCCTCTCTGGTTCCCTGTCCTGTTTTTCGCTAAGATCTATTTTCATTTAACTTTACATACAGAGTTCAATGCTTACTATGAGAAAGAAGAAGAAAAAGGAAGGAAGGAAGGAAGGAAGGAAGGAAGGAAAGAAGGAAGGAAGGAAGGAAGGAAGGAAGGAAGGAAGGAAGGAAGGAAGGAAGGAAGGAAATGGAAGGAAGGAAGGAAAAGGAAGGAAGGAAGGAAGGAAGGAAGGAAGGAAGGGAGGAAGGAAGGAAGGAAATAACAACAACAAACAAAAAACTGTTCCTCAACAGTCTAGACAAGGGCTGTTTGAAGTTATTGCATCTCAAAGGTTATTTGGCTTACAGTTTAAAAACTTGCCATGGGACCCCAAATTACCTTAAGATGGCTGGTAAAAATAGCAGCTTAGGTGTTATAGATAGCTTAGGTGTTATAGGTGTTATTGATAGGGTTAAGTACTGAAGTGACCATATAGTTAGGATCAAGTGTTAAAGTAATCATATAAATAGGACTAAGTGTTTGGTAATAATAACAGAATTAAAAAGGAGTGAATGCTCCAATGTGGGAAGCAGTCCATAGAGCAGACTCATAGAATGACAATTACTTTAAGTAGAACTCTGACCTCAGAATCAGCCCTTAAATTGTACCCTTAGAAGTAAATCTGTAGGAATGTATGCAGAACTATATTTCTTTGCACTTACAAACTTCATACATTTCACAATTAAAACTTTAGGATCTTGGTAATTCTTCCCATCATGCTTGCCCTCCCACCCCTTTTCCTCTTCCCTTTCTTATTCTCACTCTTACTTTTTACCAAGATCTATTTTCAATCAATTTTATACATATATGGTTAACTCTATATTAAGTAAAGAGTTCAATGATTAGAATGAAAGAAAGAAGATAAGAAAAATATGATAAAGGAAAAGAAAAGAAAAAGAAAAAGCTGTTCCTCAACAGTCAAGAGAACAGCAGTTCAAACTCATTACTTCTCAAAGTGTCAATTTCATTTCTACAGGTTACCTTTTAGGTGCTCTATTAGTTATCACAGGTCAGGAAGAACATATAGAATTTGTCCCTGGGAATGGCTTATTTCACTAAGTATGATGTTTTCCAGTTACATCCATTTTGTTCCAAATGACTGGATTTCTTTTTCTTTTTCTTTTCTTTTTTTCTTTTCTTTTTCTTTTTGCTGTGTGGTATTCCAAGGTGTAAATGTCCTATAATTTCTTTATCTAGTCTTCAGTTGATAAACATTTGGGTTGATTCCATGTATTTGATATTGTGAATTGAACTACAATAACCATGGAGGTACAGATAGCTCTTTCATTTGCTAATTTCATTTCCTCTGCATAGATTCTCAGGAGTGGGATGCCTGGGTCATATGGTAGGCCTATATTCAGATTTTTGAGGTACCTCCATACTGCCTTCCATAGTGGCTTTACCAATTTACATTCCCACCAACAGTCAATTAGGTTACCCTTTTCTCCACATCATTGTCTGCATTAGTTGTTTGTTGATTTCTGTATTAAAGCCATTCTAACTGGGGTGAGGTGAAACCTCATTGTGGCTTTGATCTGCATTTCTGTGACAGCTAGAGATTCTGAACATTTTTTCATGTGTCTGTTGGCCATTTGGATTTCACTTTTGAAAAATGTCTTTTAGATTCTTTGCCCATTTCTTAATTGGATTGTTTGTTTTTTTTGTTGTTGAGTTTCTTGATCTCTTTAAATATTCTGGTTATTATTCCTTTATCAATTGTATATTTGCAAATATTTTCTCCCATTCTGTAAGTTGCCTCTTCACTTTACTGTTTCTTTTGTGGTACAGAAGTTTTTCAATTTGATGTAATCCCATTTGTTGATTTTGGTTTTTATTGCCTTTCCTCTGGGGTATTTTCCAAGAACTCTTTGTCTATGCCGATGTCTTGTAGGGTTTCCCCAATGTTCTTTAATAATTTCATGGTATCATGTCATAGATTAAGGTCTTCAGTCCGTGTTGAGTGGATGTTAGGGAAAGATGTAAGGTAGGGGTCTCGCTTCATGTTTCTGTATGTGGCGATCTAGTTGTCCTAGCACCATTTGTTGAAGAGACTGTCATTGCTCCAGGGATTGATTTTAACTTTTTTGTCAAAAATAAGTTGGTTGTAGATGTTCAGATTGATTTTTGGTGTTCCATTAGTCTATTCATCTGTTTTTGTACCAGTACCAGGCTGTTGGATTATAGCTGCCTAATGTAGCAGGTCTTGAAATTTGGTATTCTGATGCCTCTGGCTTTGTTTTTGTTGTACAAGATTTCTTTGGCTATTCAATGTCTCTTGGGTTTCTATATGAATTTCAGCATCATTTTTTCTATATATGAGAACAGTATATCCGGTATTTTGATTGGTATTGGCATTAAATCTGTAAATTGCATTTGGCAGTTTGAACATTTTGATGATATTGATTCTTCCAATCCATGAACATGTAAGATTTTTCCATTTTTTGTGTCTTCTTCTATTTCTTTCTTTAATAATTCTCATCATAGAGATCTTTTGACATCTTTGGTTAAATTTATTCCAAAGCATTTAATCTTTTTCAGTAGCTATTGTGAATGGGATTGATCTTAGATGCTCTTTCTCAATTGAGGCATTGTCTGTGTATACAAAGAATATTGATTTTTGTGTGTTAATTTTATATCCTGCTACATTTCCAAACTCTTCTATGAGTTCCAATAATCTCTCAGTGGAGTTTTTAGGAACCTCTCTCTATATAGGATTATGTCACCTGCAAATAGGGATAGTTTGGTTTCCTCCCTCACAATTTGTATCACTTTCATTTATTTTTCTTTCTTTTTTTTTAATCCAATTCTGGCTTTCTTTTTTTATTTTTTTTAACTTTTATTTAATGAATATAAATTTCCAAAGTATGGCTTATGGATTACAATGGCTTCCCCCCCATATCGTCTCTCCCACCCGCATCCCTCCCCTTTCCCACTCCCTCTCCCCTTCCATTCACATCAAGATTCATTTTCGATTCTCTTTATATACAGAAGATCAGTTTAGCATACATTAAGTAAAGATTTCAACAGTTTGCTCCCACACAAACATAAAGTGAAAAATAATAGATGATTTTTAAAATGATGATGAAATCAGATCAGACCTATTGTCATGTTTAATCCCAGTGAGAGTCAAGTTGGGAATTGATAATTTCTTTTTTTTTTTTTTTTTTTTTTTTTTTACAGAGGATCAGTTTAGTATACATTAAGTAAAGATTTCAACAGTTTGCACCCCCATAGAAACACAAAGCGAAATATACTGTTTGAGTACTCATTATAGCATTAAGTTTCAATGTACAGCACATTAAGGACAGAGATCCTACATGAGGAGTAAGTGCACAGTGACTCCTGTTGTTGACTTTACAAATTGACACTCCTGTTTATGGCATCAGTAATCTCCCTATGCACCAGTCATGAGTTTCCAAGGCTATGGAAGCCTTTTGAGTTCACTGACTCTTATCTTGTTTAGACAAGGTCATATTCAAAGTGGAGGTTCTCTCCTCCCTTCAGAGAAAGGTACCTCCTTCTTTGAAGACCTGTTCTTTCTACTGGGATCTCACTCACAGAGATCTTTCATTTAGGGTTTTTTTTGTTGTTGTTGTTGTTTTTTGTTTTTTGTTTTTGCCAGAGTGTCTTGGCTTTCCATGCCTGAAATACTCTCATGGGCTTTTCAGCCAGATCCGAATGCCTTTAGGGCTGATTCTGAGGCCAGAGTGCTGTTTAGGACATCTGCCATTCTATGAGTCTGCTGAGTATCTCGCTTCCCATGTTGGATCACTCTCCCCTTTATTTATGCTATCAGTTAGTATTAGTAGGTACTAGACTTGTTTATGTGCTTCCTTTGACTCTTAGTCCTTTCATTATGATCAATTGTGAACAGAAATTGATCACTTGGACTGGTGAGATGGCATTGGTACATGCCACCTTGATGGGATTAAATTGGAGTCCCCTGGTATGTTTCTAACTCTACCATTTGGGGCAAGTCAGCTTGAGCATGTCCCAAATTGTACATGTCTTCCCTCTCTTATTCCTACTCTTATGTTTAACAGGGATCACATTTCAGTTAAATTTCAACACTTAAGAATAACTGTGTATTAATTACAGAATTAAACCAGTCATATTAAGTAGAACAGACAAAAAAACTACTAAGAGGGATAATGTATTAAGTTGTTCATTAACAGTCAGGGCTATGCTGATCAAGTCACCGTTTCCCATAGTGTCCATTTCACTTCAACAGGTTTCCTTTTTGGTGTTCAGTCAGTTGTCACCGATCAGGGAGAACATATGGTATTTGTCCCTTTGGGACTGGCTTATTTCACTCAGCATGATGTGTTCCAGATTCCTCCATTTTGTTGCAAATGACTGGATTTCATTGTTTCTTACTGCGGTATAGTATTCTAGAGTACATATCCCATAATTTCTTTATCCAGTCTACCGTTGATGGACATTTAGGTTGGTTCCAGGTCTTAGCTATTGTGAATTGAGCTGCAATAAACATTAGGGTGCAGACTGCTTTTTTGTTTGCCAATTTCTTGATGTAGGCTCCAATTGTTATAAACTTTCCTCTTAACACTGCTTTTGTTGTATTCCATAAGTTTTGATATGTTCTATTGTTGTCTTCATTTGTTTACAGAAAATTTTTTATTTCACTTTTGATTTCTTCTATGACCCACTGTTCATTCAGGAGCATGTGGTTCAGTCTCCATGTGTTTGCAAATGTTCTGGGGGATTCCTAAGCTGTTGATTTCCAACTTCATTCCATTGTCATCAGAGATGATACATGGTATGATTTTGATTGTTTTGAATTTGCTGACACTTGCTTTATGGCCTAGCATGTGATCAATCCTAGAGAAAGTTTCATGCACTGGTGAGAAGAAGGTATATTCTGCAGCTGTAGGATGGAAAGTTCTTTAGATATCTGTTAGGTCCATTTGGTCTATAGTGTCAATTTACTCCGTTGTTTCCTCACAGATTTTCTGTCTCGTTAATCTGTCTATTGTTAAGTGGGATAATGAAGTCCCTCATTACTATTGTATTGGAGTCTATGTCTCCCTTTAAATCCATTTGTTTTAAATAGTCAATTGCCCTGTAATGAATACATACATGTTTATAGTAGTCCCATCTTCCTATTGAATTGATCTCTTAATCATTATATAGTTCTGCACATTTGATCTATGGAGTCTTTCCTGTGAGCATGGTTCCCTCTGTTATGAAATACTATAGGTAAACCATGAGCTTGGGGGTTGTGGAGAAGCACTCTGTAGTTGCCAGGGCCTAGCCACCCTTTCTCTCCTGTTATGCAGTTACTGTTCTCTCAGACTCAGCTCCCAGGTAGGTTTGTTTTCTCTGGTTAGGTCTATGGATCATGGGTGCGCAGAGCCCCTGCCCACTGCAGCCCCATTCATTTCTCTATGGTTGTGGGTGGGTAGGAGAATCCCATAGGCAGTGCTTCCCCAACTCTCCCATTGCTGGGCAATTGGCACAGTACAGCTTGCATGGAAGGGGAAGGAAGCCCTCGCTGTTTGGGTTGGGGGATGAGGTGACTCTCGCTATTGCTGGGCATGTGCACAGGAGGTGGGGGCAGTAGCCACCTGCCTGCATGCAGAAACAAAAAATGACATGTCTCTGCTTGTAAGTGGGGGAGGGGGCAGGGGAGAGAGGTGTGCCACCTCTTCCCCATTTATTTATTTATTTTTCCTCTTCCCACCTCTGCTGTTCCAGGGGGCTCATATTGAACTTCAAAAGCAGTTCACCAAGCTCTCCTTCCTGCTGTTATCTGCAACACCATGGGCCTGTGGATTCCCTTCTCACCTGGTCTGCTGGGGCTGGCGTCCTCCTCCCTGGGTCCAAGTATTTGTTATTTTGTTGTTGTTGTTGTTGTGTATTTGCTCTTTTGGCACAGACTTGGACCATCTTTATTGCTTTGCTGGGTTTCCTGCTGGGGATTTTCCATGGCTTTACCTTATGAGTATACTTTCTCCCCTTTTTAAATATTAATTTTGCTGCATGTTAGTTGGACTGTCCTGTCACTATTCTGCTGTCTTGGACCCCCAATACATGTATTTTTGAATGATTCACTGTAGTGCATAGCAATAAAAATAATAACTATGAATAAATAAAATGGATGATGTCACAGACATAACATTGAATGAAAGAGTTAGATATGAAAAATTAGTTAACTTTTTAAAAATTTATAAGATGCTCAGAATCTGACAAAACCAATATGTAGTGGTAAGAGGGCACAGGAGTGGCTAGATAAATGGGGTCGGCACTGTGGCATGGCAGGTTAGGTCTCTGCCTGTGATGCTGGCATCCCATAAGGGTGCCACTTGGAGTCTGAGCTGCTCCACTTCCAATCCAACTTCCTGCTAATGTGCCTGGTAAAGCAGTGTAAGATAGCCCAAATGCTTGGACTCCTGTACCCAGATGGGAGACCTAAGGAAGCTCCTGGCTTCGGATTGGTCCAGCTCTGGCCAATGCAATCAATTGAGAAGTGAACCAGTGGATGGAAAACCTCTCTCTCTCTCCTTTTCTCTCCCTCTCTACCTCTGTAACATGGACCTTTAAATAAATAAAAATGTAAAAGAAATCATGTGATGTTCATTAAGAGGGCACAAGAGAGCCTGCTTTGAACTAAAAAAATCATATCATCTGCACATTATAAATTTGGATTTTTATTTTAGTCATAATCTTTTAAATTTGTTCTTATTTCATCACAATATTAATTATTACAGAGGGAAACAGGCAATATTGCCTTTCAACTTAATTTTTAAAAAGAATATTCTTATTTATAATTTTTCTTATTTGAAAAAAACACACTTGATCTTATTCACTCATATCTGATTATTTCTCTTTAGTCTTAGAAATGATTGAATTTTTCTTTACAAATATATTATCAAAATATTTGAAAAGTCAATTTATTTTTTAACTTTCCTTTTTAAATTTTATTTAAGTTATACAAGTTTTATGTATTTAATATATACAGATTCAGGAACATAGTAATATTTCCCATCCTATGCTCCCTCCCACCCATGCTCCAACACTTTTTCCTCCTTCCTCTCCTATTACTACTCTTAATTTTTACAAATATCTGTTTTCAGCTTACTTAATACTCATAAGGTTAATCCTACATTAACAAAGAGTTCAACATATAGTATGAAGAAGAAAACACTCTTCCTCAGCAGATGAGACAGGGCTGTAAACAATCAATTTTCAACATGTTCATTTCACTCTAATACATTTTATTTTGGGTACTTTATTAATTACCTCAGATCAGGGAAAACATGTGGTGTCTGTCTTTTGGGGATTTGTCCATTTCACTAAGTATAATGCTTTTCAGTTGTGTTCATTTTGTTGAAAAAGACAGGATTTCTTATTTTTAATAGCTGAGTAGTACTCCATAGTGTATATATGCCATAATTTCTTCATCCAGTCACCAGTTGATGGACATCTGCGTTGATTCAATATCTCAACTAATTTGAATTGAGCTGCAATGGACATGAGGGTACAGAAAGCTCTTTCATATGCTTATTTCTTTTCATTTGGGTAAAAGTCAGTTTATCTCATGTTAAATACTATGAATATAAATTGTTTGAATTTCACAGTGTTTGTATAAAAAACCAATGATACTGATTGCTTTATCAGTTTGAGTAACTAGCGTAGAAACAATTTGCACAAAAATCTTCTAAGATTTAAACAGCAAGGGGCCAGCGTTGTGACGCAGTGGGTTAATGCCCTGGCCTGAAGTGCTGGCATCCCATATGGGTGGCAGTTTGAGTCCCGGCTGCTCTTCTTCCCATCCAACACTCTACTATGGCCTGGGAAGGCAGTGGAAGATGGCCCAAGTCCTTGGGCCCCTGTACCAGTGTGGGAGACGTGGAAGAAGCTCCTGGCTCCTAGCTTAGGATCAGCTCAGCTCTGGCCATTGCAGTCATTTGGGGAGTGAACCAACGGAATGGAAGACCTCTCTCTGTCTCTACCTCTCTCTGTAACTCTTTCAAATAAATAAAATAATTCTTTAAAAAAATTTAAACAGCAAATATATTTATGAGAATCTAGAATAAGTAAATAATGCAAAAATAGACTTTAAAATGTAAGTTTAAATGATGATATTAGCCTGATAGTAGTTCTAAATGGTTATTTACTATCCAATATAACCCTATTAGACCTTCCAATATAATTGTTTTTTAAAGAAATTGAGATTTTTCCATCCTAATTTTAATAACAGCTTTGTCCTTAGATGCATCTTTGCTGAGTGTTTGCTAAAAACAAAAGCCCCAGTTATGTTCATTAAGGATGAACAGAACATACTCTAATATTAGCTAATGAATGCACTAAGATTCATGAATATCTAGTTACCCTAAGCCAATGCATTCTAGAGAGTAATGTTTTTCCACCCTCTACTGGTACAAATTGGAATCCCCTATTTAGATGCAGACAAGTAAAATGGCTTCAAGGTAAAATCTTAATGAAAATTTTCTCTTAAAAACAAAATATTTTGGGGCCAGCGCTGTGGCACAGCGGGTTAAAGCCCTGGCCTGAAATGCCAGCATCCCATATGGGCACAGGTTTGAAACCTGGCTGCTCCTCTTCCTATCCAGCTCTCTTCTATGGCCTGGGAAAGCAGTGGAAGATGGCTCAAGGCCTTGGGGCACTGCACCCACATGGCTCCTGGCTTTGGATTGGCACAGCTCTGGCCGTTGCGGCCATCTGGGGAGTGAACCAGCAGATAGAAGACCTCTCTCTGTGTTTATACCTCTCTCTGTAATTCTGTCTTTCAAATAAATAAAGTAAATCTTTAAAAAAAATATTTTTTTTTGAAAGAGAGAGTTACAGAGAGATGTAGAGACAGAGAGAGAGGTCTTCCATTTGCTGGTTCACTCCCCAGATGGCAGCAAAAGCCAGAGCTGCGCCGATTCGAAGCCAGGAGCCAGGAGCTTCTTCCAGGTTTCCCATGTGGGTGCAGGGGCCCAAGGACTTGGGCCATCTTCTACTGCTTTCCCAGGCTATAGCAGGGAGCTGGATGGGAAGAGGAGCAGCCAGGACTAGAACAGACGCCCATATAGGATGCCGGTGCTTCAGGCCAGGGCTTTAACCAACTGCACCACAACGCCGGCCCCAAAACAAAGTAATTAAAACTAAGTAGAACAGTATGAAAATCTTGAAATGTGTACATTGTCAAATACCCAGAGTAGACATATTTTGGTCCTTTATGAGATTTCTTATTGACATTGTTTACTCCATTATGTCATTCTAAAGTTTTCAAAACTACATATTCCAACTCTGTTTTAAGCATTCATGCCCCCATAGTAGAGTTCAGTAATGACTTCATGCCATTTTCTGAGCAGAGAGCTTTGTGTTCATGCTGTAAGAGAGTTAAATTTCTCAAAGCCAGAAAGAGTACAACATAATCAGACACAAGTAAAGCTCACAGATGCTTAATACCCTAAGTACTCTTTGTGTATTTTTACATGTCAGTACTAGGATTTTTGCTCATGTAGCCCAATAGCTTTTACCTTTCTTAAGCATACACAAAAACAAGTATGAAGACCCCCCCCCACCCACACACACATGTATTCCCATTTATGAATGGCTCATGGACCAATTAACCCAAATTCTCCCTGTGCTCATACATATTCCTACTTAGGTTATCTGTTTACCACTAAACAGTGGAGTGGCACTGACTCCATGCTGCCTAGTTCTCCAGCTCATTCTTCCTGCAGGATTCTGTCCTATGTAGAGCATTTTACCGACTTGGGAAACATGTAGCTATAACACATGAGCTATTTCATGGTGCCTCCTATACTGCAAATATTCCACACATATTTCCATCTTTCTTTATTGATATAACAAAATAGACAAATTTAGGTAACAGGCAACATCAGAACAGGATTGATATGTAATGGATGAGAGTACCCAGGTCTATTACTTAATATCTGTTTTTATATTTTTATTTTTTTAAAGCACAATCACCTCTCCTGGTTCTTATCTAGTCCAATTCTTTTTTTTAATTTATTTATTTGACAGATAAAGTTATAGACAGTGAGAGAGAGACAGAGAGAAAGGTCTTCCATCCATTGGTTCACTCCCCTAATGGCAGCCACGGCTGGAGTTGTGCCGATCCGTAGCCAGAAGCCAGGTATTTCCTCCCAGTCTCTCACATGGGTGCAGGAGCCCAAGCACTTGGGTCATCCTCCACTGCCTTCCCGGGACACAGCAGAGAGCTGGAGTGGAAGAATAGCAAACAGGACTAGAACTGGTGCCCATATGGGATGCCGGTGCCGCAGGTGGAGGATTAACCAAGTGAGCCACGGCACCGGCCTCCTAGTCAAATTCTTTTTTGGTCTGTCACAAAACCTGGTATCATAAAAGTGATTTATTATTTATTTCAGCTAAAGTTCGGTCAACTGCTTTGAGGGAATAGGTAAGGAGGCTAGGGGCCCCTTAATGACTAATTACTTATTCACTTTAACTTACTAAGCAGTTACAGTTTAATATTTTTTTTGGACAGGCAGAATGGACAGTGAGAGAGAGAGACAGAGAGAAAGGTCTTCCTTTTCCGTTGGTTCACCCCTCAATGGCCGCTGGAGCCAGCGCACTGCGCTGATCTGAAGCCCGGAGCCAGGTGCTTCTCCTGGTCTCACATGTGGGTGCAGGGCCCAAGCGCTTGGGCCATCTTCCACTGCCTTCCCGGGCCACAGCAGAGAGCTGGACTGGAAGAGGAGCAACCAGGAAAGAATCCAATGCCCCAACTGGGACTAGAACCCGGTGTGCCGGCACCACAGGCAAAAGATTAGCCTATTGAGCCACGGCGCCGGCCACAGCTTAATATTTATAAATTAAAATATTATTCAACTCATAATTTAGTGGTCAATAAGAAATTTTCTTTAATTCATTGTGAATGTTAACTAAAATGATAAAATTTGTAATTCATAACCCATTCATACATATACCAGGTTTCAAGTTTGTTCCATATTCTGTCATCTCCTCTGTGTACATATGTACACAGTTCTCTAGTAGTAATCACAAACTTATTGTCAAGAACTATCCCATATTTTTTATTAATTAAAACCAGCTTGGGGAGGTCACTTCATTTTAGTTCAAGGATAAAGATCTCTTGCCCTGGACATAGGTAAGAACACCAGCACACAAAAATAGAAATTGCATCTATTTTTATAAAAATAAAATGACTATATATATAGAGAGAGAATATTTTGACCAATAAACATAAATATCATACCCAAAATAAATACATGAACAAGTTTAAAATCTATCAGGCTGGTCATTGACCATCATTCATGTTTCTCTGCTTTTAAGGTCATCATTGTTGATTCAGTCGATGTAACAACTTTTAAAATACAAGACTACAATTAGATTTCATGAGAACCATTTTGTCATTGTTTTGGAAGACTCTAGTTTTCTTTCTTTTTCTTTCTTTTTTCCTTAATTTTAAAGATTTGTTACAGAAGAGAAGGCACCTGCTGATTTCCACTTTGTGACAATTTCTAAAACAAAGGATCTGTATCCTCCCTTCTTTACTTCCTTTTTTATTTTATTTAAGTTATACAAATTTCACATATTTCATATATACAGATTAAGGAACATAGTTGGATTTCCTTCCCACCAAACCCTTCTCCCCCTCCCTCTCAGATTCCCACTCTTAAACTTTACCATGATCTATTTTCAGTATACTTAATGATCATATAGTCAGCCCTACTTTAAGTAATGGAGCTCAACAAATAGTATGAAGAAAAAGAAAACAAAACAGAACAAAACTAGACAAAATACTGTTCTTCTATGGAAGAGATAAAAGCTATAAACAATCATCAGATCTCAAGATGTCTGTTTCAGACCAATGCATTACATTTCAGGTATTCTGTTATATCAGATCAGGGAAAATATATGATATCTGTCTTTTTGAGATGGCTTATTTCACAAAGTATAATGGGTTCCAGTTGCGACTATCTTGTTAAAAAGACAGAATTTCATTTTTTTTTACTGCTGAGTAGTACTCCATATTGTATAGAATATATCATAATTTCTTTATTCAGTCAACCATTGATGGACATCTGGATTGGTTCCATATCTTTGCTATTGCGACTTCTGCTGCAATAAACATGGGGATACAGATAACTCTTTCATATACTGATTTCTTTTGATTTGGATAAATTCCCAAAAGTGGGATGGCTGGATCAAATGGTAGGTCTACATTCAGATTTCTGAGGTATCTCCATACTGTCTTCCACAGTGGTTGCACAAGTTCACATTCCCACCAGCAGTGGATCAGGGTACCTTTCTCCCCATATCCTCCCCAGCATTTGTCATTTGATGATTTCTGTATGTGAGCCATTCTAACTGGAGTGAGGAGACACCTTGTTGTGTTTTGATTTGTGTTTCCCCATGGCTAGTGATTCTGTGAGGCCATTTGAATTTTCCCTCTTGAAAAATGCCTGTTTAAGACTTTCGCCCATTTCTTCGCTGGATTGTTCATTTTGTTGTTGAATTTATTGAGCTCTTTATAGATTCTGGAAGTTAACCCTTTATCAGTTGTATAGTTTGCAAATATTTTCTCCCATTCTGTCAGTTGTCTCTTTACTTTGTTGAGTGTTTGTCTTACCATGCAGAAGCTTCTCAGCTTGATATAATCCCATTTGTCAATTTTGGCTTTGATTGCCTGCACTTTTGGAGTCTTTTCCAAGAAGTCTTTGCCTATGCCAATAGAGTTTCCAGTAGAAAACTCTATGCCAGTAGACTCTCCCCCATGTTCTCTAATGATTCAGTGGCATTGGCCATAGATTTAGGTCTTTGATCCATTTTGAGTGGATTTTTGTGCAAAGTGTAAGGTAGGGGGTCTTGTTTCATACAGTTTTCCAGCACAATTTGTTAAAGAGACTGTCCTTGCTCCATGGGTTGATTTTAACTCCTTTATCAAAGATAAATTGGCTATACATGCATGGATTGATTTCTGGAGTTTCTGTTCTGTTCTATTGGTCCGCAAGTCTGTTTTTGTGTCAGTACCAGACTGTTTTGATTATAACTACCCTGAAATATGTCTTGAAATTGAGTATTGTGATGACTCCAGCTTTCTGTTTGTTGTTAAGATTGCTTTAGCTATTTGGGATCTCTTGTGTTTCCATAGGCATTTCAGCATAGTTTTCTCTAGATCTGTGAAGAATATTGTTGATATTTTGATTGGGATTGCATTGAATCTGTAAATTGCTTTTGGTAGTATGGACATTTTTATGTTGATTCTTCCAATCCATGAACATGGTAGATTTTTCTATATTTAATGCCGCCTTCTACTTCTTTAGTGTTTTGGAATCTTTTGGATCCTCTATATAGAGGATCATGTCATCTGCAAATCAGGATAGTTTGATTTCCTCTTTTCCAATTTGCATCCATTTGATTTATTTTTCTTCCTAGTGGCTCTGGCCAAAACTTCCAGGACTATATTATGTAGCAATGGTGAAAGTGAGCATCCTTGTCTGGTTCCAGATCTCAGTGGGAATGCTTCCAGTTTTTCCCCATTCAGTAGTATGCTGGCCATGAATTTGTCATATATTGCCTTGATTGTGTTATGGAATGCTCCTTCTAGCCCCCTTTTGCTTAAGGTTTTCATCATGAAAGGGTGTTGTATTTTATCAAATGCTTTCTCTGCATCTATTAAAATGATTGTATGTTTTTCACTCTTCAGTTTGTTAATGTGATGTATCACAATTATTGATTTGTGAATATTGAAACATCCCTGCATACCGGGGATAAATCCTACTTGGTCTGGGTGAATGATCTTTGCTACAAAGTGAATACCTCTTCAGATACTGCAGGGAAATTTTGTTACTTGAATGTTCAATGCCTCATTTGCTTATATACTGTATATAACAAGAATGGATGATATTAATACACAAGTCATGAGGTTCTTCTGGAATTAATGTACATTAAATGGTAGAGTATCTAAAATGTAGTTATAATCTCTATAAATATTGGTCATTATTAGCTACAAAAAACTAAAACATAAATAACTATACGTGGAAGGATATGAAGAAACATTTACGTAAAAGCAAAAGCATATGTGGATAATAAATATTCCTGCCTAATTAGAATACCCAATACAATTTAAAATAGAATTTTCAAATACTAAATAAGTTGATTAAATTAAAATTCTTCACATTTGGGAAGGATAACAGGATACCATTGCTATCTGTCAAAATGTGCTAAATGTCATAAAACAATAAAATCAAAATAATAGTAAATGGATCAGTGGGAAAAATTATTTTTGCCTCCTAGTTGTCCTTCCACTTCTTGGTGAACCATAACTTGGTGAGTGATAGCAGGTACAGGAAGAATAATCCAGCATCAAACCAAGCAAACTCTTCTAGTTGATCTAGATTCCTTGGGGCACAAGGAGTGCTAGCTCCAGCCTGTTCCCCAGGGTTTCCAACATGCAAGCTGTCTCAGCAGCAGAGTAGATGCTCACACCAGTACGAGGAGAAGTAGGTCGGCATTATCAACAAAGTTCTCAAACTCTCATACGTCGATGTGCTTACTTATGCAAAGCTAAATATCCCTCCCCTTTGTGTTTGCTGCATCCAGTCTGTCACTCAACATCTCTACAACTTGACACTATCACCACCCTGGGTACTAGATAATTCAATACTGGAAGTAGTTCACCAAAATCAACAACCAAAACTGCCAGCCACATCATACAACATTGGAGTGCAATTTCTTGTCTGTAAACAATTATTTCTTTTCCTGAAGATTCCCACCCTGCTTAAATACTGCAATTTATTCAGTTTGCTTCAGATTAGCAAATGATTTACTTGCGTTTTTCAATTACTTGCTCTCATCTCTTGTTTTGACTACTTGATTGGAATGAAAGGCAAAAAAAAAAAAAAAGCCAATATTTTCAGACACCTAAATGTAAGTATGTAAGTGAATATAAATCTTTTTTTGGTTTAAATCAGTCCCTTTGCACAAATATGATGTCAATTATGTGTACAAATTTTCAGTATGGAAGTCATCATTCATTTAAGCATTTTCAATTATACTCTTCTCAGAACAGAGTTTGAATAAAACAGCAAAATTTGTAAATTGATATGGGTAAAATGGGGAGTTCCTAGACCATAATGATATAATTTCATCCCTCTTGTCAGTGTGCATCACACTGGTTGATGCCCCTGGAGACTATGAATCCCTGCCTTATGTAAAGAGTTGAACACTTTTGTGTGCCCTTTCCCTATTCATGGAGAGGTCAGGAAATTTTTCATCCCCTAGATCCACAGAACACAAATGTTCAGAAATAGATTCCAATGGCTATGAAGGGACTACATGAATGGCTTTTCTGATCTTTAACTTTCATTTGTGCTCTTATTGATATATCCAATACATGGATATCCAATGATATTCTAATATATAACTAAAGATCAAGTAGTCCTTTTCAGAAAAGTCCTTCTCATACTTCAAGGGAGAAATCTTTCCTTTTATTCTTCTTAAGTATCACCTTGGGCCAATGACCCAGAGTATAAAAACTTTATTAAATTAACCCAGTTAAAAGATGCGGTCAAAAGACTCAATCACATAATAATTCTATTCACATATTACTGTGTGACTTTTCACCTATAACTTGGACCTAGTTGAATGATGAATGGTGATGCTTTTAATATTCATCCACTGGCTTATGGAAACAGTTTTTCAATTTTTCAACATATAAAAATATAAAATTCAAATATCATTGATGTTGAACTGTCTCATCCAGCAGTAAAAATTGATCATTCATAGATTCATGAAATAATTGGGAAAATTCAGTGATTTCATTTAGAGATGCATTTCCAATACATTTTATTTTTGTAGTCCCTAATTGTGCACCAAAATTTATGGTGTAGCCATGTTTTATTCAGTTGTGGATAAAATGTTAGATTTTTCAGGTCCAAAAGAGAACTTGTTCCTGGAAACTAACTTCAGATTTGACCAAGAATTATAATAGGTAATGGATAAACTTCCTGAAGAACAGAGAGAGGCATCAAAAAGAAAAAAAAATTGAAAAAGAGTTTCTTCCAGAGATCAAAATATGTGACTAATCTAGGAAAATTCTCTTCTCTTCACACTGCTTGTCCAGTAGTGCAGTAACGTGTGTTCCCCATTTATGCCTGCTGTGAATGGAACCCTTTGTTATGATTGTCCTGTTTTCAGACTGCACAGAACCACATGCAGCCACTGTGGAGAGAGGGATCCTCACCAGCAAAGTTTCTGGACTTTGAACTTGATGCAGTTACCAGATAATATTTTTGGTGTCCACTCCCTCCCCAAAAACAAAAATAGAGTTTACCTGCATGAAAGAGAAAAGGGAAAAAAATACCAGCTATCCTGAAGGGCTCTCCACAGCAGAGTCAAAGCTATACCAAAGGGATAATTGGAAATATTGGAGCAAATACTGAGAAAGGGACTGACTGTAATGCCTGAATGTTAAATGCCAAGTCATTGGATAACTTCCAATTCTTCGTCTAAACTAATTCAATCTGGAATTAATCAACAAACCCATTTCATTTCCCTCCTGGGCATATAGCTAATCTTTACTTCCTTTGTAGATAGTTAGAGCCAAATGATTGTATTTTTAGTAGTACAATTCAGGCAAAATGATGTATTGCACTCTTTTGAATGGCACATATACACTTACCATGGGTAGCTCCTTTATTTTATATCTAACCTTTGGCAAATTTGAAGTCAGCATGTTGAAGAAGGCTTAGTAGATGGAAGGAGCCTTGCTGGAGTCCAGCTCCAGCCAGTCCAGGTGTTCCCAAAGGTGTGAGAGGTGTTGGCTCAGGAAGAAATGAGAGACACTCACCGCAAGGCTGAAGGCAAGGCTCTGGCTCTCGAGCACCAGACTTTATTTTTATATCATAAGTCACATAATGATTCTTTCTTCTTACAATAACAAGTCTGTTGTCCATTTTCTTAGAGCCATTGACCTTATATTTTATGTTGCCTCTAGATTCTATGTCTACATCTAGTTACATTTTTTTTTTTTCAAGGGCATATTCAGAGCATGGTTTACAATCGTAGACAGGCACGAGATTAACAGGCTGCTCACACAAGCCAAGGCCTGGAGTGCTGCCGTGCTATGCAGAAATTGGTTATACAAGCTAGAATATTACTTCCTAATCTAATCTTTACTAGAAGCCATAATGTTCAAAGCAGGCCCTTTTTTAAATGTATTCCCTCTTTTGCAGTTCTTTCTGTAACTCTTTAATCTCTTTATTGTACTTATCTAAAGGTTCACTTAGATCTATTCCACAGTTTTGATCTACTAACCATTGTAGTATTTGTAGCACATATTGAATTAAAGCTTTAGTAATATTTATTTTTTTAAAATGGGAAGTATACACTTGGGAGCCTGTTGCCTTTTAATTCTTTTCCACAAATGGCTCAACCTTGAGTAAAGCATTAACCCCTTCTCCTACAGTAGCATTCTGCTTGATTAAAATTCTGTAAAGCAATGGACATTTGGGGAATTATGAGACTAAGCACTCTTCCCTAAAATTAGAAATACAGCAATCATTAGCAGGGCCACCAGGAAGCTCCGGCTTTCTTATGCAGAGTGCAATTCCCAACAAACCTAAAACCACCAAGAGGACTGCAGCTGTCCTTCTCATGCCTTCCTGAGACAGACTTTGTGCTGTGACCTTGTCAGCCAGCCGAAGTTGCCTTGGCCTCATACTTTGATTGACTTTATAGAGCCCAACCCCTCCTCAAATGTGGTCCATCATGGGAATTGTTTGTTATAGAAGCTGTCATAACATAACATGCATACTTGTGTAATACACATAATATTTCAATAATGTCCTGAAAGTCTAGGCATAAGATTTCTTGCTTTTGGGTTCAGCTTAGATTCATCTGAGGTCATAGTTTATGTAATCATTAATATTCGTAAACCAATATTAAACCAGTTTTCTTAACCATCCACCTGTACAAGCACATTAAGTTGACTTCAGTTATCTTTGTTATAAATAATGCTATAGTGAATAAATTTCAGCATTCATTTGGGCAGCTGGATGAACAGAGTATTTCTGTTAGGTAGACACCCCTGCCATATGTGCTGGATCTAATAGTTTAGAATTTTTCACAGAGGTAGCAATAATATTTGAAAATTTTATGCTTTCACCAAATTTGTGTGTGTACCCTTAACCCATCAATCATTTTGTTGTTGTTTGCCAAATTTTATTTACTTGGAAATACCATGATCAGGGCTGTTTAACCTCGTGATTAAGACAGTGGTTAAGATGCCTGTATCCTATTTTGGAGTACATAGGTTCAATATCCTACTCTGGCTCCTGGCTACATCTTCCTGCTGATGCAGACTCTGGGAGGCAGCAGTAATAGCTCAGATAATTGGATTCCTTCCACTCACATGAAAGACCTGGACTGAGTCCAGTTCCTGGCTTTAACCTTGGCTAAGCCCTAAAGGGCTTTGGAGGATTGAAACTATGGATGGGAGTGTTCTGCTTCTCTCTCCCTACCCTACTGTCCGTCCCTTCCCCCTTCTTACTCTCCCTCTCAAACATGATCATTAGGAAGACTGATTATTTTGTACAGGTAGATTTTACACTCAGAAGTATTTTTGCTTTTTCTAAATCACCTCTTTATGTTGTTTTGCCCAAATTTTTATTGGTCTCAAACTTTCTTGAACTCTTTCTTTATTGGAAATCTTAATACTCCATATTATGAGGTTTTTTGCTCTCATATCATTTAAATGATGATGCTTTGCTGGGCAGATCCTCGGTAAATTAGTGTGTTGCTCTATTCCTTTATGGTCTTAGGATCTCAAGTTGCTCAGCTTTTTAGATAGGCTGTTGTTCAAGAGGTATTCTAAAAATGCCGATTAAATTCACTTAATGCGTGGTTCTATTCAGTTCAACTGTACCCTTACTGATTTTCTGCCTGATGGACCTATAAATTAATGAAGTGGGATGTGGAAGTCTCCAACTATAATGGGAACTTTGTTTCTTTTTGCAATTCTGTAAATCTTTGTTTCACAAACCTCGATGCTGTTAGGTTCCTACATATTAGAATTCTTACATATTCTGGAAGAAATGACCCTTATTATTCTGTAATTATCGTATTCACCCCTGAAAGCCCTTTTTGTTGTGAACTCTTCTTTGTATGAAATTAATAAATCTATTCCTTCTTCCTTTTGGTCAATGTTCAATCATATATATATATATATGATATTATGCATTTGCTGTAGTCATAGATTTTTACAGCACAAAAAGTGAACCTTAATTTATACAGATGAAAAAAATCAGACACTTTGGAGGTCAGCCCTAGTGGTTGCAGGCATTTAGGTAGTAAAACAGCAGATGGAGAATCTCTGTCTGTCTCTCTCTTTCTCAAATTGATCAATCAATCATTTTATTTTATTTTATTTTTATTTATTTGACAGGTAGAGTAATAGACAGAAAGAGAGAGAAAGAGAGAGAGAGAAAGGTCTTCCTTCCGTTGGTTCACTCCCCAAATGGCTGCTATGTCCAGCACTGCGCTGATCCAAAGCCAGGAGCCAGGTGCTTCCTCCTGGTCTCCCGTGTGAGTGCAGGAGCCCAAGCACATGGGCCATTCTCCACTGCCCTCCCGGGCCACAGCAGAGAGCTGGACTGGAAGAGAAGCAACCAGAACTAGAACCCAGCACCCATATGGGATGCCAGCACCGCAGGCGGAGGATTAACCAAGTGAGCCATGGCGCCAGTCAATCAATCAATCATTTTAAAAATGACATAAACAACCCATAAATGAATAACACATAAAAATGTCCTTAAAATCATTGGTAATTAGGAAAAATGCAAATTTAAACCACAATGAAATATGACATTAAACTAACTGGAATCCATGAATTAAAAGCATGGATAGTAACTGCTATTAAGAATTTGGAGAAACTGAGGTGCTCACACTGGTAGAAATATCAAAAGTTATAATTTTAGAAAATTGTTTAGTGTAATAAATACCTTATATCTCAGAATTTCTGCTCTGTACCAGTTACCTATGAGGAATGAAAATATGTGAGTATAGGGACTGGCACTGTGGTGTAGCTGGTAAAGCCTCTGCCTGCAGTACCAGCATCCCATAAGGGCTCTGATCTGAGTCCCAGCTGCTCCACTTCCGATCCAGCTCACTGCTATGGCCTGGGAAAGCAGTAGAAGACGGCCCAGGTCCTTGGGCCCCTGCACCCTCATGGGAAACCTGGAAGAAGCTCCTGGATCCTGCCTTTGAATTGGTGCAGCTCCAGCCATTGCAGCCAGTTTGGGAGTGAACCAGTGGATGGGAGACCTCTCTCTCTCTCTCTCTCTCTCTCTCTGCCTCTCCTTCTCTCTCTATGTAACTCTTACTTTCAAATAAATGAATAAATCTTTGAAAAAAACTTGCACTGTGCACCATAAAAGTGTACAAGTATTATTAAAAATATATCTTCATCTGTTTTTTGTCCCATTAATTCCTTTAAACCGAATTCTGCTAAAGCCACCAATGACAGGTATTTTCAATAACAGATATGTTCATGGGATAGTTCAATCTGATCTTCCCTGGAAGCCTCTCTGTCTTGTGGACACTGTTCCTCCCTTTTTGTTCTGTCTTCACTGGCCACTCCAGCTCAGTGCCTTGCATGCTCCTTCCCCATCCTGCCTTTAAGCATGAAGGTCTGTAGCATGGCATTAAGTCCCCTTCACTCTCTGCTCCATCTGTGAGTGACCACATCACCTTAGTACCAGGCATACAATGAAGAATCTCAGTTGTTACCTTCACCCATGGCTTTTGATGTTCATCCTAGACCCCAGTACCCAATGACCAACAAGATTTCTGCAATTTGTTTTCTGAGACTTTGTAGGAAGGAGGTCTACTATTGTTTTCCTTCTCAGCATAAGCAGTGCTTTAAACTTCTGGTGTGATCACACCATTGTGCTTTATTTTTCTTTGTACTATTTCATACAAGGGAAATTAATACAGTGCTTATGCTGCTTTTGGCATAAAAATAACACTCGTAACACAGCAGGAACTTTTTTTTTTTTAAGATTTATTTTATTTGAAGGTCAGAGTTGCGGCAAGAGAGGGAGAGACAGAGAGAGAGACAGAGAGAGAGAGAGGAGAGAAGTCTTCCATCTGCTTGTTCACTCCCCAAACGGCCTCAATGACCAGAGCTGGGCGAAGCCCAAGCCAGCAGCCAGGAGCTTCATCTGGATCTCCCACATGGATGCAGGGTCTCAGAGACTTGGGTTATTCTCTGCTGCACATTAGCTGAGAGCTGAATCAGAAGTGAAGCAGCCGCAACTCAAAGCAGTGCTCATATGGGATGCCAGTGCTGAAGACAGTGGCTTAACCTGCTGTGCAACAGTGCCGGCTCACTGTGCTTGTATTTCTTAATTGAAATTCCAAAAATCTGTCACCTTTATCTCACTTTATACAAATACTGTGAATAGAATGATAAATATATATTCTTAAAAGTATAAATATTAATAAATAATGTAAATATTACCACCCGTTCATCAATTTATTTTGAAAACCAGCAGTTGAATTGAATTTTTAGAAAGAGGATATTCAAGTTTCATTTAAGAATTTAATAAAATATAAAATATAACATTTATTAAAATGACAGGTGAGCATGTTTTCTAGTTTTAATACAATGTTAAATGTGAACATCTGTTATGTGAAAAGTATAAATATTATAAGATACAAAAATAAATAAGTATATATACAATAATGAATATCAGGGATGTCATCTCTTCGGGATTGATACCCCTGGAGCTGTATGTTAAACATACACTTCTTTAATATACTGACAAAGTATCTCTTAAATTAATCCAATAAATTCTGTGAATTGAATAAGAGCCATTAGAAATGACCAAAGACACATGTACAAGTGTGATGGGGCGATCAGTCAACGAGAACCATCTCAGGATGACGCCAGGTCTCCATCCTTGCTTCTTAAGCTTTCCTGCAAGTCTGCTGTTGACGAGAAGGCTCTCCTGATCTCCATTCTGACGAGTTCCCAGGCACAGCCACTGTGTTTCTTCTCGTCCAGGTAGAGACGGATTCTCTGGAAGTACCTCTTCAGCATCAGCGTTGGGCTGTCAGCCGTCAGGACAGAGTCTTCCTCTCCCATGGCCTGTACCAAGCAGGTCTCCAGGCCTTGCAGCTGCTGATGAAGTGCAGTGTGCAGTTCCTCCAGGAGGGTGTTGTTCCAGGCAGCAGAGGAGCGCGCTGTGTGGAGCAGGTTGAAGATCTGCTGCAGCATCTCGTGCAGGACAGACACGGTCTGGTTCTTCTGGAACTGGCTGCCGTTCACCACCTCCCGCGGGAACTGGAAGTCTCTTCTGTCCTTGAGACACAAGACAGGGGAGACCCTCCTCATCTGGTCCAGAAGCACCAAGGTCGTCCTGCTCAGCGGGACAGAGTTGTGAGGCAGGTCACAGCCCAGAGATCCAACAGGGCCATAGCTGCACAGCACCAGGGCCGTCAGCAGAGGGAGTAGCTGGGCCATGGGGAAATGAGGCTGCTGCTGTCCTGGCTGGGCTGGGGTCTGGGTGAACCTTGGACTCTAGGTTCTCTGAAGGCATTCTGGCTGTGCATGGCATTTATATCATACAGAATGGACTTTCTGCTTTTACTTCCCTTTTTTGCTTTCATTTCGGTATTCTTAATCTAAACTACTGATTTTGAAACAAAAGTTGAGTTTTCCCCAGAAACTTCTGACGTTCAACTCCAATAGACAAATATGGATTAAATGAGAAACATCTTTGTCCTAAAGTCAAACATGCATAGATAGAAAGACAGATGGGTGGATGGATAATTGTGCACACAAACACACACTCTTCTCACATGTTGCCCCTTTGTTTTCTAAGAACAAATGTCTAGCCATTTTTTCAAGGTTCCATTTTTGCCCTCCATACTCTGCCCAGAAGTCTGGATACCTTGGCCCTATAGGTTTCTGTATTTGGTTAGTGATTTCCCAGCTATCTTTGGTAAATTAACCTTTTAGAACAAAGACTGTGGTTGTGCTGTTTACTACACAGAAGATGCTGGTGATTATTAGTGGCTAAGTTTCTCCATTGTTTCTTTTCCTTCGAGAACCTCCATGTGCTTAAATTTCAGTGGGACCCCATGGTCCGGATGAATGTAGACACGACCCTTTTCCAGTATATATTTTTTTTTTTTTACTGCAGATCTGCGGTGCCCCTCAGGCTGGGACAATATACCTAGGAGGAATTCGTTTGTGCGTGTGTGTGTGTGTGTGTGTGTTGTGTGTTTTAGGTGCATAAGGTAATGGAGTTCATAAATCTGAGGCATTGTTATTTCCCCAGCATCACCTCTCTCATGAGGTTGTTATGACATCAACCAACACGGTTTCATCTAAAATGACAAAGTGTCAGTGCCACACCTCTGCTGAAGGAAGGCCTTCTTTCTTTGTTGCCAAAATAATAAATCCTCCAATTCTCGCTCTTGCCCCTTGCAATTTGTGTGAAGGACCATGGCTCCCAGTGGTGTACCCTTCCTCTCCTGACCACATGTCGCAGCCCTCAGATGCTGATAGCTAACGTTTGTATTGCCTGAGTAGTCGGAAGGCTTTTCCAACTATGCTGATTTTACCTGCAGTGTCTAATAATTTTTATTTTCCCTGTGCGGCTTTTGTTATTCAGTGCTTTTACTCAAACCACTGAGCACCTGTTACCCTCAAAGCTTCTTAACTATTGCCCCTTGATATTCTTGTTTTTTTTTTTTTTTAAAAGAAGACTTTATTTTTTTTATTTGAAATACAGAGGTACAGAGAGAAGTAGAGACAGAAAGAGAGGTCTTCCATCTGCTGGTTCACTCCCCAGATGGTCGCAATGGCCGGGGCTGTGCTGATCCGAAGCCAGGAGCCAAGAGCTTCTTCCAGGTCTCCCATGCAGGTGCAGGGGCCCAGGTACTTGGGCCATCTTCTACTGCTTTCCCAGGCCATAGCAGAGAGCTGGATCGGAAGAGGAGTAGCCGGAACCAGAACCGGTGCCCATATGGGATGCCAGCACTTCAGGCCAGGGCTTTAATCCACTGCGCCACAGCGCTGGCTCCTTCTTGTTGGTCTTGATGTTGCCTCTCATAAGAAGTTCATATCCCGAAAACCAGGGGCCTTCAGTTTTTCCTCCAGGTAGTGTGAGTCTATTGGGCCCCTTTGGGCTCCTATCTGTGTTTCAGCCTCAGAATTCAGGGCAGTGAGTCAAACTTAAGTAAGTCAAAGAGAAATCAAATGCTTTCCTTTATTGGTTTGTATCTTTTTCACTATAAGATTTTGTGACTTCTTTTTCACATGGTGCTTTACTGGGCAAGGCTGGCCTTGCTGCTGCATCACATTCTACCGTGTCTTGAGTCAATACAGGAGGCTGCAGCAGTTGCTGCATTTTTTTTCTCTTTTTTGCATTCTTTTTACAACTCAGATATTTGTTGGTTCGTTTCACTTTTCAACTTCCTAGAAAGCAAAACTTGGCAGTTGTTCATAGGTGAAAAGAAAAAAAAATGCAACTCTGATTGTCATGGAAGTGAAATAAAGGAAGTGACCTATGGTGACTCAAGGACAAAGTGTAAACTAGCAAAATTCAGAACTGCAAAGTGGGAACGATTGGTGGCCATTGCTAATGGGCACAAAGGCAGGAAAGTGGCTGCTTCTGCCAAAGGCAGAATCATTGCTAGTACCCTTCTTTGTCTCTTTTACCAGTTTTTGTCTTTAAGTCTATTTTGTCCAATATTAGTATGGCTACTCTTGCTCATCTTTTATTTCAGTTTGCATGGAGTATTTTTTCCAACATTTCAATTTCAGTCCGTGTGTATGTTTTTTGGTGAGGTATGTTTCTTGGAGGCAGCATATAGATAGGTCTTGTTTGCTTTTTTTTAATCCATTCAACCAGTCTGTATCTTTTAACTGGAGGGTCCTTTAGTTCATTTACATTCAAGGTTATTATTGATATTTAACAACTTGGTCCTGCCATTTTCTCATAAATGTTTCTACTCTTTGGTTTGGATCTGCTTTGCACTTTTACTAGGAATTTTTCTGCCTTTACATTGAATCATTTTACTGATTATTTTCTATAAATTTCTGTGTAGCTCATTCTTCAGTGTCATTTGTAGAGCTGGCCAAGTGTTGACAAATTCTTTCAATTTCTGTTTGTTTTGGAAGCATTTTATTTCACCCTTTTTATAAATAAGAGCTCTACTGGATATAGTATTCTGAGTTCACAGAATTTTTTTTTGTTTTGCATGTTAAATTATATCTGTATTCTCTACTAGCCTTGATTTCTGATGAGAAGTATACAGTCAATCTAGTTGGAATTCCCTAGAATTAATCTGGTGTTTCTGACATGAACATTTTAGGACCTTTTTTTTTCTTTTTTTCTTTTTTGACAGTAAGAGTTAATGAAAGAGAGAGAGCCAGAGAGACAGGTCTTCCTTCTATTGGTTCACCCCCAAATGGCCGCTACGGTGGGTGCGCTACGGCTGGCACTGCAGCCGGCGCATTGTGCCGATCCGAAGCCAGGAGCCAGGTGCTTCCTCCTGGTCTCCCATGCGGGTACAAGGCCCAAGCACTTGGGCCATCCTCCACTGCTTTCCAGAGCCACAGCAGAGAGCTGGACTGGAAGAGGAGCAACCGGGACCAGAACCCGGTGTGCCGGCCCTGCAGGTGGGGCATTAGCCAAGTGAGCTGCGGTGCTGGAGAGGAACTTTTCTTTATATTTTGCTTCTGAAAGTTTGAATATAATATGTGCAGTGAAGATATTTTCTGATCATGTCTTTTTGAAGTTCTAGCTCTTCCTATACTTGGATGTCCATATATTTAACCAACTTAGGGCAATTTTCTGCTATTACTTCACTAAACAAGCTTTATAAACCACTTTGCTTTTCCATTCATTCAGGAACGTCTAAGATATTTTTATTTGGTCATTTTCTAGTATCCTGTAGATCTCAAATATTGTTTTTAGTTTTTATAATTTTATTTTTTTGTCTGACAGATATTCCATGGATTTGTCTTCTAACTCAGATATTTTTTTCCGTCTCACCAAGTCTGTTTTTAGGGCTTTCCACTGTACTTGTTATTGGACCTATTGAATTATTTTCAAAAAATATTTATTGATTGATTATTTGAATGACAGAGTTAGAGAGGGAGAGACAGAGGTCTTCCATCCTCTGCCTCACTCCCCAAATGGCCTCAGTGGCTGGAGCTGAGCTAGTCCAGAGCCAGGAGCAAGGAGCTTCTTCCAGGACTCCCATATGATGCAGGGGCCCAAGGACTTGGACCATCCTCCACTGCTTTCCCAGATACATTAGCAGGGAGCTGGATTGGAAATGGAACAGCTGGAACTTGAGCCAGCGCCCATAGGGAATGCTGGCACTGCAGGCAGCAGCTTAGCCTGCTAAGCCACAGCGCTAGCCCTTTGGATTCTTTGTTTCTAATATTTCAGTTTGATTTTTCTTTACTATCTCTGTCTCATGGCCAAATTTCTCATTCATGTCCTTTACAGATTTATTTAACTCTTTTAATTACTTCTCTGTCTTTAAGTAACCTTATAGTCATTCTTCTGAATTCTTTTTCAGACGTTTCTTCAATCTCTTCATCTTCACCATCTAATATTGAGATGCTATTGTATTCCTTTTGGGGAGTCATATTGTCTTCCTTATTCATGTTTCTTTTACTACTACATTTATTTTTATGCATCTAGGGAAACATTTGTTGGTATCTGCTCTGAAGAAATTCCAGGAACTGCATCCACGTCTCCCAAAAGGGGTGTAAGAACTCACGTACATGAGTGTCATCACCTGATTCCCAGAAACATTAGCTGGGAGCTCGGTTAGAAACAGAGTAGCTGGGGCCGGTGCTGTGGCTCACTAGGCTAATCCTCTGCCTGTGGCGCCGGCACACCGGGTTCTAGTCCCGGTCGGGGTGCTGGGTTCTGTCCTGGTTGCCCCTCTTCCAGGCCAGCCCTCTGCTATGGCCCGGGAAGGCAGTGGAGGATGTAACATACTAAATTTAGTAACATACTAAATTTTTGCACATTCGTGTCAGGTAAAGGATCATATATTAGTAGTACTCTTATGCTCATTTCAGAACTTTCAGCATTTTTTTGATGCATAAGAATTCAATTGAATTATAAAAATAATTAATAATAAAATTTATTTAGTTCCTTAAAAACATTTTTTTCTATACCTACACTTATACTGACAAACTGATTTTACACTCATGTCATCTGAAGATCATCAAATGATGTGAAATCTCAGCTTCTATGCGACAGAAAATCGATGTTATAATCCTTTATAGTTCAAACATATATCCTAACAGCTTGGCTCCTACTTGCAAAGGGCAATATTGATAATTCAGGAGATAGAGAACTATTACCCTAAAAACAATAGTGTATTAGGTTTTCTGATGCCTGTGAACTGTGTGACTCAGGGAGAAATTTCACTTAGATATTATTCTACATATGACACCAGGCCGATTATGTTCTGTTATGGCAAAGTAGAGAGCAAGTAAGATATGAGTCATATTGTGAGTTTAATATAGTACTAGACAAAGGCAACATATTGTGTTGCTCTTGAAATTAGAATCCCCAGAACCACGTGTATCTTAAAGGAACTAGAATTTCATTTGTTTGAACAATAAACTCTAGAGATTAGTGACAGTGAGTAAAGTGGAAATGCTAAAAATTGTCTATTACAGTTCTAGCAACAATGGCCATGATGAAGCAACATAGCTGGATCATTTATGAATGGCTTCCAATAGCAAAAGAAAATCTGAAAAAAAAAACTTCAGTAAAAATTATTTCTTGAGTGATTATATGTAGCCTGGTACTGATGACAACAAAGAGAATAAGACAGAGTCCAGTCAATAAGGGAGTGTTTTCCCAAATATGATTCCATTGTTTAAGGAGTAGGAATCCTGAGGACAGGGACAACCCAAGTTCCTATGCAAAATAAAAAAAGTGAAGACAGCAGTGGGTGTTTGGCACAGGAGGTAAGGGCTTGCCTGAGGTGTCTACACCCCATATCAGGGCACTTGGGTTGAATTTTAGTCCTCTTCCTAATTTCAGCTTCTTGCTAATGTACACCCTGAGAATCAACAGGCAAACTTGAGAAGCAAACTCAAGTGCTTGGATCCCTGCCATCCATGGACGAGACCTAGATGTACTTCCCATCTACCGGCTGCATGCTCTCCTAGATGTGGCTGTTGTGGACATTTGGGAACTGAAACACAAATTGGGAGGTCTTCATCTCTTTGCCCCCCTCACTTCCTCCCTAATAGTCTGTTCATTTCTTCCTTTTGAATAAACAAGATTTCTTTTAAAAATGACAAAGAAATTAAAAATAAAATTAACCACAGATACTAATATCAGGGCTAAAAGTTAATGCTTCACATATGCAACATTCCTCCAGTTATGAATCTGTGGCAAAGATGGGATGCCTTCATTGCATAGGAATCAACTTCATTTGGGACCTGTTGGAGTTCTTTGGAATATTTGAGCTTTAATGCAACTATATAAAGATTATTTTCTGAATCACATAGTCTCATTAGGCACGATATGGCCCTTAGTGTTTAAAAACGAATTCTTTTTTTTTAACTTTTATTTAATGAATATAAATTTCCAAAGTACGGCTTATGGATTACAATGGCTTCCCCCCATAATGTCCCTCCAACCAGCAACCTTCCGCTTTCCCACTCCCTCTCCCCTTCCATTCACATCAAGATTCATTTTCGATTCTCTTTATATACAGAAGATCAATTTAGCATACATTAAGTAAAGATTTCAACAGTTTGCTCCCACACAGAAACATAAAGTGAAAAATACTGTTTGAGTACTAGTTATAGCAATAAATCTCAATGTACAGCACACTAAGGACAGAGATCCTACTGACTCTGATCATATTTAGACAGGGCCATGGTCAAAGTGGAAGTTCTCTTCTCCCTTCAGAGAAAGGTACCTCCTCTTTGATGACCCATTCTTTCCACTGGGATCTCACTCGTAGAGATCTTTCATTTAGGTGTTTTTTTTTTTTTTTTTTTCCCCAGAGTGTCTTGGCTTTCCATGCCTGAAATACTCTCATGGGCTTTTCAGCCGGATCCACATGGCTTAAGTGCTGATTCTGAGGCCAGAGTGCTGTTTAGGACATCTACCATTCTATGAGTCTGCTGTGTATCTCACTTCCCATGTTAGATCATTCTCTCCCTTTTTTATTCTATCAGCTAGTATTTGCAGACACTATTCTTGTTTATGTGATCTCTTTGCTTCTTAGTCCTATCGTTATGATCAATTGTGAACAGAAATTGATCACTGGGACTAGTGAGATGGCATTGGTACATGCCACCTTGATGGGATTGAATTGGAATCCCCTGGTATGTTTCTAACTCTACTGTTTGAGTTAAGTCAGCTTGAGCATGTCCTGAATTGCACATCTCTTCCCTCTCTTATTCCCACTCATATATTTAACAGCGATCACTTTTCAGTTAAGTTTCAGCACTTAAGAAGAATTGTGTATTGATTACAGTATTCAACCAAAAGTATTAAGTAGAACAAACAAAAAAAAATACTAAGAGGGATAACATATCAAGTTGTTCACCAACAGTCACGGCGAGGGCTGATCAAGTCACCGTTTCTCATAGTGTTCATTTCCTTTAACAGGTTTCCTTTTTGGTAGGTGACATCTAACTGAGCACCAAAAAGGAAACCTGTTAAAGTGAAATAAAAACGAATTCTTAGGCTGTGGAGAAATCTTAGATATGATGGTTTGTGACCCTCCAAAGCTCAACCATATCCAACAAAACTTTTTCTTAGTATTCATTTTTCTCATTGGATTTCTTTTTTTTTAAGATTTATTTGTTTATTTGAAAGTCAAATAAATAAATTAATATTTGAAAGAGTTACACAAAGAGGAAGAGACAGAGAGATATTCCATCTGCTGGTTGACACCCCAAATGGCCGGAGTTGAGTCAAGCCAAAGTCAAGAACCAGCAGCTTCATCCAAGTCTCCTATAGGGATGTCAGGGGCCCAAACACGAGGGCCATCCTCCGTTGACTTTCCCAAGCTGTTAGCAGGGAATAGGATGGGAAGTGGAGCAGCTGGGACACAAACATGCTCCCCTATGAGATGCTAGTGTCACAGGCAGCAGCTACCCCTACTGCATCACAACACCAGTCCCTCATTTGCTTTCTTTATGTATTATATGAAAAGGATTGATAGTGAGCTCATGGGAGATAGCCAAAACATACCCAAGAATATCTCCATAAACCTATGATGAATAGATGGCTGGCTAGTGCATTTTGTTTCCATCATTTGCTTGAGCTCAAGTCATTTTTGGGAAGCACCTTCGGTTAATTTTGTCAGTGACGGCTTTGCGGATGTTACTGAAGTTTAAGCTTCGGTACTTCAGAGTGTGAGGTGGGATTTGAGAATAAAATGCAAACAGCTTATATCTTACTATTCAATTCCACTGAAGTTTTCCTACACACTAACAATTTTGTCAAGTATGGGAAACAAAAAATAAAGAAAAAAGGTGGAGGAATGTCTAGCATCTAATGATGTTAAAAATTATTTTCTCACATGAAGAAAAATTAAAAGTTCAGTACACCAAATATCAATGTGAAGCACATAATTTAATTTTTCACCTCCACAACAGCTAGTCTTATGAGTACTATTAAGTATTTGGGAATTTCAGATTTGTGAAATAATTTGGTACGTGATAATTTATATAAATAAATAAAATGAATTAAAAGTTGCTTCACCAATTAGTACAAAAGATAAGAAAATGTCAACAACTTTTAAAGGTAACTTTGAATTGATTTTTTGCCATTATTAACTCTGCAGCAACCAAAAAGATTGAAATTTGAATGCTTTATATTTAGATAAACATATATATAGTGTATGTAGAGAGATGCACAGTATATATTTTTAAAATTATAATGATGGTCTATTACAAAAAAATTCTAAAAAGGCATTAAAGCAGGAAAGATGAGGCACTAATGGGAAAATGGTGAGGAAAACTGCTTTTGAATCCTGTAGAGTGCACAAAGGAAAGCAAAAAGAGAAGTAGAAAGTGAAGAGAAGGCATTCAGAAAAAGGAAAGTAGCGCGTCCTCTACTTAAGGCACTTGAGCAGAGCAAGGTCTTCAGAGAACCTAGAGGCCGAGGCTCTGATCACCCACCTCAGCCAGGCCAGCAGCATCTGCAAGATCCCCCATGGCCTTGCCCTTCTCTTCGCTGCTGGCCCTGCTGGTGCTCAGCTCCAAGTCCCTCTGCTCTCTGGGCTGTAATCTGCCTCAGACCCACAGCCTCAGTGACGGGAGGTCCTTCATGCTCCTGGGACAAATGAGGAGAGTCTCCCCTCTCTCCTGCTCGCAGGACAGACATGACTTTGAGTGTCCCCTGGAGGAGTTGGGTGGACACCAGGCCCAGAGGACACAGGCCATCTCTGTGCTCCACGAGATGACCCAGCAGCTCCTCAACCTGTTCAGCACCAAGGAGGCGTCTGCTGCCTGGGACAAGGCCCTCCTGGACAGACTCTGCACTGGACTCTTCGAGCAGCAGAGTGACCTGGAGGTCTGCATGATGCAGGGAGCGGGGGCAGAGGAAATGCCTCTGAAGCATGAGGACTCCGCATGGGCTGTGAGGAAATACTTCCAAGGAATTGTTGTCTATCTGGCAGAGAAGCAATACAGCCCTTGTGCCTGGGAGGTTGTCAGAGCAGAAGCCAGGAGAGCCGTCTCTTTATCAAGAATCTGGCAAGAAAGAATTTGGAGCAAGGAATGAGACCAGGGCCAACACGGAAATGATTCCTGTTGACAAAAACACATATCACACCTGAGCAAATTCTGCCATTAAAAGACTCCTTTCTCCTAAAATGACCGTATTAATTCAATCACTTTGTTAGATGTTTCCAAGGCTATTAAACAACATCTCGTTAACTTTTGGGGCATTATTTTTTACAGATGAACATTCAATATATCTATTTAAATATTTATGTATTTGTATATTTATATATTTATATATTTAACTATATTTAAGGTTTAAATAGTTTTTATCTGTATGATAATCATGTTCACTTTTGTACTGTGGTTAATGTAATAAAATTACTCTTTATATTAATCAATTCATCATTTCACTTTGTACATTGAATTTTTCCTATAGCAAACTTGCTCTATTTGTCTATCCTATAAAAGAAAATATGAGATTTATTGTGCAATCTGATTAAAGACTCAATGGCACAATTCATTTACACGGGACTATCATATTAAAGATAGAAATATAAATATGCTTTCTCCTAACTAGGTTGTATGTTGCCTTCACAACACAGAACTGAAGAGAACAAATAGAATTGCTGCTTTCTTGAGTCTTTGATGTTGGTAAGAAAGCAACCTAAAAGGAATTATCATACTTAAAATATCTGCTCAGTTAAATACTATAATGATAAGAAGAGAAAAACAATTGAAATGGTCCCAGCAGATCTTGGGAAGAGGCAGATCAGGAAATGGAAGCAGAAGCAGCAGATAGTGTGCACAGCTGACTGGGACAGCTAAGTGCACATATGCACTGGCAATGAATATATGAGCTTGCAATTTACAAGCAATGCCAGCAACTGAAAGCCTGCTAACAGAAGTGGCCACATGGGAAGATACTAGAGAAGAAGAAAAAGGCTTAAAATTGGTTGGTGTTGGCAGCAGGTGCTTGTGGCTCCCTTGGTTAATCCTCCACCTGCGGCACCAGCATCCCATATGGGCACCGTGTTCTAGTCCCAGTTGCTCCTTTTCCAGTCCAACTCTCTGCTGTGGCCCGGGAAGGCTGTGGAGGATGGCCCACGTGCTTGGGCCCCTGCACCCGCGTGGGAGACAGGAGGAAGCACCTGGCTCCTGGCTTTGGAGTTGGCCATTTTGCTGGTGAACCAATGGAAGGAAGACCTTTCTCTCTGTCTCTCTCCCTCACTGTCTAACTCTGCCTGTCAAAAAAAAAAAAAAAAAAAAAAAAAAGATAAAATGATTGGTGTGAACTTTAACTTTAAAGGGAGAAGAGTCCCATAGGATATTGAGTTGGAAAAACCACAGATTAGAACAAGAGAAATGCTGATAGGAGCATATTTACAATTAAAACTCTAGAATAATCAATGTATCAATAGAAAATGTGGATTGCAATTGCCCACAACAATGGGAAAATAAAAGTCATTGATGACCTTAGTGATAGATGATTTGGTAGAATTAATCAGCAAAACCTCTGTTGGAAGGTGCATCTAGGTGAAAGAGAAAAGATAAAGTTAGAGACAACATATATAGAAAATACTGTTAACTGGTTTGTCTGCTTGAGTGGAGGAGAGAGAGAGGGTGGGACTTGAGAAATAATGTAGATTATTCTCTTCTCTGCACAATTTTTACTTCTCAAATATATTTGTGTTCAGATAGATTTCAAGGACTAATATACTAGAGAGTCATATTAACATGTTTACTATTTTATTTATTAAGGCATGACATATCAAAGTATTTAAAATTATAATTTAATGATATTTATAATCATTATTATTTATCACTATTAGTATATTGAGTGTCAGTGAACTGCTCTGTGGATTAAAAATGTGCACTAAACTGGGAATGTAGACGCAGTCAAAGACATTAGTGAAGGAATAATTAATAAGCAGAAGCCATACTGGAATGAACAGAGTGTGAGTATGTGAGGAGAATTCCCATTGTATTTTTTTTTAACTCAGTGAGTCACTTTCCTTTTTTCACTTTTAGAAGTTTCATATTTGCATTTATTCTCCTTTTGGCTCAACTTATCCCGGTGCAATGACAACTTTCAAGAAAGTTGATTGGAGGGGCCAGCGTTGTGGCTCAGTGGGTTAACGCCCTGGCCTGAAGCGTGGTTATCCCATCTTGATGCCGGTTCGAGACCCGGCTGCTCCACTTCTTATCCAGCTCTCTGCTATGGCCTGGGAAAGCAATAGAAGATGGCCCAAGTTCCTGAGCCCCTGCATCCACTTGGGAGACCCAGAAGAAGCTCCTGGCTCCTGGCTTCGGATCGGTGCAGCTCCGGCCATTGCAGCCGACTGGGGGAGTGAACCATCAGATGGAAGATCTCTCTCTCTCTCTCTCTCTCTCTCTGTGTGTGTAATTTTGACTTTCAAATAAATAAATCTTTAAAAAAAAGAAAGTTCATTGGAAAAAGGAAAAAAATTACATATTGGAAATTTTGGGAAGTTATTTACCTTTCCATTTTTATCGTCTTAATTGAGTACTAACCTCAAGATAAAATAAAAAAATATACCAGCAGCAACAATAGGCAAAGAAAATTATAAATTTAAAAAATGATCTTCCTGGAAGAACTGCACACTGCACTTCATCAGCATCTGCAAGACCTGGAGACCTGCGAGGTACAGGTGATGGGAGAGAAAGAATCTGTTTTGATGACTCAGCACCCAACACTGATGTTGAAAAGGTGCTTCCAGGGAACCTGTCTCTATCAGAAAGAGAATACAGTGACTGTGTCAGAATGGAAATCATGAGAACCTTCTTTTCAACAGCAGACTTCAATGAAAGTATAGGAAGTAAGGATGGAGACCTGGAAAAGATTTTTCTTTAATTCATTCATTTGCACTCCTTTGTGGTTGGTCATTTAAAAAACTTTTATTTTGGGGCCAGCATAGTGGCAGAGAGGGATAAGCTACCACCTGTGATGCCAGCATCCCACATGGGCACTGATTTTCATTCTGGCTGTTCCACTGCAGAACCAGTTTCCTGCTAGTGTATCTGAGAAAGGAAAGGAGAAGAGGCCAAGTTTTTGGGCCCCTGCACCCACGTGGGAGACCAATATGAAGCTCCTGGCTTTGGCTTGGCTCAGCCCCGCCTTTGGGGCCATTTTGGGAGTGAACCAGTGTGTGGAAGGTTCTCTGTCTCTCCTTCCCTCTCTCTTTATAAGTTTTACTTTCAAATAAATAAAACAAACCTTTAAGAAGATGCATTATAAATGGAAATATTTATAAATGAAAACGCTTATTTCTTCTTTAGTCATAGAATGGATTGAGTTAAATTATTTTCTTTCTATTGAAGTTTTGATGTAAAAATGATTATCTCTAGAAGCATCTGCCCTTAAAAGACTTCTATTTTGATGTTATATACACATTTACACATTTGGAGGGAGTTTGGGTTTCCAATTCACCATGTCACCAGCTTGGGGGTCATCATCCCTCCTGTCCTCGCAACAAAATACTGAACAATCCCAAAATCCACAACTCAATCTGTATCTTCAGAGAACTGAGGCCATAGGTCAAGACTACTCTAATGATCAGAGAGGAAGGAGGATACAGAGACTCCCAGCTTACCTGGAGCACAAGTACAGAAGCAGGATCCTGCAGGTGGAGCTAATATTGGTGGGAACACTTACTGAATGGAGAACTGCTGGAGGCCTAGTGTAGATGAGCGTGAGCCTTAAGAACTCCAGGAAATGCAGCTATTGGGGCTAACCCTACACTTCTTTTCCCCATGAATCCCGATAGTTTCTCACTGTGACTATCAAAGAAAGCTCTCCCGAGATTCCACACACAGAAACTGCCCTGGCTGAGAAAGAACTTGTAAGATCAGCTTCATTCACAATACCTACAAAATAACTAAATACCTTGGATAAATTTAACCAAGGACATGAAATTACAAGACATTAAGGAAAGAAAGAAAGAAGACAGCAAAAAATGGAAAAAGCTTCCATGTTAATGGATTGGAAGAATTAATAGTATCAAAATGTCCATACTACTCAAAACAATTTACAGATTCATTGAAGACCCAATCAAAATAGCAAGGACATTCTTCTCACATCTAGAGAAAATGACTCTAAAATTCATATAGAAACACAAGAGACACTGAATAGCTAAAGAATACTTAAACATGTGTTTTCTTTTTTCTTTTGTATGAGGCCAAGCATCTCTGACTGCTACAGAAATATAGTAGGCAGGTATAGTGAAGAAACAACCTTATTTTGAGCAGGGGGAATGACAACACAGCACTTAAAAGCTATATTGTAGTCTGGATCATGCTTTGAAATCTTAAACAATTGAAAAACAAACCCAAAGGCATCACAATACCAGGTTTCAAGACATATTGCAGAGCAGTTATAATAAAAACAGCTTGGTACTGGCACAAAAATGGACACGTGGACCCATGAAACAGATTAGAAACCCCAGAAATTAATCCACGTATCTACAATCAGCTAATCTCTGACAAATGCATTAACAATAGCTCTCTGAAGAAAAGACATTCTCCTTAACAATTGGCATGGGGAAAATTGGAAATCTACATGCAGAAGTATGAAATAAGACCCCTACCTTACACCTTATTAAAAAATCAACTCACAGTTGATCAGGGATCTAAATCTAAGACCTGATGCCATTAAATTATGTTGGAAAACACAGGGGAAATACTGATAGACATTGGCATATGCAAAGACTTCTTGAATTAAACCCCAGAAGCACAAGCAATAAAAACAAAAATAGACAAATGGGATACATCAAGCTTTTAATCTTCTGCACAGCCAGGGAAACACTCAACAAAATGAAGAGGCAACTGATAGAATGGGAGGAAATATTTGCAGATTATTCATCTGATAAAGGATTAATATCTAAAATACACAAGGAGCTCACAAAATTCAACAACAAAACAAACATTCCAGTTAAGAAATGGGCAAAGAATATGGACATTTCTCAAAGTATGGAATGCAAATGGTCAACAGACATACAAAAAATGCTCAGGATCACTAACCATCAGGGAAATGCACATCAAAACAATAATGAGGCTTCACCTCACCCCAGTTAGAACTGCCATCATCCAAAAATCAAAAAATAACAAATGCTGATTGTTGCAGTTGATTTCTCAACAATGTTGCAGTGGATTCGTTTCTGAGAGGAGGAGCATGGTGGGGGCAAGAGGCACGGAGTCACCACACAGACCATGGGAGCCGGGTGAAAGCGGGCTTGAGGCAAGCAGCCCACAGGCTCATTTATTTCAGTTAGTACAACAAGTTATATAGCCAAGACCAGCCAATCTGGTCAAGGGGCGGTCTGTGCCCCAACCAGTCACAACCTGTTGCCAGGCAGTTTCCAAAACCATCCAATCACAGTCTGTTGCCAGGCAGACTCTGTTTGCCATATGGGTTTCAAAGCCATTCCTGAGTAACTGATGCTCACTTGCCAGCAGCCATCTTGGCATGGCCTTCTCATTCCACCACAGCTAATGAGGATGTAAACAAAAAAGTATACTGTTGGTGGAAATGTAAACAAGTGCAACCGAAATGGAAAATAGTATGGAGACTCCTCAAGAATCGGAAAATTTGTCCATCATATGACCCAGCTATCTCACTCCTGGAGATAAACCAAGGAAATGAAATTTGCATTTGAAAGAGTTATCCATACCCCCATGCTTACAGCAACTCAGATGTCTATCATCTGATGACTGAATAAAGAAAATGTGGTGTATAACCATGATGGAATACTACTCATCATACAAAACAATACAATCTTGTCTTTTGCAATGCAATGGATGCAACTTGAGACCATTATGCTTAGAAAAATAAGTCAGACTCAAAAGGAGAAATATGTTTTCTTCGATGTCTAGTAGCTAATACAAAGAGTACAAAAAGTGTAATGTGTATGAGTAAAATTAGCATCTTCAAATTTGATAATTGTTTATGGCCATAGTCTACACTCATGGACAACAATGGTCCTTTTACTTACTACTTGTTTAATTCTTTATTTAGTGGATGATCTAAGCCTGTGACTATACAGCAAATTGAAAGTATGTTATTGTGAAAATTGAAAGAAAGGAAAAGAAAGGAAGGAAGGAGGAGGGGGGGAGGGCTGGAAGTATCATTATGGACTTAAAATTATATATTTGAAGTACATGACATCTGTTCTGTTTATATAGACAAAAAATAACAAGACAAAAAAGAAAAATGTAATTCCATCTCATCTATAACAATATTTGGGTTATATTCAGTTTTAAAACTTAGAACCCAGAGAGAAGCTCCACAAGACACAGAAAATAAACCCATATAAATAACAAATGCAAAACATTGGCCACTTCTGTGGGTAGTGACTAACAAGCTCCTAAAATAGCAGTGATGACAATTAATCATGAAGCTGGCAATGATGGCTTTTTAAAAAAACATAGGAAAGACACACAAAAACCTATTTCTTATCTTGTTAATTGAAATTCCAAAGAAGCCTGTTAAGATTATCAGGAGCTCCACTTGCTGTCATTCAGGCTGAAGCCAGGGAGCATGCTGCACTGATGGCTCTAGGGCACCAGCCCAGCTCCCCAGACCCATCCAGGCCCTTGGAGTGCAAGGTAATACCTGAGCTTCTTAAAATTAATATATCTGCTTTATTATATTGTTGAAGAAAACAAAATTTAATTTTACACTTTAATTGTTATATTTGCACCAATACTGATATACACATACTTGTATATGTATCTATTCATCTAATAATGGACACCTTGGTTGGTTCCAAATTTTGGCTATTGTGAACAGTGCTGCTATGAATATGGTGTGGTGCAGGTATCTCTTTGACACACTGTGTTCAAGTCTTTTGGGTATATACCTAGTAGTGGGATTGGTGGATCGTTTGGCAAGTCTATTTCTAGTTTGTAAAGAACTTGCCACACTGTTTTCCACAGTGGGGGCACTAATTCATATTCCCACCAACAATGTGAAAGTGTTCCTCTTTGTCCACATCCTTGTCAGCATCTGCCACTCTCTGTGTTTTGGATTTTAGCCATTCTTACAGGGGTGAGGTGATATCTCATTGTGGTTTTGAATTGCGTTTCCCTGATGGCTAGGGATGCAACGTACTCTTTAGGAAGAGTTAGCATGCCCTCAAACAGGAAGGTTTTCCTGGTTTCCCATGAAGTTTCACATCAAGTGTGCATATTCTCCTGCCTCCATGTGCCCCACAGGTCCTAAAGTCAGTGATTGCTCAGAAGGCTCTGGAAGGCTAGAGGCAAGAGACCCTTTCTCCCCTCATCCTGCTGTCCATTGCAGACATGTCTGTGAAACTGGGTTACTTCTCTTCTCAAAGAAACAAAAAGATAAAAAAAAAAAATTATTTCCATAGTTATCTCAGTTCCTTCCAGGAAAGCGCTTTTTTTTTTTTTTCCTGTGTGGAACACACCAGCGGAAGGAGACAGCCTTCTGCAACAACAGAATGGACCTTCTTGCCAAACTTGGCACTGTCTGTCTTTGCCAGTAGGTGGTGGCCTTCCCTTGAAAATCTTCTAGTAGTTCCCCGAGTACGATGGGTCCTGCTTTGTCTTTCCTTTTAGTTACATCACTGTGACAGGGGCATTCCCTCATTCAACAATAGTTGTTTGTGTAACTCCTTATTGAAAAACGTTTCAACCGTGTGAAGACCTGGACAGTATCCCTCTGCATCACTTTAGGCAACTCCCAAAAATGTAGCCACAGAGAGATCAGACTGTCTTCCTTCCAGCCCCACACTCTGTCTCTGGGAATGCTTGCTATGGTGTGCTAGAAAGCCCTCCTATATATCTACTAGCTTTTGACCCCCCCAACACTATTTGGATCTAAAATGTATGGAATAATTTAGCATTTTCAATTTTCCTTCTGTAACATTTCATGTAAGTAAATTCTATAATATCTTTTGCTTCTTTCCCATTAAGTCTGACCATTTCAGTTCAGCCAAAACTGTGTTTGCTTCATTCACCTGCATTTACGGATGGCAAATCCACATACTGTCACTTTCATCATCAACTTATAGATATCATACAAATGCAATGAATGAATAAGAAAATAAATAATCTGTTGGTTTAAAATACCAGGGTTTGAAATTTGTCTCTTGAAGAAAAAATTTCAGAAATTTTCATTCATATCAATGTATTAAATAAAGCAACTTACAATTTAATAAAATATAAATGTTTAATAAATTTTAACATAATTGAAAGTGAATATCTGCTCTGAAATATTCAAATAATATAAACATGACAACATGCAACAATAAATAGATAAATAAACAGACACAAATAAGTTCAGGGCTGTCATCTCTTAAAGACTGAATATTTTAAACACGGATTTCCTTAAAATACTGATAAAATATTTATAGAATTAACTCAAAAATTCAACAACTAAAAACGAAATAAGAGACTGTGGAAATATTGAAAGACACATTTGCAAGTGGGATGTGGCAGACAGTCAATGAGAATCAACTGCTGATGAATCCAGGTCTCCTTCCTTGCTTCTTAATCACTCTTGCAAGTCTCCTGTTGAAGAGAAGGCTCTCATGATTTCTGTTCTAACAATCTCCCAGGCACAGTCATTGTGTTTCTTCTCCTCCAGGTAGAGCGGATTCTCTGGAAGTACCTCTTCAGCATCAGTGTTGGGCTTTCTCGGTCACTCTGTCTGTGTGTCTGCCTCTCTGCCTCTTGAATAAAGATAGTTCATTCATTTGAAGGTACATTACAAGATTTTATAAAACATGTACTTTGGTTTAATATAACAGCCCTATAACTTTTCAACAGTAGTTTACACTTGGGGAACCAAACATTACAGAGGTCAGGTGAGTTGGTGTGTTACCTAGGATCATATATACAAACAGATAGAATGATTAATGCAAAATCCTATATTGGAGCCAAGGATGCATCCTATGTTTCATATTATGATTTCTGTTAATGTTTAAAAAATAATTAATTTGAGATGGAGCTGGAGCTGGAGCTGGAGCTGGAGCTGGAAATGGAGATGAAGAGAGAGAGAGAGAGAGAGAGAGAGAGAGAGAGAGATGATCTCTCCTGGGTCTTAACTCATCACTGCTATCTCACGGGATTTGTGTCAGCAGGAAACTGGAATCAGAAACCTGAGACTGTACTCCCTAACATCAAACCCAGGTACTCCAATGTGGGATGTGGGCATCCCAGCTGGCATCTTAACAGCTGGGCTAAATGCCTGCTTCTGTTCATTCTTTTAAAATTTAAATTCACGGACTCCAGAAGCTCCCTATCCCAGTTCTTTCTTATAATGGTGACTACAGTTGCACATCTTGTACAACACAAATTTATAGTTAAAATTTATTACTTTTCATTAATAATGTGTTCTTTGTTCTAGTTGTTAGTAGAAAGATTTTTTATCTGGATTTTGTTTATTTTTATTATGTGTCTTATTCTTTAATATACATTATAATTAGCCACTAAGGAATATACAGATAAGTGTGTATGAGTGTCTTGAAACAAAAACAAAAGTCCATTGTAGTGCAATATGAAGATGATTAATAAATAATATAACAAATCATATTGCAAATGAGAAATGGAAATGGAATTTGTAGCCTTAGAAATGCAAAGATTACACTGTCAACAGTAAGGAAAAAAAGTTTAGCAAAAAGGAAACTGTACTATCATATTAACAAAGAAAAGTACTTTGATGATAATCAGCAGTAATTTGATTTATGGTAAAGAATAGTGATGAAAAGAAAAAAAAAAACAAAATTTAATAACAGATTATAGGAAGATTTCCTAACAGACAGGTATTTAGATCATCTCATAGATTCTATGATTTTTATGGGATACAGAGGTGAATGTAAAAACAGATTCACACAAGAGTTAAAGATACATCAAATAAAAAGAGAAATAAGATTACTGAGAGGCATGGCTATTCTGCTCTAGACATTTTGTATTAATAAAAAGAAACCACCTAGCCCCAGCCCTTTCTATAGAGGTGAGGTTGAAAACAAGTATCCATCAGGAGTATATGCCTACAGTTTTCAGAAAATGTACATGTCAAAGTCTAGAAATTTAGAAATCACCAGGTAAATGATCAACATAAACTAGAGAAATTTTTCAAAATTTGGCTGAGAAGTTAATTGACATTAGTGACCAAATGAATTACCATTGTGCTTACTACAAAGTAATATTTATCCAAACACTGAACATTTTTAACAAATCAATTGCTTACATCAAATATTTAAACTGTTTCTAAATCTTGTGCCAAAACATCCATTGTCTAGAAATAATTCCCAGAAAATATTCAGTGAAATCAGGAACAACATGAACCCACAGTCTCCTCTAGGTCCTGTATTATTAAATTCTGCCACTCAACTAACAAGCTTCCCCAAATAATTTTATGTGCTCACGGTTCTAGTTCTCTTGCTTGTGTTTCCTCTTCGATCTATCCTCATATGTTTTCCTGTACCGTAACTCCATTAAACCAGATCTGTTAAAGCCACTACAGACAGATGATTTTAGGTGTATGGGGACAATTCACTCTGACTTCCCCTGAACGCGATTCTGTCTTTTGAACACTGTTCTTACCTATTTGCCCTTCTTTCTTCACTGGCCACTCATTTCAGTAACCTTTGCACATTTTGCTTCCCTGTTCTCCCTTTATATATTGAGGGTCTTCTCCATTTGTAACTCACAAAATCCATCCCAATGTCCTCGTTATTAGACGTGCAATAAGGAATCTCAAATTATTTCCTTCACCCATGGCATTTGTTGTTCATTCTAGGACCATGTACCCAACAGCCAACATAACTTCTGTACTTAATTCTCCCAGGTACCTTTAAAAAAGAGATCTACCCCCTTTTGTCCTTTGTAGTATCAGCTGTACCAAAGCTTCCAGTATGAAAACATCTCTGTGCTTTACTCCTTTTTATACTGTTTCAATTAAGGCAAATTAGTACAGTGTTTATGTTTCTTTTCTCATATATATGATGTTGTTTCAAGGCAGCAGGGACTGTGTATTTTTTCAAAGCAATTCCAAAATCTGATACTGTTATTTTTCTCTTTACACATGTCATGTGAGTGGAATAATAAAGTAAATAGTATTACTGTCCATTCTTCAACTTGGTTCAGAAAGCCAGTGTCTCAATATAGGGTAGAAAAAAACACTTTTATTTAACGCACATCTTAATAAAAGGTCTATAGGTAAAAATAAGGCATTTAAACAGCAAAAAATAGTAAAGAAGTAGACTTTATTATGATAAATGTACATATTTTAAAAATTTAATAGATAATAAGCGCAATATTTCTTGAAATGGAAATGTGAGCCTGATTTCCAATCTTAATACAATGTAAAAGTGAACACCTGCTATGTGAAAAGTATGTCTTATAAAAATAGGATACAATAATAAATAAATAAGTCAATAAATAAATAAATACATTCAGTAAATAAATAATATCAGAGCTGTCATCCCCTAAGAATCAATACCCTGGAGCGGAATGCGTTTCACATATACTTCCTTAATATATGAACAAAGTAGTTGCTGAATTAACTCATCAAGTTCCCTGATGTGACTAAAGCAGAAAGAAGAGCCTTTAGAAATGACCAAATACACATGTACAAGTGTGATGGGGCGATCAGTCAACGAGAACCATCTCAGGATGACGCCAGGTCTCCATCCTTGCTTCTTAAGCTTTCCTGCAAGTCTGCTGTTGACGAGAAGGCTCTCCTGATCTCCATTCTGACGAGTTCCCAGGCACAGCCACTGTGTTTCTTCTCGTCCAGGTAGAGACGGATTCTCTGGAAGTACCTCTTCAGCATCAGCGTTGGGCTGTCAGCCGTCAGGACAGAGTCTTCCTCTCCCATGGCCTGTACCAAGCAGGTCTCCAGGCCTTGCAGCTGCTGATGAAGGGCAGTGTGCAGTTCCTCCAGGAGGGTGTTGTTCCAGGCAGCAGAGGAGCGCGCTGTGTGGAGCAGGTTGAAGATCTGCTGCAGCATCTCGTGCAGGACAGACACGGTCTGGTTCTTCTGGAACTGGCTGCCGTTCACCACCTCCCGCGGGAACTGGAAGTCTCTTCTGTCCTTGAGACACAAGACAGGGGAGACCCTCCTCATCTGGTCCAGAAGCACCAAGGTCGTCCTGCTCAGCGGGACAGAGTTGTGAGGCAGGTCACAGCCCAGAGATCCAACAGGGCCATAGCTGCACAGCACCAGGGCCGTCAGCAGAGGGAGTAGCTGGGCCATGGGGAAATGAGGCTGCTGCTGTCCTGGCTGGGCTGGGGTCTGGGTGAACCTTGGACTCTAGGTTCTCTGAAGGCATTCTGGCTGTGCATGGCATTTATATCATACAGAAATGATTTTCATTTTCTGAACATAGAGAAATGTACTTTTACTTCCTGTTTTTGGCTTTCACTTGTATATTTTCCATGTGGCCTAATAAAATGAGATCAGGCCAAAATATTAATTTTTTCAATAAAGTTTCATTTTCCAGTAAATTTCAGATTTGCAAATAAAAATAGTGTTTGATCATTTAAAAAAGAAGCATCTTCTCCTAAAATCAGACGTGTATATATGTGTATAGATAGTTTCCCCTGCCTACATTTATTCATATATAAATATTGCTTCTCTTTATAGAACAAATTTTTAAACCTGATCCTAGGCTACATTTACTCCCTCTTTACTTAAGTAGAAATTCCTACAGGTTTCTCGACTGAAATAATTATTTCTCAGGGGCTTTTGTTTGCAATTTTACAGAAGAGACTGGTATTTATTAGTAAATGAGATTACCTGGTGTTTATTTACTTTCCAGAATACATTCATGTAGATCCATGGGATTAAGCTTCACTGGGGCCACAAGGTCATGACTAATGTGAACAATGACCCTTTTATCAACCATGTTCTTACTACAGATCTATGGCGTTCCTCACACAGTCATAACACCCATAGAAAATCTCTCTCGTGAAAATGAAATGTTAAGAAGGAATCAAAATGAAACGAAACAACTAGTACAACAGGAAACTGTGGTAGTGACGAGAAATCATAATGAAGTGAAGAATTCAATAGATCAAATGAAAAACACAATAGAGAGCCTTACAAACAGAATGGGTGAAGCAGAAGAGAGAATATCGGACTTAGAAGACAGAGAACAGGAAAGGATACAGTCAGACCAAAGAAAAGAAGAGGAAATTAGGAATCTAAAACATATTGTCAGGAATCTTCAAGATAACTATTAAAAAAACCCACATTCCCCCTGACTGTTAATGAACAACTTAATACATTATCCCTCTTAGTAGTTTTTTTGTCTGTTCTACTTAATATGACTGGTTTAATTCTGTAATTAATACACAGTTATTCTTAAGTGTTAAAAATTAACTGAAATGTGATCCCTGTTAAACATAAGAGTGGGAATAAGAGAGGGAAGAGATGTATAATTTGGGACATGCTCAAGCTGACTTGCCCAAAATGGTAGAGTTAAAAACATACCGGGGATTCCAATTCAATCCCATCAAGGTGGCATGTACCAATGCCATCTCACTAGTCCAAGTGATCAATTTCAGTTCACAATTGATCATAATGAAAGGACTAAGAGTCAAAGGGAGCACATAAACAAGTCCAGTACCTGCTAACACTAACCGATGGAATAAATAAAGGGGAGAGTGATCCAACATGGGAAGTGAGATACTCAGCAGACTCATAGAATGGCAGATGTCCTAAACAGCACTCTGGCCTCAGAATCAGCCCTAAAGGCATTCCGATCTGGCTGAAAAGCCTATGAGAGTATTTCAGGCATGGAAAGCCAAGACACTCTGGCAAAAGATCTCTGCGAGTGAGATCCCAGTGGAAAGAACAGGTCTTCAAAGAAGGAGGTACCTTTCTCTGAAGGGAGGAGAGAACCTCCACTTTGACTATGACCTTGTCTAAACAAGATAAGAATCGGAGAACTCAGAGGGCTTCCATAGCCTTGGAAACTCATGACTGGAGCATAGGGAGACTACTGATGCCATAGACAGGAGTGTCAATTGGTAAAGTCAACAACAGGAGTCACTGTGCACTTACTCCTCATGTAGGATCTCTGTCCTTAATGTGCTGTGCATGGAGATTTAATGCTATAACGAGTACCCAAACAATATATTTCACTTTGTGTTTCTATGGGGGTGCAAACTGTTGAAATCTTTACTTAATGTATACTAAACTGATCCTCTGTAAAAAAAAAAAAAAAAGAAAGAAAGAAAGAAAGAAATTATCAACTCCCAACTTGACTCTCACTGGGATTAAACATGACAATAGGTCTGATCTGATTTCATCATCATTTAAAAAAATCATCTATTATTTTTCACTTTATGTTTCTGTGTGGGAGCAAACTGTTGAAATCCTTACTTAATGTATACTAAGCTGATCTTCTGTATATTAAGATAATCGAAAATGAATCTTGATGTGAATGGAAGGGGAGAGGGAGTGGGAAAGGGGAGGGTAGTGGGTGGGAGGGACGGTATGTGGGGGAAGCCATTGTAATGCATAAATCGTACTTTGGAAATTTATATTCATTAAATAAAAGTTAAAAAAAAACCCACATTCCGGTTCTAGGAGTTTCTGAAGGCATGGTGAGGGAGAAAGGATTAGAAGGCCTTTTTAGTGAGATATTAGCAGAAAATTTCCCAGGTTTGGAGAAGGACACAGACATCCTAGTACAGGAAGCTCACAGAACCCCTAATAAACACGACCAAAAGAGATCCTCACCACGACACCTTGTAATTAAACTCTCCACAGTGAAACATAAAGAAAAGATCCTAAAATGTGCAAGAGAGAAACGTCAGATTACTCTCGGAGGATCTCCAATCACACTCTCAGCTGACTTCTCATCAGAAACCCTACAAGCTAGGAGGGAATGGCGAGATATAGCCCAGCTACTAAGAGAGAAAAACTGCCAACCCAGAATATTATATCCTGCAAAGCTATCATTTGTGAATGAAGGTGAAATAAAGACTTTCCATAGCAAACAGAAATTGAAAGAATTTGTCACCACTCGTCCAGCCATGCAAAAGATACTTAAAGATGTGTTACACACAGAAACACAGAAACACGGTCATCAATATGAAAGAAGGTAAAGGAAGGAAACCTCACAGCAAAAGATCACAGGGAATTCAAAGCATATATTAGAACTTATCTTTGGCAAATGGCAGGGCAAACTTACCACTTATCATTAGTCACATTGAACGTGAATGGCCTGAACTGTCCAGTTAAAAGACACCGATTGGCTGATTGGGTTAAGGAACAAAACCCATCTATTTGCTGCTTACAAGAAACACATCTTTCCAACAAAGATCCATACAGACTGAAAGTGAAAGGCTGGAAAAAGATATACCATGCCAACAGAAATGAAAAAAGAGCGGGCGTAGCCATCTTAATATCGGACAACATAAACTTTACCACAAAAACTGTTAAGAGAGACAAAGAGGGACGCTATATAATGATTAAGGGATCAATTCAACAGGAAGATATAACAATTATCAATGTATATGCACCTAACTACAGGGCACCAGTTTATTTAAAAGATTTGTTAAGGGACTTAAAGGGAGACTTAGACCCCAATACAATAGTACTGGGGGACTTCAATACTCCACTCTCAGAAATAGACAGATCAACAGGACAGAAGATCAACAAGGATACAGTAGATTTAAACGACACTATAGCCCAAATGGATCTAACAGATATCTACAGAACTTTCAATCCTACAGCTAAAGATTTTACATTCTTCTCAGCAGTACATGGAACCTTCTCTAGGATTGACCACATACTAGGCCATAAAGCACATCTCAGCAAATTCAAAAGAATTAGAATCATACCATGCAGCTTCTCAGACCATAAAGGAATGAGGTTGGAAATTAGCAACTCAGGAATCCCTAGAGCATACGCAAACACATGGAGATTGAACAATATGCTCCTGAATGAACAATGGGTCATAGAAGAAATTAAAAGAGAAGTCAAAAATTTTCTGGAAGAAAATGAGGATAACAGCACAACATACCAAAACTTCTGGGAAGCAGCAAAAGCAGTGTTAAGAGGAAAGTTTATATCAATAGGTGCCTACATCAAGAAATTGGAAAGGCACCAAATAGATGAGCTTTCGATTCACCTCAAGGATCTAGAAAACCTACAGCAAACCAGACCCAAATCTAGTAGGAGAAGAGAAATAATTAAAATCAGAAAAGAAATGAACAGGATTGAATCAAGAAAAACATTACAAAAAATCAGCCAAACGAGGAGCTGGTTTTTTGAAAAACTGCATAAAATTGAGACGCCATTGGCCCAACTAACTAAAAAAAGAAGAGAAAAGACCCAAATCAATAAAATCAGAGATGAAAAAGGAAACGTAACAACAGACACCACAGAAATAAAAAGAATCATCAGAAATTACTACAAGGACTTGTATGCCAGCAAACAGGGAAACCTATCAGAAATGGATAGATTCCTGGACACATGCAACCTACCTAAATTGAACCAGGAAGACATCGAAAACCTAAACAGACCCATAACCGAGACAGAAATTGAAACAGTAATAAAGGCCCTCCCAACAAAGAAAAGCCCAGGACCAGATGGATTCACTGCTGAATTCTACCAGACATTTAAAGAAGAACTGACTCCAATTCTTCTCAAACTATTCAGAACAATTGGAAAAGAGGGAGTCCTCCCAAATTCTTTCTATGAAGCCAGCATCACCTTAATTCCTAAGCCGGAAAAAGATGCAGCACTGAAAGAGAATTACAGACCAATCTCCCTGATGAACATAGATGCAAAAATCCTCAATAAAATTCTCGCCAATAGAATGCAACAACACATCAGAAAGATCATCCACCCAGACCAAGTGGGATTTATCCCTGGTATGCAGGGATGGTTTAATGTGCGCAAGACAATCAATGTGATACACCACAGTAACAGACTGCAGGAGAAAAACCATATGATTATCTCAATAGACGCAGAGAAAGCATTTGATGAAATACAACACCCGTTCATGATGAAAACTCTAAGAAAACTGGGTTTGGAAGGAACATTCCTCAATACAATCAAAGCAATCTATGAAAAACCCACAGCCAACATCCAATTGAATGGGGAAAAGTTGGAAGCATGTCCACTGAGATCTGGTACCAGACAGGGATGCCCACTCTGACCACTGCTATTCAATATAGTTCTGGAAGTTCTAGCCAGAGCTATTAGGCAAGAAAAAGAAATTAAAGGGATACAAATTGGGAAGGAAGAACTCAAACTATCCCTCTTTGCAGATGACATGATTCTGTATTTAGGGGACCCAAAGAACTCTACTAAGAGACTATTGGAACTCATAGAAGAGTTTGGCAAAGTAGCAGGGTATAAAATCAATGCACAAAAATCAACAGCCTTTGTATACACAGACAATGCCATGGCTGAGGAAGAACTTCTAAGATCAATCCCATTCACAATAGCTACAAAAACAATCAAATACCTTGGAATAAACTTAACCAAGGACGTTAAAGATCTCTACGATGAAAATTACAAAACCTTAAAGAAAGAAATAGAAGAGGATACCAAGAAATGGAAAAATCTTCCATGCTCATGGATTGGAAGAATCAATATCATCAAAATGTCCATTCTCCCAAAAGCAATTTATAGATTCAATGCAATACCAATCAAGATACTGAAGACCTTCTTCTCAGATCTGGAAAAAATGATGCTGAAATTTATATGGAGACACAGGAGACCTCGAATAGCTAAAGCAATCTTGTACAACAAAAACAAAGCTGGAGGCATCACAATACCAGATTTCAGGACATACTACAGGGCAGCTGTAATCAAAACAGCATGGTACTGGTACAGAAACAGATGGATAGACCAATGGAACAGAATTGAAACACCAGAAATCAATCCAAACATCTACAGCCAACTCACATTTGATTAAGGATCCAAAACCAATCCCTGGAGTATGGACAGTCTATTCAATAAATGGTGCTGGGAAAATTGGATTTCCACATGCAGAATCATAAAGCAAGACCCCTACCTTTCACCTTACACAAAAATCCACTCAACATGGATTAAAGACCTAAATCTATGACCTGACACCATCAAATTATTAGAGAGCATTAGAAAAACCCTGCAAGATATAGGTACTGGCAATGACTTCTTGGAAAACACTCCAGAAGCACAGGCAGTCAAAGCCAAAATTAACATTTGGGATTGCATCAAATTGAGAAGTTTCTGTACTGCAAAAGAAACAGTCAGGAAAGTGAGGAGACAACCGACAGAATGGGAAAATATATTTGCAAACTATGCAACTGATAAAGGGTTGATAACCAGAATCTACAAAGAAATCAAGAAACTCCACAGCATCAAAACAAACTACCCACTTAAGAGATGGGCCAAGGACCTCAATAGACATTTTTCAAAAGAGGAAATCCAAATGGCCAACAGACACATGAAAAAATGTTCAAGATCACTAGCAACCAGGGAAATGAAAATCAAAACCACAATGAGGTTCCACCTCACCCCAGTTAGAATGGCTCACATTCAGAAATCTACCAACAACAGATGCTGGAGAGGATGTGGGGAAAAAGGGACACTAACCCACTGTTGGTGGGAATGCAAACTGGTTAAGCCACTGTGGAAGTCAGTCTGGAGATTCCTCAGAAACCTGAATATAACCCTACCATTCAACCCAGCCATCCCACTCCTTGGAATTTACCCAAAGGAAATTAAATTGACAAACAAACAAGCAGTCTGCACATTAATGTTTATTGCAGCTCAATTCACAATAACTGAGACCTGGAACCAACCCAAATGCCCATCAACAGTAGACTGGATAAAGAAATTATGGGACATGTACTCTATAGAATACTATACAGCAGTCAAAAAGAACGAAACCCAGTCATTTGCAACAAGATGGAGGAATTTGGAAAACATCATGCTGAGTGAAATAAGCCAATCCCAAAGGAACAAATACCACTTGTTCTCCTTGATAGGTGACAACTAACTGAGCACCAAAAAGGAAACCTGTTAAAGTGAAATGAACACTATGAGAAACAGTGACTTGATCATCCCTCACCCTGACTGTTGATGAGCAGCTTAATATGTTATCCCTCTTAGTATTTTTTTTTGTTTGTTCTACTTAATACTTTTGGCTGAATACTGTAACCAATACACAATTCTTCTTAAGTGCTGAAACTTAACTGAAAAGTGATCACTGTTAAATATAAGAGTGGGAATAAGAGAGGGAAGAGATGTGCAATTCGGGACATGCTCAAGCTGACTTAACTCAAACAGTAGAGTTAGAAACATACCAGGGGATTCCAATTCAATCCCATCAAGGTGGCATGTACCAATGCCATCTCACTAGTCCCAGTGATCAATTTCTGTTCACAATTGATCATAATGATAGGACTAAGAACCAAAGGGATCACATAAACAAGACTAGTGTCTGCAAATACTAGCTGATAGAATCAAAAAGGGAGAGAATGATCCAACATGGGAAGTGAGATACACAGCAGACCCATAGAATGGCAAATGTCCTAACAGCACTCTGGCCTCATAATCAGCCCTTAAGGCATGCGGATCCGGCTGAAATGCCCATGAGAGTATTTCAGGCATGGAAAGCCAAGACACTCTGGGAGAAAAAAAAAATAACTAAATGAAAGATCTCCACGAGTGAGATCCCAGTGGAAAGAACGGGTCATCAAAGAAGGAGGTACATCTCTGAAGGGAGGAGAGAACTTCCACTTTGACCATGGCCTTGTCTAAATATGATCAGAGTCAGTGAACTCAGGGGGCTTCCATAGCCTTGGCAGCTCATGACAAGAGCCTAGGGTGATTACTGAGGCCATAAACAAGAGTGTCAATTTGTTAAGTCAACAACAGGAGTCACTGTGCACTTACTCCTCATGTAGGATCTTTGCTCTTAGTGTGCTGTACATTGAGATTTAATGCTATAAGTAGTACTCAAACAGTATTTTTCACTTTATGTTTCTGTGTGGGAGCAAACTGTTGAAATCTTTACTTAATGTATGCTAAACTGATCTTCCGTATATAAAGAGAATCAAAAATGAATCTTGATGTGAATGGAAGGGGAGAGGGAGTTGGAAAGGGGAGGGTTGCAGGTGGGAGGGACGTTATGGGAAGGAAGCCATTGTAATCCATATTCAGTACTTTGGAAATTTATATTCATTAAAGAAAAGTTAAAAAAAAAACATAGGAAAGACACACAAAAACCTATTTTTTATCTTGTTAATTGAAATTCTAAGGAAGCCTGTTAAGATTATCAGGAGCTCCACTTGCTGTCATTCAGGCTGAAGCCAGGGAGCATGCTGCACTGATGGCTCTAGGGCACCAGCCCAGCTCCCCAGACCCATCCAGGCCCTTGGAGTGCAAGGTAATACCTGAGCTTCTTAAAATTAATATATCTGCTTTATTATATTGTTGAAGAAAACAAAAATTCAATTTTACACTTTAATTGTTATATTTGCACCAATACTGATATACACATACTTGTATATGTATACATTTCTTTCATTCTTTTTTGTGTTTAAAAATTAAACTTCCATGTATAAAGGAGAACATGTGGTACTTGTCTTTCTGGATCTGGCTTATTTCACTCAACATGATGTCTTTGCTGCAAATGGTAGAATTTCATTGTTTTATAGTTGAATAATATTCCATTGTGTATATATGCAACATTTCTTTATCCATTCATCTAATAATGGACACCTTGGTTGGTTCCAAATTTTGGCTATTGTGAACAGTGCTGCTATGAATATGGTGTGGTGCACGTATCTCTTTGACACACTGTGTTCAAGTCTTTTGGGTATATACCTAGTAGTGGGATTGGTGGATCGTTTGGCAAGTCTATTTCTAGTTTGTAAAGAACTTGCCACACTGTTTTCCACAGTGGGGGCACTAATTCATATTCCCACCAACAATGTGAAAGTGTTCCTCTTTGTCCACATCCTTGTCAGCATCTGCCACTCTCTGTGTTTTGGATTTTAGCCATTCTTACAGGGGTGAGGTGATATCTCATTGTGGTTTTGAATTGCGTTTCCCTGATGGCTAGGGATGCAACGTACTCTTTAGGAAGAGTTAGCATGCCCTCAAACAGGAAGGTTTTCCTGGTTTCCCATGAAGTTTCACATCAAGTGTGCATATTCTCCTGCCTCCATGTGCCCCACAGGTCCTAAAGTCAGTGATTGCTCAGAAGGCTCTGGAAGGCTAGAGGCAAGAGACCCTTTCTCCCCTCATCCTGCTGTCCATTGCAGACATGTCTGTGAAACTGGGTTACTTCTCTTCTCAAAGAAACAAAAAGATAAAAAAAATTATTTCCATAGTTATCTCAGTTCCTTCCAGGAAAGCGCTTTTTTTTTTTTTCCTGTGTAGAACACGCCAGTGGAAGGAGACAGCCTTCTGCAACAACAGAATGGACCTTCTTGCCAAACTTGGCACTGTCTGTCTTTGCCAGTAGGTGGTGGCCTTCCCTTGAAAATCTTCTAGTAGTTCCCCGGGTATGATGGATCCTGCTTTTTCTTTCCTTTTAGTTACATCACTGTGACAGGGGCATTCCCTCATTCAACAATAGTTGTTTGTGTAACTCCTTATTGAAAAACGTTTCAACCGTGTGAAGACCTGGACAGTATCCCTCTGCATCACTTTAGGCAACTCCCAAAAATGTAGCCACAGAGAGATCAGACTGTCTTCCTTCCAGCCCCACACTCTGTCTCTGGGAATGCTTGCTATGGTGTGCTAGAAAGCCCTCCTATATATCTACTAGTTTTTGACCCCCCCAACACTATTTGGATCTAAAATGTATGGAATAATTTAGCATTTTCAATTTTCCTTCTGTAACATTTCATGTAAGTAAATTCTATAATATCTTTTGCTTCTTTCCCATTAAGTCTGACCATTTCAATTCAGCCAAAACTGTGTTTGCTTCATTCACCTGCATTTACGGATGGCAAATCCACATACTGTCACTTTCATCATCAACTTATAGATATCATACAAATGCAATGAATGAATAAGAAAATAAATAATCTGTTGGTTTAAAATACCAGGGTTTGAAATTTGTCTCTTGAAGAAAAAATTTCAGAAATTTTCATTCATATCAATGTATTAAATAAAGCAACTTACAATTTAATAAAATATAAATGTTTAATAAATTTTAACATAATTGAAAGTGAATATCTGCTCTGAAATATTCAAATAATATAAACATGACAACATGCAACAATAAATAGATAAATAAACAGACACAAATAAGTTCAGGGCTGTCATCTCTTAAAGACTGAATATTTTAAACACGGATTTCCTTAAAATACTGATAAAATATTTATAGAATTAACTCAAAAATTCAACAACTAAAAACGAAATAAGAGACTGTGGAAATATTGAAAGACACATTTGCAAGTGGGATGTGGCAGACAGTCAATGAGAATCAACTGCTGATGAATCCAGGTCTCCTTCCTTGCTTCTTAATCACTCTTGCAAGTCTCCTGTTGAAGAGAAGGCTCTCATGATTTCTGTTCTAACAATCTCCCAGGCACAGTCATTGTGTTTCTTCTCCTCCAGGTAGAGCGGATTCTCTGGAAGTACCTCTTCAGCAACAGTGTTGGGCTTTCTCGGTCACTCTGTCTGTGTGTCTGCCTCTCTGCCTCTTGAATAAAGATAGTTCATTCATTTGAAGGTACATTACAAGATTTTATAAAACATGTACTTTGGTTTAACATAACAGCCCTATAACTTTTCAACAGTAGTTTACACTTGGGGAACCAAACATTACAGAGGTCAGGTGAGTTGGTGTGTTACCTAGGATCATATATACAAACAGATAGAATGATTAATGCAAAATCCTATATTGGAGCCAAGGATGCATCCTATGTTTCATATTATGATTTCTGTTAATGTTTAAAAAATAATTAATTTGAGATGGAGCTGGAGCTGGAGCTGGAGCTGGAGCTGGAAATGGAGATGAAGAGAGAGAGAGAGAGAGAGAGAGAGAGAGATCATCTGTCCTGGGTCTTAACTCATCACTGCTATCTCACGGGATTTGTGTCAGCAGGAAACTGGAATCAGAAACCTGGGACTGTACTCCCTAACATCAAACCCAGGTACTCCAATGTGGGATGTGGGCATCCCAGCTGGCATCTTAACAGCTGGGCTAAATGCCTGCTTCTGTTCATTCTTTTAAAATTTAAATTCACAGACTCCAGAAGCTCTCTATCCCAGTTCTTTCTTATAATGGTGACTACAGTTGCACATCTTGTACAACACAAATTTATAGTTAAAATTTATTACTTTGCATTAATAATGTGTTCTTTGTTCTAGTTGTTAGCAGAAAGATTTTTATCCGGTTCTTGTTTATTTTTATTATGTGTCTTATTCTTTTTTTTAACTTTTATTTAATGAATATAAATTTCCAAAGTACGATTTATGCATTACAATGGCTTCCCCCACATACCGTCCCTCCCACCCACTACCCTCCCCTTTCCCACTCCCTCTCCCCTTCCATTCACATCAAGATTCATTTTTGATTATCTTAATATACAGAAGATCAGCTTAGTATACATTAAGTAAGGATTTCAACAGTTTGCTCTCACACAGAAACATAAAGTGAAAAATAATAGATGATGTTTTTTAAATGATGATGAAATCAGAGAAGACCTATTGTCATGTTTAATCCCAGTGAGAGTCAAGTTGGGAGTTGATAATTTCTTTTTCTTTTTTTTTTTTTTTTTTTTTTTTTTTTTTTTTTTTTTTACAGAGGATCAGTTTAGTATACATTAAGTAAAGATTTCAACAGTTTGCACCCCCATAGAAACACAAAGTGAAATATATTGTTTGAGTTCTTTAATATACATTATAATTAGCCAATAAGGAATATACAGATAAGTGTGTATGAGTGTCATGAAACAAAAACAAAAGTCCATTGTAGTGCAATATGAAGATGATTAATAAATAATATAGCAAATCATATTGCAAATGAGAAATGGAAATGGAATTTGCAGCCTTTGAAATGCAAATTTTACACTGTCAACAGTAAGGAAAAAAAGTTTAGCAACAAGGAAACTGTACTATCATATTAACAAAGAAAACTACTTTGATGATAATCAGCAGTAATTCGATTTATGGTAAAGAATAGCGATGAAAAGAAAAAAACAAAATTTAATAAAAGATTCTAGGATGATTTCCTAACAGAAAGTTATTTAGATCATCTCATAGATTCTATGATTTTTATGGGATACAGAGGTGAATGTAAAAACAGATTCATACAAGAGTCAAAGATATGTCAAATAAAAAGAGAAATAAGATTACTGAGAGGCATGGCTATTCTGCGCTAGACATTTTGTATTAATGAAAAGAAACCACCTAGCCCCAGCCCTTTCTATATAGGTGAGGTTGAAAACAAGTATCCATCAGGAGTATATGCCTAGAGTTTTCAGAAAATATACATGTCAAAGACTAGAAATTTAAAAATCACCAGGTAAATGATCAACATAAACTAGAGAAATTTTTCAAAATTTGGCTGAGAAGTTAATTGACATTAGTGACCAAATGAATTACCATTGTGCTTACTACAAAGTAATATTTATCCAAACACTGAACATTTTTAACAAATCAATTGCTTACATCAAATATTTAAATGTTTCTAAATCTTGTGCCAAAACATCCATTGTCTAGAAATAATTCCCAGAAAATATTCAGTGAAATCAGGAACAACATGAACCCACAGTCTCCTCTAGGTCCTGTATTATTAAATTCTACCACTCAACTAACAAGCTTCCCCAAATAATTTTATGAGCTCATGGTTCTAGTTCTCTTGCTTGTGTTTCCTCTTCAGTCTATCCTCATAAGTTTTCCTGTACCGTAACTCCATTAAACCAGATCTGTTAAAGCCACTACAGACAAGGCCGGCGCCGCGGCTCACTAGGCTAATCCTCCGCCTAGCGGCGCCGGCACACCGGGTTCTAGTCCCGGTCGGGGCGCCGGATTCTGTCCCAGTTGCCCCTCTTCCAGGCCAGCCCTCTGCTGTGGCCAGGGAGTGCAGTGGAGGATGGCCCAGGTGCTTGGGCCCTGCACCCCATGGGAGACCAGGAAAAGCACCTGGCTCCTGGCTCCTGCCACCAGATCAGCGCGGTGCGCCGGCCGCAGCGCGCTGGCCGCGGCGGCCATTGGAGGGTGAACCAACGGCAAAAGGAAGACCTTTCTCTCTGTCTCTCTCTCTCACTGTCCACTCTGCCTGTCAAAAAAAAAAAAAAAAAAAAAAGCCACTACAGACAGATGTTTTTAGGTTTATGGGGACAATTCACTCTGACTTCCCCTGAACGCGATTCTGTCTTTTGAACACTGTTCTTACCTATTTGCCCTTCTTTCTTCACTGGCCACTCATTTCAGTAACCTTTGCACATTTTGCTTCCCTGTTCTCCCTTTATATATTGAGGGTCTTCTCCATTTGTAACTCACAAAATCCATCCCAATGTCCTCGTTATTAGACGTGCAATAAGGAATCTCAAATTATTCCCTTCACCCATGGCATTTGTTGTTCATTCTAGGACCATGTACCCAACAGCCCACATAACTTCTGTACTTAATTCTCCCAGGTACCTTTAAAAAAGAGATCTACCCCCTTTTGTCCTTTGTAGTATCAGCTGTACCAAAGCTTCCAGTATGAAAACATCTCTGTGCTTTACTCCTTTTTATACTGTTTCAATTAAGGGAAATTAGTACAGTGTTTGTTTCTTTTCTTATATATATGATGATGTTTCAAGGCAGCAGGGACTGTGTATTTTTTCAAAGCAATTCCAAAATCTGATACTGTTATTTTTCTCTTTACACATGTCATGTGAGTGGAATAATAAAGTAAATAGTATTACTGTCCATTCTTCAACTTGGTTCAGAAAGCCAGTGTCTGAATATAGGGTAGAAAAAAAAAAACTTTTATTTAATGCACATCTTAATAAAAGGTCTATAGGTAAAAATAAGGCATTTAAACAGCAAAAAATAGTAAAGAAGTAGACTTTATTATGATAAATGTACATAACTTTAAAAAATTTAATAGATAATAAATACAATATTTCTTGAAATGGAAATGTGAGCCTGATTTCCAATCTTAATACAATGTAAAAGTGAACATCTGCTATGTGAAAAGTATGTCTTATAAAAATAGGATACAATAATAAATAAATAAGTAAATAAATAAATAAATACATTCAGTAAATAAATAATATCAGAGCTGTCATCCCCTAGGAATCAATACCCCGGAGCGGAATGCGTTTCACATATACTTCCTTAATATATGAAGAAAGTAATTTGCTGAATTAATTCAACAAGTTCCCTGATGTGACTAAAGCAGAACGAAGAGCCTTTAGAAATGACCAAATACACATGTACAAGTGTGATGGGGCAATCAGTCAACGAGAACCACCTCAGGATGACGCCAGGTCTCCATCCTTGCTTCTTAAGCTTTCCTGCAAGTCTGCTGTTGACGAGAAGGCTCTCCTGATCTCCATTCTGACGAGTTCCCAGGCACAGCCACTGTGTTTCTTCTCGTCCAGGTAGAGACGGATTCTCTGGAAGTACCTCTTCAGCATCAGCGTTGGGCTGTCAGCCGTCAGGACAGAGTCTTCCTCTCCCATGGCCTGTACCAAGCAGGTCTCCAGGCCTTGCAGCTGCTGATGAAGGGCAGTGTGCAGTTCCTCCAGGAGGGTGTTGTTCCAGGCAGCAGAGGAGCGCGCTGTGTGGAGCAGGTTGAAGATCTGCTGCAGCATCTCGTGCAGGACAGACACGGTCTGGTTCTTCTGGAACTGGCTGCCGTTCACCACCTCCCGCGGGAACTGGAAGTCTCTTCTGTCCTTGAGACACAAGACAGGGGAGACCCTCCTCATCTGGTCCAGAAGCACCAAGGTCGTCCTGCTCAGCGGGACAGAGTTGTGAGGCAGGTCACAGCCCAGAGATCCAACAGGGCCATAGCTGCACAGCACCAGGGCCGTCAGCAGAGGGAGTAGCTGGGCCATGGGGAAATGAGGCTGCTGCTGTCCTGGCTGGGCTGGGGTCTGGGTGAACCTTGGACTCTAGGTTCTCTGAAGGCATTCTGGCTGTGCATGGCATTTATATCATACAGAAATGATTTTCATTTTCTGAACATAGAGAAATGTACTTTTACTTCCTGTTTTTGGCTTTCACTTGTATATTTTCCATGTGGCCTAATAAAATGAGATCAGGCCAAAATATTAATTTTTTCAATAAAGTTTCATTTTCCAGTAAATTTCAGATTTGCAAATAAAAATAGTGTTTGATCATTTAAAAAAGAAGCATCTTCTCCTAAAATCAGACGTGTATATATGTGTATAGATAGTTTCCCCTGCCTACATTTATTCATATATAAATATTGCTTCTCTTTATAGAACAAATTTTTAAACCTGATCCTAGGCTACATTTACTCCCTCTTTACTTAAGTAGAAATTCCTACAGGTTTCTCGACTGAAATAATTATTTCTCAGGGGCTTTTGTTTGCAATTTTACAGAAGAGACTGGTATTTATTAGTAAATGAGATTACCTGGTGTTTATTTACTTTCCAGAATACATTCATGTAGATCCATGGGATTAAGCTTCACTGGGGCCACAAGGTCATGACTAATGTGGACAATGACCCTTTTATCAACCATGTTCTTACTGCAGATCTATGGCGTTCCTCACACAGTCATAACACCCATAGAAAATCTCTCTCGTGAAAATGAAATGTTAAGAAGGAATCAAAATGAAACGAAACAACTAGTACAACAGGAAACTGTGATAGTGACGAGAAATCATAATGAAGTGAAGAATTCAATAGATCAAATGAAAAACACAATAGAGAGCCTTACAAACAGAATGGGTGAAGCAGAAGAGAGAATATCGGACTTAGAAGACAGAGAACAGGAAAGGATACAGTCAGACCAAAGAAAAGAAGAGGAAATTAGAAATCTAAAACATATTGTCAGGAATCTTCAAGATAACTATTAAAAAAACCCACATTCCCCCTGACTGTTAATGAACAACTTAATACATTATCCCTCTTAGTAGTTTTTTTGTCTGTTCTACTTAATATGACTGGTTTAATTCTGTAATTAATACACAGTTATTCTTAAGTGTTAAAAATTAACTGAAATGTGATCCCTGTTAAACATAAGAGTGGGAATAAGAGAGGGAAGAGATGTATAATTTGGGACATGCTCAAGCTGACTTGCCCAAAATGGTAGAGTTAAAAACATACCAGGGGATTCCAATTCAATCCCATCAAGGTGGCATGTACCAATGCCATCTCACTATTCCAAGTGATCAATTTCAGTTCACAATTGATCATAATGAAAGGACTAAGAGTCAAAGGGAGCACATAAACAAGTCCAGTACCTGCTAACACTAACCGATGGAATAAATAAAGGGGAGAGTGATCCAACATGGGAAGTGAGATACTCAGCAGACTCATAGAATGGCAGATGTCCTAAACAGCACTCTGGCCTCAGAATCAGCCCTAAAGGCATTCCGATCTGGCTGAAAAGCCTATGAGAGTATTTCAGGCATGGAAAGCCAAGACACTCTGGCAAAAGATCTCTGCGAGTGAGATCCCAGTGGAAAGAACAGGTCTTCAAAGAAGGAGGTACCTTTCTCTGAAGGGAGGAGAGAACCTCCACTTTGACTATGACCTTGTCTAAACAAGATAAGAATCGGAGAACTCAGAGGGCTTCCATAGCCTTGGAAACTCATGACTGGAGCATAGGGAGACTACTGATGCCATAGACAGGAGTGTCAATTGGTAAAGTCAACAACAGGAGTCACTGTGCACTTACTCCTCATGTAGGATCTCTGTCCTTAATGTGCTGTGCATGGAGATTTAATGCTATAACGAGTACCCAAACAATATATTTCACTTTGTGTTTCTATGGGGGTGCAAACTGTTGAAATCTTTACTTAATGTATACTAAACTGATCCTCTGTAAAAAAAAAAAAAAAAGAAAGAAAGAAAGAAAGAAATTATCAACTCCCAACTTGACTCTCACTGGGATTAAACATGACAATAGGTCTGATCTGATTTCATCATCATTTAAAAAAATCATCTATTATTTTTCACTTTATGTTTCTGTGTGGGAGCAAACTGTTGAAATCCTTACTTAATGTATACTAAGCTGATCTTCTGTATATTAAGATAATCGAAAATGAATCTTGATGTGAATGGAAGGGGAGAGGGAGTGGGAAAGGGGAGGGTAGTGGGTGGGAGGGACGGTATGTGGGGGAAGCCATTGTAATGCATAAATCGTACTTTGGAAATTTATATTCATTAAATAAAAGTTAAAAAAAAACCCACATTCCGGTTCTAGGAGTTTCTGAAGGCATGGTGAGGGAGAAAGGATTAGAAGGCCTTTTTAGTGAGATATTAGCAGAAAATTTCCCAGGTTTGGAGAAGGACACAGACATCCTAGTACAGGAAGCTCACAGAACCCCTAATAAACACGACCAAAAGAGATCCTCACCACGACACCTTGTAATTAAACTCTCCACAGTGAAACATAAAGAAAAGATCCTAAAATGTGCAAGAGAGAAACGTCAGATTACTCTCGGAGGATCTCCAATCACACTCTCAGCTGACTTCTCATCAGAAACCCTACAAGCTAGGAGGGAATGGCGAGATATAGCCCAGCTACTAAGAGAGAAAAACTGCCAACCCAGAATATTATATCCTGCAAAGCTATCATTTGTGAATGAAGGTGAAATAAAGACTTTCCATAGCAAACAGAAATTGAAAGAATTTGTCACCACTCGTCCAGCCATGCAAAAGATACTTAAAGATGTGTTACACACAGAAACACAGAAACACGGTCATCAATATGAAAGAAGGTAAAGGAAGGAAACCTCACAGCAAAAGATCACAGGGAATTCAAAGCATATATTAGAACTTATCTTTGGCAAATGGCAGGGCAAACTTACCACTTATCATTAGTCACATTGAACGTGAATGGCCTGAACTGTCCAGTTAAAAGACACCGATTGGCTGATTGGGTTAAGGAACAAAACCCATCTATTTGCTGCTTACAAGAAACACATCTTTCCAACAAAGATCCATACAGACTGAAAGTGAAAGGCTGGAAAAAGATATACCATGCCAACAGAAATGAAAAAAGAGCGGGCGTAGCCATCTTAATATCGGACAACATAAACTTTACCACAAAAACTGTTAAGAGAGACAAAGAGGGACGCTATATAATGATTAAGGGATCAATTCAACAGGAAGATATAACAATTATCAATGTATATGCACCTAACTACAGGGCACCAGTTTATTTAAAAGATTTGTTAAGGGACTTAAAGGGAGACTTAGACCCCAATACAATAGTACTGGGGGACTTCAATACTCCACTCTCAGAAATAGACAGATCAACAGGACAGAAGATCAACAAGGATACAGTAGATTTAAACGACACTATAGCCCAAATGGATCTAACAGATATCTACAGAACTTTCAATCCTACAGCTAAAGATTTTACATTCTTCTCAGCAGTACATGGAACCTTCTCTAGGATTGACCACATACTAGGCCATAAAGCACATCTCAGCAAATTCAAAAGAATTAGAATCATACCATGCAGCTTCTCAGACCATAAAGGAATGAGGTTGGAAATTAGCAACTCAGGAATCCCTAGAGCATACACAAACACATGGAGATTGAACAATATGCTCCTGAATGAACAATGGGTCATAGAAGAAATTAAAAGAGAAGTCAAAAATTTTCTGGAAGAAAATGAGGATAACAGCACAACATACCAAAACTTCTGGGAAGCAGCAAAAGCAGTGTTAAGAGGAAAGTTTATATCAATAGGTGCCTACATCAAGAAATTGGAAAGGCACCAAATAGATGAGCTTTCGATTCACCTCAAGGATCTAGAAAACCTACAGCAAACCAGACCCAAATCTAGTAGGAGAAGAGAAATAATTAAAATCAGAAAAGAAATGAACAGGATTGAATCAAGAAAAACATTACAAAAAATCAGCCAAACGAGGAGCTGGTTTTTTGAAAAACTGCATAAAATTGAGACGCCATTGGCCCAACTAACTAAAAAAAGAAGAGAAAAGACCCAAATCAATAAAATCAGAGATGAAAAAGGAAACGTAACAACAGACACCACAGAAATAAAAAGAATCATCAGAAATTACTACAAGGACTTGTATGCCAGCAAACAGGGAAACCTATCAGAAATGGATAGATTCCTGGACACATGCAACCTACCTAAATTGAACCAGGAAGACATCGAAAACCTAAACAGACCCATAACCGAGACAGAAATTGAAACAGTAATAAAGGCCCTCCCAACAAAGAAAAGCCCAGGACCAGATGGATTCACTGCTGAATTCTACCAGACATTTAAAGAAGAACTGACTCCAATTCTTCTCAAACTATTCAGAACAATTGGAAAAGAGGGAGTCCTCCCAAATTCTTTCTATGAAGCCAGCATCACCTTAATTCCTAAGCCGGAAAAAGATGCAGCACTGAAAGAGAATTACAGACCAATCTCCCTGATGAACATAGATGCAAAAATCCTCAATAAAATTCTCGCCAATAGAATGCAACAACACATCAGAAAGATCATCCACCCAGACCAAGTGGGATTTATCCCTGGTATGCAGGGATGGTTTAATGTGCGCAAGACAATCAATGTGATACACCACAGTAACAGACTGCAGGAGAAAAACCATATGATTATCTCAATAGACGCAGAGAAAGCATTTGATGAAATACAACACCCGTTCATGATGAAAACTCTAAGAAAACTGGGTTTGGAAGGAACATTCCTCAATACAATCAAAGCAATCTATGAAAAACCCACAGCCAACATCCAATTGAATGGGGAAAAGTTGGAAGCATGTCCACTGAGATCTGGTACCAGACAGGGATGCCCACTCTGACCACTGCTATTCAATATAGTTCTGGAAGTTCTAGCCAGAGCTATTAGGCAAGAAAAAGAAATTAAAGGGATACAAATTGGGAAGGAAGAACTCAAACTATCCCTCTTTGCAGATGACATGATTCTGTATTTAGGGGACCCAAAGAACTCTACTAAGAGACTATTGGAACTCATAGAAGAGTTTGGCAAAGTAGCAGGGTATAAAATCAATGCACAAAAATCAACAGCCTTTGTATACACAGACAATGCCATGGCTGAGGAAGAACTTCTAAGATCAATCCCATTCACAATAGCTACAAAAACAATCAAATACCTTGGAATAAACTTAACCAAGGACGTTAAAGATCTCTACGATGAAAATTACAAAACCTTAAAGAAAGAAATAGAAGAGGATACCAAGAAATGGAAAAATCTTCCATGCTCATGGATTGGAAGAATCAATATCATCAAAATGTCCATTCTCCCAAAAGCAATTTATAGATTCAATGCAATACCAATCAAGATACTGAAGACCTTCTTCTCAGATCTGGAAAAAATGATGCTGAAATTTATATGGAGACACAGGAGACCTCGAATAGCTAAAGCAATCTTGTACAACAAAAACAAAGCTGGAGGCATCACAATACCAGATTTCAGGACATACTACAGGGCAGCTGTAATCAAAACAGCATGGTACTGGTACAGAAACAGATGGATAGACCAATGGAACAGAATTGAAACACCAGAAATCAATCCAAACATCTACAGCCAACTCACATTTGATTAAGGATCCAAAACCAATCCCTGGAGTATGGACAGTCTATTCAATAAATGGTGCTGGGAAAATTGGATTTCCACATGCAGAATCATAAAGCAAGACCCCTACCTTTCACCTTACACAAAAATCCACTCAACATGGATTAAAGACCTAAATCTATGACCTGACACCATCAAATTATTAGAGAGCATTAGAAAAACCCTGCAAGATATAGGTACTGGCAATGACTTCTTGGAAAACACTCCAGAAGCACAGGCAGTCAAAGCCAAAATTAACATTTGGGATTGCATCAAATTGAGAAGTTTCTGTACTGCAAAAGAAACAGTCAGGAAAGTGAGGAGACAACCGACAGAATGGGAAAATATATTTGCAAACTATGCAACTGATAAAGGGTTGATAACCAGAATCTACAAAGAAATCAAGAAACTCCACAGCATCAAAACAAACTACCCACTTAAGAGATGGGCCAAGGACCTCAATAGACATTTTTCAAAAGAGGAAATCCAAATGGCCAACAGACACATGAAAAAATGTTCAAGATCACTAGCAACCAGGGAAATGAAAATCAAAACCACAATGAGGTTCCACCTCACCCCAGTTAGAATGGCTCACATTCAGAAATCTACCAACAACAGATGCTGGAGAGGATGTGGGGAAAAAGGGACACTAACCCACTGTTGGTGGGAATGCAAACTGGTTAAGCCACTGTGGAAGTCAGTCTGGAGATTCCTCAGAAACCTGAATATAACCCTACCATTCAACCCAGCCATCCCACTCCTTGGAATTTACCCAAAGGAAATTAAATTGACAAACAAACAAGCAGTCTGCACATTAATGTTTATTGCAGCTCAATTCACAATAACTGAGACCTGGAACCAACCCAAATGCCCATCAACAGTAGACTGGATAAAGAAATTATGGGACATGTACTCTATAGAATACTATACAGCAGTCAAAAAGAACGAAACCCAGTCATTTGCAACAAGATGGAGGAATTTGGAAAACATCATGCTGAGTGAAATAAGCCAATCCCAAAGGAACAAATACCACTTGTTCTCCTTGATAGGTGACAACTAACTGAGCACCAAAAAGGAAACCTGTTAAAGTGAAATGAACACTATGAGAAACAGTGACTTGATCATCCCTCACCCTGACTGTTGATGAGCAGCTTAATATGTTATCCCTCTTAGTATTTTTTTTTGTTTGTTCTACTTAATACTTTTGGCTGAATACTGTAACCAATACACAATTCTTCTTAAGTGCTGAAACTTAACTGAAAAGTGATCACTGTTAAATATAAGAGTGGGAATAAGAGAGGGAAGAGATGTGCAATTCGGGACATGCTCAAGCTGACTTAACTCAAACAGTAGAGTTAGAAACATACCAGGGGATTCCAATTCAATCCCATCAAGGTGGCATGTACCAATGCCATCTCACTAGTCCCAGTGATCAATTTCTGTTCACAATTGATCATAATGATAGGACTAAGAACCAAAGGGATCACATAAACAAGACTAGTGTCTGCAAATACTAGCTGATAGAATCAAAAAGGGAGAGAATGATCCAACATGGGAAGTGAGATACACAGCAGACCCATAGAATGGCAAATGTCCTAACAGCACTCTGGCCTCATAATCAGCCCTTAAGGCATGCGGATCCGGCTGAAATGCCCATGAGAGTATTTCAGGCATGGAAAGCCAAGACACTCTGGGAGAAAAAAAAAATAACTAAATGAAAGATCTCCACGAGTGAGATCCCAGTGGAAAGAACGGGTCATCAAAGAAGGAGGTACATCTCTGAAGGGAGGAGAGAACTTCCACTTTGACCATGGCCTTGTCTAAATATGATCAGAGTCAGTGAACTCAGGGGGCTTCCATAGCCTTGGCAGCTCATGACAAGAGCCTAGGGTGATTACTGAGGCCATAAACAAGAGTGTCAATTTGTTAAGTCAACAACAGGAGTCACTGTGCACTTACTCCTCATGTAGGATCTTTGCTCTTAGTGTGCTGTACATTGAGATTTAATGCTATAAGTAGTACTCAAACAGTATTTTTCACTTTATGTTTCTGTGTGGGAGCAAACTGTTGAAATCTTTACTTAATGTATGCTAAACTGATCTTCCGTATATAAAGAGAATCAAAAATGAATCTTGATGTGAATGGAAGGGGAGAGGGAGTTGGAAAGGGGAGGGTTGCAGGTGGGAGGGACGTTATGGGAAGGAAGCCATTGTAATCCATATTCAGTACTTTGGAAATTTATATTCATTAAAGAAAAGTTAAAAAAAAAACATAGGAAAGACACACAAAAACCTATTTTTTATCTTGTTAATTGAAATTCTAAGGAAGCCTGTTAAGATTATCAGGAGCTCCACTTGCTGTCATTCAGGCTGAAGCCAGGGAGCATGCTGCACTGATGGCTCTAGGGCACCAGCCCAGCTCCCCAGACCCATCCAGGCCCTTGGAGTGCAAGGTAATACCTGAGCTTCTTAAAATTAATATATCTGCTTTATTATATTGTTGAAGAAAACAAAAATTCAATTTTACACTTTAATTGTTATATTTGCACCAATACTGATATACACATACTTGTATATGTATACATTTCTTTCATTCTTTTTTGTGTTTAAAAATTAAACTTCCATGTATAAAGGAGAACATGTGGTACTTGTCTTTCTGGATCTGGCTTATTTCACTCAACATGATGTCTTTGCTGCAAATGGTAGAATTTCATTGTTTTATAGTTGAATAATATTCCATTGTGTATATATGCAACATTTCTTTATCCATTCATCTAATAATGGACACCTTGGTTGGTTCCAAATTTTGGCTATTGTGAACAGTGCTGCTATGAATATGGTGTGGTGCACGTATCTCTTTGACACACTGTGTTCAAGTCTTTTGGGTATATACCTAGTAGTGGGATTGGTGGATCGTTTGGCAAGTCTATTTCTAGTTTGTAAAGAACTTGCCACACTGTTTTCCACAGTGGGGGCACTAATTCATATTCCCACCAACAATGTGAAAGTGTTCCTCTTTGTCCACATCCTTGTCAGCATCTGCCACTCTCTGTGTTTTGGATTTTAGCCATTCTTACAGGGGTGAGGTGATATCTCATTGTGGTTTTGAATTGCGTTTCCCTGATGGCTAGGGATGCAACGTACTCTTTAGGAAGAGTTAGCATGCCCTCAAACAGGAAGGTTTTCCTGGTTTCCCATGAAGTTTCACATCAAGTGTGCATATTCTCCTGCCTCCATGTGCCCCACAGGTCCTAAAGTCAGTGATTGCTCAGAAGGCTCTGGAAGGCTAGAGGCAAGAGACCCTTTCTCCCCTCATCCTGCTGTCCATTGCAGACATGTCTGTGAAACTGGGTTACTTCTCTTCTCAAAGAAACAAAAAGATAAAAAAAATTATTTCCATAGTTATCTCAGTTCCTTCCAGGAAAGCGCTTTTTTTTTTTTTCCTGTGTAGAACACGCCAGTGGAAGGAGACAGCCTTCTGCAACAACAGAATGGACCTTCTTGCCAAACTTGGCACTGTCTGTCTTTGCCAGTAGGTGGTGGCCTTCCCTTGAAAATCTTCTAGTAGTTCCCCGGGTATGATGGATCCTGCTTTTTCTTTCCTTTTAGTTACATCACTGTGACAGGGGCATTCCCTCATTCAACAATAGTTGTTTGTGTAACTCCTTATTGAAAAACGTTTCAACCGTGTGAAGACCTGGACAGTATCCCTCTGCATCACTTTAGGCAACTCCCAAAAATGTAGCCACAGAGAGATCAGACTGTCTTCCTTCCAGCCCCACACTCTGTCTCTGGGAATGCTTGCTATGGTGTGCTAGAAAGCCCTCCTATATATCTACTAGTTTTTGACCCCCCCAACACTATTTGGATCTAAAATGTATGGAATAATTTAGCATTTTCAATTTTCCTTCTGTAACATTTCATGTAAGTAAATTCTATAATATCTTTTGCTTCTTTCCCATTAAGTCTGACCATTTCAATTCAGCCAAAACTGTGTTTGCTTCATTCACCTGCATTTACGGATGGCAAATCCACATACTGTCACTTTCATCATCAACTTATAGATATCATACAAATGCAATGAATGAATAAGAAAATAAATAATCTGTTGGTTTAAAATACCAGGGTTTGAAATTTGTCTCTTGAAGAAAAAATTTCAGAAATTTTCATTCATATCAATGTATTAAATAAAGCAACTTACAATTTAATAAAATATAAATGTTTAATAAATTTTAACATAATTGAAAGTGAATATCTGCTCTGAAATATTCAAATAATATAAACATGACAACATGCAACAATAAATAGATAAATAAACAGACACAAATAAGTTCAGGGCTGTCATCTCTTAAAGACTGAATATTTTAAACACGGATTTCCTTAAAATACTGATAAAATATTTATAGAATTAACTCAAAAATTCAACAACTAAAAACGAAATAAGAGACTGTGGAAATATTGAAAGACACATTTGCAAGTGGGATGTGGCAGACAGTCAATGAGAATCAACTGCTGATGAATCCAGGTCTCCTTCCTTGCTTCTTAATCACTCTTGCAAGTCTCCTGTTGAAGAGAAGGCTCTCATGATTTCTGTTCTAACAATCTCCCAGGCACAGTCATTGTGTTTCTTCTCCTCCAGGTAGAGCGGATTCTCTGGAAGTACCTCTTCAGCAACAGTGTTGGGCTTTCTCGGTCACTCTGTCTGTGTGTCTGCCTCTCTGCCTCTTGAATAAAGATAGTTCATTCATTTGAAGGTACATTACAAGATTTTATAAAACATGTACTTTGGTTTAACATAACAGCCCTATAACTTTTCAACAGTAGTTTACACTTGGGGAACCAAACATTACAGAGGTCAGGTGAGTTGGTGTGTTACCTAGGATCATATATACAAACAGATAGAATGATTAATGCAAAATCCTATATTGGAGCCAAGGATGCATCCTATGTTTCATATTATGATTTCTGTTAATGTTTAAAAAATAATTAATTTGAGATGGAGCTGGAGCTGGAGCTGGAGCTGGAGCTGGAAATGGAGATGAAGAGAGAGAGAGAGAGAGAGAGAGAGAGAGATCATCTGTCCTGGGTCTTAACTCATCACTGCTATCTCACGGGATTTGTGTCAGCAGGAAACTGGAATCAGAAACCTGGGACTGTACTCCCTAACATCAAACCCAGGTACTCCAATGTGGGATGTGGGCATCCCAGCTGGCATCTTAACAGCTGGGCTAAATGCCTGCTTCTGTTCATTCTTTTAAAATTTAAATTCACAGACTCCAGAAGCTCTCTATCCCAGTTCTTTCTTATAATGGTGACTACAGTTGCACATCTTGTACAACACAAATTTATAGTTAAAATTTATTACTTTGCATTAATAATGTGTTCTTTGTTCTAGTTGTTAGCAGAAAGATTTTTATCCGGTTCTTGTTTATTTTTATTATGTGTCTTATTCTTTTTTTTAACTTTTATTTAATGAATATAAATTTCCAAAGTACGATTTATGCATTACAATGGCTTCCCCCACATACCGTCCCTCCCACCCACTACCCTCCCCTTTCCCACTCCCTCTCCCCTTCCATTCACATCAAGATTCATTTTTGATTATCTTAATATACAGAAGATCAGCTTAGTATACATTAAGTAAGGATTTCAACAGTTTGCTCTCACACAGAAACATAAAGTGAAAAATAATAGATGATGTTTTTTAAATGATGATGAAATCAGAGAAGACCTATTGTCATGTTTAATCCCAGTGAGAGTCAAGTTGGGAGTTGATAATTTCTTTTTCTTTTTTTTTTTTTTTTTTTTTTTTTTTTTTTTTTTTTTTACAGAGGATCAGTTTAGTATACATTAAGTAAAGATTTCAACAGTTTGCACCCCCATAGAAACACAAAGTGAAATATATTGTTTGAGTTCTTTAATATACATTATAATTAGCCAATAAGGAATATACAGATAAGTGTGTATGAGTGTCATGAAACAAAAACAAAAGTCCATTGTAGTGCAATATGAAGATGATTAATAAATAATATAGCAAATCATATTGCAAATGAGAAATGGAAATGGAATTTGCAGCCTTTGAAATGCAAATTTTACACTGTCAACAGTAAGGAAAAAAAGTTTAGCAACAAGGAAACTGTACTATCATATTAACAAAGAAAACTACTTTGATGATAATCAGCAGTAATTCGATTTATGGTAAAGAATAGCGATGAAAAGAAAAAAACAAAATTTAATAAAAGATTCTAGGATGATTTCCTAACAGAAAGTTATTTAGATCATCTCATAGATTCTATGATTTTTATGGGATACAGAGGTGAATGTAAAAACAGATTCATACAAGAGTCAAAGATATGTCAAATAAAAAGAGAAATAAGATTACTGAGAGGCATGGCTATTCTGCGCTAGACATTTTGTATTAATGAAAAGAAACCACCTAGCCCCAGCCCTTTCTATATAGGTGAGGTTGAAAACAAGTATCCATCAGGAGTATATGCCTAGAGTTTTCAGAAAATATACATGTCAAAGACTAGAAATTTAAAAATCACCAGGTAAATGATCAACATAAACTAGAGAAATTTTTCAAAATTTGGCTGAGAAGTTAATTGACATTAGTGACCAAATGAATTACCATTGTGCTTACTACAAAGTAATATTTATCCAAACACTGAACATTTTTAACAAATCAATTGCTTACATCAAATATTTAAATGTTTCTAAATCTTGTGCCAAAACATCCATTGTCTAGAAATAATTCCCAGAAAATATTCAGTGAAATCAGGAACAACATGAACCCACAGTCTCCTCTAGGTCCTGTATTATTAAATTCTACCACTCAACTAACAAGCTTCCCCAAATAATTTTATGAGCTCATGGTTCTAGTTCTCTTGCTTGTGTTTCCTCTTCAGTCTATCCTCATAAGTTTTCCTGTACCGTAACTCCATTAAACCAGATCTGTTAAAGCCACTACAGACAAGGCCGGCGCCGCGGCTCACTAGGCTAATCCTCCGCCTAGCGGCGCCGGCACACCGGGTTCTAGTCCCGGTCGGGGCGCCGGATTCTGTCCCAGTTGCCCCTCTTCCAGGCCAGCCCTCTGCTGTGGCCAGGGAGTGCAGTGGAGGATGGCCCAGGTGCTTGGGCCCTGCACCCCATGGGAGACCAGGAAAAGCACCTGGCTCCTGGCTCCTGCCACCAGATCAGCGCGGTGCGCCGGCCGCAGCGCGCTGGCCGCGGCGGCCATTGGAGGGTGAACCAACGGCAAAAGGAAGACCTTTCTCTCTGTCTCTCTCTCTCACTGTCCACTCTGCCTGTCAAAAAAAAAAAAAAAAAAAAAAGCCACTACAGACAGATGTTTTTAGGTTTATGGGGACAATTCACTCTGACTTCCCCTGAACGCGATTCTGTCTTTTGAACACTGTTCTTACCTATTTGCCCTTCTTTCTTCACTGGCCACTCATTTCAGTAACCTTTGCACATTTTGCTTCCCTGTTCTCCCTTTATATATTGAGGGTCTTCTCCATTTGTAACTCACAAAATCCATCCCAATGTCCTCGTTATTAGACGTGCAATAAGGAATCTCAAATTATTCCCTTCACCCATGGCATTTGTTGTTCATTCTAGGACCATGTACCCAACAGCCCACATAACTTCTGTACTTAATTCTCCCAGGTACCTTTAAAAAAGAGATCTACCCCCTTTTGTCCTTTGTAGTATCAGCTGTACCAAAGCTTCCAGTATGAAAACATCTCTGTGCTTTACTCCTTTTTATACTGTTTCAATTAAGGGAAATTAGTACAGTGTTTGTTTCTTTTCTTATATATATGATGATGTTTCAAGGCAGCAGGGACTGTGTATTTTTTCAAAGCAATTCCAAAATCTGATACTGTTATTTTTCTCTTTACACATGTCATGTGAGTGGAATAATAAAGTAAATAGTATTACTGTCCATTCTTCAACTTGGTTCAGAAAGCCAGTGTCTGAATATAGGGTAGAAAAAAAAAAACTTTTATTTAATGCACATCTTAATAAAAGGTCTATAGGTAAAAATAAGGCATTTAAACAGCAAAAAATAGTAAAGAAGTAGACTTTATTATGATAAATGTACATAACTTTAAAAAATTTAATAGATAATAAATACAATATTTCTTGAAATGGAAATGTGAGCCTGATTTCCAATCTTAATACAATGTAAAAGTGAACATCTGCTATGTGAAAAGTATGTCTTATAAAAATAGGATACAATAATAAATAAATAAGTAAATAAATAAATAAATACATTCAGTAAATAAATAATATCAGAGCTGTCATCCCCTAGGAATCAATACCCCGGAGCGGAATGCGTTTCACATATACTTCCTTAATATATGAAGAAAGTAATTTGCTGAATTAATTCAACAAGTTCCCTGATGTGACTAAAGCAGAACGAAGAGCCTTTAGAAATGACCAAATACACATGTACAAGTGTGATGGGGCAATCAGTCAACGAGAACCACCTCAGGATGACGCCAGGTCTCCATCCTTGCTTCTTAAGCTTTCCTGCAAGTCTGCTGTTGACGAGAAGGCTCTCCTGATCTCCATTCTGACGAGTTCCCAGGCACAGCCACTGTGTTTCTTCTCGTCCAGGTAGAGACGGATTCTCTGGAAGTACCTCTTCAGCATCAGCGTTGGGCTGTCAGCCGTCAGGACAGAGTCTTCCTCTCCCATGGCCTGTACCAAGCAGGTCTCCAGGCCTTGCAGCTGCTGATGAAGGGCAGTGTGCAGTTCCTCCAGGAGGGTGTTGTTCCAGGCAGCAGAGGAGCGCGCTGTGTGGAGCAGGTTGAAGATCTGCTGCAGCATCTCGTGCAGGACAGACACGGTCTGGTTCTTCTGGAACTGGCTGCTGTTCACCACCTCCCGCGGGAACTGGAAGTCTCTTCTGTCCTTGAGACACAAGACAGGGGAGACCCTCCTCATCTGGTCCAGAAGCACCAAGGTCGTCCTGCTCAGCGGGACAGAGTTGTGAGGCAGGTCACAGCCCAGAGATCCAACAGGGCCATAGCTGCACAGCACCAGGGCCGTCAGCAGAGGGAGTAGCTGGGCCATGGGGAAATGAGGCTGCTGCTGTCCTGGCTGGGCTGGGGTCTGGGTGAACCTTGGACTCTAGGTTCTCTGAAGGCATTCTGGCTGTGCATGGCATTTATATCATACAGAAATGATTTTCATTTTCTGAACATAGAGAAATGTACTTTTACTTCCTGTTTTTGGCTTTCACTTGTATATTTTCCATGTGGCCTAATAAAATGAGATCAGGCCAAAATATTAATTTTTTCAATAAAGTTTCATTTTCCAGTAAATTTCAGATTTGCAAATAAAAATAGTGTTTGATCATTTAAAAAAGAAGCATCTTCTCCTAAAATCAGACGTGTATATATGTGTATAGATAGTTTCCCCTGCCTACATTTATTCATATATAAATATTGCTTCTCTTTATAGAACAAATTTTTAAACCTGATCCTAGGCTACATTTACTCCCTCTTTACTTAAGTAGAAATTCCTACAGGTTTCTCGACTGAAATAATTATTTCTCAGGGGCTTTTGTTTGCAATTTTACAGAAGAGACTGGTATTTATTAGTAAATGAGATTACCTGGTGTTTATTTACTTTCCAGAATACATTCATGTAGATCCATGGGATTAAGCTTCACTGGGGCCACAAGGTCATGACTAATGTGGACAATGACCCTTTTATCAACCATGTTCTTACTGCAGATCTATGGCGTTCCTCACACAGTCATAACACCCATAGAAAATCTCTCTCGTGAAAATGAAATGTTAAGAAGGAATCAAAATGAAACGAAACAACTAGTACAACAGGAAACTGTGATAGTGACGAGAAATCATAATGAAGTGAAGAATTCAATAGATCAAATGAAAAACACAATAGAGAGCCTTACAAACAGAATGGGTGAAGCAGAAGAGAGAATATCGGACTTAGAAGACAGAGAACAGGAAAGGATACAGTCAGACCAAAGAAAAGAAGAGGAAATTAGAAATCTAAAACATATTGTCAGGAATCTTCAAGATAACTATTAAAAAAACCCACATTCCCCCTGACTGTTAATGAACAACTTAATACATTATCCCTCTTAGTAGTTTTTTTGTCTGTTCTACTTAATATGACTGGTTTAATTCTGTAATTAATACACAGTTATTCTTAAGTGTTAAAAATTAACTGAAATGTGATCCCTGTTAAACATAAGAGTGGGAATAAGAGAGGGAAGAGATGTATAATTTGGGACATGCTCAAGCTGACTTGCCCAAAATGGTAGAGTTAAAAACATACCAGGGGATTCCAATTCAATCCCATCAAGGTGGCATGTACCAATGCCATCTCACTATTCCAAGTGATCAATTTCAGTTCACAATTGATCATAATGAAAGGACTAAGAGTCAAAGGGAGCACATAAACAAGTCCAGTACCTGCTAACACTAACCGATGGAATAAATAAAGGGGAGAGTGATCCAACATGGGAAGTGAGATACTCAGCAGACTCATAGAATGGCAGATGTCCTAAACAGCACTCTGGCCTCAGAATCAGCCCTAAAGGCATTCCGATCTGGCTGAAAAGCCCATGAGAGTATTTCAGGCATGGAAAGCCAAGACACTCTGGCAAAAGATCTCTGCGAGTGAGATCCCAGTGGAAAGAACAGGTCTTCAAAGAAGGAGGTACCTTTCTCTGAAGGGAGGAGAGAACCTCCACTTTGACTATGACCTTGTCTAAACAAGATAAGAATCGGAGAACTCAGAGGGCTTCCATAGCCTTGGAAACTCATGACTGGAGCATAGGGAGACTACTGATGCCATAGACAGGAGTGTCAATTGGTAAAGTCAACAACAGGAGTCACTGTGCACTTACTCCTCATGTAGGATCTCTGTCCTTAATGTGCTGTGTATTGAGATTTAATACTATAACGAGTACCCAAACAATATATTTCACTTTGTGTTTCTATGGGGGTGCAAACTGTTGAAATCTTTACTTAATGTATACTAAACTGATCCTCTGTAAAAAAAAAAAAAAAAAAAAAAAAGAAAGAAAGAAATTATCAACTCCCAACTTGACTCTCACTGGGATTAAACATGACAATAGGTCTGATCTGATTTCATCATCATTTAAAAAAAATCATCTATTATTTTTCACTTTATGTTTCTGTGTGAGAGCAAACTGTTGAAATCCTTACTTAATGTATACTAAGCTGATCTTCTGTATATTAAGATAATCGAAAATGAATCTTGATGTGAATGGAAGGGGAGAGGGAGTGGGAAAGGGGAGGGTAGTGGGTGGGAGGGACGGTATGTGGGGGAAGCCATTGTAATCCATAAATCGTACTTTGGAAATTTATATTCATTAAATAAAAGTTAAAAAAAAACCCACATTCCGGTTCTAGGAGTTTCTGAAGGCATGGAGAGGGAGAAAGGATTAGAAGGCCTTTTTAGTGAGATATTAGCAGAAAATTTCCCAGGTTTGGAGAAGGACAGAGAAATCCTAGTACAGGAAGCTCACAGAACCCCTAATAAACACGACCAAAAGAGATCCTCAACACGACACCTTGTAATTAAACTCTCCACAGTGAAACATAAAGAAAAGATCCTAAAATGTGCAAGAGAGAAACGTCAGATTACTCTCGGAGGATCTCCAATCAGACTCACAGCTGACTTCTCATCAGAAACCCTACAAGCTAGGAGGGAATGGCGAGATATAGCCCAGCTACTAAGAGAGAAAAACTGCCAACCCAGAATATTATATCCTGCAAAGCTATCATTTGTGAATGAAGGTGAAATAAAGACTTTCCATAGCAAACAGAAATTGAAAGAATTTGTCACCACTCGTCCAGCCATGCAAAAGATACTTAAAGATGTGTTACACACAGAAACACAGAAACACGGTCATCAATATGAAAGAAGGTAAAGGAAGGAAACCTCACAGCAAAAGATCACAGGGAATTCAAAGCATATATTAGAACTTATCTTTGGCAAATGGCAGGGCAAACTTACCACTTATCATTAGTCACATTGAACGTGAATGGCCTGAACTGTCCAGTTAAAAGACACCGATTGGCTGATTGGGTTAAGGAACAAAACCCATCTATTTGCTGCTTACAAGAAACACATCTTTCCAACAAAGATCCATACAGACTGAAAGTGAAAGGTTGGAAAAAGATATACCATGCCAACAGAAATGAAAAAAGAGCGGGCGTAGCCATCTTAATATCGGACAACATAAACTTTACCACAAAAACTGTTAAGAGAGACAAAGAGGGACACTATATAATGATTAAGGGATCAATTCAACAGGAAGATATAACAATTATCAATGTATATGCACCTAACTACAGGGCACCGGTTTATCTAAAAGATTTGTTAATGGACTTAAAGGGAGACTTAGACCCCAATACAATAGTACTGGGGGACTTCAATACTCCACTCTCAGAAATAGACAGATCAACAGGACAGAAGATCAACAAGGATACAGTAGATTTAAACGACACTATAGCCCAAATGGATCTAACAGATATCTACAGAACTTTCAATCCTACAGCTAAAGATTTTACATTCTTCTCAGCAGTACATGGAACCTTCTCTAGGATTGACCACATACTAGGTCATAAAGCAAGTCTCAGCAAATTCAAAAGAATCAGAATCATACCATGCAGCTTCTCAGACCAGAAAGGAATGAAGTTGGAAATTAGCAACTCAGGAATCCCTAGAGCATACACAAACACATGGAGATTGAACAACATGCTCCTGAATGAACAAAGGGTCATAGAAGAAATTAAAAGAGAAATCAAAAATTTTCTGGAAGAAAATGAGGATAACAGCACAACATACCAAAACTTCTGGGAAGCAGCAAAAGCAGTGTTAAGAGGAAAGTTTATATCAATAGGTGCCTACATCAAGAAATTGGAAAGGCACCAAATAGATGAGCTTTCGATTCACCTCAAGGATCTAGAAAACCTACAGCAAACCAGACCCAAATCTAGTAGGAGAAGAGAAATAATTAAAATCAGAAAAGAAATGAACAGGATTGAATCAAGAAAAACATTACAAAAAATCAGCCAAACGAGGAGCTGGTTTTTTGAAAAACTGCATAAAATTGAGACGCCATTGGCCCAACTAACTAAAAAAAGAAGAGAAAAGACCCAAATCAATAAAATCAGAGATGAAAAAGGAAACGTAACAACAGACACCACAGAAATAAAAAGAATCATCAGAAATTACTACAAGGACTTGTATGCCAGCAAACAGGGAAACCTATCAGAAATGGATAGATTCCTGGACACATGCAACCTACCTAAATTGAACCAGGAAGACATCGAAAACCTAAACAGACCCATAACCGAGACAGAAATTGAAACAGTAATAAAGGCCCTCCCAACAAAGAAAAGCCCAGGACCAGATGGATTCACTGCTGAATTCTACCAGACATTTAAAGAAGAACTGACTCCAATTCTTCTCAAACTATTCAGAACAATTGAAAAAGAGGGAGTCCTCCCAAATTCTTTCTATGAAGCCAGCATCACCTTAATTCCTAAGCTGGAAAAAGATGCAGCATTGAAAGAGAATTACAGACCAATCTCCCCGATGAACATAGATGCAAAAATCCTCAATAAAATTCTCGCCAATAGAATGCAACAACACATCAGAAAGATCATCCACCCAGACCATGTGGGATTTATCCCTGGTATGCAGGGATGGTTTAATGTGCGCAAGACAATCAATGTGATACACCACAGTAACAGACTGCAGGAGAAAAACCATATGATTATCTCAATAGACGCAGAGAAAGCATTTGATGAAATACAACACCCGTTCATGATGAAAACTCTAAGAAAACTGGGTTTGGAAGGAACATTCCTCAATACAATCAAAGCAATCTATGAAAAACCCACAGCCAACATCCAATTGAATGGGGAAAAGTTGGAAGCATGTCCACTGAGATCTGGTACCAGACAGGGATGCCCACTCTGACCACTGCTATTCAATATAGTTCTGGAAGTTCTAGCCAGAGCTATTAGGCAAGAAAAAGAAATTAAAGGGATACAAATTGGGAAGGAAGAACTCAAACTATCCCTCTTTGCAGATGACATGATTCTGTATTTAGGGGACCCAAAGAACTCTACTAAGAGACTATTGGAACTCATAGAAGAGTTTGGCAAAGTAGCAGGGTATAAAATCAATGCACAAAAATCAACAGCCTTTGTATACACAGACAATGCCATGGCTGAGGAAGAACTTCTAAGATCAATCCCATTCACAATAGCTACAAAAACAATCAAATACCTTGGAATAAACTTAACCAAGGACGTTAAAGATCTCTACGATGAAAATTACAAAACCTTAAAGAAAGAAATAGAAGAGGATACCAAGAAATGGAAAAATCTTCCATGCTCATGGATTGGAAGAATCAATATCATCAAAATGTCCATTCTCCCAAAAGCAATTTATAGATTCAATGCAATACCAATCAAGATACTGAAGACCTTCTTCTCAGATCTGGAAAAAATGATGCTGAAATTTATATGGAGACACAGGAGACCTCGAATAGCTAAAGCAATCTTGTACAACAAAAAAAAGCCGGAGGCATCACAATACCAGATTTCAGGACATACTACAGGGCAGCTGTAATCAAAACAGCATGGTACTGGTACAGAAACAGATGGATAGACCAATGGAACAGAATTGAAACACCAGAAATCAATCCAAACATCTACAGCCAACTCATATTTGATCAAGGATCCAAAACCAATCCCTGGAGTAAGGACAGTCTATTCAATAAATGGTGCTGGGAAAATTGGATTTCCACGTGCAGAATCATAAAGCAAGACCCCTACCTTTCACCTTACACAAAAATTCACTCAACATGAATTAAAGACTTAATTCTAAGACCTGACACCATCAAATTATTAGAGAGCATTGGAAAAACCCTGCAAGATATAGGTACCGGCAATGACTTCTTGGAAAACACCCCAGAAACACAGGCAGTCAAAGCCAAAATTAACATTTGGGATTGCATCAAATTGGGAAGTTTCTGTACTGCAAAAGAAACGGTCAGGAAAGTGAGGAGACAACCGACAGAACGGGAAAATATATTTGCAAACTATGCAACTGATAAAGGGTTGATAACCAGAATCTACAAAGAAATCAAGAAACTCCTCAACATCAAAACAAACAACCCACTTAAGAGATGGGCCAAGGACCTCAATAGACATTTTTCAAAAGAGGAAATCCAAATGGCCAACAGACACATGAAAAAATGTTCAAGATCACTAGCAACCAGGGAAATGAAAATCAAAACCACAATGAGGTTCCACCTCACCCCAGTTAGAATGGCTCACATTCAGAAATCTACCAACAACAGATGCTGGAGAGGATGTGGGGAAAAAGGGACACTAACCCACTGTTGGTGGGAATGCAAACTGGTTAAGCCACTGTGGAAGTCAGTCTGGAGATTCCTCAGAAACCTGAATATAACCCTACCATTCAACCCAGCCATCCCACTCTTTGGAGTTTACCCAAAGGAAATTAAATTGACAAACAAACAAGCAGTCTGCACATTAACGTTTATTGCAGCTCAATTCACAATAGCTAAGACCTGGAACCAACCCAAATGCCCATCAACAGTAGACTGGATAAAGAAATTATGGGACATGTACTCTATAGAATACTATACAGCAGTCAAAAAGAACGAAACCCAGTCATTTGCAACAAGATGGAGGAATTTGGAAAACACCATGCTGAGTGAATTAAGCTAGTCCCAAAGGGACAAATATCATATGTTCTCCCTGATTGGCGACAACTAACTGAGCACCAAAGGGGAAACTTGTTGAAGTGAAATGGACAGTATGAGAAACAGTGACTTGATCAGCTCTTGTCCTGATGGTTGATGTACAAAGTAATACTTTATCCATTTTAGTATTTTTTTTGTTCTAGTACCATTGGTTGAACTCTATAATTAACACACAATTATTCTTAGGTGTATAAATTTTAACTGAAAAGTGATCCCTGTTAGGAATTTGGAAAACATTATGTTGAGTGTAATAAGCCAATCCCAAAGGGACAAATACCACTTGTTCTCCTTGATAGGTGACAACTAACTGAGCACCAAAAAGGAAACCTGTTAAAGTGAAATGAATATTATGAGAAACAGTGACTTGATCAGCCCTCACCCTGACTGTTGATGAGCAGCTTAATATGTTATCCCTCTTAGTATTTTTTTTGTTTGTTCTACTTAATACTTTTGGTTGAATACTGTAATCAATACACAATTCTTCTTAAGTGCTGAAACTTAACTGAAAAGTGATCACTGTTAAACATAAGAGTGGGAATAAGAGAGGGAAGAGATGTGCAATTCGGGACATGCTCAAGCTGACTTACCTCAAACGGTAGAGTTAGAAACATACCAGGGGATTCCAATTCAATCCCATCAAGGTGGCATGTACCAATGCCATCTCACTAGTCCCAGTGATCAATTTCTGTTCACAGTTGATCATAATGATAGGACTAAGAACCAAAGAAATCACATAAACAAGACTAGTGTCCGCAAATACTAGCTGATAGAATAAAAAAGGGAGAGAATGATCCAACATCGGAAGTGAGATACACAGCAGACCCATAGAATGGCAAATGTCCTAACAACACTCTGGCCTCATAATCAGCCCTTAAGGCATGTGGATCCGGCTGAAATGCCCATGAGAGTATTTCAGGCATGGAAAGCCAAGGAACTCTGGGGGAAAAAAAAAAAAAAAACTAAATGAAAGATCTCTGCGAGTGAGATCCCAGTGGAAAGAACAGGTCTTCAAAGAAGGAGGTACCTTTCTCTGAAGGGAGGAGAGAACTTCCACATTGACCATGGCCTTGTCTAAATATGATCAGAGTCAGTGAACTCAGGGGGCTTCCATAGCCTTGGCAGCTCATGACAAGAGCCTAGGGTGATTACTGAGGCCATAAACAAGAGTGGCAATTTGTTAAGTCAATAACAGGAGTCATTGTGCACTTACTCCTCATGTAGGATCTTTGTCCTTAGTGTGCTGTACATTGAGATTTAATGCTATAAGTAGTACTCAAACAGTATTTTTCACTTTATGTTTCTGTGTGGGAGCAAACTGTTGAAATCTTTACTTAATGTATGCTAAACTGATCTTCTGTATATAAAGAGAATCGAAAATGAATCTCGATGTGAATGGAAGGGGAGAGGGAGTTGGAAAGGGGAGGGTTGCAGGTGGGAGGGACGTTATGGGAAGGAAGCCATTGTAATCCATATTCAGTACTTTGGAAATTTATATTCATTAAATAAAAGTTAAAAAAAACTACAAAAAAAAAACATAGGAAAGACAAACAAAAACCTATTGCTTATCTTGTTAATTGAAATTCTAAGGAAGCTTGTTATGATTATCAAGAGCTCCACTTGCTGTCATTCAGGCTGAAGCCAGGGAGCATGCTGCACTGATGGCTCTAGGGCACCAGCCCAGCTCCCCAGACCCATCCAGGCCCTTGGAGTGCAAGGTAATACCTGAGCTTCTTAAAATTAATATATCTGCTTTATTATATTGTTGAAGAAAACAAAAATTCAATTTTACACTTTAATTGTTATATTTGCACCAATACTGATATACACATACTTGTATATGTATACATTTCTTTCATTCTTTTTTGTGTTTAAAAATTAAACTTCCATGTATAAAGGAGAACATGTGGTACTTGTCTTTCTGGATCTGGCTTATTTCACTCAACATGATGTCTTTGCTGCAAATGGTAGAATTTCATTGTTTTATAGTTGAATAATATTCCATTGTGTATATATGCAACATTTCTTTATCCATTCATCTAATAATGGACACCTTGGTTGGTTCCAAATTTTGGCTATTGTGAACAGTGCTGCTATGAATATGGTGTGGTGCACGTATCTCTTTGACACACTGTGTTCAAGTCTTTTGGGTATATACCTAGTAGTGGGATTGGTGGATCGTTTGGCAAGTCTATTTCTAGTTTGTAAAGAACTTGCCACACTGTTTTCCACAGTGGGGGCACTAATTCATATTCCCACCAACAATGTGAAAGTGTTCCTCTTTGTCCACATCCTTGTCAGCATCTGCCACTCTCTGTGTTTTGGATTTTAGCCATTCTTACAGGGGTGAGGTGATATCTCATTGTGGTTTTGAATTGCGTTTCCCTGATGGCTAGGGATGCAACGTACTCTTTAGGAAGAGTTAGCATGCCCTCAAACAGGAAGGTTTTCCTGGTTTCCCATGAAGTTTCACATCAAGTGTGCATATTCTCCTGCCTCCATGTGCCCCACAGGTCCTAAAGTCAGTGATTGCTCAGAAGGCTCTGGAAGGCTAGAGGCAAGAGACCCTTTCTCCCCTCATCCTGCTGTCCATTGCAGACATGTCTGTGAAACTGGGTTACTTCTCTTCTCAAAGAAACAAAAAGATAAAAAAAATTATTTCCATAGTTATCTCAGTTCCTTCCAGGACAGCGCTTTTTTTTTTTTTTTTTTTTTTTTTTTTTTTCCTGTGTGGAACACACCAGTGGAAGGAGAAAGCCTTCTGCAACAACAGAATGGACCTTCTTGCCAAACTTGGCACTGTCTGTCTTTGCCAGTAGGTGGTGGCCTTCCCTTGAAAATCTTCTAGTAGTTCCCCGAGTATGATGGGTCCTGCTTTGTCTTTCCTTTTAGTTACATCACTGTGACAGGGGCATTCCCTCATTCAACAATAGTTGTTTGTGTAACTCCTTATTGAAAAACGTTTCAACCGTGTGAAGACCTGGACAGTATCCCTCTGCATCACTTTAGGCAACTCCCAAAAATGTAGCCACAGAGAGATCAGACTGTCCTCCTTCCAGCCCCACACTCTGTCTCTGGGAAAGCTTGCTATGGTGTGCTAGAAAGCCCTCCTATATATCTACTAGCTTTTGACCCCCCCAACACTATTTGGATCTAAAATGTATGGAATAATTTAGCATTTTCAATTTTCCTTCTGTAACATTTCATGTAAGTAAATTCCATAATATCTTTTGCTTCTTTCCCATTAAGTCTGACCATTTCAGTTCAGCCAAAACTGTGTTTGCTTCATTCACCTGCATTTACGGATGGCAAATCCACATACTGTCACTTTCATCATCAACTTATAGATATCATACAAATGCAATGAATGAATAAGAAAATAAATAATCTGTTGGTTTAAAATACCAGGGTTTGAAATTTGTCTCTTGAAGAAAAAATTTCAGAAATTTTCATTCATATCAATGTATTAAATAAAGCAACTTACAATTTAATAAAATATAAATGTTTAATAAATTTTAACATAATTGAAAGTGAATATCTGCTCTAAAATATTTAAATAATAAAAACATGACAGCATGCAACAATAAATAGATAAATAAACAGACACAAATAAGTTCAGGGCTGTCATCTCTTAAAGACTGAATATTTTAAACACGGATTTCCTTAAAATACTGATAAAATATTTATAGAATTAACTGAAAAAATTCAACAACTAAAAACGAAATAAGAGACTGTGGAAATATTGAAAGACACATTTGTAAGTGGGATGTGGCAGACAGTCAATGAGAATCAACTGCTGATGAATCCAGGTCTCCTTCCTTGCTTCTTAATCACTCTTGCAAGTCTCCTGTTGAAGAGAAGGCTCTCATGATTTCTGTTCTAACAATCTCCCAGGCACAGTCATTGTGTTTCTTCTCCTCCAGGTAGAGCGGATTCTCTGGAAGTACCTCTTCAGCAACAGTGTTGGGCTTTCTCGGTCACTCTGTCTGTGTGTCTGCCTCTCTGCCTCTTGAATAAAGATAGTTCATTCATTTGAAGGTACATTACAAGATTTTATAAAACATGTACTTTGGTTTAACATAACAGCCCTATAACTTTTCAACAGTAGTTTACACTTGGGGAACCAAACATTACAGAGGTCAGGTGAGTTGGTGTGTTACCTAGGATCATATATACAAACAGATAGAATGATTAATGCAAAATCCTATATTGGAGCCAAGGATGCATCCTATGTTTCATATTATGATTTCTGTTAATGTTTAAAAAATAATTAATTTGAGATGGAGCTGGAGCTGGAGCTGGAGCTGGAAATGGAGATGAAGAGAGAGAGAGAGAGAGAGAGAGAGAGATCATCTGTCCTGGGTCTTAACTCATCACTGCTATCTCACGGGATTTGTGTCAGCAGGAAACTGGAATCAGAAACCTGAGACTGTACTCCCTAACATCAAACCCAGGTACTCCAATGTGGGATGCGGGCATCCCAGCTGGCATCTTAACAGCTGGGCTAAATGCCTGCTTCTGTTCATTCTTTTAAAATTTAAATTCACAGACTCCAGAAGCTCTCTATCCCAGTTCTTTCTTATAATGGTGACTACAGTTGCACATCTTGTACAACACAAATTTATAGTTAAAATTTATTACTTTTCACTAATAATGTGTTCTTTGTCCTAGTTGTTAGCAGAAGATTTTTATCCGTTTTTGTTTATTTTTATTATGTGTCTTATTCTTTAATATACATTACAATTAGCCACTAAGGAATATACAGATAAGTGTGTATGAGTGTCATGAAACAAAAACAAAAGTCCATTGTAGTGCAATATGAAGATGATTAATAAATAATATAACAAATCATATTGCAAATGAGAAATGGAAATGGAATTTGTAGCCTTAGAAATGCAAAGATTACACTGTCAACAGTAAGGAAAAAAAGTTTAGCAACAAGAAAACTGTACTATCATATTAACAAAGAAAAGTACTTTGATGATAATCAGCAGTAATTTGATTTATGGTAAAGAATAGTGATGAAAAGAAAAAAAAAACAAAATTTAATAACAGATTATAGGAAGATTTCCTAACAGACAGGTATTTAGATCATCTCATAGATTCTATGATTTTTATGGGATACAGAGGTCAATGTAAAAACAGATTCACACAAGAGTCAAAGATACGTCAAATAAAAAGAGAAATAAGATTACTGAGAGGCATGGCTATTCTGCGCTAGACATTTTGTATTAATAAAAAGAAACCACCTAGCCCCAGCCCTTTATATATAGATGAGGTTGAAAACAAGTATCCATCAGGAGTATATGCCTACAGTTTTCAGAAAACGTACATGTCAAAGGCTAGACATTTAGAAATCACAAGGTAAATGATCAACATAAACTAGAGAAATTTTTCAAAATTTGGCTGAGAAGTTAATTGACATAAGTGACCAAATGAATTACCATTGTGCTTACTACAAAGTAATATTTATCCAAACACTGAAAATTTTTAACAAATCAATTGCTTACATCAAATATTTAAACTGTTTCTAAATCTTGTGCCAAAACATCCACTGTCTAGAAATAATTCCAAGAAAATATTCAGTGAAATCAGGAACAACATGAACCCACAGTCTCCTCTAGGTCTGCCACTCAACTAACAAGCTTCCCCATATAATTTTATGTGCGCATGGATCTAGTTCCCTTGCTTGTGTTTCCTCTTCAGTCTATCCTCATAAGTTTTCCTGTACAGTAACTCCATTAAACCAGATCTGTTAAAGCCACTACGGACAGATGTTTTTAGGTTTATGGGGACAAATCACTCTGACTTCCCCTGAACGCGATTCTGTCTTTTGAACACTGTTCTTACCTATTTGCCCTTCTTTCTTCACTGGCCACTCATTTCAGTAACCTTTGCACATTTTGCTTCCCTGTTCTCCCTTTATATATTGAGGGTCTTCTCCATTTGTAACTCACAAAATCCATCCCAATGTCCTCGTTATTAGACGTGCAACAAGGAATCTCAAATTATTTCCTTCACCCATGGCATTTGTTGTTCATTCTAGGACCATGTACCCAACAGCCCACATAACTTCTGTACTTAATTCTCCCAGGTACCTTTAAAAATAGATCTACCCCCTTTTGTCCTTTGTAGTATCAGCTGTACCTAAGCTTCCAGTATGAAAACATCTCTGTGCTTTACTCCTTTTTATACTGTTTCAATTAAGGGAAATTAGTACAGTGTTTGTTTCTTTTCTTATATATATGATGATGTTTCATGGCAGAAGGGACTGTGTATTTTTTCAAAGCAATTCCAAAATCTGATACTGTTATTTTCTCTCTACACATGTCATGTGAGTGGAATAATAAAGTAAATAGTATTACTGTCCATTCTTCAACTTGGTTCAGAAAGCCAGTGTCTGAATATAGGGTAGAAAAAAAAACTTTTATTTAATGCACATCTTAATAAAAGGTCTATAGGTAAAAATAAGGCATTTAAACAGCAAAAAATAGTAAAGAAGTAGACTTTATTATGATGAATGTACATAACTTTAAAAAATTTAATAGATAATAAGCGCAATATTTCTTGAAATGGAAATGTGAGCCTGATTTCCAATCTTAATACAATGTAAAAGTGAACATCTGCTATGTGAAAAGTATGTCTTATAAAAATAGGATACAATAATAAATAAATAAGTAAATAAATAAATAAATAAATAAATACATTCAGTAAATAAATAATATCAGAGCTTTCATCCCCTAGGAATCAACACCCCAGAGCTGAGTGCGTTTCGCATATACTTCCTTAATATATGAACAAAGTGGTTGCTGAATTAATTCAACAAGTTCCCTGATGTGACTAAAGCAGAAAGAAGAGCCTTTAGAAATGACCGAATACACATGTACAAGTGTGATGGGGCGATCAGTCAACGAGAACCATCTCAGGATGACGCCAGGTCTCCATCCTTGCTTCTTAAGCTTTCCTGCAAGTCTGCTGTTGACGAGAAGGCTCTCCTGATCTCCATTCTGACGAGTTCCCAGGCACAGCCACTGTGTTTCTTCTCGTCCAGGTAGAGACGGATTCTCTGGAAGTACCTCTTCAGCATCAGCGTTGGGCTGTCAGCCGTCAGGACAGAGTCTTCCTCTCCCATGGCCTGTACCAAGCAGGTCTCCAGGCCTTGCAGCTGCTGATGAAGTGCAGTGTGCAGTTCCTCCAGGAGGGTGTTGTTCCAGGCAGCAGAGGAGTGCGCTGTGTGGAGGAGGTTGAAGATCTGCTGCAGCATCTCGTGCAGGACAGACACGGTCTGGTTCTTCTGGAACTGGCTGCCGTTCACCACCTCCCGCGGGAACTGGAAGTCTCTTCTGTCCTTGAGACACAAGACAGGGGAGACCCTCCTCATCTGGTCCAGAAGCACCAAGGTCGTCCTGCTCAGAGGGGCAGAGTTGTGAGGCAGGTCACAGCCCAGAGATCCAACAGGGCCATAGCTGCACAGCACCAGGGCCGTCAGCAGAGGGAGTAGCTGGGCCATGGGGAAATGAGGCTGCTGCTGTCCTGGCTGGGCTGGGGTCTGGGTGAACCTTGGACCCTAGGTTCTCTGAAGACATTCTGTCTGTGCAGGGCTTTTATATCATAAAGAAAAGATTTTCATTTTCTGGACATTTCTCTATCTGTGCTTTTACTTCCCTTTTTTGTTTTCATTTTTGTATTTTCCATATGGCCTAATAAAGTGACATCAGGCTACATCATTATATTCTCAATAGAAGTTTAAATTTTCCAATAAACTTCAGGTGTGGCAATCCAAAGAGAGATGTACAGAGAAAATTTGAAACATCAGTTAGAATTACGTTTGTCTGTAAACAGTGAACGAGCTTCTCCACTGTTTCTCTTCCTTCCAGAACACACTCATGTAGGTCCATGTGGTTATGCTTTACTGGAGCTTCAAGTTTAGGAACAGTGTAGACATTGCCCTTCTTTGTAGTGTTTGCTTACTGCAGATTGGCAGTGTTCCTAAGGCTGTGACAATGCCTTTAGGAAGAATCTGGTTGTTTTGAGGAACATATGATGTAGTTATTCTAAACCCAAGATAATACCATTTCCCAAGAATCAACTCATAGAAGAGGCAGTTATCAAGTTATCACATCAGATAATACTCTCTCCTCTAGAGTGTCAGGGTTGACTTACAGATGCATTCACTGATAACAGCTTGCCACATCTTGATGACTTTAGAATGCCTCTACTAAGGAGGGAATTTTTTCTCTATTGACAGAATAATAAATACACCAAGATGCTTGCTCTGCCCCTAGAGATTTGTGTGAAGGACCCTGGCACCCAGAAGTGACCTCGTCCTCTCCTGACCCCATGTTCTCAGGTATCAAAAATGTCAACAGCCTTCAGATGCTAATAGCTAACATTTGTTCTGCCTATGTAGTTGGAAGACTTTCCCAACTATACTGATTTTGTAAATAATTATTCAGTAGTGCATAATTTTTATTTTGTTAAATATGGTGTTTGCTGTCCAAAGCTTTTACTTAAACCACTGAGGCCAGTGTTGCGGCTCAATAGGCTAATCCTCCGCCTTGCGGCGCTGGCACACTGGGTTCTAGTCCCGGTCAGGGCACTGGATTCTGTCCCGGTTGCCTCTCTTCCAGGCCAGCTCTTTGCTGTGGCCCGGGAGTGCAGTGGAGGAGGCCCAAGTGCTTGGGCCCTGCACCTGCATGGGAGACCAGGAGAAGCACCTGGCTTCTGTCTTCGGATCAGTGCAGTGCGCTGGCCACAGCGCGCCGGCCGCAGCGGCCATTGGAGGGTGAACCAACGGTAAAGGAAGATCTTTCTCTCTGTCTCTCTCTCACTGTCCACTCTGCTGTCAAAACAAAACAAAACAAAACAAACAAACAACAACAAAACAAAAACAAAAACAAAAAAAAACCCACTGAACACTTGTTACCCTCAAAGTGTCCTCCACCTGCGGCGCCGGCATCCCATATGGGTGCCAGATTCTAGTCCCGGCTGCTCCTCTTCCAGTCCAGCTCTCTGCTGTGGCCCGGGAGGACAGTGGAAGATGGCCCAAGTGCTTGGGCCCCTGCACCCACATGAGAGACCAGGAAGAGGCTCCTGGCTCCTGGCTTCAGATCGGTGCAGTTCCGGCCGTTGTGGCCATTTGGGAAGTGAACCAACAGAAGGAAGACCTTTCTCTCTGTCTCTCTCTCTCTCACTGTCTATAACTCTACCTGGGGGGGGGGGGGAGTCCATGTTACAGAAACCAGAGGCCTTTGGTTATTCCTCCAGGCAGTGTGAGTCTATTGGTGACTTCTTTACACATAGTGGTTTACTGGGAAGAGCTGGTGGTGCTGCTGTTGTATCATCTTCTACTTTTTCTTGAGATTAATGCAGAACAAAGAAAAGTCAAAGAAAGACCAAGGGAGCTGCACCATTATGATGTATTATTTCAATACCTTATATTTTCATTTCTTTCTTATTTCAACTTTCCTAGAAAGCAAAACTTGCCAGTTGTTTTTGAGCAAAAGGAAAAAAATGCAACTCTGATAGTCATGAAAATGAAATAAGGGAAATGATCTATGATGACACAAGAGCAAAGAATAAATTAGTAGAATTCAGAACTACCACACTGGGAGCAGGGGACCGTGGGGGGGGGGGTGGTGGGGATGGAGCCATTGCTGATGAGCACAAAGGCAGGAAAGTAGCTGCTTATGCCGGAAGTTCCAAGATGAGTCCATCCCAGATCAGGGGACAGCCATCAGCTATGCAAGGCCAGCCTGACTCTACTTACATTCAATCCACCTGATATCAGCTTTGAAAAGAAAAGGTAGGAGTCATACCAACCACCTTGCAAGAGACTGAAAACCAGCCTCAGTCACTAGATAACTAATCTCTGGCAGGCCAGTGGATATTAGCCCTGTCTGAGCACTCTACCTGGTTAACAGTCCTCCCAGGCAATGAAAAGACTGTCTTGTGAAATCTAGAATTAATGTAGAACTGCATGATCCCAAGAGTCTATTTTAATCTGGAAAATAATAATAATGATAATATTGAAAATTATAGCACCAATATTTCTTGTATGTTAAAATTTTGTATCAGACATCCTTTTAATCTTTGGAAATATTAACCCTTTCAATAGTGCTATCAAGATTACATTGTTTATATAATAGGTTGGAGATAAATATATGTGTAGAGGGGTAGAATACAGATCTGAGGTCAAAATCTTGGAGAGAGTTGAGGTAATGACTTGTTTGGAAGAACTAATTATACAAATTGAAGAATAGATATGGCCATGGAATTTGTAAACCAAAGAGGGTCCATGGCACTAAATCCATAGAACAGAGAGGGTGAGTGACCAAGGATTCTGAGTTCTACTTCCAAGACTAAAGGTTCATTATGCCAGGGACTAGCGCTATTACATAGAAGGTTAAGCCCCCATTTGCAGTACTGGCAACTCATACAAGTGCCTGTTCAAGCCCTGGCTGCTCCACTTCCGATCCAGCTCCCTATTGATGCACCTGGGAAAGCAGCAGAAGATGGCCCAAGTATTTGAACCCCTGCACCCATGGGAGAGACCTAGGTGAAGCTCCTGGCTCCTGGCTTCTGCATGGCCCAGCCAGTGGTCATTGTGGCCATTCAGGGAGTAAGGATGGATGGAAGGTCTCTCTCTTTCTCTCTCTGTAACTCTGCCTTTCAAATAAATAAATCTTTATTAAAAAAAAAAAAAAAAAAGGTTTGCTGCCCCCATTGAGTGGAACTGCCTTTTTGTTATGTGTTTGTCAATCTTGGTCAGTAGATGGCGGTCCTCCTCTGTAAATCTAATAGTCTGCACAGTACAAGGAACTCTCTTCTCTTTCCTTTTTGCTGCAACTTCTGTTACATCACAGAAATATTTATCAGGAGGAAAAAAGGCATCTCGTATAGGAATTTCTGAGAAATGAGAAATTTCACTCAAATTTTGCTTTCAGTTGGTGTACAATGGGCATCTGGAATCCACAAGGAAACTGGGAGCAGATGTATGACTGGGCACCTAACAATCCAGAAACAGAAGAAAATAAACATAAAATGTACCAGAAGAAAACAATAGGGTTACAAGTGAAAATCAGGGAAATAGAAAATAGAAAAACTGTAAAGCAAATTAAAGGATCCAAAAGCTTGGTTTGAAAAATACATCCCCAAAAGCAAATATCATGATTTCTCTATTAGTTGCAGCTAATATAGAGAGAACAAAAAAAGTAATGTATATTGAGCTAAACTGACATCTTGTGATTTATTGTCTATAACTCTTGTTTATAGCCCTGTGGAATAGTGATCTATTTACATTTTACTTGTAGAGCTCTTTGTATAGAGCCTGTGATTATAAAATAAATTGAAAGTATGTTATTGCAAAAAAATTATTTTAGAAAAGGAAAGAGTAGGAAAGGAGGAAATTATAATTGTATTCTTGGAATTATATCTATGAAATTTATGAAATCTGTTTTCTATATATTAATAAGTTAAAAATGTAAAAAAAATTTTTTAAAATCTTAGTAACTTACAAAACTCTACAGGAAAAATAAGAGAAGAAATTATTTACCATATTTCTATTATTCATCCTTCCATTTATCCTGTCTTGTTTCTACCCCATAAATTCTTCCCAACTAGAAATCACTGAAGTAACCAGCTGTGTTTATGTTTCCAGATCTGCTGGATAGCTTAATCCTAACCTCACCTAAATGTACCACTCTGTTTTTGAACAATTTGTTTTCTTCTTCAGTGTTTTCTAACAATCATTTCCCCCGATTGCCTACTCCACCTGCATGCCATTGACAGATTCTGCTTGTCTCCCTTGAACTTACAAGTTGAAAATCTCATAAGATTTAGGTCATCTTCTCATTGCACACCCTACTCATAAGTAAATATCCATTACCATGCTCTAATTTCCAAGTATGTAACACACATTGCAAAGTACTATCTCTGGGTCATACACTGTTGAGGATTCCAGATCCACCACATATACATCTACCAATGGTATGTCTATCTGTAAATGCTTCATAGGAACTTTGTAGGGTACATCTGCTGTGTTCCTCTATTGACATCTCTCTTTCAAGCTTCTGGTGAGAGAATCCCTTGTTCTTCATGCTGCAATGGACATGAAACATAATAGAAATTCATTAAGCATGATTATCATTTGGTCCAAGGGGATATATTTAGCATGAAAACAATCACATAATCTTTTCCAAAACATGCAGTTTTTTTTAAAGTTTTTATTTATTTATTTGAAAGCCAGAGTTACACAGAGAGAGGAGAGGCAGAGAGAAAGAGAGAGAGGGAGAGAGAGAGAGAGAGAGTCTTCCATCCGATGGTTCACTCTCCAATTGGCAGCAATGGCCGGAGCTGTGCCGATTCGAAGCCAGGAGCCTCCTCCAGGTCTCCCATGTGGGTTCAGGGGCCCAAGGAATTGGGCCATCCTCCACTGCTTTCCCAGGCCATAGCAGAGAGCTGGATCAGAAGTGGAGAAGCTGGGACCCGAACTGGCACCCACATGGGGTGCCAGCACTTCAGGCCAGGGCATTAACCCGATGTGCCACAGCGCCAGCCCCGGCATGCGGTTTTTAAATATATCATATCTAGGATGTCTTAAAGTAAATAAATGAATATATGAATATACTAGAGTTCTTAAGCATATTAATTATAGTACCTTCAGGCCGGCACTGTGGCTCACTAGGCTAATCCTCCACCTGCGGCGCCGGCACCCCGGATTCTAGTCCCAGTTGGGGCGCCAGTTCTGTCCCAGTTGCTCCTCTTCCAGTCCAGCTCTCTGCTGTGGCCCGGGAAGGCAGTGGAGGATGGCCCAAGTGCTTGGGCCCTGCACCCACATAGGAGACCAGGAGGAAGCATCTGGCTCCTGGCTTCAGATTGGTGCAGCACGCCGGCCGTTGAGGCCATTTGTGGGGTGAACCAATGGAAAGAAGACCTTTCTTTCTGTCTCTGTCTCTCTCTCTCACTGTCTAACTCTGCCTGTAAAAAAAAAAAAAAAAAAAAGATAGTACCTTCAAATTCTTCATTTGATAATATCAAAATTTCTGCCAAATCTAAATCCAGTTATAATGCTTACTTTGTCTTTTCAAATTATGTTTCACTTTTTAGTAGGCTGTAAATTTTCATTGAAAGTTGAACATGGTGGACTGAGTAAAAGGAACTGAGGTAAATCAGGTTTTTATGTATGATTTTGTATTTGTTTTCCTGTGAGTTAGGCTGAGTTTTGTTGTCATTTCCCTGCAGACTTCTTCCTAATAAATTCTGAAACTTGCAGTTCTTTTCAGTTGTAATCCCATGTAACGTAATTCCTGTCTTATAGGGTTGCTGTGTGGGTTAACTGAGGAAATCTATAATCAGAGCTTGGGACATAGGATGTGTTAAATAAAATATCTATGCCTATTTAAAAATACTAACAAACCAAATTCAACAGTATATTTAAGTGAATATATTACATGATCAAGTGGCATTTATTCCTGGAATGCAAGGATGGTTCAACACATGAAAAAAATCATTAGTGTAATACATCATAATAACAAAATGAAGGAAAAAAACACATAACTATCTCAACTGGTACAGCAAATGAATTTGATGAAATTCAATATCCCTTAATTATAAATACACTCAATGAACATGGAATGGAAGGAGACCACCTCTTTTAAACCACATATGTAAAACCTACAACTGCTGTTATACTCAGTCATGAAAAACTGAAAACTTTTCCTTTAAGATCAGGAACAATGCAAGAATAGCACTTTGTCTCCTCGTATTCAACATAGTACTCAAGATCCTACCCAGAGCAATTGGCAATAAAAATAAACAAAAGACATTAAAATTACAATGGAATAAGTAAAATTATCCATGCTTACCGGTTATACAATCTTGTATGTTGAAACTCTTAATGAGTCTAAACATACACACAGAGTCTGGTAGAACTAATAAATTAACTATATAAATGTGCAGGAGACAAAATGGACTCATGAAAATTAGTGGCATACCTGCTACAGTTTTGAGTTCCAAGTTCCTTGGTGCTGCAGCCCAGCCCAGATGTTGTAGACATTTAGGAAGTGAACAAGCAGATGGGAGTTCTGTCCATGTCATCAAGTCTTCTCTCTTTCTTTTGCTCTGTCAGTCTCTCTCTCTCTCTTTCTCTCTCTCTCTCTCTTCCCAAAATAAATACATAAATAAATACATAAAATAAACTCCAAAGTCTTATATTAATGGTTAATGACTTAATGTTAATGTACTAAAGGCAGAAACTTGACCTAATTATGTAGCTGGAAGGTGTGACTAATGGGAGATCTTTAGGTCACTGGGGACTTTCCCTTGGAAGGTAGTTCACATAAGAGGGTTTTTGTAATCTTACATGAGCATATTGCTTATCTCTGCTGTTTCATCTGCCAGATGCTCATTCCTCTGCACACACTCTGGCATTGTTAACCTCCCCCAGACACCAGCCTAATGAAGCCACTTGATCTTGGACAGGGACTTAACAAAGTGCAAACTAAAATATATATCTTCTTTTCTTCTGAGTTGCACCTATCAGTTATTCTACTTAAAATAATGAAATCCATCTATACACTAACAATAAACAATCTTAGAAGAATTAACGCCATTTACAAGAGCATCAAAATGAACTTAGGAACAACACTTAGGAACAAATTTAACCAAGGAGTAAAAATATTTCTATATGGAAAAGCATCAGATGTTTCTGAATGAAACGAAAGATGATAGAAACAAGTGAAGAGACGTTGTATATTCATGGATTGGAAGACAATATGTAGATGTTCACACCATCCAAAGCAATCTACAGATACTGTGCAAGACCTTGGGTTTTCTGAGCAAATGTGAATCCCACTCCTGCTGCAGTCTGCTCCTTGTGGAATCAGAAGGTGGATGCTCCCACACGGAGTCACAGAGGAGCTCTTGGGTTCTCCACCCGCTCACTTGGTTGGTGTAGTCGTGTGTACAGTGCTCCCTCTCTTCCTATGTTTCTGTACCTTGAGGGACGATATTGACCGCTGCAGGGCGGCGCTTGGCAGATAGGAGGGCCGAAGGTTCTTTGCGGTCAAACTGTCGCTGCTTCCACTGGTGCTGCACGGAGATCCGGCGCAGGTCCTGCACGGACACCGGGCGCCATTCCTGCCTCTCAGACTCCCTACCTCACAAGACCCAAAGCTCCTGGCTGGGGATAGTGTCCAGGCCAGCGGGCGGCGCCACATTCCTCCCACTACCATAGCCCTGGCCTCTGGTTGTCTAACACTTGTATATGGTTAACAAGTTAGAAACTCCAGAATATAAATCAAGATGCTGAAATAGAGATTTTTCAAGGCAAGGAGACAAAGATCACCAACAGCTCCACCTCTGAGACACAACAATTACAGCAAATCCCAACTCTTAATCATGCAACCATTAAAGTATGATATCAGAGTTTAAACAGCTGCATAAATTTTGGAGAGACAAATCCTACACAGCCTATATCATGCAGTATAATCTGCTCTTTGGGGAATCCACTAATGTTCATGATTTCATGAAGGTAATAGTCTCTACCCTACAACAGTTCTAAACTTAAGAAACAATGAAAAGTTCTAACATGACCTTCTAAGCTCAGCCAGGGAATTAAATGATTTTTGAAGTTCCAGGGGCAAAATGAGTGTAGTAGTGACTAAAGTTTAGAAATAAGACTAATAACTTTTCCCTCTGCTGCAGCCATCATGTATACCAGGATGGGTGCATACAAGTACATCCAAGAGCTATAATGAAATAAGCAGTTGGATGTGATGGTTTTCCTGAGGGTCTCCTGTTGGCAGTGCCGCCAGCTCTCCATGATGCACAGGGCGTCCAACAAGGCGCACAGAGTGGGTGGGATACAAGGCCAAGCAAGGTTATGTCACAATGTCACATACAGGATTTGTGTAAGCTGTGGTGGATGTAAGCGCCCAGTTCCTAAGGCTGCAACCTATGGCAAGCCTGTCCATCATGGTGTTAACCAGCTACAGTTTGCACAAAGCCTTCAGTCTGTGGTTGAGGAATGAGCTGGGTGCCACTGTGGAGCGCTGAGTCCTAAATTCATCCTGGGTTGGTGAAGATTCTGCTTACAAATTCTTTGAGGTTATCCTCATTGATCCATTCCATAAAGCTACCAGAGGAAATCCTGACACTAAGTGGATCACCAAACCAGTCCACAAGCACAGGGAAATGTGTGGGCTGACATCCCTAGGCTTGGAAAGGCACAAGTTCCACCACACTGTTGAGGTTTTTGTTGTGCATCCTGGAGAAGGCGCGATAGCTCCCAGCTGCACTGTTACCACTAACTCAAGTAATGTTTGTAAAACTCATATCTTTTTTTTTTAATTTTTATTTATTTTTATTTTTTAAACTTTTATTTAATGAATATAAATTTCCAAAGTACAGAATATGGATTACAATGGCTTCCCCCCATAACATCCCACCTACCCGCAACCCTCCCCTTTCCCACTCCCTCTCCCCTTCCATTCACATCAAGATTCATTTTCGATTCTCTTTATATACAGAAGATCAGTTTAGCATACATTAAGTAAAGATTTCAACAGTTTGCTCCCACACAGAAACATAAAGTGAAAAATACTGTTTGAGTACTAGTTATAGCATTAAATCTCAATGTACAGCACACTAAGGACAAAGATCCTACATGAGGAGTAAGTGCACAGTGACTCCTGTTGTTGACTTAACAAATTGACACTCTCGTTTATGGCATCAGTAATCACCCTAGGCTCTTGTCATGAGCTGCCAAGGCTATGGAAGCCCCCTGAGTTCACTGACTCTGATCATATTTAGACAAGGCCATGGTCAAAGTGGAAGTTCTCTCCTCCCTTCAGAGAAAGGTACCTCCTTCTTTGATGACCCGTTCTTTCCACTGGGATCTCACATGCGGAGATCTTTCATTCAGGTTTTTTTTTTTTCCCCAGAGTGTCTTGGCTTTCCACGCCTGAAATACTCTCATGGACTTTTCAGCCAGATCCGCATGCCTTAAGGGCTGATTCTGAGGCCAGAGTGCTGTTTAGGACATCTGCCATTCTATGGGTCTGCTGTGTATCTCACTTCCCATGTTGGATCATTCTCTCCCTTTTTTATTCTATCAGCTAGTATTTGTAGACACTATTCTTGTTTATGTGATCCCTTTGGTTCTTAGTCCTATCATTATGATCAATTGTGAACAGAAATTGATCACTGGGACTAGTGAGATGGCATTGGTACATGCCACCTTGATGGGATATGGGATTGAATTGGAATCCCCTGGTATGTTTCTAACTCTACCGTTTGAGGTAAGTCAGCTTGAGCATGTCCCGAATTGCACATCTCTTCCCTCTGTTATTCCCACTCTTATATTTAACAGTGATCACTTTTCAGTTAAGTTTCAGCACTTAAGAAGAATTGTGTATTGATTACAGTATTCAACCGAAAGTATTAAGTAGAACAAACAAAAAAAAATACTAAGAGGGATAACATATCAAGTTGCTCATCAACAGTCAGGGAGAGGGCTGATCAAGTCACCATTTCTCATAGTGTTCATTTCACTTTAACAGGTTTCCTTTTTGGTGCTCAGTTAGTTGTCACCTATCAAGGTGAACACCTATCAACACCTATTAAGGTCCCCTTAAGGGACAAATACCACTTGTAAAACTCATATCTAATAAATCATTTAGGACAGTCAACTGCTTAAAGGCGTTATTTGTCTGTTAAAAGTAGTCTCCCAATAATTTCATGAATTCTTTTTTGAATTATGAAAGTTAAAAGTGCAATAATGTTTGAAGACTAAGTTGTGTATCTTGTTCCTAATAAAATAAACTCTTTCTCTTATTAGGGAGTTAATATGTCAGTGTTTAAAACATGTTGTGTGATATAAATGTAAAATCAATTCTTTAAAAGATGGAAAAAAGAAATAAGATCAGTATGGCAAATAATTTCAAAATAGTAATCTTATTAAAATTCATTTGATTCCTGGTAAATATGTATATGTTGTTAATAAGGAAGGAATTAAATTGCAATAAGAGGTCCTAGGAAAATTAGCACCCCAAAACAAGGTAAATTTTCATATAATACATTTTTAGAATGCTGATGGAATATAGAATTAAATTTACAAATTGATATACAAGAAAATAAACTTATTAATAAAAAGAGCCAATTGACTAGAGAAAGGTGTGGTTATATGTCCTAGACAATGCCTAGAGAAATATACAGAGAACAGTTCAGCTTTTTGTGCACAGGTGAAATAAAAAACAAATGTCCTTCAAAGGAATGTAACTATAATTTCAGAAAATATGCAATGATTAGAAATGAAGAAATTTTAGGGGCCAGTGCTGTAGCTCAATTTGATAATCCTCCGCCTGCAGTGCCGGCATCCCATGTGGGCACCGGATTCTAGTCCTGGTTGCTCCTCTTCCAGTCCAGCTCTCTGATGTGGCCCAGGAAGGCAACGGAGGATGGCCCAAGTGCTTGGGCCCCTGCACCTGCATGGGAGACCAGGAGGAAGCATCTGGCTCCTGGCTTCAGATCAGCATAGTTCTGGCCGTAGAGGCCATTTGAGGGGTGAACCAACGAAAAGAAGACCTTTCTCTTTGTCTCTTTCTCTCACTGTCTAACTCTATCTGTCAAATAATTTTAAAAAAGAAAAGAAATGAAGAAATTTTAAATAAGTGATGTAAATGACAAACATAAAGCTAGAGTTAACAGATAAAGTCAAATAAAGAACTGAAATTAGCAAGCAAATAGGGTACTAATGAAATTTACTACAAAGCAATATTAATTAGAACAATGATGAATCACTGTTTTGATAAATAATTACTATTTCCAAATAAATAAATTAAATTTTAAACAGCACTTAAGTGAATGACAACTTAAATCAAATATTAAAAATATCCAATACTTGTGGTAAATATGATTAATAACAATGCTTTGGACACTTAAAATTTGCTATGGAAGTTTATCTTGACTCTTCATCTCCCACCCAAAAATTCAATAACTATGTCAGGTTATGAATATGCTAATTACCTTGGTAGTGGGAATCGTGACACAAGATATACTTGTACAACTTAAATAACATACACTTGTTTATTTGTTAAACCAGACATCAGTTTTTTTAAAAAAAAATTTCAAAAGTTTATTCCATTTAGTCCATTCTTTGAAAATTATTCTCAGAAACCATGGAAAAATGCATGAAAATGTTAACATTCTCATCCAGGTGTCAATTTATTTCTCAACTCCACTTTAAAAAATATCTTCCTCAGATGATTTTCTGTGCATAGTATACCCAGTTCTGTTTCCTGTGTTTCTCTTTTATACTATTCCCATCTCGTTTCTGTGCCAGTAATTCCACCCAACCAGAGCCTCCCAAGGTCACTGCCAGTGTCTGTGTTCAGGTCCACTGGTACAGTTCAGTCCTCCTCTTCCCTGAAAACACCGCTGCCTTCCCTCCATCAGACTCCCCCCATGCTTTTCCATATCTCTTTCCCTGGCTATTCCACCTCAGTGCCCTTTGCATGTTCCCCTTCTCTTCCCTCCCTTTGAATGTTGAGGGTCTACAGGTCAAAGTGTAGGACCTTGTCCCATTGTCTTTTCTGTTTACAAGGGAACACATCCATTCTATGCCTTCTTCAGCAAGCATATGATAAAAAATCCAAATCGATACTCTCACCCATGGCATCTTCTGTTCATTCTAGACCCGTATTTTAACCACCCATAAGATGTCTGCTCTTGTAAGTCTCTCAGGCACTTTACAAAGGACTTTTAGTATGTTTTTCCTTCTAAGAATCATTCATCCCCAATGCTTCTGGTGTCAGGAGATGCTTTCTGTTTGCCTCTCCTTGTAGTATTTAATAGAGTTGAAATAACATATACATTAGTAGGCATTTTCTGTCTCCTTTCTTGTAAGACTAGGAGTTTCTTTAAAACAAAGAAAAAATTTATTTTATTTATTTGAAAGGCAGAATTACAGAAACAGAGAGGAAGATAGGGAGATTTTCTATCCACTAGTTCACTCCCCAAATGGCTACAACTGCCAGGGCTGGGCCAAACAAGAGCCAGGAGCTAGGAGTTTCTTCCTAGTCTCCCCAATGGGTGCAGAGGCCCAAGCACTTGGGCTACCTTCTGCTGCTTTCCCATGTGCATTAGCAGGGGACTGGATTGGAAGGGCAGCAGCCAGGACTTGAACCTGCACCAATATGGGATGCCAGAATTGCAGGTGGCAGCTTAGCCCACTATGACACAACACCATGCCCAAGACTAGGAGTTTCAACACAGCAGGAACTGTTTGCTATAGTCACCTGCCTATATTTTTTGAAGGAAATTCCATTATTTGCCACTTAACCCAATTTATGTATATATTGATGTATTTTATCATCCTTTCTTCACTTTGGTTCCTGCTATGGTTTAGATATTAGTTTAAGTGTCTGCCAAGGGCCCATGGGTTAAAAATTTTACCCACAGAGTCTAGAGTTAATGGTACAACAAGGGTAGAAGGTTAATCCAAGTATGATGATTCAAGGGTGGGCTTTGGGAAGACTGTTGGGTCAGGTGCCATGTTCCAAATATGGTGATTTTAAAGGGACAGACAAACCCTCACTCTCCTTCTTGCCACAGGGTGCTATGGGTCATCTCAGTGCTGTAGCAGCAAAAAAATCACCAAAGGTCAAAGCAATGTGAATGCAAAATTTATGAACCAAAATAAATAATTTCTCTTTACAAAATTGGCTTCTCCAGGATACTTCAGTGTAGTAAATAAAAGCTGACCAGTACAATTTATAAGTTTATTGATTTCATTTTCAGAATAAATAAACAAGATGTTTTGTTCATAAGAATTTAATAAAAACAAAATACAAAGTTAATATTGATTGGAAACATTTTGTAAGTTTTAACACAATGTAAAGATGACATGTTATTATATGTAAAATAAATATTACAACTAGTATACATGTAAAAAAGAATGAAAATAAATAAATAAATAAATAAATCAGGGAAGCTTTCTCTGAAGAACTGATAGAACTAGAGAACATTTCTTCACATAAACTTACTTAATATATTTAAAAAGTACTGGATAAATTTAGTTCAGTAACTTTGGACTAAAGCAGAAACAAGCCTTTTGAAATGACCAAGGACACGTGTGAAAATGGGATGTGGGAATTAGTCAATGAGAACCATCTCAGGATGACGCCAGGTCTCCATCCTTGCTTCTTAAGCTTTCCTGCAAGTCTGCTGTTGACGAGAAGGCTCTCCTGATCTCCATTCTGACGAGTTCCCAGGCACAGCCACTGTGTTTCTTCTCGTCCAGGTAGAGACGGATTCTCTGGAAGTACCTCTTCAGCATCAGCGTTGGGCTGTCAGCCGTCAGGACAGAGTCTTCCTCTCCCATGGCCTGTACCAAGCAGGTCTCCAGGCCTTGCAGCTGCTGATGAAGTGCAGCATTCAGTTCCTCCAGGAGGGTGTTGTTCCAGGCAGCAGAGGAGTGCGCTGTGTGGAGCAGGTTGAAGATCTGCTGCAGCATCTCGTGCAGGACAGACACGGTCTGGTTCTTCTGGAACTGGCTGCCGTTCACCACCTCCCGCGGGAACTGGAAGTCTCTTCTGTCCTTGAGACACAAGACAGGGGAGACCCTCCTCATCTGGTCCAGAAGCACCAAGGTGGTCCTGCTCAGAGGGGCAGAGTTGTGAGGCAGGTCACAGCCCAGAGATCCAACAGGGCCATAGCTGCACAGCACCAGGGCCGTCAGCAGAGGGAGTAGCTGGGCCATGGGGAAATGAGGCTGCTGCTGTCCTGGCTGGGCTGGGGTCTGGGTGAACCTTGGACCCTAGGTTCTCTGAAGGCATTCTGGCTGTGCATGGCTTTTATATCATACAGGAAAGATTTTCATTTTCTGAACATTTCTCTATCTGTACTTTCACTTTCCCTTTTTGTTTTCATTTGTGTATTTTCTTATGGCCTAAGAAGATGACATCACACTAAACCACGAATTTTTCAAGTAGAAGATTAATTTTCCCAGTAAATTAAAAATATGCTCATCTACATAAATTTCACTCAATTAAATGTAAAACATCTTTGTTGCAAAATCAGAAATGTGTATATGTATGTGAGTAATTGTACATACAGGCATTTTTTTTCCCATAAAAATATTGCTGTTATTTGTTCTGGATCTACGTTTTAAACTTATCCTAGAATCCATTTTACCTTCCTCCTTACTTTACACAGAAGTATGGCTCCTTTGACCCTAGAAAATATGTTTAACAAATTCGCAGATCATCTGTGACAATTCAACTCTAGAATGGAGATTCTTTTTTTTTAGTAGCTGTTTTTATCACTGATGCACCTGCTGTTTATTAGCTAGTGGGTTCCTCTAATGTTTCTCTTCATTTAAAAGCATATTCACATAGGTCTGTGTGATTATGCTTTAACAGGGCTGCAAGGTCAGTACTGATGTAGACGCTGTCCAGTCTTTCCACTGTCTCCTTATTACAGATCTCCAACGTTCCTTAGGCTTTTGGCAACACTCTCAGAAGGAATCCTGGTTCTTCCCATGTGCACAAGGGAATGGAAATTGTAATTCCAAGATACCACTTGCCCAGCACTCAGAAGGAACTCATCACATCTGGCAAAACCCTCACTCTCCTCTGGAATGATAGACTTCACCCCGAGCTCCTCCAAGGTTCATTCCCAGAGGACAGGCTCACCATAACCTGGTGACCTTCGAACTCCTCTACTGAAGAGGATCTTATTTCTTCATTGTAAAAATGATAAACTTCCCAAACTTCCAATCTTGTAAACCTCCGAGTGCTTGTGTGAAAAACTCAGGATATCAAAGTTCACCTCCTCCTCCTCACCTGGCCAACTTTCCCTGGTTATCAAAAATGTCAACAGCCCTCAGATGCCAAGAGTGAAAGTTTGTTTTGTCTAAGTAGGTGGGAGGAATTGTGGTACTGTAATAATTTTTCCTTCAGGGATCAAGTGGTTTCTTTCTTTCTTTTTTTTTTTTTTTGACAGGCAGAGTGGACAGTGAGAGAGAGAGACAGAGAGAAAGGTCTTCCTTTGCCATTGGTTCACCCTCCAATGGCTGCCGCGGCCGGCGCGCTGCAGCCGGCGCACCGCGCTGATCCAATGGCAGGAGCCAGGTACTTATCCTGGTCTCCCATGGGGTGCAGGGCCCAAGGACTTGGGCCATCCTCCACTGCACTCCCGGGCCACAGCAGAGAGCTGGCCTGGAAGAGGGGCAACTGGGACAGAATCCGGCACCCCGACCGGGACTAGAACCCGGTGTGCTGGCGCCGCAAGGCAGAGGATTAGCCTAGTGAGCCGCGGCGCCGGCCCAAGTGGTTTCTATTTTGACAACCACAACTTTTAATGCTCTACTCTGTTCCTTAAAGTACGAATACTTGATGACCCAGGAGTTTCGGAGCTGGAGAGTCAGTCACAGATGACATTGTCTTTCATTAGAAGTTTACATGAAAGGAACAAGCGACCTTCTTTCCTTTCCTTTTTTTTCATTTTATATTTAAAAAACAATGACAATTTTTATAACTTCTTTTTTATATAGTAGTTATTGGCCAAGATTTGTCTTACTGTTTTGTGTTACTTTCCATCCTGGGGTTAATACAACCCGAGGGAAGAAAGGGACAAGCTGAGGCCTACAATGTGGCATAGCAGATAAAGTCACCACCCGTGATGCCAGCAAGCCATATGGGCACCAGTTCAAGTCCTGACTGTTCCACTTCTGGCCCAGCTCCCTGCTAATACCCTGGGAAAGCAGTGGAAGATGGCCTAAGTTTTTGTGACCCTACCATCCATGTGGGAGACACAGATGAAGCTGACATAGGCCTAGCCTAGCCTGGGCTGTTAAGGCCATTTGAGGAGTGAACCAGCAGATGGGAGATCTGTCTCTGTCTCTCCTTCTCTCTCTCTGCCTTTTGGATAAATAAATAAATCTTAAAAAATGAAAAAAGAAAAAACAAAACAACAGGTAAAGGGGCTGTATCATTTTTCCCATAATTTTCAACACATAAGATTTTCTTACTTTCTCATTTTGAATTTCTTACAAAATAAAACTTGACAGTTATTTATGGGCAAAATAAATATGTCTTAATGTGATCAAAATTAAAGAAGAGAATTGACTTTTTTCTGACAACTTGCAGAGTGTAAATTAGTAAATTTTAATGCTGCAAATTTGGGGACCAGCACTGATGCAGAGGGAAAGAACGGAGGCCAATGTTGAAGGGCACAAAGCCAGGAAAGTGGGAAGTCCTGCCAGAGGCTCCAGAATGCCACCTTTGGGCTCGCTGGACAGCTCTTTGCTGGCCAACCTTGTCCCTTCTGGTCAAGAGGGGTTTTCATATTGTTTGGTTTTAGAGGAAGCTGCATTGTACCCAGAACTGAAGAGATCCCTTGAGTCGAACTGTCCCCATGAGTAATTTTCTCTGTGTTGTGATTTCTTGCTGAGTCCTAAGGAACAAACAAGTCTGAGGCTGGCACTGGAAAAATTCTTCCCTTCACGTGCTCTGCAGGTTGCTGTGATATCCAAGTGGCCCACGCAGGGGACGCTGGTGTTACCCACATCTCTGTAGAAGCACTCTGCTCTCAGAATCCACTTCATCTGCTTTCCCTCTGAATCAGAATTACCTGAACAGTCGACTCATTGCTGCTCGCTAGTATTGCTCCATCTCCTGAGCACCTGCTGCTCCTTGTTCCTGGCAACACTTTAAGCAACTGTTTTTTTCCCAAGTTCTCATGATGAGTGGGCTCTCTCATGTCTTTATGTTTCTGCATGTGGGCTTTGCATTTTTTGAACAAATGAGAGTCATGTGGCTAGGACAGTCTCTTCCTAGTGCAATAAGAATGTAGGAACCTCTGTAACTGGCACAAATGAGTTCCTAGATTATTTTTTTTTAATTTATTTATTTACTTGAAAGTCAGAATTACACAGAGAGGAGAGGCAAAGAGATAGAGAGAGGTCTTCCATCTGCTGGTTCACTCCTCAGTTGGCTGCAATGGCTGGAGCTGCGCCGATCCAAAGCCAGGAGCCAGGAGTCTCCTCCAGGTCTCCCACATGGGTGCAAGGGCCCAAGGACTTGGGCCATCTTCTACTGCTTTCCCAGGCCATAGCAGCAAGCTAGATCGGAAGTAGAGCAGCCGGGACTCGAACCGGCGCCCAAATGGGATGCCAGCACTGCAGGCGGCAGCCTTACCCAGTACACTTACCCAGTACAACACTGGCCCTGAGTTTCTGGATTCTTTAGCAGTTCATTGAGTGTAGTGGGCAAGGATGCCCTCTGCTTACTGTGTTTGTGGGCATATTAGTGGGTCTTGACCACTACGGCTTAGGACTCAGGAGGTAGGAAGGGTCGAGATACGGCCATGTGCACACTCTTGTTCCTGAGGCTCAAAAAATGTTGCAGTTGGGGTCGGCACTGTGGCCCAGCAGGATAAGCTGCTTCTTACAGCACTGGCATCCTATATGGGCACCTGTTAAAGTCCCAACTGCTCCACTTCCCATCCAGCTCCCTGATAATGCATATGGGAAAGCAACAGAAGATGGCCCTAGTCCTTGGGCCCTTGCACCCATGTGGAAGATCTGGAGGAGGCTCCTGGCTCCTGGTCTCAGCCTGGCCTAGCCCTGGATGTTGTGGCCATTTGGTGAGTGAACCAGCAGATGGAGAAATCTCTTTGTTGCTGTTTCTGTCTCCCACTTTCTCTGTCACTCTTTCAAAAAAAATTAAAAGAAAAAAGAGGGAGAGAGAGAGAAAGAGAGGGAGGGAGGGGGGAGGGAAAGAGAAAGAGAAAAAAGAAAAGAAAAGAAAAGAAAGAAAAAGAGAGAGAGAAGAAAAGAGAGAAAGAAAGGCACTAAGAAATCATAAAAGCAGAATCAGGTGAATCAAGAAATGTCCAGATTTCTCTGCTGTAAAACTGGTTCCTGGGGGGTTGGTGCTGTGGTGCAGTAGGTTAATCCTCCACTTGCGGTGCTGGCATCCCCTATGGTCACTGGGTCTAGTCCTGGCTGCTCCTCTTCCAACCCAGCTCTCTGCTATGGCCTGGGAAAGAGTAGAAGATGGCCCAAGTGCTTGGGACCTTGCAACCATGTGGAAGACCCGGAAGAAGCTCCTGGCTCCTGGTTTCAGATCGGCGCAGCTTCTGCTGTTGTGGTCATTTGGGGCGTGAACCAGCGGAAGGAGGACTATTCTTTGTCTCCTCTCCCTCTCACTGTCTATAACTCTACCTCTCAAATAAATAAATAAAATCTTAAAAAAAAAAAAAACTGGGTCCTGAAGAAGTGGTAGAGGAGGAAACGAGTGGGAGAAAGATGCCTTGATTTGCAAATTAGAACCTACTACCCCATCAACAGGGGCATAACAATCTAAAGGTTGGGTCTCTAACCCACAGCAGAGATTTGAGACTAGCCAGCTTAACATTCTTGCCTGCAACCTGAGTAGCTTGCACCTGAGTGATCTCACACACTTCCTGAATTACAACATGCCAGCGTTTATCTCACCATCTCTCAATTTTATCCAGCTACGTACTCCTCAGGTGTTGGCAATCATTGTCTTCTCTAACGCCCTTTACTTATGTCTGTGCTCAACTTCTGAGTCAATGTGGAAGTGGTGTCACTCAAAATGATAGAATTTGGTCCTGACTTTAAAGGCAAGGGACAGGATCTGTTAGTAGAAGGCATTTGTAAAACTGACAACTTACTCTTAAAAGACCATCAAATAGGAGGTTTTTTTCTTGGTTTCTTATACAATTCCACACCCAGGGGTGCAGGTTCTCCTGCCTCCTTGTGTCCAGCAGACCCTCCCAAGGGGGAGTGATGCATCAGGACGCTGTGGAAGGCTGAGCAGATCATAGCCCAGGGACTCCTTCTGACAGTTTCTCTCCCCCAGACAGTTGCCCATTGCCCACAGAGGACATGCTGTACCTGAAACTGGAACTATTTCAACTCTCTAAGATACGAAAAAGGGAATAAAATATGTCATTACAAGAAAAAGCCTCACTTTTGGCTCTGAAGAAAAGCCAGTGCAGGGAGACAGCCCTCTACAACAAAAAGGAACCGTCTCTAGACCTGGCGCTGTCTTTGTCCATCTTGACCAGTAGGTGGCGACGTTGTTCTGAAAAATCTCAGCCCCTAGAGTGTATTACACTTCTTTTTGCTACAGCTACAGTTACGTCACTGTGACAGGGGCATTCCCTCATCCAGTCATGAGGATAACTCCTTATTTAGACGTTCTGACGAACAGAACTTTCACTTTTAACTGCTGGTTTTGTACTCTTAAGGAGAAAGAGAAGAGAAAACAAGGAAGAGAAACAGCTGTGTGACTACACAGTGCAAGTATGTGAGGTGAGATTTAAAGGCCCACTCTCGGAATTTCTACCCTGGAGAAGACAATAACTGTTGTGCAATGGAAATGAAAAATGTGGTTCAGGAAAGGAGAGGCGACATGTGTCAGGGGTCAGAACCAGCCAGTAAATGCTACATGCATATCACTTCAGTCAACACACGAACGAAACTTGTCTCCCTGTGCTGGGAGAGTGCTCTCTGGTGTTCTCCAGAACATTTTGATTCTTTAATTCCTACTTCTAAACTCTTAGATTTATGCAGGCAGTTAACTGAGAGGCAGTGGGAAAGTCCACCCTTATGACAGATTTCTGTAGGAAAAGATAAGAAAAGCACTGCCATATTTTGAGCCCTGTGGAAAAAATACTCTTAAAATTTTAAAATTTTGACTTATAATGTTTAATATAACAAGTGTAGTCATATTTCCACACTATTTCACATTTGAGAAAGCTGAGACTCAAGAACTTAAATGAACTTCCTAAGATCACACAGTGTTGCTTCCAGAATCAAGATTGAATGTAGAACCTTGTTTTGCATATTATGAGCAATTTTAAAAGTTTGCTGTTTTAGAATTTTAAGATATACGTTGATCCCCAAATTAGACACAGAGCTTGCCCCTTGTCTTCTTTTTTGAAAAATTATGTTTATTTGAAAGAGAGAAAGAGAGAGAGATCCCACCTACAGATGCACTCCCCAAATGCTTGCAAAGGTTGCAGGTGGGACAAAACCATGAGTTGGAACTCAATCCAGGGCTCCCATGTATGTGCCAGGAACCCAATTACTTGAAGGATCACCACTGCCTCCTAGCAACCCCATTAGTAGGAAGCCAGAATCCTGAGCTATAGCCAGGAGCCAAAGCCAGGCACTTTGATGTGGTACACAGGTATGTCAACTGCTGCTCCAACTCTAAGCTTGAGAACAACAAATCTGAATGTTGAGTGTAAATTCTGAGGACAAGATTCAAGAGGCTCTTCCACAGATGCGGGCCCACCCCGCTGCTTTGGCAGTGCCCCCGTGCCTGTGGCGAGACCCCAGTGAACAAATGGTGCTAACTACAGAAATGCTTCCCACAGTGGACCAACACTAATGCATTTGAATAAGGAAAAAAAGTCACCAGCTTTCAGAAAACAATCACACAGTTCATCCACATCCCGTAGTTTTTATATGATGGCTCTCTTTTGCTACCTAGGCAAAGCTTTTACTATTGAGTGGAACAGGTGTGCACATCATATTGTAAAGTGACAGGAAATTCCTCTACTGGTTAATATTTGAAGTGATATTAGGATCAGTGATATTAGGAATGAATCCATGAATCTCAGATTATACTGTTGAGAGATTAATCCATGAATGCCAGGAGCTTTCTCTGATTACCCCTGAATTCCACGCCTATACTGGTAGCTCTTCCTTCCCCTGGAGTGGAGGACGTGAGACTAAGGACGCCGTGTTCTGCACTGTGGGCTGCAGGCTAGGAACACATCTTCCTGTTCCCAACTGCCATGTCCCATGGAATTCATGCCCTGCCTGAAGCCAGGATTTGTTTCCCTTGAAACAAATAAAGGGCAAGGAAACAGGCTTATGACAGCATTACAATTTCTTTCTTTCTTTCTTTCTTTCTTTCTTTCTTTCTTTCTTTCTTTCTTTGCATGAAGAGAAATCTTCGGAGAGAGGTAGGATTTCTGCATAGGTCAGAGTCTTGCACCACAGTCTTGGTCGATGTTGTCACACTTGGTTTCTATGGGATTGGTTTCTATGGGATGATGTCAGTAGCCCACGCAAAGACTCAACACTGATTTCTATTTCCTTTAGCTGCAGCCACTGTTATTTCATATGCAGTGGAAAGTCTCTCTTGCAGATGTTTCTTCGAAACCCAGAAATTTTATTAAACTTCTGCTTTCCACTTGTGGTGTTCTGCTCTCTAGGAAAACATTAAGCCTAAACCACAACAGAACCAAGAGCAGCAAGGTGAAAGCAGCCAGTGACAAGAGTCCCATGGGGAATTTTACCTTGGAGAGGAAGGAAAGTGTGATGATGTACGGATGGATCCTGAAGTGCTGAATGCAAGGGAGGCAATGTGCTAGGTTCCAGAATCAGGGAACACACAGCTCTTGCCAAGAATTTTCTTGCTGCTTCTGATTTGCTTTCTCTTTCAACTTGAGGTTAAAACCAAAACATACAACTGAAAACATAAAAGGCTTATGCCATTATTTTCCATAATTTTCTGATACAATCCTTTTTCTTTCCTCATCCAACATTCTTCAAAAGCTTTCATTGCATTTGGATAACTTCAAGTGAAGAGAAATGACTGCGAATCTGAATATGATGAAAGCAAAAGAAGGAAAGTGACTCCTCAGGTGAAAGAGGGGTTTTCTATTTACCCTGCCACCCACTCTTGTGTGATTGCTCCTACTGACTCTGCCAATTCAATGCCCACCAAGGTCTCTGATTTCCCAATGTTGTGGATGATTTTAATCTACAAAGTGGCTCACCAACATGCAATCTAATTAACATCGTTTTGATTAATGTGTCATTCACAATGATACATTTTCATTGTCAATACTTTAATATGCCATGATTTTAAGTAAATAAAATGTGAAACATATTAATATGATTTTCCAGTACATCAAGCCCATGAAGTCTATTCATATACAAACATGTTTCAAAAAAAGGAAATCTGTGCAGAGGGGAAGTATTCCATATTTCCCAGGACTAACCCTATTTTTCTTCCCCACTTCAGATAGTAAACCTGTCAAAATTATTTTTATGTGTGTTATAACTAACTTTTCTTACTTTTGACTTAGTCCATTGTGACTTTTGCTGATTAATTCTACCATATCAGGTCACATTAAGTCACCACTTCCATTTATTTTCCCAATGTGATAGGCAATTTCCATCCAAATTTTCCATGAGTCCACTGGTTTCTCCTCTAAGCAACTTAATTTCCTTTATAAACTTTTATCATCATGCTGCATTTCCTGTGTCAGGCTTTTCCAACTCTGCTTTGTGGCTCTACTCTGCCCTCCTTGTAGAAGTTGAATGATCTCAGAACAAGTTTAAGTTTTTTTCTCTTTCTACACTTTTTTCCTGTGTGATAACTTTCATTGCTGGGTTTGGTTGCCACAAATGCAACTGAATTCCTTGTAAATTACAAACTCATATATCCAAATGTCAATGGGTCTTTATACTTAGCTGCCTACCAGTCAACTTATAGATAATAGTTATGCTTTTATTTTTATTTCTTGACATACCTTACCCTGCTGAATTTTACTGGTTCATCCTTCTTTATATTACAGCATTTAACATATTAATTATGATTACTTTTTTATTTATTTCCTTAGAAATTCAAAGATACAAGCAAGCAGAAACTACTTGTTCTGTTCAGTACTGTACCTTGAGAAAAACATACAATTCTGCCTAGAAAAAGTCGTTTTACTATAACTTGAATATAATATTGATAGGTAAATAAATTATACCATTCATTCTTTAATCCAGTTATACAATAAGTCTTTTGGAGTTTTAAAAATAGATTTATTTATTTACTTATTTGAATGACAGAGTGACACAGAGAGAGGGAGAGAAAGAGAAGAGACGAGACAAGACGAGAAGAGAGAATCTTCTATCCCTTGTCCATTCCCCAAATGCCTGCAACAGCTGGAGCTGGGGCAGGCCAAAGGCAGAAGCCCTGAACCCCATTTGGGTCTCCAACGTGGGTAGCAGAGACTCAAGTACTTGGACCATCATCTGCTGGCTTTCCAGGCACACTAGCAGGAAGCTGCATTGGAAACAGAAGAGCTAGAACTCGATGTGGGCATCCCAAGTAATGGCTTAATTTGCTGAACTGCAACACTTTTCTTGGAGTTTCTTTGTTAAAGGACAAATAAATACAACAAGCTTTTTATAGAAATAATTTAATGAAAAAGCAAAATGGTAAATTGAGTAATTATAAAGATAATTTTTTATTATACACAGTGTAAGTCTCGTGATGATATATGGACAAAGATAAATTAAATCTCATAAATAAATAAATAAATAAATAAATAAATTTTAAATAGATAAATGGATAGATGCATCTTCATGGTCATCTGTAAGGGACCAGTGGTTGCAATGTTGAACAAGATGTTGCTTAGTAGTCCTGAAAACACCTGACAAACAGAATTCATGTTATCATTATTGCAGATGTAAGAATTAGTGAAATGGCAAATACTATGTATTAACCATCGAGAATCATTTCCATGTTGGCCCTGGTCTCATTCCTTGCGCCATAATCTTTCTTGCCAGATTCTTGATAAAGAGACGGCTCTCCTGGCTTCTGCTCTGACAACCTCCCAGGCACAAGGGCTGTATTTCTTCTCTGCCAGATAGACAGCAATTCCTTGGAAGTATTTCCTCACAGCCCATGCAGAGTCCTCATGCTTCAGGGGCATCTCCTCCGCCCCCGCTCCCTGCATCATGCAGACCTCCAGGTCACTCTGCTGCTCGAAGAGTCCAGTGCAGAGTCTGTCCAGGAGGGCCTTGTCCCAGGCAGCAGACGCCTCCTTGGTGCTGAACAGGTTGAGGAGCTGCTGGGTCATCTCATGGAGCACAGAGATGGCCTGTGTCCTCTGGGCCTGGTGTCCACCCAACTCCTCCAGGGGGCACTCAAAGTCATGTCTGTCCTGCAAGCAGGAGAGAGGGGAGACTCTCCTCATTTGTCCCAGGAGCATGGAGGACCTCCTGTCATTGAGGCTGTGGGTCTGAGGCAGATCACAGCCCAGAGAGCAGAGGGACTTGGAGCTGAGCACCAGCAGGGCCAGCAGTGAAGAGAAGGGCAAGGCCATGGGGGATCTTGCAGATGCTGCTGGCCTGGCTGAGGTGGCTGATCAGAGCCTCGGCCTCTAGGTTCTCTGAAGACCTTGCTCTGCTCAAGTGCCTTAAATAGAGGATGTGCTACTTTCCTTTTTCTGAATGCCTTTCCTCACTTTCTACTTCTGTTTTTGCTTTCTCTTATACACTCTCTGCATAGTGCGAGAGCAATATTTCTCAATCATTTTTTTCATCATTACCCTCCCTCTTCCTGGCTCCAGAGTCTTGTTAAGTACTTTTTCCTAATTCAACCTCAAAGAAAACTTAATAACACAAATCTACTGGATATATATTTATGCACTATCTCTATTTGTACTTTGTACACAAAAGTACAACAATTTGTTTCCATTCAGTGTAGGATTTAAAATGAGTAAACAGGTGCCAGCCCTGTGGTGTAGCAGGTAAAGCCTCTGCCTGCAGGGCCAGCATCCCATTTGGGCTCTGGTCAAGTCCCAACTACTCTACTTCCAATCCAGCTCCCTGCTAATGTACTTGAGAAAGCAGCGGAAGAAAGTCCAACTATTTGGGCCCCTGCACCCACATGGGAGACCTGGAAGAAACTCCTGGCTCCTGGCTTTGGATCAGCCCAGATTCAGCCATGTGGCCATTTGGAGAGTGAACCAGTGGATGGAAGATCTTTGTCTCTCTCTGCCTCTGCCTCTTTAACTTTGTTTTTCAAATAAATAAATAAATTTTTAAATAAAATGAAATAAGTAAATAGGGGCTGGCCTCGACATATAGTGGATTAAGTGAATGCCTGTGACTCCAACATCCCATAAAAGCCCTGGTTTGAGTCCTGGCAACTTTGCTTCTGATCCAGTCCCTGCTAGTGAACCTGAAAAAAGCAACAGAGGAGACCCAAATGGAGTTCCAGTCTCCTGCAGCTGTTTGGGAAGTGAACCAGCAAATGGACGATCTCTCTCTTTCCCTCCCTCCATCTCTGTAACTGTGCCTTTCAAATAAATCTTTTTAAACAATGGATAATACATACTTAAGATAAAAAAAATTTTAAAGCTATTAAAGGGGCCGGCGCTGTGGCGCAGTGGTTAAAGCTGCTGCCTGCAGTGCTATTGATATATGAGTTGATATATAAGTAAACTTGTTTTTACTTTTGATATCATTTACAAACTTATGCACTATGGTTTATTTACTTATAAATTACTCATTTACTTATGAGTTAGAGACTTTAGTATAATCTATGTTCTAATACAAATTATGATAAATCAAATTACATGTGCTAATTTGTAATTTAAAAATTATCTACCAGTGTAATGAAGTACTTAAAAATCTTTCAAAACTACTAAAAAGTTTCAGAAAATCCAATTATTTTTGTAACATTTATTTTTTATTTTTATTTTTAATATTTTTTAAAGATTTATTTATTTGAAAGTCAGAGTTACAGAGAGAAGTAGAGGCAAAGAGAGAGAGGTTTTCCATCCGCTGGTTCACTCTCCAAATGGCCATAACGGTTGGATTTGCGCTTATCCAAAGCCAGGAGCCAGGAGCTTCTTCCGGGTCTCCCACACAGGCCATCTTCTACTGCTTTCCCAGGCCAAAGCAGAGAGCTGGATCAGAAATGGAGCAGCCTGGACTCAAACTGGCACCCATATGGGATGCTGGCATTGCAGGCAGTGGCTTTACCTGCTACGCCACAATGCCATCCCCTATTTTAATTTTTTTAAAGGTCCTGCTCAAAACCTTTCAAGACCTTGTCTTATGTTCCTTTTCAACTGGCTATTAATTTGTGTCCTTTGAAATATCCCTTTTTTAAAAAAATTATCTATTAATTTGAAAGGCAGAGTTACAGAGAGGCAGAGGCAGAATGAGAGAGAGAGAGAAAAAAAGAGAGAGAAAGAGAGAGAGAGAGATTGTCCATCCACTGGTTCACTCCTCAGAATGCTGAAATGACTGGAGCTGTTCCCATCCAAAGCCAGGATCCAGGAGCTTCTTCCAGGTCCCCCACGTGGGTCCAGGGGCCCAAGGACTTGAGCCATCTTCTACTGCCTTCTCAGGCCATAGCAGAGAGCTGGATCAGAAGTGGAACAGCTGGGACTCAAATTGGCTTCCATATAGGATACTGGCACTGCAGGCCATGGCTTTTACCCATTACACCACAGCACCGGCCTGTAACATTTATTTTTAATGTAGGTTACTATTAGTTTTTCTTTGTGTGAGTAAATAATTTTTAATTTCACTAGCTGTTAAATACCCTGCCATCATCCCATATAGGCACCAGTTCAAATCCTGGTTGCTCAACTTCCAATCCAGCTCCCTGTCAATGCACCTGGGAAAGCAGCAGAAGGTAGCCCAGTACTTGAGCCTCTGCCACCCAAGTAGAAGACCTGGAGGAAGTTCCTGGCTCCTGGCTTTGGTCTGGCCTAGCCCCAGGTATTGAAACAATTTGGGGAATGAAACAGCAGATGAAAGACTCTCTCTCTCTCTCTCTCTCTCTCTCTCTGTGTGTGTGTGTGTGTGTGTCCTTCTCTAACTCTGCCTTTCAAATGAAATAAATAAATCTTTTTTTCTAAAAATGTAGTTAGTTGGACAGCCATACCTTTCTTCTTTATTGCCTCTCTTTTCCTTGCAGATTGCTAATGATGAGAAAATGCATTTCAACTTCCCTGCTGACAATGACCCAGACATAGGGGCTGTATTCTTTTTCCTTCAGATAGAGGATGACTTTTTGGAAATATTACTGAACAGCAATTCCCAAATAAGAACAAGAGGGATTTCCTACTTTTACCTGCTCGTGTTGCTCCCGACTGTGATCAAGGCTACAGAGGGCTGATCAAGGGGGATCTCACCCCGAACAGCCTGGTGTTGAAGTGGTTGAAGATCTGCAGGTGACTCGTGTCTTCTGGATTTGGGTGGCATTTGCTCTGATCCAGGGAAATGTGAAGTGGTTCCTGCCATTCAGGCATGACTTGGAGGCTATCCTTTACAGCTGTCTCAGCAGCATGAAGGTTTCCCTGTTTTCCACTCCCCAGCCAACTGAGCAGACAAGGTTGCTAGTGTCTGTCTGTCCCTCCTGTCATCAGCCACTAGAGCAGGCCCACTGTGAATTCTGTGATCCACCAGACAAGGCGCGCGAGCTCCCCTGTACACAGAGCGCAAAGCATCCCTAACTGCATGCCCAGGGCTGCAAGAGGGAGCCCAATTTGTCTCTTCTGAAGCTTCCTATTTGGGATTCCAGTGCTTTCAGTTTCAGTCTGGCAGACAACCGTCACTACTTCTTTTGTCAATTTTGTGCAGCCCAATGCAGAGGAGATATTTGTCTTAGGTAGTGAGCCCAGAAACTGATTTTTTTTTTTTATCATTCCTGTGTTTCAGGCTTTATTTCTGATAGAAACTTTAGTGAGTCTTGTTTTCACGGAGGAACCAGTTTTTATTCAGGAATTTAAGGGCTCTCATGAGAGCATTCTAGGCGTGGAAAGCCAAGACACTGAGGCAAAGAATGGCCTACATGAAAGATCTTTGTGAGTGAGATCCCAGTGGAAAGAAGAGACCATCAAAGGAGGAGGTACCATTTTCGGAAGGGAGGAGAGAACTTCCATTTTGATTATGGCCTTGTCTAAATAATGTCAGAGTTTATGGATTCAAAAGGCTTTCCTAGCCTTGGCATTTCATGACAAGAACCTCGGGTGGTCACTGACATCATAAATAAGAGTGTCAATTGTTAAATCAACAACAAGGGTCACTGTGCACTTGCTCCACATGTAGGACCTCTGTCCTTAATGAGTTGTACTATGAGAATTAATGGCAAAACTAGTCTTCAAACAGTACTTTATACTCCATGTGTCTGTGTGGGTGCAAACTGCTGAAATCTTAGTATAGAGTTGATCTTCTGTATATAAAAATAATTAAAAATAAATCTTAATGAAGAACAAGATGGGAGAGGGAGTAGGAGGTGGGACAGGAGTTAGGATGGGAGGGTGGGTATGGGAAGAAGAACAGCTATATTTCAAAAGCTGTACCTTTGAAATTTATATTTATTAAATAAAAGCTTTCTAAAATGTACTTCCATGCATTTATTAATATGATCAAGTAAGTTTTCTCCTTTGACTGCTATTGTGAATGACAGCATTAGTTGATTTCAATGGCCTGAAATTTACTTCAAGTAAATTCTCCTTTAAAATTATTTCATTGGACTTACTAAACATTGTTGAGAACCTTAATATTCATGAATGATATCAGTGTGTATTTTTCCTTTTGTGTGATTTATATGGCTTTGGTATTAGGGCAAAATTGATATTACAAAATGAGCTTGTAGGTGTTCATTCTGCTTCCATTTTCTTTAAATAATTTATATCACTTCTTTCCTAACTGCTCATTAGAAATTATCATTAAAGCTATCTGGACCTACTACTTTCCATTTTGAAAGGTATTAATTATGGATTCCATTTGTTTAATAGATATGAGTCTATTCAAATTATCTGTTTTATCTCGTCAAAAGTTTAATAGATGGCGTCTTTCAATGAATCAATCTGTATACTTAAGTGGTTAAAATTTTGCACCATAAAATCACTCATAATGTTTGATTTTTATCTTTCTACAGTGCATGAGATTAATAATTATGGTCCCATTTACATTTCTGACATCAGTAATTTGTGTCTGTTTTTCTTGATTAACATAGATAGCCAAATATAAACTTTGCTGGTTTTTTTTTTCAGAGGGTTAAAAAGGAATTTAAGGGCTCAAGATGGTACAGGTTGTAATTTTTGCAGATACCAGCTGTGTCTGGGGCACAGCACTTTCCACCCAGGAAAAGATAGGGGTGTGGCCACTCATTGGAGCCCCCAGAAAGAGCGACATGTGTACCCCTGTACTATTTGTCAGCGCTATTTTTTTTCAACCTTATAAGGTTAAAGTAGTTGAAAAATAATTTAGGTATATAAACTCACAGCATTATCTTAAGTTTAGATATTTTATTTATCCCCCAAAAAGACTTGTATATCATTTTATTTTCCCCGCTTCAAAGAAAGCAAATTAACTGTATGAATATTTTATTTTTTAAGATTTGTTTATTTATTTAAGAGGAAGACTTATACAGAGAGACAAAGAGAGACCTTCCAACCACGGGTTCACTCCTCAAATGGCCACAATGGCCAGAGCTGGGCAGATCCAAAGCCAAGAGCCAGGAGCTTCTTCTGGGTCTCCCACTCAGGTGCAGGGTCCCAAGGGCTTGGGCCATCTTCTACTGCTTTCCCAGGCCATAGCAGAGAGCTTGGATAAGAAGAGAGCAGCTGGGACACAAACTGGCGACCATATTAGATGCTGGCACTGCAGGAGGGGGCTTAACCTACCACAGTGTCAGCCCGAAATGCAACAATATTTTCAATAACACAACTGGTTTTACTGAGAATTGTCATGTCTGGCCATTTCATGTGACTCAATGACAATCCGAGGTACTTTTTATTTAACTTCAAGTTGCTGACATTTCTTTCACAGGAGTCCATCTTGATTCATATGGTTAAAAAAGAAAATGAGCAGGATTGTGTAGGCAGCCCAGGACCTTTAGCAGTCAGAACTTTTCATTTCCTTGGGCTACAATGTTACAGACTAAATGGCAGAGATGCTGAGCTTGAAGACTGTGGCCTGGTGGGAGGAGGTATCCCCAAGGAGCCAGCCTCTGTCCGAATATGAGCACACAGATGCAGTGCTGGAACATTACCAGACATAAGCCTTGTACTCAAGGAAATAGAAAATAGGTTTAGAAGATATTTGTGAGGTTGCATTGGCCAAGGGGATAGGCGAAGGTAAGACTAATGACTAAACAGAGGTATTAAAAAGATGCGCTGCTCGCTGAATTTTGGGAATGGCTTAGAAACAAGACATCTAAACCTTGTTCTAGACTAAACCTCTAAAAGAAAACATCACAAAATCAAACCAGAAAGTGTCCCTGATGAAAAAAACAAAACCACTTTTGATTATCCCACTCCTGTAAGAACCAGAAGGAACTCCTGTTCACTAATGCCAGTTTTTTTGCCAAAAATCTGAACTTCCTGCCATGGAAAACCCCCAGCTTAGTCAGCAATACAGTCACCACATAGAACCCCTATCCTTTTTTTTTTTTTTTTTTATGGTTGGCGCCGTGGCTCAATTTGATAATCCTCCACCTGCGGCATCGGCACCCCAGGTTCTAGTCCTGGTTGGGGCGCTGGATTCTGTCCTGGTTGCTCCTCTTCCAGTCCAGCTCTCTGCTGTGGCCTGGGAGGGCAGTGAAGGATGGCCCAGTTGCTTGGGCCCTGCACCCGCATGGGAGACCAAGAAGAAGCACCTGGCTTCTGGCTTCAGATCGGCGCAGCGCGCTGGCTGTAGCAGCCATCTGGGGGGTGAGGGGTGAACCAACGGAAGGAAGACCTTTCTCTCTGTCTCTCTCTCTCACTGTCTAACTCTGCCTGTCAAAAAAAAAAAAAGGATTTATTTATTGACTTGAAATGCAAAGTTACAGAAAGGCAGAGAGAGAGAGAGAGAGATGGGGGGGGGGGGTTCTTCCATCCACTGGTCCATTCCCCAGATGGCTGAGCTGATCCAAAGCCAGGATCCAGGAGCCAAGAGCTTCTCCAGGGTCTCCCATGAGGGTGCAGGGGCCCAAGGACTTGGACCATCTTCCACTGCTTTCCCAGGCCATAACAGAGAGCTGGATTGGAAGTAGGGCTGCCGGGACTCAAACCAGTTTCCATATGGGATGCTGGCACTGCAGGAGGCAGTTTTACCCACCACGCCACAGCGCGGGCCCCAGAACCCATATCTATCACATACACTTGAAGATCAAAATCTCACATGGTGCTTCAGACTGACATGTCTTAGTGCCCATGTCCTAGTAGCAAAGCAGTCTGGAAATCTACATTGCATTGCCTACATTGGTGGATTAGTTTTCCATGGATGTATAATGACTTGAAAACTCGGTAGCTTACAATAACAAATGTCTATTACCAACAGTTTTTGTGAAGCAGATTTATTGGGTTTGAGATCTGTAATGAGGTTGCAGTCAGGATGTCAGTCCAGGCTGCATTCACTTGGAAGCTTGACTTGAGCTGCAGGATCTACTGCTCACCAGGGTCACTCACATGGCTGTTGGCAGAAAGCCTTGGTGCCTAGTCACAGAAACATGAGCTTTTATGGAGTCTGATGATGTCTGTCACACATGGCAGCTTGCCCCTACCTGTCAGCAATAAAGGAGGCAAACAATGAGGAAACCAGAAATTCTTTTATGTCCCAGATTTCGATGTTATTTGTCATTACTGCAGCTATATGTTACATATTTGTTGTTAAATTTTTTTAGATGGGAATCACTCTATCCAGCACGTAGTCAAAAGAAGGGAATGGAGAAAAACGAGAAAAAGTTGTGAGTATTTTAAACAACCATAGCTGCAGAAGCAGGATTCACAATGTGTGCATGTTCCTTAGTGTAGAAAGGTTGTTCTATAGATGACAAGTAGCCACATCTATGATAGGTGATACCCAAGGATGACGGCCGTGTCCCCGTCTACCGCAGCTGGACGGTGGAAGTCCCTGCTCCCCAGTTCATCTGCAACCAGCTCCCCAGGCATCCCGGCTGGCTCCCGACCGACCGCGATCTGGAGGCCTCACGCGGGCGTGGCTGGCGCCCTCTCGCGCAGCCCCTGGGTATTCTAATCAAGCTCTGCAGCAGGAAAGCGTCTCCTCCGGAGCCTGGGGTAGGGGTCAGGACAATCCCACCCTTTCCCCACGTCCCCAAGCCCACCCTAACCCTCCAGCTCCTCTCTGGTCCCCGAGCTTTTCCGTCTCTTACTGGGACCACTCGCGCCCGACGTCTGGGGTGGGCGGCGAGCGGCGGGTGGGTTTCGGCGTTCTGTTCCCCCGGGGTCGCGCGCAGAGGGCGCTAGGATCTTGCAGCCCATCCTTTCCGCAGCAGACTGCCGGCGCTAGCGGCCCGCAACTCCAGTTCCTAACGACGCTTATTCGCCAGTCTCTTCCCAGCTTGCGCCCACAGGATTCCCTCGCTACCTTTAGGGGCCGGCTTCCCGGGAGGGGCCAGGGAAAAGGAAGTTAGGGAGCAGTGAGTGCAAAAAGGCCGTCGGCAACAGGGAGGATCAGGAGGAGCAGGGAAGGGGAGGGCTGAGAGGGAACTGATGACATCACTTGTACTCTTTAAGTGAGGCTCCACTCAGCCCGGGCTGCTGCGGTCAGGAATTTTTTCTGTTCGGTTTTTTTTTCCTCTTTGCAACTGAAGCAATGCAGAAGCTGTTTCTTAGTAGTTTGCCACCCTCCTTTTCGCTAGCTTACATTTACTTGGTCAAGATGTAGTACTTTTTTTTTTTTAATGTTAAACTTTTTTTAAAAAAAAGATTTATGTATTTATTTTGAAAATCACAGAGGAAGGGAGAGAGAGAGAGAGAGAATCTCCTCCATCTGCTGGTTCGCTCCCCAAATGACTACACTAGCCTGGGCTGAGCCAGCAGCCAGAAGTTTCATCCAGGTCTCCCACGGGCATGCTGTGGCCCAATAATTTGGTCCATTCTTGCTTTTCCCAGGCCATTAGCAGGGAGCTGGATCAGAAGTGGAGTAGCCAGGACTTGAACCGGCACCCAAATGAGATGCCAGCACTGCAGAAGGTGAATTTGCCTGTTGTGCCACAGCGCCAGCCCATATGGGATGCTGGTGTCACAAAATTCTGGATCCCAGATGCAGTACATTTTTAAAGAACTAGTGGATTGCATTTACTTATAACATTGCTTTAAGTACAAAAATGACATTTCATTTCATTGTGTTCCATTTTGCTGCCAGTGTTTTCACAGAATGGCTTGGAAGCTTCATATCTTTTCCCATGCTGGAGAACAGTTTATATAACAGAGGAAGTCTGTTACTGAGACCTGTCGCCTTTTTGTGTGTGTGTTGGGAGCAAACACAGTGGAGATTTTAGTACATTTTAATCACATCGAGAAGTTTGCTTACATATTCAAAGATTATTTAATTTAATTTAAAAATGTATGGGCACGAAGTTGAACATCTTTCTCCTTTAAAATTGAAACAAAAACTTCTCTGTGTCTTTAAATATGGTTTATTTTTATTCTAAAAGTATTTCTCCTTTCTCTCTGGATCTTTTACTTAAGTTTTTTATACTAGACTGATCTTTTAAAGAAATCATCTTTTATTTTAAAATCAAGGCTATTACTTTTTGTTTTCAAGTTCATTAGCTATTAGCTTCTGATTCTCTATTAATGCTTTATTTCTACTTTATTTTTGTTATTCTTTTCTAGCTTCTTGAGTTCAATGCTTAATTCACTTGTAATCATTTTTATTAAAAACACAGTCAGAAATACTGTTTCATAAAAGTTTGACCATATTCTTACATGCTTTTGAATGTATTTTTATTATTAATTTCTAACTTATAAATTTCCATTTTTGTTTCTTCTTTAACTGAAAAATTCAAAACCAACCCTCATACCTCCTTACTTTTTTCCTCCTTCTGTTTTTCTCTCCAATCCTGGACAAGTGTCAGGAGCTCAATCCAGGGCAACTGGTCAGTTTATTCAAAAAGTGATCCTGGACCACAGCCTCCCAATCCTCTACTATCTGTAAGGAGGGGAAAGAAGCCACTACACCATGCTATTCCAATTGAAATCACTCAAATTATTATATTTCTTTCTGTTCATTTTTTTAAAGATTTATTTATTTATTTATTTATTTGAAAGTCAGAATTACAAAGAGGCAGAGGCAGAGAGAGAGAGTTGTCCATCCACTGGTTCACTCCCGATGGCTGCGATGGCTGGAGCTGCGCCGATCTGAAGCCAGGAATCAAGAACTTCTTCTGGGTCTCCCATGTGGGTGTAGGGGTCCAAGGATGTGGGCCATCTTCTACTGCTTTCCCAGGCCATAGCAGAGAGCTGGATTGGAAGTGGAGCAGCCAGGACTCGAACTGGTGCCCATATGGGATGCTGGCACTGCAGGCGGCAGCTTTACCCACTATGCCATGGCACCGGCCCCTGTTCCTTTTATTTAAGTTAACTGTGTGCACAGTGTGTTACAGTAAATAATGCTATGTTATGAATGATCCAATCTTAGTTGCTTAAAAACATTTTTCTTGTACTCAAAGATTGTGAGTTGGGGATTGGACAAAGCATGGCAAGAATTACTTGTCTCCTCACAATACCAGATTTCAGCTGAGGAGCCTGGAAGGATTCAGGTGATTTTGCACTTTGCAGAATAGAATACGGTGGGAGACTTGGGATTTTTCTTCCTCAGATGTTTGGTGGCTCCTGCAGTCTGTCAGCTGGGACCTCAGCTGGGGCTGTCCTCTCCAGGAGGTCTGGGCTTTATTCACTGCATGACATCCCCAGCACGACTGCACTTTGAAGAGCAAGGTAGAAGTTATATTTTAGAACCTATGTATCGTTTCTGCCACATTCCAATTGTCACAAACACATTGAGATTCAAGAGAAGACCGATATTATGATATATGTTTTCATAGATGACTTAAAAAAAAGATTTATTTACTTATTTGGAAGGCAATGAAAGAAGGAGAGGGAGAGGGAGAGGGAGAGGGAGAGGGAGAAGGAGAGGGGGAGAGAGAGAATCTTCCATCCACTGGGTCACTCCCCAAATAGCCCCAATGACCAGGACTGGACAGGGCCAAAGCCAGGAGCTTCTTCCGGGTTTCCCACTTGAGTGCAGGGGCCTAAAGGCTTGGGCCATCTTCCACTGCCTTCCCGGGCACATTAGCAGGGAGCTGGATCTGAAGTGGAGCAGCCAGGAATCGAACTGAAACCCAGAGGGATGCCAGCACTGCAGGTGGTAGCTTTACTGCACTGGACCCCATAGGGCACTTCTAACATTCTAGAAAAACACATGTAATTAGAGATTGCCATCTTAGGAAAACAGAGATTGCTACAGCCTACTGCTTTACATGTAAAATACATTTAACACCTCCCAGTGTCATCTCATTATGGCATTTGGCAAAGATTCAAGTCCAGGGTTTGATCATCTACACAAGATCAAGGTGCGGATAGAGTTCTTGAGCTGTGGTTCTTCTCGCCCTGTTCTGTGAGTGCCACTCTTCTTGATGCGAAGACCCATAATCTAAGTACAGAAGTCATTTGTCCATTTATTCTGAACATGGAATGTTTAAGACAGGCATGAGGTAAGAATAACAAACACTTTCATTCAAATGGAAGGAAGCAGGAGGCACACAGTGGTCCTGGCCTACTGTAATTTTGGTATCCATTAGGGCTGGTGTTTTCAGTTTTTCAGCGATGGGTTTGTCCTATTGGAGTGACCTTTCACAGGTGATTTTCCTCCTCTTTGGCCCCCTGGTTCTACCTATGAAGTCACCCTTCCTTTCCACAGAAGTGGCTCATGTTTTTAATTGAACAGGCTTCTCAGCCTTCTTCCTTTCTGGAAGTTAGGGAGTCCAAACTTCATTTTTATGTTGCATTCTTTCTACTGCTTTCAGCTTAAATTTATATCATTACTGAAAATACTTGATGAGTTTTCTACGTCAATCTATAATGCATACTAATAAGTAGTAGGCCTATCTTTGAGCTACCTGTGAGGCTGCTGTGTTGCAAGAGCTTGGTTTCTTAGGGCCCTGTCATTTAGGGGAGAATATATTTGAGGCTTTCACTTAAGACTCTTAGAAGCTGTTCTGTTTAAAAGAATCTATGAAGTCCCACTTTAGCTTTTTCCTGAAGTTTTAAAAGATTTTACAGTCCCACATTCAATATGATCATTAGGACTTTTTATTTAGTTATTTTTCATTTCATTTTCAGTAACAAATTTCTGACCCATTATATTGTTTTGAAACAATGATTACAAAACGTGTCATACTAAGTAACAACTGACATTCTGCAAGTCAAGGACACAGAGAACAGAAGAAAGGATTGTCTCCGCTTCACAATGTCCAGGGTATGGACTGGCACAAGTGACTTGATGGTAGACACTATCACTTATATGTCTGGTGCCATCTGTGAGCCAGGACCTGTTGGTGCCCAATAAAGGAGCATCTGCTCATCACCTCTCCTATAGTTGTTTTTTCTGACAGCATGGTAATTCATTACAGTTACACTTTTTCAGGTATATTCAGGGCTAAAAAGTGAGTGGAGGGGTGGGAGTTGGACACTTGGGATGCCCACACTCGATATCAGAGGGCCAGTTTGAGTCCCAGCACCTCTGCTTCCTATCCAGCTTTGTCGATACATTCTGAAAAGCAGTGGATGGTGGCTTAAGTGTTGGGGCCCCTGCCACCCTCGTGGGAAACTAGGATGGAGTTCTATATTGCTGACTTTGGCGTAGTCAAACCCTGGTTGTTACAGGGATTTGGGAGTGAACCAGTGAACATTTGGGAGTGAACATGGAAGGTCTCTCTGTCCCTGCCTTTCAAGTAGATGAAAATAAACACACATTTAAAAAGTGAGTGGTGTAATGAGCAAGCTTTATCCCTTTTATGACCTACTGGAGCAGTTTTCAATGGTGGCAGGAGAGGGGGAGGGTGGGGATTTTGTTCACCACGATAATTTTGGCAGTGCCTGAATATGCCCAGTGATGGGTGCTGCTATTGGCTTCTAATGGTTAGAGGCCAAAGATGCTGCTAAATATACTACAGTGCACAGGACAGCACCCCATGGCAAGGACCTACTCAGCCTCCAATGTCAGTGCTGCTGAGACTGACGAACCTTAACCTAACTTTGGAAGTCATACAGCATTGTTTCCAACAAATCACTTTTACATACTTCCCTATATTTAATGGGAATTGAAGGATTAAATTTTTTGATAGACAAATGGCAACATTCTCGAAGCACATTTGGGAGGAACAATGTTGTGGTCATCTTTGCCCACAAAATACAATCTGTCACAGAACTTCCTCTAATTTCTTTTGCTGTGATGATTTTTATCATACTCATGTTTCAGGTTGTTTTCTGATTTTTAGAAGTCAAGTCTATAATATTTGCTTTGGACCTTCCAGAAAGTCTTCAAAGCTTGTTTCATATGCTGCTTTTCTCATTTCCAGATGTGGATACAAGATGTGTTCCTAGCACTGAATTTTTAACACTCAAAATATCTACACTGTAACTATGAGACTGTTATGGACAAACAGAAGCCTCCACCCTCTTTTTGTCCTTCCATATTAGTTGAAGGAAGTAGAGCTTTCTTTTCTAAAATTTTCAGGTGTTTTAAAAATAGCTAAACTCATCTCTAGTGTCTAAAATAAAAGGGTCCCCTGCCAGCTTCCTCACCTCAAAAAGGAAAGTTTAGCACCAGATTTCTCCTCTGACCACTGGCAGCACAGTTGGGGCTGGAAGGCCATGTCTCTTCTCTCTGGGAATTCTTATACCCCTGTCTTTCCTGGAGTTGTAATGAAACCCATTAGATACAGACCACTAGGAACAGTTCTCCTGGTGATTTTGACCTGGTAAGCAAATCAAATCCGCTTTCTTAACCTTTTCAGTAAGTGGGAAGACTCACCATGAAGAACCATGATGAGGCCCAGGAGATTTCTATAGCATTTGGCTTGCACCAAATGATTCTAAAGTGGAAGTAGGGTAAAAGGGTATGAGCGCAGGATTAAAGTGAGGTAATTAGTGTGAACTAGTGCTTATTTTGGAGGTTCTAGGAACACAGTGAAGCTGAGGTAGTCCTTAGCATAGGAGCAACATGAGATGGTGTCATGTGACTGCCTACAGTGCTTTAGTTGTTTTAGGAACAATACAGTATGATTACAAACAGGACTAAAAAGGAGAATGGTGTCCTTATTTTCTTGGAAAACATGCTACAATAAATATGGAATATAGTGTATGAAGCCACGTGATACGAAGTTTCACATCTGGCTGGAACTCAGTTGCTGCTCCATTCTGTCAAAGTAATATGTGGCTCAGATCCTTCAGGCTAGAAGAGGATGATCAGGGCTATGATATCAAACCAAAGTCTTTTCATCTGTGCCAGAGTACAATGTTTCTCAGCACTGTCCTTGATGTTATTAACACAAGTAGTTCTTACATGTTAAATGTCCAATTTGTGGAGAATAGAATTGTTGGAAAATTAAACTGGAGCACTACTGAGATTTTTTTTTCTTCCTGTGATCCTGAACACCAATAGTGGGACAGTGAAAGATTGAGGAGCACTACAGGGAAGTTACTATTTCTGTGCAGGGATGGAGTAAAGGAGTACACAGGTTGTCTTATTTTTCTTGTGCCTGATACCCATCATCTCAAACATGTCCCTAACAATCTCCTGGTCATTTCTTATCATTGGCCTAATACTGCCATGTCCACTCATCTCCCTAAAAACATCTTGGACATCTCTCTGGTTAAAAACTTGTTTGTGCTCCAAAACTGGTTAATAGCTGTAGTGAGATGGCTTCAATTCTGTTATTTTCCTGAAGCCCTCTACTGCTCCCATCTTCCACAAGATCAAGACTTCAGCAGCCTTAGGTTACTCTCAGAGCTGTAATCCTAACTGTTGCCTGGGCCAGATGGTGCTTCCCTGTATCTGTATATACTCAAATCTTCACAGAGGTAGGGTATCAACTGCAAATTTGACCAGCAAAGAAAGCAAACTATCCAAAATCCCTTCCTACACACTGGGTTTAGGGGCTGCTTTGAGAGGGATCTCCTTGATCTTTGTCTGCACATAGAGGTATTTCCAGATGATGACTACCAGCCTGTTGCACAGGGCCAGACTAGATACCAGGTAAGTAGTGAGGGTAAAGAGGAAATGAAGATATCACAATCTAGCAAGTAAAAAACATGGGCAGATCAATGGAATCCATAACTTACTTGTCTTTCGGGGTAAATTATGGTAAGGCCAGGACATGAATGAGATCATTAATGAAGAGCCAGCCTAATAGGCTAGAAAACCCTCTTTCCTCAATCTTCGAGCCCATGTGATAAAGTCTTCAAGTGTGCATATACCTTTGATGTATGAAAGGTTTATGAAATCTCTGTGATTGTCTCATATAAAGAATGATTAATAAAAAAAACTAAACACTGTCCAACAGAAATGTTACACTGAATTAAACTATGATTTCATACTGGGTAAATTTAGGTTCATGATTTAACATGAATAAGAAGTTTTTAATAGATCCGTAGTCTTGGCAGGAAGAAGTTTTGACTTCTAAATGGTTAAGTGTATTCCCCAAGCAACAACTGGTTCAATCAGAAGTTTGATCTGACCCCCATATACATAAACATGGACCTTACTGATTGGTTCTTGGGTGAAGTGAAGCAAATAATAAAAAAAATCTCTATTGTATCCATAAGAGGTGGTTAAGTCTTTCTTAGAATGGCCTTTTATACTGTATGAACACAGAATTAGAGAAGGGGCTGTACACAATCAAACACATAAAACTGGACTCACATGGCTCCTGTCATCAGCTTTATACTCATTGTGCCCTAAGACTGAATTAAATCTAATCTCATTCTTCCATTTCTGTATAGAAAAGAGGAGAATCCAGAGGTACCCTTCAGGAGGCACTAAGAATCACATTTTCAGTTACATCCATCCTGAGGATGCCTCGCTATGAGACAGTGTCTTGGAAAATGAGGAGATAGTTGATGCCACTCACTGTTCACATATGTGTGCTTATGTATGTGTGTCTTTGCCTGACTTATGTAAAAGTTGCATGGCTACAGCTGTAATAATTTGACCCTCATATTTATATGAACATATGTGTGTGATACAGAATGACTGCTAGCAGCTGACCCAAAGGTTTCTAAGTACCATCTCTGAGTTCAAAGAAAGACTAATTTTTGATTATGTGGTATGTTTTTCTTAATGCACATGAATTTGACAAATAGGGAAAACATCCTACATATTATCATTATTATTTTAAGATTTATTTTATTTCAAAGGCAGAGTTTCAGAAAGAGAGATCAATAGAGATCGTCTATCCACTGGCTCATTCCCCAAATGGCCATGAGAAGGGCTGGACCAGGCTGAAACCAGGCGCCAGGAGCTTCATACAGGTCTCCTACATTGGTGCAGGGTCCCAAGGGATTGGGCCATCTTCCCAAGCACATGAGCAGGGAGCTAGATCTGAAGCGGAACAGCTAGGACTCGAACCTGCTATGCTACAATACCAGTCCCATTATTTTCTTATATAGATTTATTTAAAAACTGAGATAGAGTTGTAATAATAGCTATCTGTCTTTGTAAAATGCATGTTACTTCTTTTTATCATCTAGGTACTTTAGCCTAGGGTCTGGCATATTTGAAAATTATTTGACAAATGTCTGTACATATGATATGTATAACATACCCAGAGAACTTATCTTTGGCATGTGGAATCATGGGTAATTTAAATTTTGTTTACTTTTATTTGCCTGCACTTTCTACAGTAGACATAACACTTTCATATCAGAACATGAACAAATGTTACCCTCTAAATACTTATCAGAAAAACCAAAACAACTGTTAACACAATGCTTTATGTGCTTGAAGGTTTTACCCTTTTCTGTGAATATTTTTCAGTCTAAATTTTCATTAAAAAAATTATCTGCTTAAGAAAATTTCTTTCTAGTCAGTCATTTCAGTTACCTAAAATTTCCAGCTTTGTAAGAAAGGAATTTCAGCTTTAATTAGGAGTATTAGTATAATATTTAATTAGGAGTATTAGTTATTTCTATAATTACAGAGACAGCTGGCAACCACAGAAAACTGGGAAGTAAAAGGATGGGAGATGAGGTGTGGGAGGCCTGTGGGTGGTATATATGGAAGAACTGGATGACTTGGTTTAGCATTACTTAATTACAAAGCAACAAGCAACAAGGTTAAATGTAATAGAAGACAGAAACCTTTTTCCACAAAAGAAAAGCTTGTACAGTCGAAAAGACAAGCAGGGCAAATACCAGTTTGGTATGTCATTATTAGCACTGAAAAAGTAATGCATCCAACACTAAATTTAAAAATAAATTATATCAAAATTCTCTCAAGGTCAAACTGCAAAAAGATGGACAGATTCCATCTCAACAATCAACTGAACAGCCCTGTGGTTATAAAACTATGGCGGGTTGAGAAAAAAAAAATCAATGCAAATACCAGTTAAATTACATTTATTATATAAAGAGATTCTATAATTTGATATGAAAAACAATGCAACTGCAATAGTTATCATAAGAGCAAAGAACATGAACATTTGACCCAAAAGGAAATACAGCTACCAGAAATACACAATTCAATCTCATTAATAATCAAAGAAATGACTGAGATGCCATTTCTTGCTTATTCAATACAGTTAACAGCAATTTCTACTTTTTTCTATTTTCTAAATGTATGCAAATATGCTATTTTTAGTAATAAAAAATGGAATTGTTAAAAAAAATAGTATGAAAACTTCTGCCAATGCAGAAATCATATAAACCATTAAAACGAATCAACACTTGTATGGGCAGTAAGTATAAAGTTCAGATCCCTGGAAGCCAATTCCTTTTACCTTGGTTCCTGAGTTTTACTATGGGATTGTCAATAAAGTTGTTCCTGATTTACACTCTGACAATCTACTAGGTATAGGGATATAGATATACCTATTTGAATATATATAAAAAATTTTTTCTTCAAATAACTATTCCCATAAACGATCTCCTCAGAATCACTTGTTAAAGAAGATTCCTACAATTCCATGTAAATCTTCCCCATGTAATTCTCAACCAATAGGGATATCACTGGTATTCAAGAGGCTGGAGGTCTACTTTAGTACCGCCTGCAACACAACTGTGTTTTAGGCTTTCTGTAGTTGGCTCTTAAGGGAATCTGAAGTTGGTCCTGTCCTCAAGACATGGCCAAAAGGACATTTTTCTGCTTTAATACAAAAGAGAGTATATCTACTACTTGCTCAGATCTTAACCTTGAGGCAGATAACACAGCTCAGAATGCACATGGGCTTGAGCAGCACCAGAGCAATCACCTGAAATCTCAAAATAATCATGGTAGGATGACTATACTGGGAGACTAAACTTAAAACCCTAGAGCTTTGTTCAGACTACATTTTTTTTAATATCCTAAGCCTTACTGAAAAGGTAGAAAATAGCAGAGCCTAAATTTATTGGGAAAAAGCAAATTCTATGAATTCTGAACTTTGCTAAATAACATGTATAAGAGCAACTCTAAAGAAAATATACAAGCAGAAAAATGTAAGTTTCATCTGAAGTAACAATTTATAGTCAAATGACAAATACAGTTGTCAATTTAGAATGTTGTAGCCCTTATCTAAATTCAGTATGACTATACAGATATTTATTCTCTGATACTGAATTCCCACTTAAATAGCTGATTAATGGAAACAATTCAAATTTAAGAACAATGTCACTATGGTTAAAACAGTCCAATTAATTTTAAAATTATATATGTGTGTACCTATTTGTCTTATTATGCATATATTTTCTTTCACCCTTCCACTGTCTCCAGGGAGAGAAACCAAATGCTGACTTAGGGCTAAACTGGTTTCTCTGGTTAATATTTTTGTTATTTCTCCTATCTGCCTAAGACCTAAGAAACTTCACATACTCCATATGCAACCACAAAACCAAATGAGTTGACATGTGTGAAAAACTCTGAAAAGAGGGAGGTAGCTAATAATTGGTGACTTTTCATTTATTATTTTAGGTTACAGCAGACCTCCCCTTGATGTTTTTCAAAGATGAAAATTTTGAAGGATAATGCACACAATTACATTTACTACAGTCACCTACAATTTGACTTAATAACACCACAAAGAGACATCTAATTTAAACATTGTTCTGCATATCTCCTTTCATTTGTTAAAACAGCTATGTTGAATACACTTTCAGAATGCATTTGTTAGCCACCTGATAAACAAAGCCAAACAAGACAAATAATGTTACCTTTTTATCTCACAACTACCAACCATTGTGAAGAAGATACAACTGAAGGGGAAATAGGAGATCATCCATGAAGAACTGCCAAGATATAACACCTTAGATCTAAGAATGATCTGAAGGTGCTGAGAGTGGCGACTCTCTAGAAGGTGATCCAGGGTTTTCTTCAGGGGGAAAAACCGTGAGGGTACAAGCTCGGATGCCACCGAGTGACTCTGGAAGGTCAAAAACTTTATGCCACTCATCTTTTTCTGGATCATATTTCTGGACAATTTCTACCATACAACGATTATTCCAAGAATATCCACCAACAACGTAGATTTTATTTTCAAAGACAGCAACTCCAACATCACTTTGACCTCTTAACATGGCAGCAATTGGTGTCCACTGGTCAAGCGTTGGTGAATAGTATTCACAGCTTAGAACATCATCATAATCACTTGTTCCTCTGAAGTGATTGCCACCGATGACATAGAGCTTATCTCCAACTGTACACATGCAATGCAATCCTCTGACTGTAGTCATTGGGGCCTTCTGTGTCCATTTGTCTGTATCCGGGTCAAAACACATGAGCTCATTTTGGAAAGTGTCATGGGTAATTCCTCCTGAAATATACATTAAGCCTCCATACACTGTTCCAGCATGGCCATAATGGGGTTCACTCATTTTTGCAACATAGCTCCACTCATTCATTCGTGGGTTGTAACATTCTACTGTGGCCAGTTCACCAGCTGCACTGCGCCCTCCAACTGCATACAAATGTCCTTTGAGAGCACTCAAGTGGAAGAAAGTGCGCTTTTCATTTAATGATGCAACTTGCATCCATTTATTATATCGAGGATCAAATCTAAAAACTGTATCGACAGCAGTTTTTCCTTTTGTATCATAATTACTTTGACCACCAACCACATAAAGGAAGTTTCCAATGACAGCAATGCCATGCTGGTAACGAGGAGCATCCATGGGGGCTAAAGATCTCCACTCTTGTGCTCTTTCATCATACATCCTTAATTCTTTACTGACAACCAGCTGTTGCCTCAACACTCCCCCTAAGGTAACCAAGTGCGTAGAGTCAGACCGAATGGCAGTTCTGTCAGACTGCATCACTGGCTGCATATATGGCATCATTTGGTAGTTGCTAGCTTCCAAAAGCAAGTTCACACAGGTATTGTCTGTTCTCATGAAATCCACGGTCTGCACATAATTGATGAGGTCCTGTGGTGTCATCAGTGGAAATCGAATATTCTTCATTAATTTTGCAGCATAATCCATCCGAGGATCTTCCAACCTTAGCCATCGACAGGCAGCCTTGAATAGTTCAAGTTCAGTACAGTGCTTTAGACTATTACTGGAAAGCACAAAGGCAAGCCGTTCAAAAGGGAGTTTTAGAAACTCTCCAGTACTCAGTAAAGCAGGGAAGTTCTTCAAGATGAAATTATTAACATATTTATCCACTTCTATTAGATTGTAGGTGTTAGCAATTCGTCCAACCTCAACGCAGTTATCCAAAGAGACTCCTGATATAAGAAATACTTTACAGAAATCCAAAACGGGTAAGATTTGTAAGAAGCTAGCAGCTTCAAGAGTGTCCTGAAGATTGTCCATGTTAAGAGAAAGTTTTGCAGTATAAATAAAATCAATGATTTTCTTCAGACCAACCTTGTTCACCCCATGAAGCTTAATGCACATTAAATCTTGCTCTTTCATTCCACCTGTGAACATAGCCTTGAAATAATCACTAGCAGAAGCCATCATCGCTCTGTGAACAGGGAAGATTTCATCTCCATCGCCCGGTACCAGGGTCACATCACAAAGCAAACCTTCTATTCTAAGCTGATCAAAGCCTTGCAGTACCACCGAACTGTGAGTATTGCTGGTAAAAAACCGTGTGGTTCCCGTCTTGCAAGGTTGCAGATGGGCAGAGACGCCCATTTCGCCGTTACCGAGAGACACTTTCATGTGAAAGCCTCCCTCTTGTACAGATGTATGCCGAAGAAAGCAATTATAACCCGAATGTTTTTCAGGAAACAGAGATGTCCACAGAGCTCACTTCCCCTAGCAAGGACGAGCAGTCACCGTGGCGCCCCTCAGGACACACCAGTCAGTCGTCCACTGGAAACTCTCCAGCGGCAGGGCCACAAACGGCGGTGGACCTCAAATCTAATTATTAGGCTGGCGATTCATCACCTTAAGGCAGTTAAATGACCCGGTTCACCTCGTCTGGCCTGCGCTGCCGCTCCTTCAGCAGTTCCGCTCGCAGCCGAGGGGGAGGTGCCGCCACGTACTGAGGCTCCGCCGCTCACTCTGCGGCGCGACCGGGCTCCTCCGCGGGCGGCCGCCTGCGCCTTCCGCTGTCACTCGACCGTCGCCGCGGCCACCGGCCAGTTTTGCAGCAAGGGCCTGGAACACCGCCTGGCCTTGGGCCTGGGCCGGGAACACAGAATTAGCCACTGACGCCGAGCCGATCCTTCCGGAAAGGCCTAGTCCCAGGATCCCCCGGGCTAGGAGCGTCCGTGGGAACTACTGCGCCTGCGCAGCCGTCTGCCCTGATTGGTGGGCGGGCTTGCCGACGTGTCCGGGAGGGGGAGGAAGAGCGGGATGGGCGGGGCGTGCGGGGGTTGGAGAAGCCGAGCGGTCGCAGGTGGGTGGTAGCGGGGCGCGGGGGAGTCTCCGTGTGCGTGAGGCTGGGTAGGCCGGAAGGAGTACCCGTAAGTTACACGCGCATTTGGTGTAGATGAGTCTGGATTCTTCTTTAAGGTGTAGGCTCGCTGGCCGCTTCTAACAATGAAATAAGAACGATTTTTGTATAAATTGAGAGGCCGCCTGGCAAAGTAACCGTAGGGGGAGGATGCTTAAATGATCTTTCTCTATAAAACACTTCATAAATTTTACCCGGTATAATTTAACAGACACTTCAATGATTTGGGTTCATATTTGAAATTTTTATCGTTGGAAACATAGTATTTGTCGCTAGTAAAATGTGACCATACGAATAGTAAAAACCTAGTATATTCATCATTTCTGGCTTAACAATGCAATGCCATCATAATTTTTTTTCAAGCTTTTGATTACCACTCACATTTTAAATGCACAATTTTCCACTAGTTACATAACATAGTTTCTTTGACCATTATTTTTACCTGGATATATACATTCTTAGCCTCTCTTGTCCTATAGAAACTAAAATCAACTTAATAGAAACTCACCCTGTTTTGGGTTATGTTTGGTAGAATATTGATTTAAGTCCATATTTCAGAAATACTGTCACGACAGTGTATTTCTCTGCTATTGATTTTTATCTTACTTTATTAACTTTCATTAATTACTATTTTAACTTTTGGCTTATGAATAAATGAATACTTTGATGCAATTTCTCCCAATATTTTCAAAGTCTGAGATTATTACTCCTCTAAATCCTTCCAGACTTTCTTTATGCCTATGTAAACTAAGGGAGTTACATTTAAAAAATTTTTATTTAAGGTATACAAGTTCCATGTATTTCATGTATACAGATTTAGGAACACAGTGATACTTCCTACCCACCCTCCCTCTGGCCCACGCTACAGCCCTTCCTCCTCAGCCTTCTCCTATTCTCACTCTGTTTTGTTTTTTTTTTTAATTTTATTTATTTGAAAGGCAGAGTTACAGAGAGGCAGGAGAGAGAGAGAGAGAGAGAGAGAGAGAAACAGATCTTCCATCTATTGGTTCATTCCCTAAATGTTTACAACAGCTGGAGCTGGGCTGTTCCAAAGTTAGGAGCCTGGAACCTGGAACTTCTTTCAGGTCTCCCACATGGATGCAGAGGCCTAAGCACTTGAACCATCTTCTGCTTTCCCAGACCACAGCAGAGAGCTGGCTTGGAAGTGGAGCAGCTGGAACTCGAACCAGTGCCCATATGGGATGCCGGCACTGCTGGCAGTGGATTTACCTGCCATGCCACAGTGCTAGCCCCTTCTGTTTACTTTATATTCATAAGGTTAACCCTACACTAAGAAAAGAGTTCAATAAATAGTATGAAAATAAAAAAAGCCACATTGTTCCTCAACAGTAGAGACAATGGCTGTAAACAATCATTGAATCTCCAACTGTCTATTTCACCCCAATACATTATATTTTAGGTACTCTATTAGTTACTACAGATAAGGGAAAACATATGGTATCTGTCATTTGGGGACTGACTTATTTCAAAAAATATAATGGTTTCCAGTTGCATCCATTTTGTTGCAAAAGAAAGGATTTCATTTTTAACAGCTGAATAGTACTCCATAGTGAGTATGTGTGTGTGTGTGTGTGTGTGTGTGTATACACCATAATTTCTTTATCCAGTCATCAGCTGATGGACATCTGGGTTGATTCCATATCTTAGCTATTGTAAATTGAGCTGCTATAAACATAAAGATACAGGGGCTAGCGCTATGGTTCACTTGGTTAATCCTCCGCCTGCGGTGCTGGAATCCCATATGGGCACCGGGTTCTAGTCCTGGTTGCTCCTCTTCCAGTCCAGCTCTCTGCTGTGGCCCGGGAAGGCAATGGAGAGGATAGCCCAAGTGTTTGGGCACCTGCACCCCTGTGGGAGACCAGGAAGAAGTACCTGGCTCCTGGCTTCAGATCTGCGTAGCTCCGGCTGTAGTGGCCATTTGGGGGGTGAACCAATGGAAGGAAGACCTTTCTCTCTGTCTCTCTTCCTCACTAACTCTGTCAAATAAATAAAAAATAATAAAAAATAGGGGTACAAATAACTCATATGCTGATTTCTTTTTGTGTGGGTAAATTCCCAGGAGTGGGATGGCTTGCTGGACCATATGGTAGGGCTGTATTCAGATTTGTAAAATATCTTGATACTGTTCTCCATAGTGGCTACACCTGTTTAAATTCCCACCAACAGTGGGTTAGGGCAGCTTTTCCCTACGTCCTCACTAGCACTTATTGTTTGTTGACTTCTGTATGAGAGCTGTTTTAACGGGGATGAGGTAAAACCTCATTGTGGTTTTTATTTACATTTCCTTGATAGTGATCCTGAGCATTTTTTCATGTGTCTGTTGGCCATTGAATTTCCTCTCTTGAAAAATGCCTGTTCAAGTCCTTTGTCCATTTCTTAACTGGATTGTTTGTTTTGCTGTTGAATTTTTGAGCTCTTTAGAGATTCTGGATATTAACCCTTTATCAGTTGCATAGGTACATTTTTTTAAAAAAATTTATATATTTATTTATTTCAAAATAAGAATTACAGAGAGAGAGAGAGAGAAAAGGAGAGGCAGAGAGAGAGGTCTTCCATCCGCTGGTTCACTCCCCAATTGGCCACAATGGCCCAAACTGCACTGATCTGAAGCCAGGAGCCAGGAACCTCTTCCAGGTCTCCCACATGGGTGCAGGGGCCCAAGGATTTGAGCCGTCCTCTACTGATTTCCCAGGCCATAGCAGAGAGCTGGATCAGAAGTGGAGCAGCTGGGACTCGAACTGGCGCCCATATGGGATACTGGCACCACAGGCGGTGGCTTTACCCACTTAGCCACAGTGCGGGTGCCTGCATAGTTACATTTTTATTACACTTTACCTATTTGAATATACAAGAATGCATATCTTATACATGATTCTGCATTTTCCTTTTTTTAACTTCATGCTCTCCCTGAGTTAGTATATACAGAGTTTCTTTAAGCTTTTATTATCTTTTAAAATTTATCATTTACTTGAAAGGCAGAATGACAGAGAGAGAGAGAGAGACGGAGAGATCTTCCATCCCCTGATTCATCCCCAAATGGCTTCAGTGACCAGGGCAGGGCCAGGCAGGAGCCAGGGGCATGAAATTTCATTCGAGTCTCCTCTTTCCATATCAGAGGCCCACGTATTTGGGCGATCTCTGTCGCTTTCCCGGGTGAATCGGCAGGCATTAGAAGGAACTGAATCAGAAGAGGAGCTAGGTTGGAAGTGGAGTAGCTGGGACTCCAACCACTGCTCTGTATGGGATGCCCGAGTTCCTGGCTGAGGCTTAATAGGCTGCACCACAAGGCCAGCCCTTTATAGTTTTAAGCAGTTGTTTTATTACCCACTGAATAGGTGGGTCATAAATTATATAACCAGTGTTTCTACTGATGGATGTTTAGTCTGTTTCAATTTTTTTCTATTGTTTCTGATAGATAACAGTAAGGTCTGCAAGGCTTAGACCACTGTGGTCCTCCAGTGTGGTGGAATGAGAAATACACAAGTCTGTGAGCTGCTCGCCTCTAGCCCGCTTTCACCCGACTCCCGGGCTCTGTGTGGTGACTCCGCGCCTCTTGCCCCCACCACACTCCTCCTCTCAGAAAGAATCCACAGCAGTACTCCAGAAGATGATCCAGGAGGTCAGAAGAAGTCGGTGTTTGGAAGGAAACTGACCTGGAGAAGTGCTTCCCGGGATTTATCTGCATTGGGAAGTCCTAGAAACTTGCTTCATGCAGGAGTTGGGGATGAAAGGATTCCCCTGAGCAGGGACAGCTCCATACTGCCTGCAAAGAGATACTTCCAAGGAATCAATCTCTATCTGGAAAAGAAAACAAGTACAGCTACTGTACCTGGAAGGTTGTCACGGAAAGAAATGTTCTCTGTTTCATGTCCAGCTTGCCAGCTAGATAATAGCTCTGGACCTCTGTGATTAATGAAATTATTATTACGTTAGTTTGTTTACTGAATGAAGAGAGAGAAAGCTCCTTTCTGTTGGTTTGCTCTCCAAATGCCCACATAGTCAAGGCTGGGCCAGGAACTCAATTCAGGCTTCTTTCATATGAGTGACAGAAACTCAATTACTTGAGCCATCATGCTGCTTCTCAGGGTATGCAGTGGCAAGAAGCTGGAATCAAGATCTGCAGCTGGGAACTGAAACCAAGTTCTCTGATGTGGGATACATGTGTCTTAACTGCTGGGTTCAACTCCTGCTCCTTGGTGGAATTATTCTTTTGGACAGATACACTTTATTATATTTCCACACATCTAGTCATCTTTTTAAAAAATGTTTATTTATTAATTTATTTGAGAGGCATAATTATAGACAGAAAGAGGGAGAGACATAGAGAGAGACGTCTTCCATCTGCTGGCTCACTCTCCAAATGGCTGCAACAGCCGGAACTAAGCCAATCTTAAGCCAGGAGCCAGGAGCTTCTTCCAGGCCTCCAATGTGCCTATAGCCCAAGCACTTGGGCTATCATCCACTGCTTTCTCAGGCCACTAGCAAGGAGCTGGATCAGAAGTGGAGCAGTCAGGACTCAAACTGGCCCCCATGTGGGATACTGGTTCTATAGGCTTAGCCTACCATGTCACAAGGCTGGCCACAAGTCTAGTCATTTTAAAAGACTATATCTTTCATGGCCAGTGCCGTGGCTCAACAGGCTAATCCTCCGCCTTGCGGTGCCAGCACACCGTGTTCTAGTCCCAGTTGGGGTGCCGGATTCTGTCCCAGTTGCCCCTCTTCCAGGCCAGCTCTCTGCTGTGGCCTGGGAGTGCAGTGGAGGATGGCCCAAGTACTTGGGCCCTGCACCCCATGGGAGACCAGGATAAGTACCTGGCTCCTGCCATCGGATCAGCGCGGTGCGCTGGCTGCAGCGCACGGGCCGTGGCGGCCATTGGAGGGTGAACCAACGGCAAAGGAAGACCTTTCTCTCTGTCTCTCACTCTCACTGTCCACTCTGCCTGTCAAAAAAAAAAAAAAAAAAAAGACTGTATCTTTCTACTTTCATCATGAAGTGAATCAAGTCAAATTTATCACAACACTTTTTGGTAGTGTTAAGGAACTATAAGTTAAAGAATCCAGTTCTTATGGGCATTTACCCCTTATAGATGGCATTACTAATTTACTTACCTATAGCATAAACTATAATTATTATATTTTAGTAATTTTGGTTGGATGATAAGCTCACCTTTACATTGTACTAATTGTGTAAAAACTGTTCACCTTTATATTCTTAAATTATTCTTTTCATTAAGGATTTACAATTCATTTTTTTTAAAGATTTTATTGATTTATTTGAGAAGTAGAGTTACATATAGTGAGAGGGAGAGAGAGCGATAGGTCTTCCATTTGCTGATTCACTCCCTAGATGGCCGCAACCACCAGAGCTGAGCCCATCCTAAGCCAGGAGCCAGGAGCTTCCTGCAGGTCTCTTACACAGGTGCAGGGGCCCAAGCACTTGGACCATCCTCCACTGCTTTCCCAGGCCATAGCAGAGAGCTGGATCAGAAGAGAAGCAGCTGGAACTAGAACTGGCGTCCATAAGGGATACCGGCACTGCAGGCGGAGGGTTAACCTATTATGCTACAGTACCAGCCCCAATACAGTTCATTTTCTAGAGCTAGATTTTGTACGAATCCTTTAGTAAAGTATTTATTTATTTGAAAGTCAGAGTTACAGAGCAGAAGGAGAGACAGAGAGATCTTCCACCTGCTGTTTCAATCCTCAGATGGCTGCAGTGGCAGACTGAGCTAGCTGAAGCTAGGAGTCAAGAGTTTTATCTGGGTCTCCCCATGTGAGTGGCAGAGGCCCAAACACTTGGGCCATCTTCCACTGCTTTTCCCAGGCCATTAGAGGGAGCTGGAACTGGTGTCCATATGGGATGCCAGCATCACAGACGGCAGCTTTACCTGGTACTCCACGGTGCTGGCTCTGTAAGAATTTATGCCCTTCTATTCCGTGATGTTTTGCTTGGTGATCTTTTCTGATTGCCTTTAGAACCTTTATAATGGTCAGGGGTTTCATAAAAACCATGAAATTTCATGGCTTTAAAAAATTAATAATAATAGTTAAATATTAATAATAAATATAAAATTCAGAGATACTTCATTCATCAGGTGGAAGAGTGAAACTGGATCAGAAAATTTCTCTTCCGTAAAACCTCAGGTAAAAGACAAAGATTGGATTAAAACCACAGAAAATACAGTTATAGCAACATCAAAAAGAGAGGCCCAAGGAGCAGGAAGAATACTTTTGCAAGTAAGAAAATAGATTTAAAAGAACAGAAATCCAACTTAGGGAACTATCCATAACTCACCATATGGGATTCTGCATGCAACTCTGTTGTGATTGGAAATAACTCAGCTTCTCTTAACCTCAGCTTTTCAAATGAAAAATGGAGTTTACAAAATTGTAGAGCTGACAAAAGTGCACTTTAAGCTACATAGGGTAGTTCTTTATGCAGTTACCATCTAACTTTGTCATTTGCTCAATGTAGATCTATGTCAGAACATTACATGTCTTTTTCTATAGAATGATTTGAAACTACCATCTCTTTCTCTGTAGCTGACTGACAGAAAAAATGAGCTAAATTCTGGCAAAACCTTTAACACGAAAAAAGAGGTATGCATCATATCCAAGATATGTATAATTTGTGTTAAGTTAGCATGGTGGCTTGAATCAGTACCTGAAGTTGGAAGGAATTTCATAGGACAGAATGGGAAAGATACTGTAGTCTGCTGCTGATTCGGGAGAGTCAGGAACCTGGCACAATTTTCCCGGCATCTCGCCCTGCTTTCCTGGATCTAGTCCTTTCGCATCGCAGTAGCTTCCTTCTCCAAGGCAGAAATCACTGGGCAGCCTCTTCACTTTCTTCTCCTGCACTGCCCTTTTAGCACAGCTGCTTCCTGTTCTGTACTTAAAGTAATGAAGGCTTTCCCAGAAAGACACAAATGAAAGTAAAAGTTCAACGATACTTCTAGGCTTTGCAGGGTGTATGTGAGAGAAGTCTCCTTTTATTATTTGAAAATTTTTAATAACATCAGGGCAATCCATGTAGTTTAAAGGAAACTGAAATCAGGATCACGGGACAGGGTGGGCTGATAAAACTCTTACAGGAACAGAGCCCCTGGATAGACAAGTGTGACAGTCAGAGACCACCTGTGTGGAGGGTAAGAACCTGATCTGTGCAGACGCGCTGCTCTCTGGGAATTTGCCTCTAGAGTTGAAGAGACTCCTTCACAGCAGGAATTGACAGTAATGTTGAAATAAGCCTCTTCTCACAGTCTTTGTAACAAAGTCTTTAGCATCAGAGAGGACAAGACCCTTCTGGACCATGGGTAGCTGTGGAGAGGAAAAAGACAAAGAGGAAGGCGTTGTGGCTTGGAGGGTAAAGCTGCCACCAGCAATGCTGGCATCCCATATGGATGCCCTTTTGAGACCCGATTGCTCCACTTCCGATCCAGCTCTCTGCTAATGTGCCTAAGAAAGGAGTGGAAGATGGCCCAAGTGCTTGGGCCCCTGCACTCATGTGGGAGATCCAGAAGTTCCTGACTCTTGGCTTCAGCCCTGTCCAACCCTGGTGGTTATGGCCATTAGGGGAATGAACCAGCAAATGGAAAATCAATCTCTCTCTCTCTGTCTCTCTCTCTCTCTGTCTCTCTCTCTCTCTCTCCCTCTCCTGTGTGTGTGTGTGTGTTCCTTGCTCAGTGTAACTCTTTCAAATAAATAAATATTATTTTTAGAAAAGGACCAGAACGTGTTCCCTTCCTCTAGTTTCCTGTGCAGACCCAAAGCTCCTGATTAATGACCCCCTTGACATCCTAATACTAAGAATGGGTAGAACCTGAAAGTCTGAAGGCGAAACTGCAAAGGTCCATATTTTGAGTGCAATCTTATGAGCCGGTGCATTACATGTTTCTGTGAATAGTAAATTCCCAGTTTCACAAACTCATTTTTTTATAACAGGCCTCTTGACTTCATGATTAAGAAAAGTATTAATTGTAACTTTGCATAAGGATTGGAACATCCCTTTCGCTATTGACACAGTAGTAAAAGAGAACAGCCTGTTCCACATCTGCCTGAAAATTCTTCGTTACTTTTTGTGAAAAGCACAGCTAATTACTGCTTTTTCACTGAACCTTATTCCTTGGCCAAGTGGTTCACTCACAATGCTAAATTCCTAGAGGCTGCTTCACAGTTGATTTAAAGCTATTTTTAAAGTGATTAGCCTAGATTAGAATTACTGATGTGTTCCTGTTCTGTCTTGTTCCTTCAAGAGTCCCTTGAACGAGAAGTCTTCACCTGATTCATCTCAGAATATATATCAAAGAAAGGTTTTGGACAGTTCTGACTTGAGGATTACCATGATAGCATCTAATTAAAACACACCAGAAGAGGCTCGCGCGGCCGGGGCGCTGCTGCTGCGGCTCTTGCCGGAGATGAGTTGAGCACCCCTCAGCGGAACGCCCGCCTCCCGCCCCCCGCCGCCCTGCTGCGTGCGCTCCCCCCCCCCCCCCCCCCCCCCGCCAAGGCCGGCCTCATCTTGCTGGAGGCGGTGAAATGCAAGATCCAGGCGCCGCAGCAGCAGGTGGACTAGGCGGAGGACCGCGCACCCAGCCTGCCGCGGGAGCTGGACGGCGAGCGTGAGCGGAGCGAGAAAGCGGGGGGCGCTGTGGCAGCTCTAAATCCGCGCATCCAGCTTGTGGAGGAGCTGGACAGAGCTCGGGAGCGACGGGCCACAGCCGGGCAGAAGCTGGAAGAGGCCGAGAATGCTGTGGATGAGAGCGAGAGGGGAGTGAAGGCCCCATGATCGAACACCGGACCGTGAAAGATGAGGAGAAGGTGCAAGTCAAAGAAGCCAAGCACATCGCTGAGGAGGCGGACCGCAAGTTCCAGGAGGTGGCCGGGAACTTGGTCATTCTGGACAGCAAGCTGGAAAGGGCAGAAGAGCGTGACGAGGTGTCTGGGCTAAAATGTGGTGACCTGGAAGAAGAGCTCAAGAATGTCACTAATAATCCGAAGTCGCTTGAGGCCGCCTCTGAGAAGTATTCTGAAAGGAAGATAAATACAAAGAAGAAATTAAACTTCTGTCCGACAAGCTGAAAGAGGCCGAGACACCTGCCGGATTTGCAGAGAGAATGGCAGCCAAACTGGAAAAGACCATTGATTACCTGGAAGAAAAACTCGCCCAGGCGACAGAAGAGAACATGGGTTTTCATCAGATACTGGATGAGACGCTAAACAACTTAACTGTATATAACCCAAACCGAAGAGCCTCGTGCCAGCAGAAACTGTAGTGTTCCACGTGTTTGTCTTCTCTTGTAAGACGTTCCTACTGTTACCATATCTTTGCTTTGCTGGAAATGTCAAGCCAGTTAGGAATACATGACTAAATATTTTGTGTATCAGAGAAGCTTTGAGCACCAGTTCAATGTAATTCCTTCCTTTTTTCCCCAAATGGCACCAGCTTTTTCATCTCTATTTTTAGCCTGAAGTTGCATGTTTTCCTAACAGGATCTTTCCTACTGAGTATCCTCTCTTAAGACTGAGAGCATTTGATTCCTGGGCGAATAGACAACCCCCCGATTTTTTGAGAACACAGACTCCTCATAATCTATCTAGTCTTGGGTTGATTTAAAATGCTGGTGAACATAACCTTCTGGGCCCCTGTTGTGGAGACCACAGGAAGCTGGTGACTATGACATTAAAATGGGTGGGGATTTTCCATCCAGAGCAGGAAAAAAAGGGGAGGAGGGGCAAGCTATTGTGGGAAGTCGTAAATCATAGATCAGTCTAATCACTCTGGCCCTTTTCCACACGCCACTGTGCAGAACAAGCATTCTCTGAGCCACCAGCATGACAATGCTTGGGGAGCGGTCACCATCATTTCCCAAGGATTTTCTGGATAGTTCCTTGAGGTTATGCTTTTCTCTGAGTTTCCTTCATTCCCGAGTTGTTCTCTGAGGAGCAGGTGCCTTGTGCCAACAATGACCCATGCTTGTCTGGCATGCATATGAAGTTCAGTCCTGGTCAGGTCAGCCATATCAGAAGGCTGCTCGTCACCAATAAACTGAGCGAGCTTTTTTTCCCTTTTTTTTATTAACACATATTGGGCCGAAGAGGCCTGTCTGGGAGCCAGGAACGTTACTGGCTTCATGTCATCTCCATACTTGAGGAAATTGCAAAGGGAGGATTTCTGTATCTAGGACTTTGGAATTCTGTCATCAGGACCAAATTAATAAAAAGACCAAGAAACTCCTGATGAAACTGGATATGGAGTATTTGGTAGACAGCAGCTGCACATTTTCACTTTCTTACATTTCTGCTTTCTCAGTTAACATCCCAGACCTGAAGCATTTCATACTCTCAGACAGTGTGGGGGCCAATTCAAGTTTATGATTCTGACTGAAAAGCAGCCTGCTTCTAGCTTATCTGAACCCTCTGCTCCTCACTCCTCTGTATTAAGCATCACAGTACCCAAGAAATACACTAGCCAATTGTGCGTGGAATAAAACCCACAATTTTCTTTAGATTCTTGCAACTGTATCATATGTAATCGTGTCACTTTTTCTACATTTTGATCAAATAAATTTTTACAGAAACTAAAAATAAATAAATAAATAAATAAAATACACCAGAGACACTCTAGTCATCTTACATCAAACCTGTCTTTTGGCAGAGTTCCCAAAACAAAGAAAAGAAAATATTACTATGGACAAGTGAATTACTGTGAGTACAGCACAAATCCCTGTGAACAGGAGATAAACATCTATAACATGCATTTTGCTGGCTCAACAGTATACTGAAGGGTGCACATTGTGACACAGCAGGTTAAGTCACCTGTTGGGATGCCTACATCCCTTATCAGAGTGCCTGAGACCAAGTCCCACCTCTTCTTTCTGATCTAGCTTCCTGTTAAGAGTCTTTTGAAAGAGAGATCGTTACCTGTTTAAGCTCAGAATATATCTCTTTGATGTATATATTATTTTATATATATTCTTTGATATATTTATCAAAAAGTGGTTTGTGACAGCTTTTACTTGGTATTTACCATGATAGCTTCTAATTAAAACATACCAGAGACCCCCTGGCCATCCTTACATCAAACCTGTCTTTTGGTAGAGTTTCCAAATAAAAGAAGATACTACTAGGGGAGACTGAAAGACATTGGATTTTGGATCAAGAACCTGTGTTGCTTCCACCCACATGGGAGACTGGATGGAGTTCCTGGTTCCTCACTTAGGCCCAGTCAAGGCTATCGTGGGTATCTGTAGAATGAACCTGTGGATATAAGAAATCTCTCTCTCTCTCTCTCTCTCTCTCTCTCTCTCTCTCTCCCTTCCAATACATTTTTAAAATGAATAAATACACATTTAAAAGCAGATAAACCGAGACCCACAAAATTTAAGGAATGAGTTTCAAATCTCACTGCCTATAGTCAGTCAAATGGACTGTCTTTGTCAACATGTATAGATAGTATCTGAACGTTTTTCAGAGGGAGTTCAAGTGATTAGTCTGAAAGTTAATATATTATACTCTTCTTACATCAGAGATTCTAGTTCAACAAAAGTACAGGAACTAAGGTGAAGCCAGACAAGGATGGCCATATCAGTAAAGGACTATGTGGCACCCTGACCACACAGGGACCCTCCTCTAAAGGATGCCAGGCAGAGAATGTCAGAAAATCACACGGAGAGTTTCTTGACTCACTGGTTTCTCATTCTCTGCTATCTCATCACAAAACCTACTCATACTTTGGTAGCATCTAAAAGTTCTCTCTCATCAGACAGGGTGAGGTGAGTGATCTGTGAATCAGAATTGAGAAGTGATGTCTCTAGGGGCACCCATCCAGTCAGCGATGAGAAGCAGAGATAGAATTCACAGATATTTCTATTTATATGTTCAGTATGTTCAGTGTGCTTCTCTCCATGTTCAATTTAATCTAAATTCAGGGTTAATTTTTTTTTTTTGCATGCCAAACTAATGAAAACACCCAATATTTCTTCCTAGCTTTCTTTATGAAATTCGAGGGCCCCGGAGCATCATGGAGTTGAACTGAAAGAGAAAATCCAAAATGAAATCACTGGAGTAATGAAGAAAGGAACATCTTCAAGTCAGAGCTAAGGATGAGTGTAACCCCTGAAGCTTGCCAGGCTTGTCTGTCACTGCTCTGCTTCTGAATGTGCCTTGAACCTTCTGTCTTCTGAGAGATAGACACAAGTTCCCTTTTGAGGTCCCCGTCCAGAGTAGTGAGAACAAGACCCAGACCCTGAAGGGAAAATAAAGGAAACCACAGGAGCAGATGTTTTTTCAAGTGGGGAAGCTGGGGAAGATTCTGCTCTTTGTCGTTTTTGAAACCTTTGAATCCATCGAATTGTTATTCTGGTCACCTTATCTCTGACATCTACCTGCTCCTAGACCCTGCTACCTCCTCACTTTGAATTTTATCAATACTGCCAATGGATGCTTTTCTGACTCCCAATCTCTTTTACCACTGGACCTCATAATGTTGATGGATCATTTCATTCCACCATTTGCCTTTTACTTTCTACCCATAGCATGTAAAAATGCTAGGATCCTACACCCCACTTTGTCAACACAACTTCCTAACTTCTCTCACATTTCCAAAGTCCCTCTTTCCACCTCCAGTTATCCATGTTTCAAGGATGGATTCCATGGCCAAGTCACAAAGTTCTTTGGAGAAAATTCTCATGAAGGACAGGGAGAGGAAGTGCCAGCATCCCATATAGGTGGCGGTTCAATCCTGGCTGCTCCACTTCCGACCCAGCTCTCTGCTATGGCCTGGGAAAGCAGTAGAAGATGGCCCAAGTCCTTGGGCCCCTGCACCCACACGGGAGACCCGGAAGAAGCTCCTGGTTCCTGGCTTTGGATCGGCTCACTCTGGCCGTTGTGGCTATTTGGAGAGTGTACTAGCAGATGGAAGAACTCTCACTCTCTCTTCTTCTCTTTCTTTTTTCTCTCTATTTCTCCCCCCACCACCACCACTCTGTAAAATTGCCTTTCAAATAAATAAATAAATCTTAAAAAGAAAAAGAGGAAAAACAGAGCTTGTCCTATTCTGGGCAGAGATCGTCAAGCTAGTACAGAATCTGTAAGCTTCAAGAAAGCTCACCTTTGCTTAGGTTCTAAGTTCCTCATGTGATTGCAATATAGAATATATAGTGGTTTTGTAACAGTTTTTATTGGGAAATTTGAGATTTCAAAAATACCAATGTCCTGCCAGCTTAAGCACACATTGTAGAACTGAACTTTGAAGTACTGTGCAAGATTTTTCCTTCATGCCATCATTTGTGTGTGTGTGTGTGTGTGTTTAAGATTTATTTTACTTATTTGAAAGAGTCACAGAGAGAGGTAGAGACAGAGAGAGAGATCTTCTGGGTATCCCATGTTGGTGCAGGGGCCCAAGGACTTGGGCCATCTTCCACTGCTTTCCCAGGCCACAGCAGAGAGATGGATCGGGGAGGAGCAGCCAGGACTAGAACCAGTGCCCATATAGGATGCCGGCACTTCAGGCCAGGGTTTTAACCCGCTGCACCACAGCGCTGGCCCCTGTGGTGGTTTTTGTTTGTTTGTTTGTTTGTTTTGGTGAGAATCCTTGGGATGACACCTTTGGTTACAAGTTGTTTAAAAAAATAAATTTCAGAGATTGTATACTTTAATAATCTAATTACCAAATTTTCCCTTTTCTAATATAATTTTAGTGTTGTTATTAAAGGCAAACTTCATTTTATCATAAGTGTGGGTATGCTGAAAATTCTTCTATTTTTACTATCATTCCTTACATTCTTTCTGTTTATATTTCATCATATTTTTGAGCACCAATTTCATGAACATCATAAATTCTTGAGAATGCATGTTTAACCAAGTTGAAATGAATTTAATAGTATGAGACAATCCCTTTCTGTTATGGGAAAGTGAAACTGGATCAGAGAATGTGTTTCCCAACCTCCAAGGAAAAGAATAAAATTAGGTGAAAATCTAATTGTGTCAGAAAAAAATTCAAGTAGCATCAAACAATAAAAGGAAGACAAGGAAACAAGATACTTTAATAATTTGGGTTCAAAGCATGTTTTAAAATTTAACAGAATTCCAAAATATGAATTTTAATCAATTATTTGTACCATGCAATATAGAACTCCACATTGAACCAAGATTTGTCCAGGACATATGGGTGGTCTTGGCTACTTCACTAAAATCTCTGAGCCTCATTTTTTCTCAAGATAAAATAAGGTGAGAATAATTCTAGAACGGTTGCAGTAAACAAGCTAAAACATTTCAAAGCATTTAGCAGAGTATCTTTTCAGAGCAATGGCTTACATATGCGGGAGAGGACCTAAGTGTGAAGCTGCTCTATTTGTTTCTTATTGACTGTATCAGAACAGTGAACTCGGCTGGCGCCGCAGCTCAATAGACTAATCCTCCGCCTTGTGGCGCTGGCACACGGTGTTCTAGTCCCGGTAGGGGCACCAGATTCTGTCCCGGCTGCCCCTCTTCCAGGCCAGCTCTCTGCTGTGGCCAGGGAGTGCAGTGGAGGATGGCCCAAGTGCTTGAGCCTTGCAACCGCATGGAAGACCAGGAGAGGCAGCAGAGCGCCGGCCACAAAGGAAGACCTTTCTCTCTGTCTCTCTCTCTCTCACTGTCCACTCTGTCTGTCAAAAAACAAAACTAAACAAAAAACAGTGAACTCTTCTACCTGTCTCTCGGTAATGACCACAAAAACGTGAGAGTCTAAAAGATAGAATTATGCGAAGTTTCCTGGAGAAGGCTGAAAAACGGTCACCCTTCACACCAGAGACAGCCAATTTTTATGTCCACTTATAAATGGTGGCTTGTATCTCTCTGGCAGAGAGATGGTTACTCTAATAAACTGAGGGTGAAGGATATACAATAGAGAGGCTGATTCCCTATGTGGAACTGTTCCTTCCTCCCTTCTTTTCTGGCTAGTTTTCTTTTCAAGAGTTTCCTCCTTCCCCAATGTAGAAATCCCCAGTGGGCAGTGCTCTTCTCTCCTCATTAACCTGCACTGCCCAGTCATACAGCTGCTTCTTGTTCCTCTGTGGCTTCCGGGTATCAGTTTTCTCTGAAGCAAACACAACCACCAACTGAAAGTAAAAGTTGAATTAAATTTCTACATTTTTTTAGAAACTCCCCTGTGAAAGATCTTTTTATTTTCTTCTTGTGAGTATTTGTGGAAATGAGGGAATGCCCTTGTTACAATGATGCAACACTAGCGGAGGAAAGAAGGAAACAGAAAAGAGATTTTACAGGGGCAGTAGTGGGTAGTGGGGGAAGAGCCATTAAAATTTAAGGGTACAGAGGAAGAACGCCGCCTACTGGGCACAACAAAGACACAGACCAACTCTGGAGGACAGACGTTTCTGTTCTATGCAGATTCTGTCTCCTTGCAGATTTTTCTCCAGGATGAAAAGAGGCTGTTTCTTGGACAGAACTGACTTGAATGTGGGAAGAAGCCGTTTATCTTGGAAAAATCACTCCAAGCTTCAAGCGCCGCATGCTGCCTTTGGCCAATGGCAGCCACGTGGAGGGAGAAAAGGGTCAAAATGTACTCCTGGTCGCCAGCCTGCTCAGTAGACCTGAAAAAAAAAATCACTCCTTTACACAGTGTACCTACACTAGCACAGGAGCCTGTCAATCAGGGTGAAGAACTTCAGGGGGGAATCAGGAATAATCTGGTGGCACACTAACTCTGGGGAGTAAGTTGCCAATTTTACAAATTAATTCCTTCTATCAGATCACATTGCCTGACGCTAGAATCGGGGGAAAATTTTTACTACTACTCTGACCAATCAGCTTGCATCCTCTCCACCTTGACTCAGTAGTTAACTGACAGCCTGTGCAGTACCTATTTGGGTCGGACAGGACATATTACCCTACCTTCCATGATGTAACTGAAGGAGTTAACCAGAAAGTGTGTGTGGGAATTGCTCAGTAGCAGGGGCTGGCTTCAATTTAGGCAGGGTCTCACCGATCTTTGCCTCAGGTTATATATCCAATTTTCTTTCCAAATTGAAGGCAGAGGGGTGGGGGCCTGGGGAGTTGGGAGACCAAATTTTATATTGAGTTATTTTCGTCCCTTTCCTTTTTCTTCCCCTTCTAATGTGAGGGACCATTTTAGGCACATGGAAAGGAGCTTTTCTGGACTTACCTGGCTCCCTCTCTGTGACGTCCTAAAACCTTCCTTTCTTTGCCGCTTTGAAAATGCCACTTTACTATTTCATTGTTTCCATTATAACACTAAACGTAACAACTCTATGACTTCCTATTGTCTCCTGGCCCTGAAAAATCTGTATTTTCGCTTCCTGGTTTATATCCCAGAGTTACTAACTTGTTAAGGATAAGACAGTGTAGAACGCTGCGCTGGGCTTGTGGGTAGCGGGAGGAGCGCGGCGCCGACCGCGGGCCCAGCACAAGTGCTGCAGCGGAGCCAAACTTGGTTCCTCCGGGCGCCTCTGGTCTTACGAAGGGGAAGCGGGAGGTCGGAAGGGCGCCCGGAGCCCATGGAGAACCTGCAGGGAGTCACCATGCAGTACCAGCTGGAATTTGTGTGAAAGCGGCCACCCCTCGGCTCTCCTGCTTACCAAGCTCCGCCGTGCAGCCTTCAAGATTATTCCGCTGGACACAGAAGCACAGGAAGAGAGGGAGCCCTGCCCACAGGAGTGAGCTGGTGGAGAACCCAGGGGCTTCTCTGTGCCCCAGTTTAGTTTAGCAGCTTCCACCTTCCGATTCTAAAACGAAGAGACTGCACCAGGAGCGGGACTCAACATTTGCTCAGAAAACCTAAGCGCACAGCATGAAAAAGCCGACCGCGGCTTGCGAACGTGAGATGCGTGTGCCGGAAGAACTGCAGGTCTTCGTGAGATAGTGCTATACCCATGCGAAGCCTCGAGTGCCCCGCTTCTTCAGATCCTTCCCATTAGAAGGGGTGAAGTTGAAACGGATAGTGACAACTCAGAATTCTGTGGAAACCTGGCCAATAGCAGTGCCCCTGGCATGAGTGACATGGCAGCCTGCAGAATACGGGAAAGGAAATGGATTATTCCGATGTCTGCCACAAACTTCTGTGTCCTCCCGAAGACACAAGCCAATCCTCACAGCACAGGGAAAATTAGTGATGGGGCCAATGCCACCCAAGGATCTCTTAAATTACAAGCATGATGTAGCTTCCTTTAAAAATGAGACAAAAAGAAGCAATATTTGGACAGAAGGGGCACAGGCATGTGCAAGTAGAGGCAGAGCCTTCCTAGCAGGACAGATATTAGTACAATACATATTGGAAGATCACAATTTCTAATGGCAACAAAGACTTTGTGAAAATTTATTTAGTGAGTTAATTGAAAAGAGTATACTGGCCGGCACTGCTGTGCAGTGGGTTAAAGCCCTGGCCTGCAGTGACTGCATCCCATATGGATGCTGGTGGCTGCTCCACTTCCAATCCAGTTCCCTGCTAATGCACCTGGGAAAGCAACGGAGGATGGCCCAAGTGCTTGGGCCCCTGCACCTGTATAAGTGACCCAGAAGAAGCTCCTGGCTTCTGGCTTTGGATTGGCTTTGCTCCACCCCTGACAACCATTTAGGGAGTGATTCAGTAGATGAAAGACCTCTCTGTCCCTCTCTCTCTCTCCCTCTCTTTGTAACTCTGTCTTTCAAATAAATAAAATAAATCTTATAAAAGAAAGAAAGAAAAGAGCACATTGGTGGATCCATTTTCTGTTTTCACTGAAGGTGCACATGGCACTGAGAAGATGCACTTAGTCAAGAGTTTGGAACACTTGCTAAGGATTAAGTCCAAAGAAGGAGGAACACAAGACATGGATAGATAACAAATTAAAACCATTTGCCATTAATGTGAGTGTCTATAAGTCTGTTGAATCAGAGCTTGACAATTTATCATGAAGCTGGTGGATAATGTAGACTGCACAATACAAAAAAAAAAGGAAATGGATAAACAAACAAAAAAAATGTCTTTAAATTTTGCTATAAAAGGGACCCTTTTATAAAAGGACCCTCCCTATAAAAGGGAGCCTGTGGAGGAAGTCAGCACATGGCTTTCATGGATTCCATGTGAAGCAAGCTATCCTTATCTTGCATTGCACTGATGGTAAACATTCAGCCCCATAGACAGCAGACCAGGCCCCTGGGGAGTAGCGTGAAGCAGGAACATGAGGACCTTTGGCACACACAGATGGTGAGCCTGAGTTCCAAAGTCAGAAGGAAAACGCTTCACATGTTTGCCTGGGTCATGCATGTTGGGTGCACAAATAGGGCATTGCCTAAGAAGTGAAGAATTTTTTATTTCTAATTTGGTAAATGTTTTCAAATCTAAAGGATATCCTAATGAAAATAATGGCATAGGAACAAATGTGGGTGAATCATCTATTTAATAATAGTAAAAACAACTCACTCCTTTCTATAATGCACAAAATTAATGAGATCTGGGCTAGGTAATAGGTCAATCCTCAAGTTTTTACTTTCTTTTTATTTATTTATTTGAAAGGCAGAGTTACAGAGAGGCAGAGGCAGAGAGAGAGAGAGAGAGAGAGAGAGAGAGAGAGAGAGAGAAAGAGAAAGATCTTCCATCCACTGGTTCACTCCCCAAATGGCTGCAATGGCTGGAAATGGGCCGATCTAAAGCCAGGAGCTGGGAGCTTTTTCCAGGTTGCCCACACAGGTTCAGGGGATTAAGCACTTGGTCCGTCTTCCTCTCCTTTCCCAGGAGAGGAAGGCTATAAGCAGAAAGCTGGGTCAGAAGAGGTGCAGCAGGGTCTTGAACCAGCGACCATATGGGCTGCCAGTGCTGCAGGTGGAGGCTTAGCCTACTATGCCACAGCACTAGCTCTTGCCATTTTTTTTTTTTTTTGATGAGGAATCTTTCCTTTGTCTTTTCAAATCAGATTATTCCCATGTAGCCTTCTCCTCTTTCCAGGATTCTTTCTTGGAAGCATTCTTTCTGATTAAATTTTGTAAACCTAAACTGTTTTTCCAGTATGAATAATACCTTTATCATGTAGTGAGTTAATGTTGATTTTTTTGGGGCCAGCTCTGTGGTGCAGTAGGTTAATCCTCCACCTGCAGTGCTGGCATCCCATATGGGCACCAGTTCTAGTCCCGTCTGCTCCTCTTCCAATCCAGCTCTCTGCTATGCCCTGGGAAAGCATTAGAACATGGCCCAAGTCCTTGGGCCCCTGCACCCGCGTGGGAGACCAGGAAGATGCCCCTGGTTCCTGGCTTCGGATTGGCGCAGCTCTGGCCATTGCAGCCATCTGGGGAGTGAACCAGAGGATGGAAGACCTCTCTCTTTGTCTCTATCTCTCTGTAACTCTGTCTTTCAAATAAATAAAATAAATCCTTAAAAAATGTTGATTTTAATGATACATTTATTTCAGTCTGAGGTTATGAATTTTTATTAGGGTTAGGTTAGAAAAATAAAGTACAAAACAGTGTGGCTGAGTTTGTGCTTAAAGTTAACATCTCCTTTATAAGCAGCCTTTTAAATACAGTCACCACTTCCATACAGAAAGTACATAAGATTCTTCAATCTTGGTCATATATCAGGTCTCTTCAACACTTACATCTCAACTGTTGGTTGGAAAGATAAAGATGTGAAGAGATTTCTCACTGGACAGTGCAAAGCCAAGCCTGAGCTTGAGGTTAGAAATGGAGTTGTCATCTTTGGAAATAAGAACATTAAGGCCTGTATGCGGTCTCCTGTGGGATCAGGTGGGACCTGAAGAAGAGAGGTCAGAGTTCATACAATGAGATTTTCATCAATGGAAATTTTTAGATGCCTTTTATTTATTCTTGAACTCACAGGAGAACTCAAGAGGCCAAAATAACAAGGCTTACAAGAATCACCAATTAATTGCCAATTATGGTATTTAAATATGTTTTGATGAAGAAATTATAAGATTATTTTCAACTGCACTTAGGACAATTTAAAAGGTATTTTATCTACATTTTCATTAGTACTTGAAGTTAATTCCTTTATATGATGTTCTTTTATGTCTAAAAAATAATAGGAACATGTTGGCATGTGAGATGGAACTCAGAATTCTTGTCAGTTCACTCTACACTCTATTGATGTAAGGTCATAGTTTCTCTTTGGCTGGAAATCTGATGTCATTTCTTTTCTTTAATGGGACCTTCTAGACAAGCCATGATGTCATCTAGCCTTAAGATTTTTGGGTACATTTGGAATAGTTCTTACTTCCTGATTTATATTGCCTTCCAAACAGGTTTTTTTTTTTTTTTTTTTTTTTTTTGGACAGGCAGAGTGGACAGTGAGAGAGAGAGACAGAGAGAAAGGTCTTCCTTTGCCGTTGGTTCACCCTCCAATGGCTGCCGCGGCCGGCGCGCTGCGGAGGCGCACTGCGCTGATCCAATGGCAGGAGCCAGGTACTTATCCTGGTCTCCCATGGGGTGCAGGGCCCAAGTACTTGGGCCATCCACCGCTACACTCCCAGGCCACAGCAGAGAGCTGGCCTGGAAGAGGGGCAACCGGGACAGAATCCGGAGCCCTGACTGGGACTAGAACCCGGTGTGCCGGTGCCGCAAGGCGGAGGATTAGCTTAGTGAGCCGCGGCGCTGGCCACCAGTTTTATAAGTAAGTGCAAGTAAAGTTTTTGAGAGGAGTGAGTTAATATCTGTGGGACCTTAAAAGAGTGCCAGGTCCACAGTTGGCATTTAGTAAAATTCAGTGTTACTATTTTAATACCATGATTATTACAATTACCCAGAATAAAAGCAAAATCTTTGGGATCATATACTTTTTTCTGTTTTAATTCTAGATTTCCCAAGCCACTCTTTGCATTGCCTGGGAGGATTATTAACCTGATAGAGTTCTCAGACAAGGCTAACATCCACTATCCTTAGTGATCTAGTGACTGGGACTGGTTTTCAGTCTCTTGTGAGGTGGTTGATGTGGCTTCTCTCTTCGGTCCTCAGAACTGACCGCATGTGGGTTGAATGGAAGCAGAGTCAGATGGGTGCTTTGCACAGCTGAGGGCTCTCCCCTGACCTGGGAGGGCTCGTCTTGGAGCCTCTGACAGAAGCACCCACGTTCCCAACTTTGTGCCCCTCGGCAATGGCTTCCATTTGCTGCTTCTGCCACAGCCCCTGGTCCCCAGTGTGCAGCTCTGAATTTGCTAATTTACACTTTGCCTGTATGTCACCCTAGATCACCTCCTTTATTTCACATTCAGGGTGCTCAGAGTTATTTTTGTTTTCTTTTTGCTCACGAACAACTGAGCTTTGCTTTCTAGGAAACTAAAATGAGAAACAAATACTCCAGAGTAATGAAAATTATAGAGAAAAATGGATTAGCATCTTTGCCTTTCTTTTACTTCCATTTGCTTTTATTATCCTTAGGACAAAGTGGAAGGCACATAATATAATAATAGCAAGATAAACCTTGCTCTTAACCCATCATGTAAAAAGACATTGTAAAAATTAAAGAATCATCAATTATTAAAGGAAAGCACTCCATTTCTCTCTGGCTTGACTGCTGAGCCCTGGATTCTGAGCCTGAACCTGACAGAGAAGAACAAAGGAGACTGATGGAGTCATGCTGACTGAAGTGACACCAGAAGGTCCCTTGTTTCTCTAATAATCGGATGAACTTCTAATGAGACACAGCATTGTGTTCAACTCACAAATTCTGAGGGTATCAAGTAGTTGAAATAATTGAAAAGTAGAAGCTATTTGGTATAGTAAAAATTATTTGACTACTAAAGTTTAAATTATTATAACTGGAAAACTCCTCCACATACTTAGGGGAAAGAAAACTGTCTCTATTAGAATCCGAAGAGTACTGATGCTTTTTGATAGCAGGAGATGTCAGTGAGTAGAGGCAGAGGTCACTGCTGAGGTGAGGGTTCCATCACACACTCTAAAGGCAAGGATGGGGACTCTGGAGGATTCAGTGTTTTGCCATCAAGGAAACAAGTCCCTCCTCAGTAAGGAGTTCTACAGTCAATGGGAAGTGGTGAGGCTGCTCTCAGGGGTTGAGTCTGGAGGAGTTTGGGTGGAGGACACTTTGTCACTCTAGAGGAGAGGCTGTTGCCAAGTGTGATCCCCTTGAGTGAGGTGGTGCTGGGAAATAAATTATCTTGGATTTTTTTTAAGATTTATTTTATTTATTTTGAGCCAGGCCAAAACCAGAAGCCAGGAGTTTCTTCTAGTTCTCCCACATGGATACATCTTCTTCTGCTTTCCCAGGTGCATTAGCAGAGAGTTGGATCCAAAGTGGAGCAGTCAGGACTCGAACAAGGCTCAAACAGGATGCCAGCATTACAGGTGGTGACTTAACCTGTTAAGCCACAATGCCAGCCCCATTATCTTGGAATTGGAATCTGTACAGCTTTATGCATCTAAAAACATCCTGGATTCCTGCTTTGAATGTTGTCACAACCTGTGGTGCACTATTGTTCTGCAGTAAGAAGATGGTAGAAGGAAGTATGCTGCCTACATTAGTCCTGACCTTGTGGCCCCAATGGACCTGCACTAATGCGCTCTAGAAGAAAGAAGAAAAACAGAGAAGCTCATTTACTTATAGTCATCAGCCTTGTCTATGGAAAAAAACACCAGCAAAAAAAATCTCTGTTCTTCTTCCAGAGTTGATTTGCCAAACATGGTCTTGGAATTGCCAACCAAATACGCAAACCTGTATGAATGAGGAAACCAGGCTGCCTGTGTGTAATATGAAGGTTGAAAATGGAGCTGAGGATCATAACTGAAAATTTGTTTCAAGAACAGAGAAAATCAACATTTATCCATAGTTTTTCAAAGATTTATTTTACTTATTTGAAAGTCAGAGTTACAGAGAGAGAAGGAAAGAAGGAGAAAGAGAGAGAATCTTTTACCAGCTGGTTCACTCCCCAAATGACCACAATGTTTGGAGCTAGGCCAAGCCTAAGTCAGGAGTCAAGATCTTCATATGGGTATCCCATAGGAGTGGCAGGAGCCCAAGTATTTGGGCCATAGTCCAATGCTTTCCGAAGCACATTAGCAGGGAGTTGGATTGGAAGTGGAGCAGCAGGAAATTGAACTGGTACTCATATGGGCTGCTGACATCTTAGACAGAAGCTTAACTCAATGTGCCCCAATATTTATATATTTTTGAAAGTAATATATGTGTGTGTGTGTGTGTGTATGATTGCATGCACATATACATTTACTCCTGATTTTAGGACAAACATGTTTTTATTTAATCTATATGTATTTCTTTGGATTGGAAAACATCTAAAGTTTGTTGGGGAATTTAAAAAACACATAAAGTTTATCCTAATGTCATTTTCTTAGGCAACATGGAGAACACACAAATGAAAACAAAAAAGGGAAGTGAAAATACAGATAGAGAAATGTTCAGAAAATGAAAATCTTTTCTGTGGTATAAAAAAACCCTGCACAGACAGAATGTCTTCAGAGAACCTAGGGTCCAAGGTTCACCCAGACCCCAGCTCAGCCAGGACAGCAGCAGCCTCATTTCCCCATGGCTCAGCTGCTCCCGCTGCTGACAGCCCTGGTGCTGTGCAGCTATGGCCCTGTTGGATCTCTGGGCTGTGACCTGCCTCACAACTCTGTCCCACTGAGCAGGAAGACCTTGGTGCTTCTGGACCAGATGAGGAGGGTCTCCCCTGTCTTGTGTCTCAAGGACAGAAGAGACTTCCAGTTCCCGCGGGAGGTGGTGAACGGCAGCCAGTTCCAGAAGAACCAGGCCGTGTCTGTCCTGCACGAGATGCTGCAGCAGATCTTCAACCTCCTCCACACAGCGCGCTCCTCTGCTGCCTGGAACAACACCCTCCTGGAGGAACTGCACACTGCCCTTCATCAGCAGCTGCAAGGCCTGGAGACCTGCTTGGTACAGGCCATGGGAGAGGAAGACTCTGTCCTGACGGCTGACAGCCCAACACTGATGCTGAAGAGGTACTTCCAGAGAATCCGTCTCTACCTGGACGAGAAGAAACACAGTGGCTGTGCCTGGGAACTCGTCAGAATGGAGATCAGGAGAGCCTTCTCCTCAACAGCAGACTTGCAGGAAAGCTTAAGAAGCAAGGATGGAGACCTGGCGTCATCCTGAGATGGTTCTCGTTGACTGATCGCCCCATCACACTTGTACATGTGTATTTGGTCATTTCTAAAGGCTCTTCTTTCTGCTTTAGTCACATCAGGGAACTTGTTGAATTAATTCAGCAAATATTTTTTCCAGTATATTTGTGGTAATACTCTTAGCTCCAGTGGCATCAGACCCTAAGAGATGAGAGCACTGAGGTTATTAATTGCATATTTATTTATTATTTATTTTTGTTGCATTTTGTCATACTTTTAATATTTAAATATTATATAACATTCATTTTGCTATTAATTAAAATTTATTAATCATATTTATCTTTCATTTTGTTAAATTATAAATTATTTCATTTAATAAATTTTTATCAAAGGAAAGTCTGGAATTTTTTTCTAGAAACAAAATCTAATCTCTAGTTTTCTAAACCAAATTATAAAATGGATGATAATATTGTTTACTTATTCATCTATTCTATTCACATTGTATGTAGAAACTTATGACCCAAGAGGCAGACTGTAGATTTCCCATCAAGAAATGCTCATGAATAAAATGAACACAGTCCTTACTATGTTGAAAAATTCATTCTTTCTGGAAATAAACATAACAGAGATGTTTTAATTTTTAACTAATTGGACTTGTCTAAGACACAAGAAGTAAAGAAAAATAAGCATTTATACCGTGGAAATTTTGGGTCTAAATAATATTGGGAAGAAAAATATATTAGATGTCCTAGCTAACATGCTGGGAGACTTGTAAATGCAGAAGCCTTGCTAAAAGCTGGATATGGCTCTAGAACTAACAACAAATGCCATGAGTGGAGGTATAAATTTGGATTTTTTATTGCATATCTGGTAATGAGTGCATGGGCATGAAGAATGTGTTTCTTATATTCATCTGTAGGCTGTCAAACCATTTGATTCTTGGGTTAGGAAGGGCAAGGTCTCCTCTTATTATTCTATCACATTCACTTATGGAAAATGTGGGTAGTTCTTAAGCAAGGGAAATAAATATTAAGGATTATTTTGGGGACACTTGCAGCTGCCACAGACAGGATTACCTTACTGACTGTATCCCATGGCTTGCCCAAAATACAGGAGTCAGGGACAGTGAGAGGTCAGAGTATGGGACTTTGTGCATATTGATCAAACTACACTCTGTCACTTCATAACAGAGGGTGTCACTATTGATGTGACAATGGCTTTTGAGGTGAGGCGGATGTGAACAACATAAAAATGATATTGGTTTTGAATCTGAGTCCCCACATCCATTGTAACTAGAAATAAGTAATTTTACCAGAAATGTTGGTGACACTGGGAAGAGTCACTATTGCATTTCCAGTAAGAAAACATGGAAAAAGAAGGACAAGTCCATCACAATCCTGCACACTTGCTCTAGATGCAACACTTCTGGAAGATGAAAAATACTTTGTGATTTCAACACACTAATGGTGGAAGATCTTCAATGCATTTGTAAGCTGAACTTCACACTTGCTGGGCCAGTAGCATCCATGAGATTTCCAGTGACCTCCTCCATCTCTTTATTGATGGTAGTAGTGATATTCTGCATCATCCCCACCTGCTTCCATGGTTGTGAATTGCCTCAGAGCCAAGGTTTGAATAATAGGGGAGCTTCATGCTTATGAGACCAATGAAGAAACTATTTCTTCCTTTCGGTTGGACTGACATGAATGAAGTCAGGTTTCCTGAGGAAAGCTGGATGGAGCCAGTTCCAAAAGGTTGAGGACACTACTGCCCTCCTTGAGGTGCTGTAGCAAATCTTTGACCTCTTCAGTGTGAAAGGCTCCTCTTGCTCTTTAAATGGGACCCAGTGGAAAAGCTCCTCACTAGACTTGTCAGTGAGGAAGACCTTGAGACTGGTTCAGATCAGGAGGAAAAGGTAGGTATAAAATCTCAGAGATAGGTTAGTACTTCTTTCTGACTGCACAGGATCCCATTTCTATCTGAAAGGAAGGAATAGTGTGGATGTGCCTACTTGCTTCTCAGTGTGGGATTCTAGAGCCAATTGTTTTCATCTTTAAACTTGTTTTAAAAAATAATGAAAAACCAAAATGAATTTTGTATTTGGTGGTGGCTTTTTATTATTTTTGATGAATTATTTTTGTGAAATTTTCATTTTATTTGAAAGGGAAGGAAGAAAGAGTGTAAAGAAACACAAAGGTAGAGATCTTCCATCTTTACTCTCCAAATGCCTGATGTAGCCAGGGTTGGACCAGGACAAAGGCAGGAGCCAGGAACTTAATCCAGATTTTTCATATGGATGGCAGGGACCCAAATACTTGAGCCATTACCTGCTGCCTCCTAGTGTGGAGGCAGGAAGATGGAATTGAATACAAAGCTGTACTTTGATAGAGGATGCAGGTATCCCAAGTGGTATCCTAAACATCATACCAAATGTCTAACCCTGATGTTGACCTTTCAGATATGACATCAAAAGTATGTTAAAGAAAAATAATAAGTTGGGAAGTTGAGCTAGATAACTTCAGAGTAAGATGCTTCAGCTACCAACTCCCTATAGAGATACCAAGTAGAAGTAGAAGCCAAGTAGTTGCTCTAACAACAACAGTTGGGCTGATAGCAAGGAACTATAGGGCAGTATTGGGACTCAGTGTCAGACTGCTATAATCCAACATTGAGTAGATCCTAATGGTCCTTATCTTGAGGCCACTGCATACAGATGAAGCTATTGGATCTGCTCTGGTGCCAGGTATAGTTTGGTGAGCCAGTTGTTTGCCTTTATATCCCAGATTGCCTCAGTGGTGGTGGATAAGACTTGGGATGTGAATTCACCTCAGCAACAAACAAACCATACAGTGTGGACCTCAGTCCTACCTCAAGGCTGTGCTGGTATTAGTGGGCTGTGGGCACCAGGGATACCCAGCATTATGTCATTGGTGGCCACAAGAATTGGCATCTAGACCTACCCTAGCTCTAGGAAGAGGCTTGTAGAAGAAAACTACTTCCTTTTATGCACTTCCAAGATCATTCTGAACAGCATACCAGCAGTGCAAAAGTAGCATGGGACATGTTTTATTTTAGTCTTTGAATTTTTACTTTGGAGAGTGAGAACAAGAGTGAGTATGAGAGAGAAAGAAATAGAGAAAGAGAACTTCTATCTTCTGCTTCACTCCCCAAATGCTTAAAAGAGATGGGGCTGGACCAGGCTGAAGGTGGACCAGAATTCAATCCAGGTTTCCCACATGGATGGAAGGGACCCAACTACTTGAGTCATCACCTGCCTCCCAGGGTGCACCTTAGTGGTAAGCTGAATCAGAAGCAGAAGCAGAAATCAAGCCTAGGGACTCTAGTAAGGAATGTGGGCATCCTACATGGCATCTTAACTGTTATGTAAAATGTCCAACCCAGTGAACCTACAGCAAACCTTGACTTGAGGAAGCATCTAATGGTGCAATAGTAGAAGTGTCCACAGGCTCAGAGAAGAAAAGCTGCTTGGAATTTCTGGAAGGACAACAATGAATGAAAGCAGATTCCCAAAACTAATCCTTCAATTTGGAAGTAATATCAAATACAACAAGTGTCAAGAACTTCCAGAAATGATGGCCTCATTGAATGAACAAAATAAGATGCCAGAAATCAAGCATCTAGAAATTAAAATTTTCAAATGGTCGGATAAGATTTCAAAATACCATTTTAAGATGATTCAATGAACTTCAAGAGATAACCAAGAAATTATTTAATGTTGTAACAGAGAGACTTGACAGAGAGATAGAAGTAACTAACATAAGCAGAAATCCTTCAAATTAAAAATGCATTAATCAATATTTAAAACACAATAGGATCAATAGAAGAATATATCATACAAAAGGAATCAATGAACTTGAAGACAAGATGTTTGAAAACACACAACTAGAGGAGAAAAAAGAAAACAGAAAAAAAACGAAGAGAGCCTATGGGAACTTTGAGAGAGTATGAAAAAGAGATACTTGAGAATGTCAAAGGGTAGAAAATATATTTAAAAAGATAATGATAGAAAAATTCCCAAATCTATACAAAAATAAAATTATTCAGGTACATCAAAGTCAAAGAACATTAGTCAGGTTCAACCCAATCAAGTATACCCTGAGACATAGTATAATAAAGCTCTCTAAGATTAAAGATGGACAGGAGATTCTCAATACAAAAGAGCAAATAATACGTAAAGGGATCCTAATTTGCCTGACTGCAGACTTCTTGGCAGAATCTCTATGGGCCAAGAGGGAGTGGGACAAGACATCCATAGTGTTGAAGGAGAAAGCTTGCCAGCCAAGAATATTGTACCTAGGAAAGCTATCTTTCAGATGGGAGGGAGAGAGAAAGAAATAGCCAGACAAATAGAAGAAGATGACTTTATTGCCACCAGACCTGTCTTAAAAATAATGCTAAATGATATCCTTCCAACTGAATAAATAAAAAGAAAAAAATTTAATGTAGAGGGAACATCATTGTGGCATAACAGATAAAGCTGTTACCTATAATGTAGGCATCCTATAAGGGTGCCAGTTCAAGTCCTGGCTGCTCCACTTCTGATCCAGCTCCCTGCTAATGTGCCTGGGAAGCAGCAGAGGAAAGCTGATGTCCTTGGGCCCTTGCACCCATATGGGAGTCCTGGATGAAACTCCTAAATCTGGCTTTGACCTGGCCCAGCCCCACCTTTGTGGCCAATTGGAGAGTAAACCAACAATGGAAGATCTCTCTTTGTATCTCTACCTCAGCCCCCATAACTCTGCCCTTCAAATTGGCAACTCTACCTTTCAAATTAACAAAATAAATAATTTTTAAAAAAAATCAGGTAGAAGACTCACTGGTTAGAGAAACTGTACAGGGGCCAGTGCTGTGGCACAGTGGGTTAACATGCTGGCCTGAAGCACTGGCATCTCATATGGGCACCAGTTTGAGATCCAGCTGCTCTGCTTCTGATCCAGCTCTCTGCTATGGCCAGGGAAAGCAGTAGAAGATGGTCCAAGTCCTTGGGCCCCAGTTCCCATGTGGGAGACATCGAAGAAGCTCTTGGCTCCTGGCTTCGGATCAGTGCATCTCTGGCAGTTGTGGCCAGCTGGGGAGCGAACCAATGGATGGAAGACCTCTCTCTTTTTCTGCCTCTCCTCTCTCGGTGTAACTCTAACTTTCAAATAAATAAATAAATCTTTAAAAAAAGAGAGAGAAATTGTACAAAAATTCAGAATGATCTAATATTGTAAACATGGTGCATAGATCTATCTTAGCAATAAAGACTTGAAAAATTACAATTACTACATCAAAATGTTAACAAGCAACGTAGAAAGAGGTAAAACTGAACAACAAAAATTCAAAATATGGGAAAGAATGGAGTGCAAATGTAGAAAGCTTTATTGGTATTTCTTAGCTCTGTTTCTTGATTGTCTCATTTCCTATATTTATAAGCAATGTTACATTGTTATCATTCAAAACATCTGGCATGACCAAAAGAAGTTTTTCACAAGCCTCAGAGTAAACACAAACAATATCTAACACTTACCAAAATAAGTAACTTAATGAATAAAGATTATAAAAGAGGAATGAAGATTATAAAAGTTAAAATACAAAGCAAGTATCAAAATGGTGGTAATAAGACCTTACTTATCAATTATCACCTTAAATGTAAATTGATTAAATTCTTCAATTCAAAGACATAGAGTGGCATATGGATACAAAAACAAGACCCAACTATACCCTGCTTACAAGAAATTCACTTCATTATCACTGAAAATGAAAGGATGGACTAAGATACTCCAGGCTGGTGTTATAACACAGTTATTTGGGCCACTGCCTGTAAAACCAGCATCCCATATGGGTGCTTTTTAGAATCCCATCTGCTCCCACTCCTGTCCAGCTCCCGTTAATGTGCCTGGGAGAGCAGTGACAGATGACCCAACTGCTTGGGTCCCTGCTACCCATGTGGGAGATCTGATGCTGGATGGAGTTCCAGGCTCCTCATTTTAGCCTGGCCTAGCCTGGACCATTGTGTACATTTAGGGAATGACCTTCAGATGGAATATTCTTCTCTCAACTCTACCTTTCAAACAAAATACATAAGTCTTTAAAAAAAGATATTACATGCAAATGGAACCTAAAAAAAGGCAAGAATAGCCATACATCTATCAGATAAAATAGATTTAAAATCAAAATCCATTAAAACGATACAAGGAAGTACATTATATAATGATAAAAGGTTTGATCCTGCAAGAGGAAACAGCAATTGTAAATACATATACACTTAATATCAGAGCACTCAAATATATAAAGCAAATATTAATAGACTTAAATAGATAGATAGACTCTAATACAATCATAGTAAGTGATTTTTAAGACCCCAGTTTTATAAGCAGACAGATGATTCAGATGGATGGTCAACAAAGAAACAGCAGAATTAAATTGTACCCTAGATCAATTGGATCTAATGGGCTACAGGATATTCATTCTTCTCATCAAATTCTTTTCAATAACACATGGAACATTTTTCAGGGTAGACCATAGGTCACAAAACAAGTCAATATAGTGGTTAGAAATAGAAATAATAGTAACTAGTAATAGAATAATAGAAATAATAGTAATAATAACTATTAATAATAATTAGTAGTTTTTTTCTTACCACAATACAATGAAACCAGAAATCACTAACGTGAAAAACTTTGGATACCACATAAATACATGTAAATTACTCTGGAATAATCAATAGATCAAGGGAGAAAATTTAAAAATTTATTGAAACCAATGAAATTGGAAACACAACCTATCTAAACCTATGTGATATAGTAAATGCAGTACCAAGAGGAAATGTTGAAGCAATTAATGCCTGTATCAAAAAAAAAGCAGAAAGATCTCAAAAATACAATGCATGGCTACACCTCAAGGAATTTTTAAAAAGGAACAAATCAAATCCAAAATTACTAGGAGAAAAAAATAATAAAACTCAGTGAAATAATAAAAATGTGGAGACTAAAAAAGTATAAAAAATCAATGAAACAAAGAACTGGTTCTTTGAAAGGATAAAAAAATGATAAACTAGTAAATAAGAGAGAACATTTAAACAAATAATCAGAGTCAAAAATGAACTTATTATGACTGACATATGTAGATTATTATCAATTACTGTGAACAATTACATGGCAACAAACTTGATAACTTAGAAGAAATGGGAAAATTCTGGATACAAACACTTTACTAATATTGAAGCACAAATAATACAAATAATGAGTAGTGAGATTAAATCAGAAATTAAAAAAAAAAAACCTCCCATCAAAGAAAAGCCCACTTTACTGCTGAGCATAAAACATAATCTTAGGTTTGCATTAAATAGGTAAAAATTAACATCTTAGGGATATTTGAATAAATAGAAATATATAGGATTTCCAAGAGCTGTAGATGAATATATTACTGGGCTATAGAAAGTGTTTTCCAAAGACATTTGAGTTTATAAAGATACACTCTCAAGAAGACAAAACTAGGATATAAGAGGTAAATGTAAAGTGGGGCCCAATTTAATTACAATGTAATATGCTGGCACAAACAAATGGTACTTTTCAGTGGAGAAAAAAATGAAAGTGAAGAGATCCTGCCATTATTTAGGTAAGACTGTACTGGAAAAATATTGATCAGTCCAAAAATCAGCTCTGGTTCCTAAAGCAGAAATATTCCCAGAGAACTGATAAAAGCAAAAGATTCAGTGTCAGATTTATTGGGTGCCAATAATGGCTCTATAATTCATTAAATTCCTGTACTTTCTTTTACATTCTTTCTTTCTTTTTAGTAAATGGGGACAACAGTAGAACCTATCACTATTTCTTTGGGTCACTGATGTCTCCAGTGATTAAATGGGGCTGGGCAGATATTCAATAAATATGAAAAATGAGAATATTGATTACAGGGAAAGAATTCATTTTGCAAATACTATAAACATTTGACTGATGATGCACATTTTATATACAATTCAGCTATTTCATTCCCTATTTTAATATTAACTTTATTAATTAACTCTTTTAAGATGCAGGAAATATCTTTTAAATACTTACTGAAATACGCCAGTTCCAAAAAGAGATATCAAATGAATTGGAACTTCTGAAGATTCTTCAGGAAATTAAAACAAAATCAAATTAATGATATTTTCTCAGCTATGCATTTTCATTGGGTACAATATTGCTCCCAAGGATATGAAAAGCAGTTCTTGAGGGACTGAACAAACCTTAGATATTGTAATAGCTGGTGGTGCTCCTCAGCTCAACAATATCTTGGAAAACGTTATTCTATGTTATTTATTTTCATTTGTTGGGTTTTCATGTGTATCACATGAGAAACATTGACACTGACTTTATAGAAAAAGGAAAAATATAAGCAAGATTAGTCCATTGACCGCTACATATATGGAGAGGCCATCTCCCACATATGACCTAGAGATTCAGCAAATCCTGGAAAGTCTTTCAGTCACAGCCATTTATTTGCTTTGATTTATAAGACTATTTGACTTCATTATTAACTTTTTTTTACAAAACATTGAAATTGGCCATATCTTTTTTTTTAAGATTTATTTTATTTATTTGAAAGAGTTACATAGAGAGAGAGAGGAGAGGCAGAGAGAGAGAGAGGTCTTCCATCCGATGGTTCATTCCCCCGCTGGCTGCAACTGCCAGAGCTGTGCCAATCTGAAGCCAGGAGCCAGGAGCTTCTTCCAGGTCTCCCACGTGGGAGCAGGGGCCCAAGGACTTGGGCCATCTTCCACTGCTTTCCTATGCCATAGCAGAGAGCTGAATCAGAAGTGGAGCAGCTGGGTCTTGAACTGGCGCCCATATGGGATGCCAGCACTTCAGGCCAGGACGTTAACCTGCTGTGCCACAGTGCCAGCCCCAAAATTGGCCATATCTTAATATTCATCCAGGCAGTGTCAGCATTTTTTGTGTTTGGTACTTGATGTAATTATTAATGTATTGAATAGGTAATATGCTTATGTTTTATCCTCAGTGCTTCTGTGTTGTGGGCTTTGAGAAATAAATACAGGTATTTTATTACTTAATCAGCACAAAAAAAAAAGCAAAATTGAAAGGTAACTACACTAAAAATAAGTGTTTAAGAAAATAGTTTAATTTTTCAATAGTTTGTAGCAGTTTTGAATGATTATTAAGAATTTTTTTATCTTGGAAATGGTATGTATTTTTACCAATTGTCAATTTGCATATTAATTTGATACATTTTGATTTATGTGAGTAAATATGTTAGGTCACTTTGAAAATTTAGTAATGAAGTCAAACCTTTTAAATTTAGCTTTTAACTTAATATTTTTATTTAACCATTCTTAACATCATAATTAATAAAAAGATTATACTATATACTTTTTATATACAAAGTAGTGATATCTGTGCTATTAAAATTTAATTGGGTTGTCAATCTGGAAAAATATCTAAAGAGGTTCAGGGATAGGAGAGAGATGCCAATAATGAAACAAAAATGGGTGAGAAATCTGTTGTAGACCCATGAAGAGAGTGCACAATGAAAGCAAAAACAGAAGTAGAAACTGAACAGAGAGTGAGAAGTAGAAAGTGAAGAGAAGAGAAGGCATTCAGAAAAAGGAAAGTAGCGCGTCCCCTATTTAAGGCACTTGAGCAGAGCAAGGTCTTCAGAGAACCTAGAGGCCGAGGCTCTGATCAGCCACCTCAGCCAGGCCAGCAGCATCTGCAAGATCCCCCATGGCCTTGCCCTTCTCTTCGCTGCTGGCCCTGCTGGTGCTCAGCTCCAAGTCCCTCTGCTCTCTGGGCTGTGATCTGCCTCAGACCCACAGCCTCAGTGACGGGAGGTCCTCCATGCTCCTGGGACAAATGAGGAGAGTCTCCCCTCTCTCCTGCTTGCAGGACAGACATGACTTTCAGTGCCCCCTGGAGGAGTTGGGTGGACACCAGGCCCAGAGGGCACAGGCCATCTCTGTGCTCCACGAGATGACCCAGCAGCTCCTCAACCTGTTCAGCACCAAGGAGGCGTCTGCTGCCTGGGACAAGGCCCTCCTGGACAGACTCTGCACTGGACTCTTCGAGCAGCAGAGTGACCTGGAGGTCTGCATGATGCAGGGAGCGGGGGAGGAGGAGACGCCCCTGAAGCATGAGGACTCCGCATGGGCTGTGAGGAAATACTTCCAAGGAATTGCTGTCTATCTGGCAGAGAAGCAATACAGCCCTTGTGCCTGGGAGGTTGTCAGAGCGGAAGCCAGGAGAGCCGTCTCTTTATCAAGAATCTGGCAAGAAAGAATTTGGAGCAAGGAATGAGACTGGGTCCAAAATGGAAATGATTTCTGTTGACTGTACACATATCACACACATCTAAGTTTTGCCAGTTCAGTCTCATTTTTACCACAATGATGGCATGAATTCAATCAACTTGTCAGGTTTTTCCTGACTACTAAATAATATTGTGTTCAGCTCTTCAGGTATTATTTACTTAGAGATGACCATGAAAACGGACATATTTATGTATTTAAATATTTATTTATTTAACTATTTATTTATTTAAATATTTATGAGATCTGTATTTTTTTATTCATATAAGATCATATGCTCTTTTACATTGTAGTTATTATAATAAATGTGTTATTTATAGTTCATCAATTTGTTATTAAGTTTCAATCATTAAACTTTTATTAGGGAAAACTTGAATTTGTTCTTTCTTTAAAAAGAAATTCTAAGCCTTATTGTGCAACCTGATTAAAGAATAGATGGTAGGGGTTCATTTACTCATAATGATTAGGTAAGTTATAAGTAAAAATTGACTCTCTAAACCAGACTGTAGTATTCCCTTCAGGGTATGGAACTGAATACTATAAATTATAGCTCTTGCTTTCTTGGGTTTTTGGTTTTTGCATGAAAAAAAGCTAAAACAAGTATCATGGTTAAACATTATGATGAGAAGAAAGATAAAACAAAAACAACCGTTCTACCAAAGGTGAACCAAGGCATGTCAGGAAATAAGAATGGAAGCAGACCTCTCCTCTCTGAGTTGACTGCTGGACATCTAATGGTGAATGTCTGCTCCCATTGGAATATATGAACCTGCAATTTACAAGGAATGCAGATGCTGAAGTTCACCTGCTGTTTGTTTTATTTCTAATGTAACTTCTTCTCATTCTATTTTGAGGGTATAAAAATTCTATGAAATATGATAGCTATTTTCTTATATTTTTGTAAAGATATCTATCAAAATATTGAACTTTTCTACCCTCTCTCAATAACTATCTGCCAAAACATAAAGGTACAAAAAGCCAGAATTTTGGGAAGTGTCTTGGAGAAAATGAAGAGCACTCACCCTGCACAGGGAACCATGTCTGATTTGCACAGGCAAAAGGGAGATAGCAGGAACTTCAGTCTCCTACATGCAAGTGAAAATGTCATGTTTATCTGTTAGCGCCTCTCACACTCACACTCATACTTTCCCCTGTTTCTTTCTAATTTTTCTTTACCAATTTCCTTTATCCTCATTTCATACCAGTTTTCTTTCTCTTCTTGTAGAAATTGACACTGCAGTCTTCCCATTCAGTGGACTGCTGATTCATGCAGTTGTTGTTTGGTTTTATTTTATTTTGTTAGTTTTGTTTGCCATCTATTTCCCCTTGAGAGTCATGAATTAAAAGGTAAAGTTGAATGAACGTTCTGTTGCTCAGACTGTCCTATGAAATGGCCGTTTTTTCTCATTTTTGGAAATGAGAGGGTGTCCTGTTACAGTGATGTAGCAGTAGCTGCAGCACAAAGGAAAGAGAAACAGATCTATCATACTCTGGGAGCTATTAGAAGATTTACAGGGGAAGACTGCCAATTGCTGGCAAGGGTGGACAAAAACGTGCCAAACCTGTGGCTTGCAAACTTGCTTTATTCAGAGCTAAATGGAGTCTCTGTCCTGGAAAGAACTGAAGTCAGCACTGGCAAAGTCTATCTGCTTAACTTTTTGTTTCATCGTGAGGAACAAAAGCTCGAGCCTCATCTGGGATTATCTGGGCAACTGACAGCTACGTGGTTGGGGAGAAACGTCAGAATGGGTCCCTTACCTCCAGCCTGTGCAGTCTCCGGAGTATCCTGACTCATCACTGCCCTGAGGGTCTGTAGGGCACACTGAGATGGGAGAGCCTGCACATCTGAGTGTGGAACTGTAAGGGGAAATGCACCTATTTAAAGGGCCATTCACTCTTTATGTGTGTACACACACACACACACACACACACACGTATGTAGTTGTTAGTTTCACAAACACCTTCTACTATCAAATCCTGGCTTTTGACTTCAGAATCAGGAGAAAATCCTATCACTTTGAATAGGGAATGAGTATGCACTGGTTCCACCTTGACTCAATAGCTGAGCAGACACATAAGTAATTGTTTTTAGAGAAGACGACCATTGCCAACTGACACCTATGGAATGTCCATCCAGTGGAATTGAGAGGTGTTGTGGCACGTTGTAACTGAAGAAGCTAATCGAGCAGTGTGTGAGAATTACTCAGGTGTGAATTGTTCAGTTGGCAGGGAAGAGATTCACTTTAGCAGATCTCTCAAATCTCTGGCTGAGGTTGGAGGCCTCGCCTTTAGATGGCTGCTGTTCTGTGATGTGGCACTGAGCTCTAATTTCCATGTCAAAGCATTTTGTTCTTCAGCTTTCTCTCCTCCTCCACCACCTGTGGGGAAAACAATTTAGGAGCAGTGCAACACGAACTTTTAAAAAATCTGGCTATCCAACATCTTTCAGATATGATCTGTTCCATTCTTTGGTTTCTGCTTGCTTTGAATATTTAAAAATTATATTTATATTATATTACTTATTGTTATATTATATGTAAAAGGTCTATGGATCTGTCTCCTACCCTCACTTGGCCCTGAAACTCTCTATAGTCATGTCTAGTTTCATATCTCAGAATTATTACCTGGTTATAGTCTACAGTATTGGGGAACTAGGAGGTAGGGCTGTAGGGAACAGGACAGGGGTTGAGGTGAGAGGGTGACTATAATTTTCCCACCACCATCTACATGCCTAGGTGCAGCCAAACTTTACCCCCTACTTCTGGCCTCCCAAGGCACATCCAGTGTACCTGAGGAAGGGTATGAGGGAGGCAGGGAGCAATGTCCTGATGTCCAGAAGGATGTGGTCAGTGATTGGGATGCAGATGGAGACTGTCACATTTTAGGAGCCCCAGGAGGAAGAGTGTAATGTTGGTCACATCCTTTGTACCTGCTGATTCCTAAATTGCAATGGTCAAGACCCAGTAATGTCCTGTCCAGCCTAGAAACACAGTAAATAGAGAGAGCCCTGTCCACTATGTCTGATGAGCTACTAAAAATCCAGAAGTATATTGGGATGCTGGCATCTCATTATGGGAGTGCCTGGGTTTGATGCCTGCACCAGTTCCTGATCCCAGCTTCCTGCTTTTACAGACCCTGGAAGACAGCAGGTGATACTGAAGTAGTTGAGTTCCTGCCACCCATATGGAGACCTGGACTGAGTTTCTGGATCCTGGCTTCAACGTGTCTCAGCTTCCAACCAATATAGACTGGAGAGTGGACTACTGGATGGGAGCTCTATATTTAGCAATCTGTTGTGTGAGTCAGTCTCTCTCTCTTTCTCTGAAGTTGATTTTGAAGACATCTGGTATCTCTTTTGTGCCTCCATTTAGACACCTCCATGTTCTAAATCCACTGGAGACTGCACCTTGTGACTTGTGACCAACCTTGTGACTCCCATTTATCAGAAAGCCGGGGTGCGTGATGTGAAGCATCAAGATGACAGAGCCAAAAGCAGCTTGAGAACCTGGAAGCAGAAAGATGTGTACAGCATGGATTGGGATAGCCCCAGATCCTCAGGGGACAGAAAGAGCAATACCAAAGCACAGCCTGAGTCAACTGATTGATCACATATCAGTCCTAACAGAGGGAGAGGATATTGAAGTGAAGCTGAGAGTACGGAGTTCTCCCATGGAGATGTGGCCAACTGCAGTGGCCCCAGCATGGCTGACATTGACCTCATAACAGTCTGTAGAGTACTAGAAGAGAAGTGGGTTGTTCGAATGCCTGCTACAAACTTGAATTTCCTCTCTAGGACCCAATCAATGCAAGAAAAAGTATTGGCAGGGCCAATGCAATTCAAAGAATCTCTTAAATTTCAGTCATTATGTAGCCTCTAAAAACAGAGAAAAAATACAAAACAACATTTGAACAGAAGGGACACAGGCATGTATATGAATTTATTTAGCAGTTCATGGGGCAGAGCCTACCCAGCAGGACAGGTGTTAGTAACACCCGTTTTGGAAACAAAAACAAGAGAAGAAACTGTTCACTGGTTTCTCTGAGTAGACAAGATGAAGTTCTGTAGCTTGGGGGTGACTTGTCATCTGGCAATGGGACAGCAGCTGAACTGGAGAGGCTCCTCCTGTGGGGTCAGTGAGGATTTGAAGGAGAAATCAGAGCTCAAAAAGCTGGACTCCAGATAGAGTGGAAGAATTTGGGTGCTTTTTGTTTATTCTTAAATTCACAATAAAACCGGGGAGTCAAAAAATAGACTTCCAAGGATTTGCAGCTTATGGGTTCACCAAGTTGTTCTATTATAGTTCATTGGAGAAATCATTAAACAAAAAAAAGCTTCTTTGAAATAACAGAAAAGTCTATTTTTTAAAAAACAACTTAAAGTATTTTGTCTACTTTGCTTAGAACATAAAATTGGTCACACCAACTCACAACAAAACAATGGATCACAATCCTCTGAAACTGAGACTACCTTGTCACTTACCCTCCCTGCTCTACAGATGTCATGCCATGGTCTCTCATTGGTTCACAGATTCCATGTTCATATCCATGAGAGAACTTCAAAAAGTTTATGGAGAAATGGAATTTAAAAATATACTTATTCTGGGCCGGCGCCGCGGCTCACTAGGCTAATCCTCCGCCTAGCGGCGCCGGCACACCGGGTTCTAGTCCCGGTCGGGGCGCCGGATTCTGTCCCGGTTGCCCCTCTTCCAGGCCAGCCCTCTGCTGTGGCCCGGGAGTGCAGTGGAGGATGACCCAGGTGCTTGGGCCCTGCATCCCATGGGAGACCAGGAAAAGCACCTGGCTCCTGGCTCCTGCCATCGGATCAGCACGGTGCGCCGGCCGCATCGCGCTGGCCGCGGCGGCCATTGGAGGGTGAACCAACGGCAAAGGAAGACCTTTCTCTCTGTCTCTCTCTCTCTCACTGTCCACTCTGCCTGTCAAAAAATATATATATATATATATATATATATACTTATTCTGATGAAAAAATGTTTGTAATTTGTGCAGGTTTTTTGATGCACATTTTTCATGCACTTTTTAAAAATATTTACTTATTTATTTGAGATTCAGAGTTACAGACAGAGAGGGAGGGACAGAGAGAGATCTTCCATCCACTGGTTCATGCCCCAAATGGCTGCAGCAGCTGGAGCTGAGTTGATCCAAAGCCAGGAACTTTCTCTGGATCTCCCACACAGGTACAGGGGTCCAAGCACTTGGGTCATTTTCCATTGTTTTTCCAAGCCATTAGCATAGGGGAAGCAGATTGGAAGCAGAGCAGCCGGGACTTGAATCAGCATCCATATGGGGTTTTGGTGCTACAGGTGGAGGCTTGACCCACTATGCCAGAGCACTGGCCCCTTTCATGCGCTTTTTGAAGACCTTTAATATACACATATTTTAAAACTTTTTGTACCCCCAAAAATCTTTTATTCTATTTTCCTTGAAAATTTTGATATTCCTATATATTCTTTTCTTCTTTAAATGAGTCTTTCCAGACAAGACATTATCTGAAATATCTTTAAGGTTTTGATCTTAGATTCTTGGCCTATTCTTTCAGATTTATATTTCTCTACAACAAGTTATACAAACAGCGTAACCCAAGTAGCAGTGATGCAAGGATTGAGTCAATGTTTTCAAGGATTTTATAAAAATGGAGGATTCATAATTAGCATACAATGAATTTTTCTATATTGGTATCATCAGTATTATTTTTATTGAGATTAAGAGCAGAATCTCCTAGGATCATCCAATTCCTTCTTTTTTAATTCTAGGTTTCTCAAGACAGTCTTTTCATTGTCTGGGAGGATTATTAACCAGGCAGAGTGCTCAAAAAGGTTAATATCCACTGTTCTCCTGGAGGGGGTTAGTGATCTAGTGAAGGGGACTTGTTTTCAGTCTCTTGAGAGAGAGCTGGTGTGACTCCTCCTTTCTCTCCGCAGAGCTCACCACAGATGGGTTGAACAGGAGAAACAGGTGACAGCTGAGGGCAGTTCACTGACCTAGGAGGGGCTCATCTTGGAGTTTCTGCAGAAGCAGCCACTTTCCCGCCTTTGTACCTTCAGCAATGGCCTCAGTTCTTTCTTTCTGTCATGTCCCTGGCCCCCTTGTGGCAGTTCTGAATTTTGCTAATTTTCACTTTGTCCTTGCGTCATCATAGATCACTTCCCTTATTTCATTTTCATGACTATCAGAGTTGCATTTGCTTTCTTTTTGCTCACAAACAACTAAAGTCTGTTTTCTAGGGAAGCTAAAATGAGAAACAAAGAATCTGAAGCAAAGAAAATTAAAGAGGAAAATGGAGTAACCCCTTTTTCTTTCTTTTCATTCCCTTTGCTTGTATTAACATCAGGATGAAACATATGACAGTACAGAAATAAGAAGAGAAACTTTGCTCAGGGAACCACTAGGCAGAGAAGTTACAAAATTTAAAATGAAAAGAACAAAATAAAACAAAACACAGGGACATGCATTTAGCATACTAGTTAAAATGTCAATTAAGATGCTTGGATCCCATATCAGGCCCTTGGGTTCAAGTCCCAGGTCCGCTTCGGAATCCAGCTTCCTGCTAACACACACCTTAGAAGAGGCAGTGGTGGTGGTTCAAGTAGTTGGGTACATGCTCCCCAACATGGGAAACCTGGATTATGTTCCCTGCTCCGACTTTCCCCAGTCTCAACTATTGTGCACATTTGAGGAGTAAATCGGCAGATGGGAGATCAAAAACTCTCCTCTCTCAAATAAATAAAAGTAACTAAACTAAATTGTTTTAAAAAGTCACAAATAAGCAAAGAAAGCATGCAGTTTCTCCCTAACTAATTGGGTGCCCCAGTTCTCTGCATGCTGAAAGAACAAAGCAGCCCAACTGAGTCACACCCACTGGAGGGGCAGCAGAAGGTCCCTAGTTTCTCCAATATGAGCTTCTAATGAGAGAAAGCCCCCTCCTTGAAACCGGTATACTCAGCTCAGAAATTCTGAGCATAGCAAAAGTTCAGTAGTTTAGCAAAAGAGTCAAAAAAATAAAAGCTGTATGACAGAATAAAAATTCCTTGGCTATGGAAGTTGAAATTATGGTAATTGGATAATCCCTTCACACGTCATTGCTATCAGAAGCTGTGCCTGCCGATGCTTTTTGATAGTGGGAGATGTCAGTGAGGAAAGATAGAGGATGCTGCCGAGGTGCAGGGTCTTCACACACTCTATAGAGGCAAGGGCGGGGATTCTGCAGGAGTTCTCAAGTCATCAGGATGTGGTGGGGATGCTCTCAAGGACTCAGAGCAGTTGGAGTTGAGGACACTGTCACTCCAGCAGAGAGGCTGTTACCAAGTGTGACAATCACCTCCTCAGGGAGGCAGTGCTGGAGCAATGACATTATCACGGAACTGGAGTCTCCACACCACATGCACCTTGAAGAACCAGGATTTCTGCCAGGGGTCTTGGCCCAGCCTGCCAAGAACCACAGATCTGCTGTCAGAAAATAACAGCAAGAGAAAGATAATGTCTACAGTGACCCTAACCTGTGGTCACTGTAAAATATAAACACATGGACCAGAGTTAGTGTTCTTAGAGGAAGATACACAATAGAAATGCTCATTCCTTGAAAATCATCAGCATCTTCAATAGAAAACAAAACCAGGTGCACAAAACTGCATTCTTTCTTTTTGCAAGGGCTGGAGTGGTGGTGGGAAGGCTAGGCCTCCACCTGCAATGCCAGCATCCCATGTGGGTGCCAGTTCAACTCTCAGCTGCTCCACTTCCGATCCAGCTCTCTGCTGTGGCCTGGAAAGCAGTAGAAGATGGCCCAAGTCCTTGGGCCCCTGAACCCATGTGGAGACCCGGAAGAAGCTCCTGGCTCTGGCTTTGGCCAGGCCCAGACCAGGTCATTGTGGCTATTTGGGGGGCAAACCAGCAGATGGAAGATTCTTCTCTCTCTGTCTCTCTCTCTGCCTTTCAAATATCAATAAATAAATCTTTTATACAAAGAGTTTATTTGCCACAGATGGAAGAAGAAATAGATTAACAAACATAGAAACCTGTAAGTCCAAGGGAATCTAACTTCCTATTGTTAGTACTGAGGGTGAACATGGGACCTGGGCTCAGCACTAATGATTTCTTCCTGGAACAGAGAATAATATTTAATGAAAAATGTGTCTACATGTGTAATTATCTGCACATGTATATGCAATACTGACTTCAGGACAAAAAATTTCTCATTTAATTGAGACATGGCTTTTTTTATTGACACATTTGAAATTTTTGAGGAAAATTAATCATCTACTTCAAAAATGAATGGTTTAGCCTGATGGCATCATGTTAGGCAATTGGAGAATACACAAATAAAAACCAAAAAGGGAAGTAAAAGTGTACAGGAATGCAGAAAATGAAAACTCTGCATGCACCCCATATAAAGCCCTGCACAGACAGAATGCCTTCAGAGAACCTAGAGTCCAAGGTTCACCCAGACCCCAGCCCAGCCAGGACAGCAGCAGCCTCATTTCCCCATGGCCCAGCTACTCCCTCTGCTGACGGCCCTGGTGCTGTGCAGCTATGGCCCTGTTGGATCTCTGGGCTGTGACCTGCCTCACAACTCTGTCCCGCTGAGCAGGAAGACCTTGGTGCTTCTGGACCAGATGAGGAGGGTCTCCCCTGTCTTGTGTCTCAAGGACAGAAGAGACTTCCAGTTCCCGCGGGAGGTGGTGAACGGCAGCCAGTTCCAGAAGAACCAGACCGTGTCTGTCCTGCACGAGATGCTGCAGCAGCTCTTCAACCTCCTCCACACAGCGCGCTCCTCTGCTGCCTGGAACAACACCCTCCTGGAGGAACTGCACACTGCCCTTCATCAGCAGCTGCAAGGCCTGGAGACCTGCTTGGTACAGGCCATGGGAGAGGAAGACTCTGTCCTGACGGCTGACAGCCCAACACTGATGCTGAAGAGGTACTTCCAGAGAATCCGTCTCTACCTGGACGAGAAGAAACACAGTGGCTGTGCCTGGGAACTCGTCAGAATGGAGATCAGGAGAGCCTTCTCCTCAACAGCAGACTTGCAGGAAAGCTTAAGAAGCAAGGATGGAGACCTGGCGTCATCCTGAGATGGTTCTCGTTGATTAGTCTGCCACATCCCACTTGCACTTGGTCATTTCTAAAGACTCTTCTTTATGCTGTAGTTGAAGAACTCTAATAATTAATTCCTCAAATACTTTATTCATTTATTAAGGGTGCATGGGTTACAAAAAAGTTCAATTCCAGGGGTATCAAAATCTCTAAGAGATGACAGTGTTGAAGTTATTCATTTTTTGTCTTTTATTTATTTATATTTATTTATTGTTGCATCTTATAAAGTTTTCAATATTTACAGATTTTATAACAGATATTCATTTTGCTTTCTAGATAAATTTATTATTCATATTTATTTTTTCAATTTATTGTTTTGTTTAATAAATTCTTATCAAAGAAAACTTCTGGATTTTTTTTCTAGAAACAATCTAAATCTGGTTTTCTAAACCAAATTTAAGAATGTGTGGTAATATTTATTTACTTATTTATTCATTTCATTCACATAATATATACAAGTCTATGGTCAAAGTGGCAGATTATAGAATTGCCATCAAGAAACACAGGTGGCCGCGCCGCAGCTCAATAGGCTAATCCTCCACCTGTGGCGCCGGCACACGGGGTTCTAGGCCTGGTCAGGGCGCCGGATTCTGATCTGGTTGCCCCTCTTCCAGTCCAGCTCTCTGCTGTGGCCTGGGAGTGCAGTGGAGGATGGCCCAAGTGTTTGGGCCCTGCACCCACATGGGAGACCAGGAAAAGCACCTGGCTCCTGGCTTCGGATCGGCTTAGTGCGCTGGCCGCAGAGCACTGGCCGCGGCGGCCTTGTGGGGTGAACCAACGGCAAAGGAAGACCTTTCTCTCTCTCTCTCTCACTGTCCACTCTGCCTGTCAAAAAAGAAATAAAGAAAGAAAGAAAGAAAGAAAGAAAGAAAGAAAGAAAGAACGAACAGGTGAATAAAGTGAACATGGTTCTTATTGTATTGAAAAAAATTATCACTTGGAAAGAAACAAAAGATGTTCTAGTATTTACTTAACTTCATTTACATGAAGTATTACAGAGAAAAGTAAAGGAAAAAGATGATTATACACTAAAAATTTTAGGCCAGAATGATGTTGGAAAAAACAAATAATAACCGACTCCATTCCAAGGTGCCTGGAAGGCATAAAAATGCAGAAAGTCTTACTGAAAGTTGTATATAGAAGTATGGTTCTTGAATTATCAACCACTTCCCTGAGTGAAGGTGTAAATGAGGTGGTAATAAGGACAACCTCTTACAACCAAAAGGAAGTAATCATGTGTCTCAGGAATTGTATCCACTTTTTCCTCCTGACCTGAGCCAGTCTCCAAATCGCACCAAGCCCAGAGAGGAGCTTCTCCAGAGGGTCTCCTTGGAAGCAACAGGTGAGCCGTTCATGCTGATCAGGTTGAGGATTTTCCACAGCACCTCAACGAGGGCAACAGTGGCCCCATCCTCCTGGAACTGGATCCATGCAGCTTTCCCTGGGAAACCTGACTTTATTCTTGTCCCTCAAAGAGGGAGAAAGAAATAGTTTCTGCATTTGTTCAGAAGCATGAAGCTTGCTTGTTTTTTGTTGTTGTTTGTTTTAATATTTATTTATTTGAAAGTGTGAGTTACACAGAGAGAGGAGAGGCAGAGAGAGAGAGAGAGAGAGAGAGAGAGAGGTCTTCCATCTGATGGTTCACTCCTCAATTGGCTGCAACAGCCGGAACTGCGACGATCCGATGCCAGGAGCCAGGAGCTTCTTACGGGTCTCCCACGCAGGTGCAGAGGCCCAAGGAATTGGGCCATCTTCTACTGCTTTCCCAGGCCATAGCAGAGAGCTGGATCAGAAGTGGAGCAGCCAGGTCTTGAACCAGCGCCCATACGGTGGGATGCCAGCGCTTCAGGCCAGGGCGTTAACCCACTGCACCACAGCGCCGGCCCCATGAAGCTTGCTTGTTATTCAGACCTTTACTGTAAGGCAATCCACAGTCATGAAAACAGGAAGGGATGCCAAAGAACATCACCAGTGCTATGGGTAAAGACATGGGGAAGGCCACTAAAATATTTGGATGCTTTTAGTCTATCTAGGAGCAGAATGTGTGCTTCCTGGCCCTCGGGTTCTCTGAAGTATGTGTGTGTGTGTTTGTGTGCATGCTTTAAGATTTCTTTCTTGAAAAGCAGAGTTACAGAGAAAGAGGGGGAGAGAGAGAAAGAATCTTTGATCTACTGGTTCACTCCCCAAATGGTCCCAATGGTCAGGGCTAGGCCAGATTGAATCAAAGGGCCAGGAAGTTCTTCTAGGTCTCCCACATGAGTGCAGAGGTCCAAATACTTGGTCCATCTTTTGCTGCTGTTCCAGGCACATTAGCTGAGAGTGGGATCAGAAATGGAGTAACGGGATTCAAACATGGGATGCCAGCATCAACAGGCAGCAGCTTTACCTGCTATACCACAATGCCATGGCCCCTCACTTGTGTTTTCATATCAGAAACACAATAGATATCATATTCTAGAAGTTCTGGACCTAAGACAAGGGGCCAGGATTTTAATAGAGTTGACTGTCTCTTTCCATTGTTTTCTTACTAGGTGTCAATAATGACTCTTCCGGTTGTAGCCGATATTTCTAGTGGAAATACTAGTTGTTTACAGGTGCAGTGGGTGGGGGGATTCATATTCTGTTGACATTATTTCATCCTATTCACATCCATTTCAGCTCACAACCTGTCACATCTGTAGTAATAGACTTTATTCTGAATTGACAGACTAACTTGGCCAATATGCCCAGAATCACATGTCCTGACCTCTCACTGGCCTTGACACTCACACTTTGAGCAGAGTATAGGATACTTCAGTTAAAAAAAAAATCGTTTGCTGAGCACTTATAAGTGTCCCCAAATCAATCCTTCCCCCTCTTTCTTCCTCTTGCCCAGGCACTATCCCAAATTATATGGGATGGATGTGAATGACAGACTCATAAGAAGTGAATTTCATTCCTTTTACCCCAGATATGGTTGTAAGAGGTACCAGAGAAGGAACCAGTCTATCTGAAAGGGAACAAATGGAATGGATATGCCTAGGACATTGTCAGAGTGAACTTTTTTTTTTTTTTGACAGGCAGAGTGGATAGTGAGAGAGAGAGAGACAGAGAGACAGAGTGAACTTTAAGAGCCAATTTATTCATAAATAAACTTGCTTTTAAAAATAGAAAAAAAATAGAGATGGCCTTGTGTTTAGGTGGTGATATTTTAGATATTACACTATAGGTATGCTCCATTAATTTTTATATCTTTGTCTCTCCCTCTCTTTGTAACTCTTTCAAATAAATATATGAATCTTAAAAAAGAGATAGCGAATCATCAGAAGTGAAAAGAGACTTAAAAATCATAACAGAAAGCTAGAATGCAATGCTTATAAACCCACCAGTAACTCAAAATAGAGAGTTTTGCTTTGAACTTCCATTCTGCTTAGACACATGCTCATGCTGAGTCCGCCACATAGTCTCTGTGGGCCTTGATTTTCTAACAAATGAAATGGGCCCAAAATGTTGCTTGATTGTTGTGTTCATCAGGGGACACATGCATTTTTAGAGCACTTGCACTCTCTAGAGTATCTGTCAATGATTCAGGATTTCAAATATTGTAGATATTCTCCTATTTTTCTTCACTGTTTTTTGAGGACATGAATCGTCTTTCTATAAAATTCTTAGGAATGAAGTCCTGCTGTTTCAATAACTGAGCCCCAGTGGAGGCAGCCTGAAAACCCAGAATTCTGTCATGAATTTTAGAGAGGCTGAAATATTGTCGCTCCTCATTTCCATGCTGTGTCCAGTTTACAGTCAGTCAGGACACGGTGGCTCATATAAATATCTGAGAGACAGAATGCTCAGCTAGATGAAGTGCAGAAGAGAGGCAACGTGTGGTCCCTATTCTGGCACCTGACACATTCTCTTCCTCGCTCTCAGTTTTTCAGGATCCAACCCTACATCATCACAATTTCCCTCCTCTCCGAGGTAGAATTATCTGTGGAACGGACCCTTGTCACTCCTTTTACCTTATTGCCCATTCACACACAGCTGCTCTCTGTGCTGCTGTGGTTTCAGCTTACTGGCTCCCCTAGAGAGTTGAACACCATAAGCAGAAAGCAGCAGTTTAACAAAAGTTCTGGGCTTAGCAAAAACGTCTGCAGGAGAGACTCTCCTAACTTCCGGTGCATATGATGTAACAGTCGCTGCAGCTAAGGGAAACAGAAAGCAGGGTTGGGTTTCTGTGTGGGCCACTGACATCATCTCAGGGAAACACAGTGCCCTGGAGCCACATGTGACAAAGGCAGCAACCAAGAGTGAAGTGTAGGATTCTGAGCTATGCGGAAATCCTACGTCTGTCTGGAAATTTTCTCTTCATGTAGGGAAAAGGGTAGTTCTTGGAAAGAACTGAGTCCCATGCTTTAGTGGGCCTCTTTTCTTTGCCTTTCATCTGTTGTAATAAAAGACCTGGTTTTGATCAGGGCATGGACTCTGTGAGACTTGAGAGCTGTAGAAACAGAGAAACACGCGCTCCCTGCCTGCTTCCACTGTGCAGACCACAACTCCCCCAGTGTCACCCCTTCCATGTTCTGTGGGATGCCAGGGGAAGGGAGAGCTGCCAGTCTGAGCACGCAGCTCAGTGCTAACCAGAGAAGGCTCATGCCCATTGTGCGTTAACTTCTTTAGGACAATCTTAATTCCAAAGAGTCACTTCTAATATGAGATGGCAAATATGAACTGATAGACAAATACCCTCACTGTCAATTTCCATCATGTTGTCAATACCTTTTCTACTGAAGTATCAAACTCTGCCTAGGTAGCAAAAGACAGAAAAGTCCCAGGAAATCTAAGGACCGTAGATGAATGGATGACCAGAATCATTGTTTTCTGACAGCCAAGGAGGCTAGTTTTTCAAACGTATCCATTTTCAAGTACTTTTTGAACCACTTCTCTGGACAGCACCACCCTTTGTTGTGGTCTCTCCCTAGGCAGAGTGAGAATCGTCAAGGTCACATGGAGGGCCTGCCCCCCCAGAGGAGCCTCTTGAACCTTGTCCTTCAGTTTTACACTGGACACATGGATTTGCTGCTCTCATGCTTGGGGTTGACCAGGGCCTTCTGTAAATCTCCACAGATTTTGGCTGTTGCCTTGTGACCTGGGTGGAGGAATTGAGGAGAAGGACAGTGCTTGGAAATGCTAGGCTTCCTCGCCTGTGTTGCTCATGGTTTCCCAGGGAAACAAATCCTGCAGAATGCGTTACCCCAGGACAGGTAGCTCCTGCAGTGGCAGATTTAACAAGCTCCACCAATGGAGGTTCATATGTATCATTGGTGATGTGTTATGTAGTCGTGCCTGTGACGGCTGCATCTGTCCTGAACTCGCACAGGCTTTTCTCCTTGTCATAGTTTCTTAGACAATGCATTATAACAACATTTTGAAAAAGATTGATTTATTTATTTGAAAGGCAGAGTTACAGAGAGGGAGGGAAGTAGGGAGGGAGGAAGGGAGGGAGGGAGAGAGAGAAAGAGAGAGAGAGAGAGAGAGAGAGAGAGAATGAATGAATCTTCCATCCTGGCATCAAACCCCCATGAATTCTGAGGCATGACTATGTATAAACAGACAGGAATCCATTTTAAGGATTTGGTTCATAGTGAAAGCTTGTCAAATCCAATCTCTGCAGAGTGGCCAGGCTAGCTGAAGTTTCAGGGCAGAGCTATAATTTGGATCCCAAGTCTGTCAAGTGTCATAATCCCCACCTCCTCCTGGGGTTTCTGGTCTTTTTCCACTGAAATCTGAAAATGATTGGATGAGGCCCACCCACATTATAGGTGATCATTTCTTATACTCAAAGTCTACTGATTATAGTTCAGTCTCAACTCAAGCTATAAAAAAACTATACTAATGATTAGCAAAATATCTGGGTAATGTGGCTTAGTTAAATCAACACAAAATTAATTATCAAGTTGCCCTCTCCCTTCAGTTGATGTCTAGCACTTTTCAGTTCTTGTTTCTCTTCCAACCTTTGGTGGCTGCTTTTCTGTTTTCTATGGCTTACCTAATTTTTCTTATTTTCTTTTGTCTTCTTAGTGAGTAAATCCTGCGATCTGGCTTCACTCCATCACCTTTCCAGTAAAGTCTATGTTGTTCTACTCTGTTTTATAAGGAAAAATTGGAAATCTACATGGGTTGAAAAATAACCATCATTTCTTTTTCGGTTACCTATTTTTCATAAGTCTTCTGTGGACTTCTCTATGTAAAAATATAATCTTCTGTCAATTCTCTGTTTCATCAGATTTTATTATTGTCTATGATACAAGGTCATATTTTACATTGATTTCTCCTTTATTTGCAGAGTGATTTTGCTAAGTCTAATCATTGAAAATCCTTTCCACTATATTAACATAGACATATCTTTTATCCTCAGTGAAATTATTAAAAATGCAATTTCAGATGCTATGTGATTTAATAATCTGGTTACCGGAAAACAGGTGTTTTCCTTAGTTTCTGCAAGGCACAGGGAGGCCCTGGCACAGGGAGGCAGGAGGGCCTCCCCGTGGGGAGCTGCAAGGGAAACAGAAGACCACCCACTTGAAGGCACAAGCTGTTTTACTGTAATAATAAATGTTTTACATGTAATTTGTCAGGTTTTTAGGTGTCTTTTGCTAGCAAATCCTGTTTCTTGACTTTATAATCAGGAAATAATTCTCACTATTACAGAAATAGCAATGGAGTTTACATCAGTCCACCTTAATCCAGTTGTTGAACACAGACCTAAGTAAAGGACTTTAGAGAAGACAATGATTGTCTACAGACACCTGGGTGGAATGAAGAGGTGTTAAGGTAAACTGTAGCACATTGCAATTGAAGAAGTGAATCAAGAAGCGTGGGTGTGTCTCACTCAGATAGCAAGGAGGAATCTCAATTTAGCAGATCTCTTTTTTTTAAAAAAAATATTTATTTGAAAGTCAGAGTTACACAGAGAGAGGAGTGGCAGAGAGTGGTCTTCCATCTGATGGTTCACTCCCCAGTTGGCTGCAATGGCCGAAGCTGCGCCAATCCAAAGCCAGGAGCTTCCACTGGATTTTTCACATGGGTACAGGGACCCAAGGACTTGGGCCATCTTCTACTGCTTTCCCAGGCCATAGCAGAGAGCTGGATCAGAAGTGGAGCAGCCAGGTCTCGAACCAGAGCCCATATTGGATACCGGTGTTTCAGGTCTAGGCATTAACCCACTACGCCACAGCTCTGGCCCCTAGCAGATCTCTTAATTGTGCCTCAGGTTACAAACCCAACCTTTAGGTTGCTACTCTCCATGGATCAGTGGGCTCTAATTCACATGTTAAAGGATTTTTATTACAAACTTGCCTTCTCTACTCCACCACTTCTTAAAGAACCATTTTCAAAGCAGAGCAACCTGGCTATAAATTGATTCACCTGGATTTTGTGATTGCCTAATATCTTCATGTATTATGATTCCTTGCTGTCTTTGCTCATTGCTTAACGTTTTTTAAAAAGCTTTATTTTATTTATTTGAAAGACAGAGTTACAAAGAGAGGTAGAGACAGAGAGAGAGAGGTCTTCCACCCACTGGTTCACTTCCCAGATGGCCGCAATGGCTGGAGCTGCTCTGACCCGAAGTCAGGAGCCAGGAGATTTTTCCAGGTCTCCCACGTGGGTACAGGGGCCCAAGGACTTGGACCATCTTCTACTACTTTCCCAGGCCATAACGGGGAGCTGGACTGGAAGAGGAGCAGCTGGGATTAGAACCAGCGCCCATATGGGATGCTGGCTCTTCAGGCCAGGTCTTTAACCCACTGTGCCACAGTGCCGGCCCCCATTGCTTACTTTTGAAATACCACTTTTATTATATTATTTTTACAGTAGACTTATATTGAATACAAAAGTTTACAATTTTGCACCATATTAACACTTTGTCATGAAAAATCTCTATAACCATGTCTTGTTTCCTATCCTATGGTTATTAAGTTCTTCTATATCCGGGAGCAATGGGGAACCTGACAGTAGGTATAGAGATACCAGGTCAAGGCGGAAAAGATTTTTAATCCTGCAAGCCCATGTCCTATAGCAGAGGCAGACTTTACTCCTGCCGCCTACAGCCCTACCAAGGTTCATCTATTCCACCTGAAGTTGGCATAGAAAAGAGGGGAGCACCACTCTGGTGCCTACAAAGAGGCTTGGCTTCATCATGCAGTCCCACCTAGTAAGATTTTTAACCTCAGAGCCAAAAACGTGAACATGGCTACATCTTGATCCTTCCTACCTCCTAATTCCTGAGCTGCAGTGATCAACACTCACTGATGTTCTGCTCAGTAGAGAAACATAATAAATTCTGGGAATCCTTTGGATTACACCTAATGAGTTGCTAAAGAATCCAGGAAGTTATATATGCCACTATTGAGGTTTCCATGTTTTAATTGCACTAGGAGACCGCAAAAGGCACATATCTTTCATTTGCTCAAGACCCCGGAGCACACATCTAAAAACATGAAGATATGAGTCAGCTCATATCACGAGAACTTGGAAGAACAGAGACACTTCTAGCATCAGTTGGATCAACCTCAGGTCCTAAGGAGATGGAGAAATTCCAGTGGGTAACATGGAGCAACTGCAAATAATTCTGACTCCTTGGGAGAGAACATTAAGTGCATATTGAGAAGGCTGAGCAACCACAGAGATATGGCCAGCATTGTTGTCCCAGCATGGGACACATGGATACAGCAGTAACATGCAGAGTATGGGAAAGGAAGAGGGTTTTCCTGTGCCAGCCTCAGAGCACAGGGAAAATCATTCATGGGATCAATGCATCATTGAGAATCTCTTCATTGTGAATATGATGCAACTTCCTGTTTAAAAATATGAAAGCAACACTTGAACAAAAGAGAGATAGACAAGCATCTGAGTTCATTCATCAACAATCAGGGTAGAGTCTTCTCTGCAGGACAGATAAGAGTTTTATTAACACCTGTATTGGCAGCTGACAATTTCTAATGGCAACAATGATTTTTGCAGCATTCATTTATTGCAATCATTGAATTGAAAAAAGAATATTGGTGGGCCAATACTTCTTCCAGTAGATACATTCTGTACTGGGTAGGCATTTTCATAACCCGGAACCCTTCCTGGAAATTATATTCCATGAAAGAAAGAAAATAAACCTATTTATTGCAAATGACAATCAATGGCTACTAATGCCAATAGCTGAAAATTACTGTTTAGCAGTAATGACAGTTATTCATGATCCTGGTGATGATGGAGTCATTAAAAATCAAACATACACACTTATATCCAAAAATCCTATTTCTTGCTTACAAATGGAAACTCTAATGAAGCCTATTGAAAGGCTTATAATGAGTTCCACTTGCTGTCATTTAGGATGAAACATTAGAACATCCTTTACCACATGCCACATGGTATGATTAAATTAAGTCCATTCTTAATCCACTAACATCAACCTGTTGACCATTAGCATAAGATTTTGAAATTTGGGTCTGGCGTTGTAACACAGTGGGTTAAGCTACTGTAATGCCAGCATACCATATAATCTCTGGTTCGAGTTCTGGCTGCTCCACTTCCCATCTAGCTTCCTGAAAATGCACCTGAGAAAGCAGCAAAAGACAACCCAAGTACCTGGACCCCTGCCACCCATGTGGGAGATCTGGAGGGAATTCCAGGCTTTGTCCCGGCTCACTCATTTGAGGAGTGAACCAGCGGAAAGGAGATCTCTGTCTCTCCCTCTTTCTCTGTAACTCTTCCCGTCAAATAGATTAATAAATATTTATTAGAAAAAGAGGACTTTGGGGTTTAAGAATTGGCATGAGCTAGGGAGCCATATTTTTTTCAAACCATAACATATATGCCACTATTTTTGCATGTACTTTTGCCTCCTTCAGATTGTTGAGTTCATTTATTGGTTTCAACAGTTTATATTGTCGCTCCCCCTCTTCATGGAGGAACGACACTAAACCCTGCCTAGGCTTCCTATCCGAGTCACGGCACCATTATGTCGCTCCCCCTCTTCGTGGAGGAGCGACACTAGACCCTGCGTTGTTCTTTCGTCTGCTCGGCCCTTCCCGGGTTTGCTGCTGGTTCTTCCCGGGTTGGCTACCGTCCCTTCCACCTCCGTGGAAGGGCGGTTCCCCCTGCCACTTTCCCCACTTCCGCGGAGGAGTGGCACACTGCCGGCCGGCTCTCTCGGGGGCTGCTCAGGTGTTCCTTCAGATAGATGTTCCCGGTGCATGTTGTCTCTCTCCTCCTTTATAGTCCTCTTCCACCAATCCCAACTCTGCTACCCACACGCCGAGTACGCTGCTCTCCTCCAATCAGGAGCAGCTCCTGCTGTTTATTGGTTGAACTGGAGGCAGCTGTGTAGAAGCTGTTTCCTCCTCTCCCAGCGCCATATTGTGGGAGAGCAGATGCATAGAATAAGTCTTAATTCGAATAACAGTCTAGTCTGAGTTGCTCCCCACATATATGACTTCATGTTTGGAATCTTTATAATTTTCTACATGTAAGATCATATAATCTATCAATATTGATAATTTGTCTTATTCCCTTTCAATTTGGATGTCTTTTATTTCTTTTTATTGATCAATTGCTCTAGCTAGAACTTCAAGTACTAAGATGAATAGAAGGGACAAGCAGACTCATAGAATGGCAGATGTTCTAAATAGCACTCTGGCCTCAGAATCAGCCCTAAAGGCATTCGGATCTGGCTGAAAAGCCCACGAGAGTATTTCAGGCATGGAAAGCCAAGACACGCTGGCAAAAGATCTCTGTGAGTGAGATCCCAGTGGAAAGAACAGGTCTTCAAAGAAGGAGGTACCTTTCTCTGAAGGGAGGAGAGAACCTCCACTTTGACTATGACCTTGTCTAAACAAGATAAGAATTGGAAAACTCAGAGGGCTTCCATAGCCTTGGAAACTCATGACTGGAGCATAGGGAGATTACTGTTGCCATAGACAGGAGTGCCAATTGGTAAAGTCAACAACAGGAGTCACTGTGCACTTACTCCTCATGTAGGATCACTGTCCTTAATGTGCTGTGCATTGAGATTTAATGCTATAATGAGTACTCAAACAGTATATTTCACTTTGTGTTTCTATGGGGTGCAAACTGTTGAAATCTTTACTTAATGTATACTAAACTGATCCTCTGTAAAAAAAAAAAAAAAAAAAAAGAAATTATCAACTCCCAACTTGACTCTCACTGGGATTAAACATGACAATAGGTCTGATCTGATTTCATCATCATTTAAAAAAAATCATCTATTATTTTTCACTTTATGTTTCTGTGTGGGAGCAAACTGCTGAAATCCTTACTTAATGTATACTAAGCTGATCTTCTGTATATTAAGATAATCGAAAATGAATCTTGATGTGAATGGAAGGGGAGAGGGAGTGGGAAAGGGGAGGGTTGTGGGTGGGAGGGACGGTATGGGGGGGGAAGCCATTGTAATCCATAAATCGTACTTTGGAAATTTATATTCATTAAATAAAAGTTAAAAAAAAAAAGAAGGGACAAATGTGCTACCCTTGTCTTGTTTCTCATCTTCAAGGAAAAGTTTTCAGGTTTTCATCATTGAGTGTAATATTGACTGTGAACTTATCTTATATTGCATTAATAAATGTAGTTGCATTCTATGCTGTTTGTTGATGTTTTTCATAATGAAAGAATAATGATTTTTATCAAGTGCTTCTTATGCATCCATTGTGATTATTATGTATTTTTTCTTCATTTTCTTAACTACATTTATTGATTTTTAAACCTATTAAACCATCCTTTTGAAGCCAGTGTTGTGGTATGGTGGGGTACCCCTCCTGGGATGCTGGTATCCCATATGGACACCTGTTAATATTCTGGCTGCTAAACTTGGTATCCAGCTCTCCGCTAATGCACCATGAGTGATGACCCAAGTACTTGGTATCTTGACACTCATGTAGGCATCCTTGATGGTGTTGCAGGCTCCTGTCATCAGGCTGTGCCATCCCTGGCTAGATATTGTATTCATTTGAGGAGTGAACCAGTGGATGGCAGATATCTCTCTCCCTCCCCCCTCCCTAAAAATGCCTTTCAAATAAATGAATACTTTTTAAAAAAAATCCTTGCATTCCAGTATAAAATTTCTCTTGGCCAGTTTTATAATTCTTTAAATATACTTTTGAATTTGCTTTTCTAATGTTTTTTAATAGGTGTAGCTAGTTTAGCATCCCTTGTATTTTGATTCCTGGTTGTAGATATCATTGGTTAATCCATGCAAAACTGCAGAAGAAAGTGATCCTACAGTTTTCCAAATGAAGAATGTGATACTCAGAGTTTTAAGTCACAGGTCAGGATTGTAATACAAATCTACTTTATTCCAAAATCTGTGCCCTCAATCATACATACTCCAGAATCTCACAGGATAATGGCTGTTGGTAATGGTCTGATGCTTATGGTTCCAAAGATGTAAATAAATACAGAGATAAAGACGGACCACTAGAATTACTTAGTGCAGGAAAATGCAGCCTTGACCTGGAAGCTCATAATAATGTTGCTTGAATTCTGGTTGCCTTGGAGCCAAGAAGCAAGGGCTGCCTGCCTACAGCCTTGAAAGTCAGGTTAGGTGGAAGCTGAAAGAGCAGAAATCACTGGTGAGCTCAAGAGGCTGTTATGCAGACAATAAGAACAGAGAGCAGTCAAGACATCAGAGAAGAAAGCTCATGCGTCTTCAGAGAGATGGAAAGAGGAGCCAAACCCTGAGATCCTTGAATTTCATACTGTATAGTTTTATTGACATCTACTATTATCCAAGATTCCTCAGTATTCCTGTTTTCTCACACTAAATGCCTTATTCTTCAACCTTACCAAGTGAGTTGATGCTTCCTTTAATCTCGAGGCCTTCATTAGAGTAGAATTAATTGTTCCTTTCTCTTCAATGTTTTAGAGAAAACTGAGAAGGATTGGTGGTAATTCTTTAAATGGCTAGTAAAATTCTCCAGTGAAGCCTTCTTGTCATGAGCTTTACTTTGGTGGGAGACTTTAATTACTGATTCAGTCTCCTTACAAGTAACAGGCCTATTCACAGTTTTCTTTTCTCTCATGTTTCAATTTTACTCCGCAATATGTTTCTAGGAATTTACTCTTTTCTTCTAGGTTATCCACTCTTTTGATGTTTAATCATTTATAGCAGTGTCTTATAATATATTTTTCCTCTGGCATCAGTTATAATGTCTTCTGCTTAATTTCTGACTTTTTTTGTTTTTTTCTTCCTCATTTTCTCAGTGTGGGTTTGTCAAATTTATTGACAAGAAAAACTCTTAGCCTTATTGATTATGTCTATTGTATTTCCATTTTTTATCTGTGATCTAGTCTCTAGTATCCTCCTTTTTCATAGCTTTATGTTTATTCTTTTTCAAATTACTCAAGGTATGAAGTTAGGTTGTTGATATGAGCTCTCTCTTTTGAATGTAAGCTTTTACAACTGTAAATTTTTCATCTTTAACAACTTGAACTGTATCATGTAAGTTTTTTTAAAAGTTTTATTTATTTGAAAGGCCGAATTACAGAGAGGCAGAGGCAGAGGCAGAGAGGGCGATCTTCCATTCACTGGTTCATTCCCCAAGTGGCTGCAACAGTCAGAGCTGGGCCCATCCAAAGCCAGGAGCCAGGAGATTCTTTCAGGTCTCCCACATGGGTACAGGGTTCCAAGCATTTGGGCCATCTTCTACAGCTTTCCCAAGCCACAGCAGAGAGCTGGATCAGAAGTGGAGCAGCCAGGTCTTAAACTGGCACCCATATAGGATGCCGGCACTGCAGATGGTGGCTTTACCTGCTACACCACAGTGCCGGCCACCATCATGTAAGTTTTGATATGTGTTGTTTTCATTTTTATTTGTCTCTATATATCTAATTCCTAAGATATTCTAACATCCTTTGTGGTCTTTATTATATTTGCATTGCGTTTTGACATACATCTACTTTCTTTTCCCCCCATGTGTTGGGATGTCAAATTAGACCACTTTCACTTTCTAGGAAAAATGAAAGAAGAAAGATCTCTGGTGTAATGGACACAATATGAAAACAGTGCACATTCTACTTTCAAAAAATTATATTCACATCCCTTTTTGATTTAAATCTAAGGATAAAATAAAAGGAACTCATGGGTAGAGAAACAAACTTGCATATTAAGATATCACATGAAAAGAGCATATTAAGATATCACATGAAAAGAGAATACAGATAATTCTTGACATACAATTATGATGTCCTGATAAACACTTTGTAAATTGAAAATATCATAAGCTGAAATACATCTAACCTATCAAATACCATAATTCAGCCACAAGGTATACGGTATAGATCATTTGCCCTTGTGATTGTATAACTGTTGCTACAAGCATACCCAGAGTATTGTCCTACATAATGGTAGTCCAATTAACAATTAAAATTTAAATTTTCAAGTTCAGTTTTTATAGAGTACAAATTGCTTTCAGACCACTGTAAAGTAGAAAATCCATAAGTAAGGATAATTTGTATATAAAAGTTCTCAACAATATCTATAATGAACAAAGAAAATGTGTTGATATTCCAATGTTTCACAGACTAAGAATAATCATATTGGCAGAATTGCCCTGAATTCTGAGAAAGTGATCATTAGGATGAATTCTAAAATCAGTGTGTTGACTGGATAAATGACTAAAGTTACTCATTTTTGCAACACACATTTCTAGAAAGAAGGTTCATGTATTATAGAAAGTGTTATGCCTATATCAGAACTATGAGCATTTTAATTATTCAGTGATGTGTTTAATTGAATAATGCAAAATAATGGACAATAGAATTTATTGGGTTATTAAAAAACTGCTTCTTTTCCAACTTTACCCTTCTATAGACACATTGATTTTATACTTGTGTCATCTAAATATCATGATTTCAAGCTTAGGTATCTGAGTGATAGAGAAATGACATCACGATATTTACAGGTTTCACATATGTATGAGCATTTGGCTTATACTTGACAAAGGCAGGAAACATGGAGAATGGATAACTTGGGAGGTACATGGCAACCATCCTAGAAAGGGTAGTGTCTTATGTTGTCTGATTGCTGTGAGCTAAGTGAATCAGGGAGAGTTTGCATTTAGATATGTGAGTGTATGTATGATGCCAATCTTGTTATTTTCTATTCTGACAAAGTAGAGGACAAATTAGAGATGAGGTCATACTTGTGAACTTAATATAGTACTACCCAAAGGCTAAAAATTGTGCTACTCTTGCAATTAGAATCCCCAGAGCCTTATGTGTTTTAAAGAAACTAGAAGTCCTTTGGTTTTAGCAATAAACTCACCAGGCATTATTGTTGCTCATTAAGAGAAGAATGAAAATATTAACCTTAACTCATAAAAATCCTAGCAAATTGGGCCTGTGCTATGGTGTAAAGCCGCCACCTACAGTGTGAGCATCCCATATGGGTGTCGGTTCGAGTCTTGGCTGCTCCTCTTCTGATCCAGCTCTCTGCTATGGCCTAGGAAATCAGCAGAAGATGGCCCAAGTCCTTGAGCCCCTGCACCCATATGAGATACCTGAGCGGTCTGCACCATGGCTCAATAGGCTAATCCTCCGCCTTGCAGCGCTGGCACACCGGGTTCTAGTCCTGGTCGGGGCGCCGGATTCTGTCCCGGTTGCCCCTCTTCCAGTCCAGCTCTCTGCTGTGGCCCGGGAGTGCAGTGGAGGATGGCCCAAGTGCTTGGGCCCTGCACCCCATGGGAGACCAGGAGAAGCACCTGGCTCCTGCCTTCGGATCAGTGCAGTGCGCTGGCCACAGCGCGCCAGCCGCGGCGGCCATTGGAGGGTGAACCAAAGGCACAGGAAGACCTTTCTCTCTCTCTCTCTCTCACTGTCCACTCTGCCTATTTAAAAAAAAAAAAAAAAAGAGAGAGAGATACCTGAAAGCTCCTGGTTCCTGGCTTTTGATCAGCGAAGCTCCGGCCATTGCGGCCAATTGGGGAGTGAATCCGTGGATGGAAGACCTCTCTCTTTCTCTCCACCTCTTGTCTCTCTATGTAACTCTGACTTCCAAGTAAATAAATAAATTAAAAAAAAATCCTAGCAAATTATGTCCATGATGAAGCATCTGATAAACTGCTTCAAGAAAAATTAATTATTGAGTGTTTATACAGAAACTTGCTCTGAGAAAAAAGAGTAAGACAGAGTTCAATAATAAGGAGTTCATTTACCAAAAGAGATCCTACCACTCAAAGAGTAGGAATCTAGAGGGCTATAGAAACCCAAGTTTCTATGCAAAATAAAAAATCAAATACAGAGTTGAAAATCAGGGCTGCAAGTCAATGCCTCACAATATAGTACTCAATATTTATCCAATTGTGAATGTAAGACAAAGATGTTTTTCTTTTTCTGAATAACAGGGTTGGTGATTTATGAAAGTACCTTACAAAACTTTAATTTTAATGCAAATATATAAAGAAAGATTGAAATTGATGATATTTTCTAAATCACATGTTCTTGTTGGGCATGATATGTGTCGTTAGGGTGTGAAAATGAATTATTGGAGTATGAACAAATCTTAACTATCACAATAGTTCTGATCTTCCAAAGCTCAGTCCTATCAAGCAAAACCTTATTTTTTGGTATTCATTTTTCTCATTTGCTTTCCTTGTGTATCACCTGAGAAGCATTGACACTGAGCTCACAGCAGATAGACAAAATGTACAGACTGGTGCCATAGACATATGGTGAAAAATGGCTTCATGGCAGACTTGATTTTAATCATTTAGTTGATTTCAAGTCATATTTGAAGAAGCCTTTGGTTAATTTTGTCAGTGTCTCTCTTGTGGATGTTGCTGATGTTTGGGCCTCACTGCTTCTGAGTGTGAAGTAGGATGAAAATTAGTGCAAATAGCTTATATCTTATCATTTAATTCTTCTGGAGTTTTTCAACTGAACAATAACTATGTCAACTACCGAAAAGGAAATGTGTTGACAATATGTGGAGGAATACCTAGCAGCTACTGAAGTTAAAATTATTTTGTCATATGAAGCAAAATTAGAAGCTCAGTACAGGGCACTAGTTCAAGTCCTGGATGTTCTGCTTCCGATCTAGCACTCTGCTTCCGATCTAGCTCTCTGCTAATGCGCCTGTGCAAGTAGCAAAAGATGGTCCAAGTGCTTGGGACCCTGCCACTCACATTCAGCTTGGTATGGAATTCTAGGCTCCGGCTTTGGCCTGGCCCAGCCACAGCTATTATGGCCATTTGGGGAATGAACCAATGAATGGAAGAGCTCTCTCTTCCTTTGTGTCTTTCCTTTTCTCTCTGCCACTCTACCTTGCAAATAAATAAATCTTTTTAAAAAGTTCAGTGCACCAGAAAGCAATGTGAACATAATTTAAATTTTCACCTCCTCAAAAAAGTTTTGATGCTTTTTGTATTATTTTATTGGTATATTGTTAATACTGTTGTGCATTTTGAAAATTTTAATTTTCAATGTAATTCTATATGTTAAGTAAATACACTGAATTTATTTCAAATTTAGTGAGAAAGTTCAATATCAATAGTTTTAAGGTTTTTGAATTAACTTTTAAAAATTTTATTTGAGAAACAGTGTTACAGAAAGAGCTCTCATCTACAGTTTCACTCCACAAATGCCCCCAGGCACCCTAGGTTTAAAAGGAGTGAGGAACCAGGAACTCAATCTAGGTCTCCCATATGGAAGGCAGGAATGCAATTGCTTGAGCCATCACCTGCTGCCTTTGGGGTTCCAGATTATTAATAAGCTGCTGCCAGGAACTGAGCTAGATTTGGAACCCAGGAACTCCATCTAGGGACACAGGTATCTTAACCTGTGTCTTAACAACCTAGGCAAATGCTGACTCTACAATAGCTTTTAAACTTAGCTTTCAGCTTATTTTTTTAATCCTTAAATCTGAAATCAATAGAAAGCATTCATTGAATACATTTTATGTTTATGTATAAAGAGATACATAGAGTACATACATAGATATACAGGATATCTGTTTTATTAACATTTATTCTGATTGTCAATCAGGAAAAATAAATTCTGAAAAGGCTGTGGGGGCAGGGGAAAGTAGGCAATAATAAAACAATGATAAGAAACGTGACTGTAAACCCATGCTGAGTGCACAAAGGAAAGCAAAAAGAGAAGTAGAAAGTGAAGAGAAGGCATTCAGAAAAAGGAAAGTAGCGCGTCCCCTATTTAAGGCACTTGAGCAGAGCAAGGTCTTCAGAGAACCTAGAGGCCGAGGCTCTGATCAGCCACCTCAGCCAGGCCAGCAGCATCTGCAAGATCCCCCATGGCCTTGCCCTTCTCTTCGCTGCTGGCCCTGCTGGTGCTCAGCTCCAAGTCCCTCTGCTCTCTGGGCTGTGATCTGCCTCAGACCCACAGCCTCAGTGACGGGAGGTCCTCCATGCTCCTGGGACAAATGAGGAGAGTCTCCCCTCTCTCCTGCTTGCAGGACAGACATGACTTTCAGTGCCCCCTGGAGGAGTTGGGTGGACACCAGGCCCAGAGGGCACAGGCCATCTCTGTGCTCCACGAGATGACCCAGCAGCTCCTCAACCTGTTCAGCACCAAGGAGGCGTCTGCTGCCTGGGACAAGGCCCTCCTGGACAGACTCTGCACTGGACTCTTCGAGCAGCAGAGTGACCTGGAGGTCTGCATGATGCAGGGAGCGGGGGCGGAGGAGACGGCCCTGAAGCATGAGGACTCCGCATGGGCTGTGAGGAAATACTTCCAAGGAATTGCTGTCTATCTGGCAGAGAAGCAATACAGCCCTTGTGCTTGGGAGGTTGTCAGAGCAGAAGCCAGGAGAGCCGTCTCTTTATCAAGAATCTGGCAAGAAAGAATTTGGAGCAAGGAATGAGACCAGGTTCAACATAAAATGATTCCTGTTGACTAAAACAAAATGTTTAACATCTGCACAAGTTCTGCAATCTCAAAGATGTTTTTCTGTTAGAAAACAGAAGAGGAATGCAGTCAACTTGCTGAGTGCTTTCAGGACTATCAGGAAACACCATGCTTAACTCCACAGGCACTAGTCCCTCACAGATGACCATGTAGATGCATTTATATATTTATTTATTTAACTATTTATGAGATTTAAATTATTTTTATATTAAATTATGCACACATTTATGCTATGATTCATGTTAAATACTTTATTATATTTAGTCATTTATCATTTTATTTTGTTCATTAAATTTTTAATATTAAAAGCATATTGTATGTGTTTATCTTTCGAAGGAAACTCCCGACCTTATTATGCAACCAGACTAATCAATGGATTGCAAAATCTATTTGTCTATCAATATTATATTCAAGATTCAATGCAAATTGTCTTTCTCTAAATGGGATTACATGTTGACCTAGGAATATAAAGCTGAATATAGCAAAGAAATTTCCTGCTATCTTTTATCTTTCATTTTTGTAGGGAAAGAAATGTAGTAATATTAATCATACTTAATATTACTTATATCAAATATTAGAATGAGAAGTATGGAAAACAAACAAAAAAGACCATTCAGCAGAAGTTAACCTAAAGCCTTTCAGGAATTGAAAACTAAAAGTTGAGCTCTCTTCCTTCTCTGACTCATACACATCTGTATGCAATATCTATTGTAAGTCGATATATGAGTTTACAAGTTACTAGGAATAAAGTTACTAGAGGATCATATGTGGCAATTGCAATTTGGGTGTGGTCTATTTCATTTGTAATTTAACTGTTTTTCATTATATTATCAGGGCATTAAAGTTTTATAGGATATGGTAACTATTTCTTCTATTTTACATAAACATGTATACCAAAGTAGTGAGAGTTCTCACCCCTATTTCATCAACTAGCTGTCAAAACATGACAGTATATAAAACTGGAATTTCAGATGATGCTTTTAAAAAGTATAAGGAACAGTTACCCTCACATGGAAAGCAAGTCTGATTCATTTGTACAGGCAGTCCTGAAATGGTGGCTTGCAGAGAATTCCAAAATTTTTGCACCAGCATAATATTATATTTTTACAAAAGATTTATTTTTTAACTTATTTTCCAGGGAAGAGTGACAGAGTTATAGTGAGAGAGACAGAGAAAGAAAATAATTTTCCATTTGTTCACTTTCCAAATGGTTGCAATAGCTGGGACAGGCCCAGGAGTAACCCAGTTGTCAGAAACCCCATCCAGGTCTCCCATGTGGGTAACAGGAATCCAGTTAATTGAATCACCTTCCACTGTTTCTCATGCTCATTAGCAAGGAGCTGATTTGGAAGCAGAGCAGCATGGACTCAAATTGCTCCTCCTGTTTTGGGTGCTGGCAAACAGCAGCTTACCCACTGCACCACAACACTAGACTCTTAAATTTATCTTTAATTCTGCTTCTCTCCAAACTCTTTGTGCAACTCTCAGAGATATAGACATGGGATTTGTGAGTCATGTGAGGTCATGGCATCAATTCAGTGTAGCAAGAAGTATGTGTGACATACATGGTTTTTCCAAGACACATTTTCCTGAACTTTTTGAAGACCTTTCAGAACATTTTCTGCTAAAATAAACTAGCTCTTAACTCCTTTCTCCATTAACTTTTTTATAGTATCTTCATATGCTTTACTTTCTTTCATGAGTCCTCTAGACAAGACATGCATTCAACTCTGACTTATTTCTGTTCTTTTCAACCAAGTTTATATTTGTCACCAATCAAGTATATAAACAGTTTAATCTGTACATGTTTAAGGAGATTGAATCAGCCTTCCAAAGATGATAGAAGTGGTACTAGTAAAATTTTAGCACAGAATCAATTACAGTATTACAGTTTTCAATATCATTATTAGTTTTATCAAGGTAATTGCAGAATCCTTTGAAATTCAACTCCCCTTCTTTTAATTTCCCCTCTTTTAATTCTAGGTTTCTCAACAAACCATTGTTCCTGCCTGGGAGGATTATTAACCAGGTAGAGTGTTCAGACAATACTAAGAAGCCCTGTCCTAACAGAGTTAGTGATCCAGTGACAGGGACTCATCGATTCTTGTGTTGATTGGTGTAACTCCTCCTTTCTCTCCTCAGAGCTGATCACTGCTGGACTGACCAGGAGGCAAGCCCGGTGGCTGCCTTGATCAGCTCAGGGCAGTCCATTGACCCAAGAGGGGCTCGTCTTGGAGCCTCTGCCAGAAGCAGCCACTTTCCTGTTTGGACGCTTCAGCAATGGCCTCCATTCTCCCCCTTTGCCTCAGCTCCTGGTCCCCAGTGGGACAGCTCTGAATTTTGCTAATTTACACTTTGCCTATGTGTCACCATAGGTAACTTTATTTCACTTTCATGACAATCAGAATTATATTTGTTTTCTTTTGCACAGAAACAACTGAGCTTTTCTATCTAGGAGAGTTGAAATGGAAGACAGAATCATCATGAAAATTAAAAGTAAAAATGGTGTAAGATCAATGTCTTTCTTGAATTCCCTTCATTTGTATTAAGCTCAGGATGAAGAAGAAGATCATAGAAGAATAGCAAGACCAACTATGACAAGTGAATCACCATGTAAAAAACCAATGTTACAAAAAGTTAAGTGAAACAAATCACAAACAAGCAAAGGAAAGCATACCACGGCTTTTGACTTAGTTTCCATGGCCCACTGCTCTGCATTTTGAGCCTAAAACACAGACAGTAGAAAGCAACCAATAGAGTCACACAGACTGGAAGGATAGAGGAAGGTCCCTAGTTTCTGTAATACTCAGATGGTCTTTTAATGAGAGACATTGTGTCCAGCTCAGAAATTCTGCACACATCACACACTCAATAGTTTAAGTATGAATTGAAAAATAAAAACTGTAGAACAAAATAAAAATTATTTGCTTACTAAAATTTAAATAATTATAATTGGATAATCTCATCACTGAGTTCAAAAATGCAAACTTTTACCATGAGCATCAGATGGCTATTGGCATTTTGATAGCTGGGGACGTGAGTCAGGAGAGCAAGAAGTCATTACTGAGGTGCAGGGTCCTTCGTATCTGCAGTAAGAACATGATGGAAAGAAAGGTCAGTGTCCACATTAGTCATGATCTTGTGGCCTCAGTGAAGTTTAATCACATGGTCATATATGAATGTATTCTGGAAAGTAGATAAAAACTAGGTAATTTCATATACTTATAAATCCCAAGCTCTTCTGCAGAACAAAGAGCAAACAAAACCTATTCATTTTTTCTAAAGACTTCATTTGCCACAGATGGTCTGGAAAATTGCTATCCAAATACAGAAACCTTTAGGGCTATGGCAGCCAGGGTTCCTATATGGAAAGAGAAGGATGAAAATGGAATATAGGATTTGGGTTAAAACTTTGTTCTTGGAAGTGGGAAGAACACATTTATAAATACAAAAATAGTAGGCATGTATAATTATACATATATGCACTTCTGATTGTAGGATGAAGATGTTTCTCATTTAATTCATCAATGCCTATTTGGATTTCCACATTTGAAATTTAGTGGAAAATTAAACTTACATTGCAAAAATTGTTTAACCTGATGTTATTTTATCTGGCCATATGGACAATACACAAATGAAAACAAAAAAAGGGAAATAAAAGCATAGAATGAGAAATTTCATAAGATGAGAATCTCCTTCCTTATATGAAATTAATGCAGATGGAATTTCTTCAGAGAACCTAGGCTCTAAGTTTTACCCAGACTATAGTTCAGCCAGGCCAGTAGCATCCTCACTTTCCCATGGCCCACCTGCTCTCTCTGATGACAGCCCTGGTACTGTGCTGTTGTTGGGGGATGAGAGGCCATCTTGGTTCTTGTCTAACCCTAGAAAAGAATTTCCACATGGATAAGGATAGTGAAAAAAGCGAGATGTACTGAATGCAAGAAACCTCCTGCTGCAGCAGTCAAGAGGGAGACTCCAAGGGAGGAGTTTGCAGGGAAGCCTGCAACTGCTTTTTACTTTTATACACAAAGTCCTCTATCTCTCTCTCTCTCCCTCCCACCCTCCCTCCCTTTTCTTAGAAGTGATTACAGATTTAATCAATCAGGACACCAGAATAACAATCAATGAGCCAGTAAGGATTAGTGACTATGTTTTCACTCACCCCTCCAGTGATGCCAGACAAACCCCAAAATATGTTGCAGAAGTTCTGAAGTCCATGCGACAGGAGCAGAGGCAGGAGGAGTCTCCGGCTCTAGTCACTCAGGTCTACATCTTAATTGGAGAGATGTGGCAAGTTCTTATTCTTGCAAGATTCTTCAGGAGCAGCAGAGATCCACTGTAGTTCTTCGTGTTAAAGTTCTCTTGTCTATGCCAGGTTTGTGGACTTCTGGGTTGCTGCTTCTGTTCTGTGCCAGATTCTCTGTCTCTTGACCATGAAGAGTGAGTGAAGCTCTCTGACGGCTGGGAAGGCCCAGGGCCCGCCCCAAAGACCCAGACCGTGTCTGTCCTCCACACAAGAGCTGCAGCAGATCTTCAACCTCATATACACAGAGCAGTCCTCTGCTGCTTGGAGCAGGACACTCCTGGACAAACTCCATATTGCACTTCAGCAGCAGCTGCAAGACCTGGAGATCTGCTTGCTGCAGGTGATGGGCAAGGGAGAAATCTGTCCTAGGCACTGAGGGCCCAACTCTGTCCTTGAAGAAGTATTGCCTGGGAATTTGTCTCTACCTCTAAGAGCAGAAGTACAGTGACTGTGTTTGAGAAATTGTTTGAAACAGTGTTTTAGCCACCAACAGCATATTAATTTTAAACAACACCCTTCACCCAAACCCAACACATTCCCAAGAGGACACTGAGTACTTGGGGGTAGCCTTGGTATTTCCCTGAGGCCCCCATTGCCTGCTTCGAATGTCCTCTCATGTCCTTCTCATGTCCTCATGTTCACCACACCAGGAAGGCAGACGGCCAGGCTGGCATGGTGAGCATAGGCTTGCATAATCTCTCCAGTTAGCCTTTGCTATCGCAGAAATCAAGGGACTTCTGGGCCTGGGTTATCTCCTCCCCACCACCTCCATCTGAAGTGGCTGCTTTCTGGGAAATGAAATTGTAGAGCAAGATACCCTCCAGTGAGGCAGCTGAGTCTGTATACAGCACAGGCGATCTCTCCACCCAGCATGGGGCCCACCTGTCATACACAGGGATAAGCAGGCCAGGGCAGGGCACAGTAGGAACTGTGCTATCTCATTCTTCACAGCCAAGGAGTAAAGCTAAACCCTAGAAGGATCACCAGTGGGGAGCACCATAAGCCACAGAGGAAGGGACCTGACCAGGACACACTGGAAGATCTGCATAGCCAGGGGCAGGTCAAAGAGTTGAACTGTCCACTCCATAGGACCCAGGCCCAGGGCTGCATCAGCCCTCACCCCAAGATCAAGGGCAGCTCTACAAGTGTCTCTTGCCAATGCCTCTTGCAGATGCCCTTAGCAGTAGATTCTGTAACAGCTTCTTGAGTGACTGAAACCTTGAGTGACGAGGCCAAGGCAACTTCCGCTGGCTGACAAGGTCACAGCAGAAGGTCTGTCTCAGCAAGGTGTGAGAATGACAGTTGTGGTCCTTTTGGCGGTTTTAGGTTTGTTGGGAACTGCACTCTGCATAAGAAAGCCGGAGCTTCCTGGTGGTCCTGCTAATGATTGCTGTATTCCTAATTTTAGGGAAGAACACTTAGTCTTATAATCCCCAAAATGTCCATTGCTTTGTAGAATTTTAATCAAGAAGGGGTTAATGCTTTAAGCAAGTTTGAGCTATTTGTGGGCAAGAATTAAAAGGCAACAGGCTCCCTGGTATACACTTCCCACTAAATAAAGATAAATGTTATTAAAGCTTTAATTCAATATGTGCTACAAATACAACAATGGTTATGATATCAAAACTGCAGAATATATCTAAGTGAACCTTTAAATAAGTACAATAAACAAATTAAATGTTACAGAAAGAACTGCAAAGAGGGGTTACATTTAAAAAAGGGCCTGCTTTGAACATTGGGTCTTCTAGTAAAGATTAGATTACGAAGGTAATATTCTAGCTTATGTAGCCAATTTCTGCATAACTCGACAACATTCCAGGCCTTGGATTGTGTGGGCAGCCTGTTATCTCACACCTGTCTGTGATAGTAACCCATGCTCTGAACATGCCTTTGAAAATCATTGTCTTGCACCTGTGACTGTAACCCATGCTCTGAATATGCCCTTGAAAATCAAAGAAATTGTAACTAGGTGAAAATGGACCACAGACTTGTTACTGTAAGAAGAAAGAATCATTATTTGACTTATGATATAAAAATAAAGTCTGGTGCTCGAGAGCCAGAGCCAGGCCATCAGCCTTGCTGTGAGTGTGTCTCTCATTTCTTCGAGCACTGACACCTCTCACACCTTGGGACCCCTGGACTGGCTGGAGCTGGACTCTGGCACTTGAGGGTGTCACAGATGTTCCTAACACTGTCTTCTACTGTCAGGAGTCAAACCACAGGCCAGCAGCCTCCTCCCACCGGGAGCTGGGTCACAGAAAACCCTTGCCAGGATCTGATACCAGTGAGTGTGAGGATGCCCATTTTTACAAGGGGAGGGTGGCAATGAGGATTGAGGTATCCCCAACCTGCAAACCATCTCACAGGCAGGAGCGCTTTCCCCCAGAGAGCCCTCCACCCCCTGACACTGCCATCTGAAAGTTCAGAGCCAGTCCTGCCCAGGAGCAGCAGGGGCTGTCTGCCAAGTCAGGGTCCCCACTGACACCTACAGGGACACCAGGTCTAACAGCAGGTTAGACAGACAGACTGTCATGATGGACTCCAGCCTCTGGAACATTTGTTTTCTTACTCATGCATTTCACTTATATTCTATCTAGAAATTGATGATGAAAGCAGTGATTTGTGTAATTTCCATCCAGCAATGCAGGTGAATGAAGCAAACACAGTTCTGGCTGTATTGACATTTTCCATCTTATTGGGAGGGAAATAAAAGATGTTCTAAAATTTGTGTACATGAAATATTACAGACAGAAAAGGGGAAATGGTGAAATATTCCACAAAATTTAGGTCTATATGGTGTTGGGGAGGCAAACAATGGTAAACAAGTAGGGGGCTTTCTGGCATACCTGAGCAAACACTCCCAGAGACAGAGAGTGGGCAGGGAGGAGGACAGTCTGATCTGTCTGTGGCCACATTTTGGGAGACACCTGCAGCGATGCAGGAGGACACTGTCCAGGTCATCACATGGCTGAAACTTTTTTAAAGCACTCAATTGGAACACTGGAAGATGGGAGACAGTGCATCTTATAGTTGGAGTCCTAAAGGTGTGCCAGATTAGGATTTTGTTGAGTGCCTCAAAGTGGCATCACATGATATGAAGATTATATTGTGAAAGGCAGTGATACCCAGATGAAGAAGACATCTTGCCATATTCTAATGTAACTGAATTGGGGAAGTAGCAGAAAAGGTCTCATGCCTGCCTGCCTGTCTGAAAGACTGGGATATTTGATTAAATGGATAGCAATATGCAGAATTTCTAAGAATTGGTTTTTCATATATTACTGGGGTTCACAAATTGATTTATGATTACAATAAAACTTTATAAACACATTCTCAAGAAGACTAAAATAGGGTGTAATTTATGTAAGTAAAATGGGGCTCAATACAATTGCAAATGAAACTGTTGACAAGAGCTAATGGGATTTTACAATGAATAAGTGAAATGGAATCTCCAAAGGGAGACTCTGACATTATTTATGTGGGATTGTACAGGAAAAGTATTCATCAGTTTAATGGAAGGCATTTAGCTAATGGTTAAGATACCTGCACCCTATATGATAGAATGTAGATTTACTTCCTTGCTCCAGTTCCCAGTTCTAGATTTGTGCTAATGCATACCCTGGAAGGCATTGGTAATATATGAAGTAATTGGGTTCCTTCCACTCATATTGATGACCTTAATTGAGTTCCCTGCTACCAGTTTGACCTGCTCTGTCTGGCTGTTGTGGGTATTTTGTGAATGAAACAAATGTAGATGGGAGCTTTCTTTTACTCTTTCTCTCTCCATCTCTCAAATAACAAGTATAAAATTATTGATAAAAATTTTAATCAGTCTAGAAGTCAAGTGGTTAGTATTAGAGACCATTTAAGTCATGAGGATTCAAAAGTTTGACTTTCTGGGTTCTAAGAGTAGCTCCACAGTTAATGAATTCCCTGGGTTTAAATAGATTTTGCAGGGGCCGGCGCTGTGGCACAGTAGGTTAATCCTCTGCCTGTGGCACCAGCATCCATATGAGCTCCGGGTTCTAGTCCCAGCTGCTCCTCTTCCAATCCAGCTTTCTAATGTGGTCTGGGAAAGCAGTAGAGGATGGCCCAAGTCCTTGGGCCCCTGTACTCACATGGGAGACAGGGACGAAGAACCTGGCTCTGGCTTCAGATCTGTGTAGCTCTAGCTGTTGCGGCCATTTGGGAGTGAAGCAACGGAAGGAAGACCTTTCTCTCTGTCTCTCCCTCTCACTGTCTGTAACTCTACCTCTCCAATAAATAAATAAAATCTTTAAAAAATAGATTTTGCCTGTTTATTATGAGTTTTTTCCCTTATGAATCTGAAAATAGTAGAATATTTTACTATCAGTTTGATCACTGATGTCTTCATTGACTAAATGGAACTGGACCTTTTTAGGTATTCAACAAATATAAAAAATGAGAATATTCCTCATTGGGAGAGTGAGGATTTATTTTTTAAATATTAAGAACAATGTGTTACAATAAGCACTTAATATAATTTATTATTTAAGGTTGGTGTATCCCTTTCATTAACATTAGTTTATTATTTAACTCTATTAAGTTGAGAGAAGTGTCTTTTGAAATTTTGTATTCCTTTCTTTCTTTTTAGAGAAATGAGAAGAAAACTATTGACCTTCTGAGTTTATTTATCCACTAGGTGAGAATATGGTACAGTTAACACATGTCTATTATCCAGAGAGAATATTATACCTTCATAAATTTACCTTCCTTGTGATTAAACTTTTGTGGTTGTCAAGTCTTCCTTAACTATCTATTGAAGCTATATTGAACAAAGCTGAAAACCAATACCTGAACCAGAGAATAAATACGTTCTTGAGCCCATGCTTGCTTGCTACCATTAATACACATTCCATCCACTATTTTGTTTTTGCTCTTCTCCATTCCTTAATCCCCATGAAGAATTGGTTGTATGTAGGTTACTTACATGGTGACATTTTTGTCCAGTATATTTTTTTCCTCCTTACATTTTTTTTTTGCAGGCAGAGTGTACAGTGAGAGAGAGAGGCAGAGAGAAAGGTCTTCCTTTACTGTTGGTTCACCCTCCAATGGCCGCTTGCAGCCAGCGCACTGCGGCTGGCTCACCATGCTAAACTGAAGCAAGGAGCCAGGTGCTTCTCCTGGTCTCCCATGCGGGTGCAGGGCCCAAGGACTTGGGCCATCCTCCACTGCACTCCCAGGCCACAGTAGAGAGCCTGCCTGGAAGAGGTGCAACTGGGACAGAATCCAGCGCCCCGACCAAAACTAGAACCCAGTGTGCCGGTGCCGCAGACAGAGGATTAGCCTATTGAGCCGTGGTGCCAGCCTCCTCCTTACATTTTTAAATCACATTTAGACATCAATTTTTCTTTTTTAATAAAATATTTATTTATTTGAAAGGCAAAATTACAGAGAAGCAGAGGCAGGGAGAGTGAGAGAGATAGGGAGAGAGAGAGAGAGAGACAGACAGACAGACATCTTCCATCCACTGGTTCACACCCCAAATGGCCACAACAGCTGGAGCTGGACCAAGAGCCAGGAGTTTCTTCTGGATCTCCCACATAGGTGCAGGGGCCCAGGGACTTGGGCCATCCTCTACTGCTTTCCTAGACTATTGCAGAGAGCGGATTGAAAGTGGAGCAGCCGGGAATTGAACCGGCATCCACATGGGATGCTGACACTGCAGGTGGCAACTTTACCCATTACGCCACAGTGCTGGCCCCAACTCTTACTTTTTTCACATTAATTGAGATGCAAAAGTGATGATACTTGCTTTCCAGGAATAAGGAACTGAGTTCAAGGTAGATGGTGTCTATAAGGAACAATTTGACAGCCTATTTTCTGTATTATATTGCATGTTATTATCAATTATCTGCCATAAACATGTGGTACAAAACTTTTTCATATGTTGATTTCATTTCATTTGGGTAAATTCCTTGGAGTGGGAATTGCTGTGTTATATGGTAAATCTATTTGTAGATTTCTGAGCCCCTCCTTCATACTGTCTTCCATATTGGTTGTACTAGTTTACATTCCCACCCACAGTGTATTAAGGTAGCTTTTTCTCCACATCCTCACCAACATTTATTATTTTTTGATTCTTGGATGATAACTGTTCTAACTGGGGTGAAGTGAAACCTCATTTTGGTTTTCATTTGCATTTCTCTTATTGCTAGTGATCCTGAGCAGTTTTTCATGTGTCTGTTGAGCATTTGTATTTCATCCTTTGAAAAATGTCTTTCCATGCCCTTTGCCCAATTCTTAACTGGATTACTTGTTTTGTTGTCATTGAGTTTCTTCAATTATTTATAAATCTTGGATATTAATCTTTTACAGTTGTCTAGTTTGCAAATATTTCCCCCATTCTGTCAGTTGCCCCTTCACTTTGTTGAGTGTTTCCTTTGAAGTGCAGATTCTTCTTAGCTTGATATAATCTATTTTTGCTTTTATTGCCTTTGCTTCTGGGGTCTTTTCTTTGCCTGTGTTAATGTCTTGCAGTTTCCACAATGCTTACCTCTAGTAATTTGAAAATATCAGGTCATAGATTTAGATCCTTCATCCATACTCAGTTGATTTTTGTATAAGGTGTAAGGTAGGAGTCTTGATTCATACTTCTGTATATGGTGATGCAATTTTTCCTACACCATTTGTTGAAGAGATTGTTCCTTTCTCCAGGGATTGATTTTAGCTCATTTGTTAAAATGTAGTTGGTTGTACAATTTACCAAAATTGAGACATGAATACATTAAAAAAACTAAATAGACCAATAACCAAAACAGATATTGAATCAAAAATACAGATCTTGAGGGCTGGCGCTATGGCGCAATGGGTTGATGTCCTGACCTGCAGCGCCGGCATTGCTGCTCCTCTTCCAATCCAGCTCTCTGCTGTGGTCTGGGAAAGCAGAGGAGGATGACCCAAGTCCTTGGGCCCCTGCACCCACATGGGAGACCCAGAGGGGACTCCTGGCTCCTGGCTTCAGATCGGCGCAATTCCAGCCATTGCAGCCATCTGGGGAGTGAACCATCGGATGGAAGACCTCTCTCTCTCTCTCTCTCTCTCTGCCTCTCCTCTCTCTGTGTAACACTGACTTTCAAATAAATAATTAAATCTTTAAAATAAAAAAAACTTACTATTGAAATAATACAGATCTTCCCAATGATGAAAAGCATAGGACCAGTTGGTTTCACTGCTGAATTCTATCAAACTTTCAAAGAAGAACTAATCCCAATTAATCTTAAAGTATTCAAAACAATTAAAATGGAGGGAATTCTCCCAAACTCCTTCTATGAGGCCAGTGTCACTTTAATTCTAAAACCAGAAAAAGACGCAACAAAGAAATAACTATAGACTAATATCCCTAATGGACCATGATGCAAGGATCCTCAACAAGATATTAACCAATCAAGTCCAACAACATATCAGAAAGATCATTCACCCAGACCAAGCAGGATTTATCTCAGGGATGCAAATGTGGTCCAACATACACAAATTAATAAACATTATTTATCACATTATTGACAAATGAAAACCACGTGATTATCTCAATAGATGCAGAGAAACATTTGATTAAAATACAACATACTCTCATGATAAAAACCTTAAGCAAAATGTACATAGAAGAAACTTATCTCAACACAGTCAGGGCAGTATATGACAAACCCACAGCCAACATCAAGTTAAATGGAGAAAAGTTGGGAGAATTTCCATTAAGATCCAGAAACAGACAAGGATACCCACTTTCACCATTGTTATTGATTATAGGTATGGAAGTTCTAGCTAGAGCTTTTAGACAAAAAAAAAAAAAAAAAAAAAAAAAAAAAAAAAACAAAGGGATAAAAATTGGAAAGCAGGAAGTCAAACTATCTCTGTTTGCAGATGACACAATCTTATATAAAGGGGAACAAAAAGACTCCAGTAAGAGACTATTAGAACTCATGATTAGAGTTTGGCAAATTTTCAGGCCTTAAAATGAAAACACAAAAATCAATAACCTTTGTATATACAAACAATACCATGGCTGAGAAAGAACCTGGAAGATCAGTACTATTCACAATAGCTATAAAAAATTTAAATACCTTGGAATATAATTAATCAAGGATGTAAAAGATAGCTACAATAAAATTACAAAGCATTAAAGAAAGAAATAGAAGGGAAAAAAGGAAAAATCTTTCATATTTGTGGATTATAAGAATTAATATCATCAAAATGTCCATACTACCCAAAGTAATTTACAGATTCAATGTGATCCCAATCAAAATAGCCAAGGACATTCTTCTCAGACCTAGAAAAAATGATACTAAAATTCAAATGGAAACACAAGAGACACCCAATAGCTAAAGTAATCTTAAATAACAAAAACAAAGCTGGACGCATAACAACAAGAGATTTCAATACCTGCTACAGGGCAGTTATAATCAAAGCAGTCTGGTACTGGCACAAAAATAAACAAGTAGATGAATGGAACAGAATAAAAACCCCAGAAATTAATCCATGCAACTACAACATATATTTCTAAATCAAATTTGGACATCAACATTTTTCCTTCTTCTCTCATTAATTGAATGCAAAAGTGATGATGTTTGATTTCTAAGAATAAGGAACATCATGCTGAGTGAAATAAGCCAGGCCCAAAGGGACAAATATATGTTCTCCCTGGTCAGTGACAACTAACCGAACACCAAAAAGGAAACCTGTTGAAGTGAAATGGACACTATGAGAAACAGTGACTTGATCAGCCCTTGTCCTGACTGTCAATGAACAACTTAATACTTTATCCCTTTTAGTATTTTTTTGTTCTACTTAATATCATTGGTTGAACTCTTTAATTAACACAGAATTATTTTTAGGTGTTTAAATTTAACTGAAAAGTGATCCCTGCTAAATGTAAGAGTGGGAATAAGAGAGGGAGGAGATGTACAGTTTAGGACAAGCTCAATCGGACTTTCCCCAAATGGTAGAGTTAGAAACGTGCCAGGGGATTCCAATTCAATCCCATCAAGGTGGCATGTACCAATGCATCTCACTAGTCAAAGTGATCAATTTCGGTTCACAATTGATCATTATGATAGGACTAAGAGTCAAAGGGATCACATACACAAGACTAATGTCTGCTAATACACTAATACTGCTAATAGAATTAAAAAGGAGAGAAGGATCCAACATGGGAAGTGGGATACACAGCAGACTCATAGAATGGCAGATGTCCTAAATAGCACTCTGGCCTCACAATTGGCCCTTAAGGCATTTGGATCTGACTGAAGAGCCCATGAGAGTATTTTAGGCATGGAAAGCCAAGATACTCTGCCAAAAAAAAAAAAAAGAAAAGAAAAAAAAAGACCTAAATGAAAGATCTCTGCAAGTGAGATCCCAGTGGAAAGAGTGGGCCATCAAAGAAGGAGGTACCTTTCTCTGAAAGGGAGGGGAGAACTTCCACTCTGACTATGACCTTGTCTAAATAAGATCAGAGTTGGTGAATGCAAAAGTCTTCCATAGCCTTGGCAACTCATGACAAGAGCCTAGGGTGATTACTGATGCCATAAACAAGAGTGTTAATTGTTAAGTCAACAACTGGAGTCACTGTGCACTTACTCCCCATGTAGGATCTCTGTCCTTAATGTGTTGTCCAATGTAAATTAATGCTATAACTAGTACTCAAACAGTACTTTACACTTTGTGTTTCTGTGTGGGTGCAAACTGTTGAAATATTTAGTTAATATTTACTAAATTGATCTTCCATATAAAAATAATTGAAAATGAAAAAAGATTAAGGAACTGAATTCAAGGGATGTGCAGTGTCTTTTATACTTTGAGGAATAATTGCACAGCCCATTCCCTGTATTATAATTGATATTCAGGAAAGAGATGGTTTCTTTATAACTGAGAACAATCAACTGGGGTTGAAACTCTAAACATTATTTGGAATATTAGAAATTCAGTGCAAATTTACAAAGTATAATAAAATCGATATTTCCACACCAATGTATTTCCATTGTTTACAATATTTCTTCCAAGGATGTGATACCTTGTTTTTGAGGAATTGAACAAATCTTACGTATTCTAATAGTTTTAGGTGCTCCTAAGTTCAACCCATCTGAAAAAACCTTATTTCTTTTGTTTTTATTTTCATTTTCTGGGTTTTCTTGTGTGTCACATTAAATGCTGACACTGAGTTGACAGAAATGCTACAGAGCCATGTAGAGCTGATGGCTGTGTCTGAAGGATTTTCCAAGATTTGCTGGATCTCCATGTCACAATATAAGAGGTAGCCTCCAAGTATATATGGGAGCCATTTGCAGTCTTGTGAACATTGTTTACTTTTGATTCTCAATGGTTCTAACTTCTTTGTGGGCTTTGAGAAATAAATGCATATGCTCTATTATTTCATTTTACTGAAGTTATTCATATTATTAATTATGTCAAGTACTGAAGACAAAAATGTTGATAATATCTGGATGAATATCAACAGATATGGACATTAATCATTTTGCCATATGCAGCAATAACAACAGTTAAGTCAATGAGAAATAAAGTTAAGATAATAATTTAATTTTTCAATAGTGTATAGCAGTTTTGAATGATTGTTAAGTGTATCAGTACATTGGAACTGTATATATATAAGAACTGTTATATATTTTTATAAATTGTTAATTTGCATAAGAATGCAATTCATTACAATGGATGTGATAAATTAATTGAATTCAAGTCAGTAAATTTTGTTATATGGTTAAGGGTTTCCAATTCAGCTTTTAATGTTTAGCTTATCATTTAGTCAATCTTAACCCTGAATTGAGTAAAAATATTAAGCTACACATTTAAATGTATAAAGTAGAGATATTCATAGGGTACATAAACAGATATGCATTATATCTCTATGACAAAAATTCAACAGGGTTAGGCTTTGGCACTAACAATAAGGCAGCAGTTGAGATGCTGTGTTATCACAGTTCATGGGTTCTATTCCCAGCTCCATCTCCCAGTTCCAGCTTGCTGCCAATGCAGACTCTGGGATACAGAAGGTTATGTCTCAAGTAATCGGGTCTCTGTCACCCAAGAAGGAAACTTGCATTGACTTCCTACCTCTTCAATTTGACTCAGAGCAGTCCTCTGCAAAGCAGGCATCAGGGGAGGAAACTAATGGAGTAAACTTTGTCCCTTTCTTTCTATTTTTCTTCATCTCAAATAAAAGCATAAAATAAAATAGAAGAAAATAAGTATGATTATTCACTATAAAAGTTTTCTAAAACAGCTCAATAGTCAGAGGAGAAGAGGCAACAATGGAAAAAAGAGTTGAGAAAGTGGTCAAAAGCAACGTCAGAGTGCAAAAGGAAAGCAAAAACAGTAGCGGAAAGAAAGAGGTGGCATTCAGAGAACGGAAGACAGCATTCCCCCATTTTAGTATCCGAATGAAGCAGGGTCTTCAGAGAACCAAGAGACCAAGGTCCAGAGTCACCCACCTCAGCCAATCCAGTACCGTATGCAAAATCCCCAATGTCCTTGTCATTTTATTTATCGTTGGTCCTGGTGGTGCTCAGTTGCAAGTCTGTCTGCTCTCTGAACTACGATCTGCCTCATACTCACAGCCCTCGTAATAGGAAGACCTTGATGAATCTGAGAGAAATGAGGAGAGTGATGGGCTCCTCCTGTAAGCAGGACATTCATGATTTTGGTTTACCCCAGGAGGAGTTTGATGGACACCAGGTCCAGAAGGCCCAAGCCATCGCTGTCCTCCATTAGATGACCCAGAGGGGGTCTTCAGACCTTTCTGCACACCAAACTCATCTGCTCCCTGGGACAAGAGTATCCTTGACATACTGTGCCCCAGATTCTACCAGCAGCGCTATGACTTGGAAGCCTGTGTGAAGCAGGAAGTGGAAGTGAAACAGACACCCCCGATACAGAATCCCTATGTACCAGCTGTGAAGAAATACTTCAGAAATATCCACCTCTATCTGACAGAGAAAGAATACAGCCCTTGTACCTGGGAGGCCGTCAGAACAGAAATCTGGAGAGCCATGTATTTATCAGCAGTATAGCAAGAAAGATTAAGAAGTAAGGAATGAGACTTCGTTCAATATAGAAATCATTCTTACTGTCTAATATACATTGCCACACTTGAGGAAGTTTTACCATTTCAAAGATTGTCATTTCTGTGGTTCTGGCGATGTGAAATCAATCAATTTTTCAGACATTTTGAGGACTAGTACAACACTTTGTGTTCACTATATAGGGACTAGGCCTGTACAGATATCTGTACAGATATTTATTTATCTATTTAAATGTTAATTTGTTCATTTATGAGATTTAAATTATTTTTGTCTATATAATATCCTGTGTACATTGACTCTGATTAATAATATAATGAAACATGTTCATTATCTTCAGTAATTTATTATTTTATATTTTCCATTAAGTTTTTACTATACCAAACTTCTAATATTTGTTTATACTTTTTGTGAAACTGTAAAACTTATTGTGCAATGTTAATAAAGAGTTAGTGGGGGCCGGCATTGTGGAGGAGTGGGTTAATGCCCTGGTCTGAAGTGCCGGCATCCCATATGACACTGGTTCGAGACCTGGCTGCTCCACTTCCAATTCAGCTCTCTGGTATGGCCTGGGAAAGCAGTGGAAGATGGCCCAAGACCCTGGGCCCCTGCACCCACATGGGAGAACTGGAGGAAGATCCTGGCTCTTGGCTTCAAATCAGTGCAGTACCGGCCATTGCAGCCAAATGGGGAGTGAACCAGCAGATGAAATGGAAGACGTCTCTCTTTTTCTCTGCCTCTCCTTTCTCTTTGTAACTCCTACTTTCAAATAAATAAATAAAATCTGTAAAAAAAAAGAGGTGGTGGTAGAATTAATTTACTGACTGATATTATATTCAAGAAATTCTAAAATACTCCTTTCCCTCAATGATGTTGCATAAAATACCCTAAATATAGAGATGAATAATAAAAATACAGTTCTGTTGTCATTTAACTTTGATTTTCACAAGAAAATAAATTCAATATATCAATAACCACATTTCTCATCAGCTGTGTTAAATACTGTAATAAAAAAAATGAACAATGAAAGTCTCTGACTTGACAGTGGACTAGGGGTCTTTGAGAGATGAAAAACAGAGACATCGTCCAAAAATTGACTGGTACAAATCTAAAAGAAAATGTCCATTGTCAGTTGGATATATGAGCAGGCAGTTTACAAGGAATGCAGTAGCTGAAGGTCCACTTGTGGCAATTGCAAACGCAGCCACGGAGGTCATCGTGGGGAGAGAGTGTAGAGGAGAACAAACTCAAACATGATTCTGAGTACATTCAACTTTTTCAGGCAAAAGTCACCTAGCAAACTGAAGCTGAATTGCCCACCATGGGAAGGACAAGAGAGAATGATAAAAGTGCCCTAAACAGGCCGGCACCGCGGCTCACTAGGCTAATCCTCCGCCTAGCGGCGCCGGCACACCGGGTTCTAGTCCCGGTTGGGGCGCCGGATTCTGTCCCGGTTGCCCCTCTTCCAGGCCAGCCCTCTGCTGTGGCCCGGGAGTGCAGTGGAGGATGGCCCAGGTGCTTGGGCCCTGCACCCCATGGGAGACCAGGAAAAGCACCTGGCTCCTGGCTCCTGCCATCGGATCAGCGCGGTGCGCCGGCCGCGGCGGCCATTGGAGGGTGAACCAACGGCAAAGGAAGACCTTTCTCTCTGTCTCTCTCTCTCACTGTCCACTCTGCCTGTCAAAAAATAAAAAAAAAAAAAAAAGTGCCCTAAACAAAATTAAATTACCTAGATGAGGAATCGGAGGATTTATGAAACACATGAATGGAAATTGTCCACCACAGTAGGAAAGTGAATGGCAATGATGATCTGAGTTTGCAATGATTTTGTAGAATTCATAACCAGAAACCACATTAGCGTAGGTCAAGACATGAATAGAAAAATTAGTCATAACGCACATAAAGACTAATTTTGAGAGATTGGCATTTAGCAGTGAAGGGAGCAGATAGGATTGGTAATAGGAAAGAATGTGTGTTAATCAATGTGAATTAAAGATTGTGTCAGGATAGATTTCATAGGTTAAATGCATTGGCAAACCATATTAACACCTTGAATATTTTACTTATTTTAATTTATGACATATATAATGATAACAATAATCCAAATAATGGAATTATGTTGAATGTCAGTAAGCTGCACTGTGAATTGAGACTGCCCTCTACACCACTACAGTGGGAAAACAGGTGGAAATGGAGACCCTGGTGGGCACTGGATGTGCAGATCAATCAGCAGAAACCACATGGAGTAGCTGGAAGGGGGAATAAGAGAAGAGAACTCCCACTGCTGTCTTTTCACCTGAGGAGTCACTTCCTTCTTCATCTTCATGATACTCAGACTTGCACGGTTTCCTTTCAGCTAAACTGATACGAATGCCTTGACAACCTCTGAGAAAGAAAAAAGATTGTATCAGAAAGTTATGGAAAACAATGCATAGGGCTTTCATGTTTTCATTTTTACTTTGCGATTTTGGTTCTGCCCTCAGGTTGAAAGAGAAAACAAATCAGAGGCACTAAGAGAACTTGTACCAATAAACATACCAAATATTAAAGCTTGAAACCAGTAAAGGAAAGTAGGCTGATTTTATCTAACATCATAGTCTGAGACTTACTGCCCAGCATTTTTACTGTGAGACAGAGAATGATGAACCCAAAAGCTCAACTGAAAGGCCTTAACCTTATGGAGAAGTGGGTGTGCCAACAAGAGTTCAGTTACTCTCAAGGGCGGAGGGCAATGGGAGAGGTGCAAAATGATGCAGGCTATTTTTTCTGTCTATAGGTTACCTGTTTTTTTTCTGGTTAGAATCCACGCAAGTGACATACTGGAAAATCAAATTAATGTATTCAATACATTTGTTTTAACGCAAGATTCATATTTTACATCATAATGAATTATTATTTTAATTAGTGCTACTTTAAATATCAGGGAGCTGCTGTTTTTGATAATTATTAGGCAGGAATGAATTACTTATTCAATCCTCCCTCAAAATATCTAGTTATTATTGATGATGTATTGATTTCTGATTTTAGTTGCTTTGGTAATTAACTTAGGTAAATTTCTGTTGCTTCTACTCTAGCCCATGACAGCTGCCTTATCACACACTCCATTTTCTAGGAGAGCTAGATATTATGATAAGCATTGTTTTACATTACTCATTGTAAGTTTCCTGATTATATGAGTATTACAATCTCATGTGGATCCACAATAAACAAATTACCACAGACATATACACCAATAAAGTACCCTCATCTAATAAAGGTGGGAAGCAAAATTTAAAAAAGGCCAAAACCAATATGGACGATGGAAAACCTGACAGCAAGACTGATTCAGGAATAGAAGGAGAAATAACAGATGATAACAGAAATTCAGTGTATGAAACTTACAAATTCACCATTTCATAGTGAAATTCCATTCTACTTGGACTTACTGGTGATGCTGAGTCACCCACTTAGATTCTATGGCCCTCAATTTTCCTGCAAAGTTGGTTAAAAATTTATTTTGTTGTGCATATTAAGTGAATACATGCATTTTAGAGCACTCAGTAGAAAATCTTCCATACAGTAAGAATTCAAACTATTGCTAATATTGTCCTTCTCCTTCACTGTCTTTGTAACATGAATTGTCTTTCTATAAGATTCTTAGGAACCACGTCCTAACACTTCAGCCACTGGCCAGCAGTGGAGGCAGCCTGAAAACCCAGAATTCTGTCAAGAATTCCAGAGAGGCTGAGAAACTGTCCCTCCTCATTTCCATGCTGTTCCTGCTGTAGTCAGTCAGGACATGGTGCCTTGTATACACCCCTGAAACAGGAGATACACAGCTGTATGAGGTGCAGAAGACAGCAGATGCATGTTCACCGATTTTGGCACCTGGCTTTTCAGAATCCATCCCCCCATCATCACAGTTTCCCTCTTGTCTGATGTAAAATTTCCCAGAGGGCGCTTGTCATTGATTCCCTTCATCTTCCTGCCCATTCACACATAGCTGCTCTGTGCTCAGTTGTGGTTTCGACTGAACATTTTCCCTAGAGAGTAGGGAACCACAAAGACAGCAGCAGTTTAACAAAAGTTCTGGGTTGGCCTAAACGTCTGCAGGAGAGACTCTCCTAACTTCCGGTGCATATGATGTAGCAGTCGCTGCAGCTAAGGGAAACAGAAAGCAGGGTTGGGTTTCTGTGTGGGCCACTGACATCATCTCAGGGAAAGACAGCGCCCTGGAGCCACGTGTGACAAAGGCAGCAACCAAGACGCACAGGAGGGCAGGATTCTGAGCTGCGCAGAAATGCTACTCTGAGTAAAAATCGAATATCATGCAGCAAAAATGCTAGTTCTCGGAAAGAACTGAGTCCCATGCTTTAGTGGGCCTGTTTCCTTCACCGTTCATCTGTTGTAATAAAAGACCTGGCTTTGATCAGGGCATGGACTCTGTGAGACTTGAGAGCTGTAGAAACAGAGAAGCACGCACTCCCTGCCTGTTTCCACTGTGCAGACCACAACATCCCAATCTCACGTCCTCCATGCATGTGGGACTCCAGGGGAAGGGAGAGCTGCCAGTCTGAGCACACAGCTCTCTGCTAACCAGAGAAGTTACATGTTCATGTTGCATTAATTTCTTTTGTACAATTTTAATTCCAAAGAGTCACTTCTAATATAAGATGGCAAATATGAACTCATAGACAAATACCCTCACTGTCAATTTCCTTCATGTTGTCGATACCTTTTCTACGGAAGTGTCAAACTCTGTGCCTACGTAGCAAAAGACAGAAAAGTCCCAGGAAATCTAAGGACCGTAGATGAATGGATGACCAGAATCATTGTTTTCTGACAGCCAAGGAGGCTAGTTTTTCAAACGTATCCATTTTCAAGTACTTTTTGAACCACTTCTCTGGACAGCACCACCCTTTGTTGTGGTCTCTCCCTAGGCAGAGTGAGAATCGTCAAGGTCACATGGAGGGCCTGCCCCCCCAGAGGAGCCTCTTGAACCTTGTCCTTCAGTTTTACACTGGACACATGGATTTGCTGCTCTCATGCTTGGGGTTGACCAGGGCCTTCTGTAAATCTCCACAGATTTTGGCTGTTGCCTTGTGACCTGGGTGGAGGAATTGAGGAGAAGGACAGTGCTTGGAAATGCTAGGCTTCCTCGCCTGTGTTGCTCATGGTTCCCCAGGGAAACAGATCCTGCAGAATGCGTTACCCCAGGACAGGTAGCTCCTGCAGTGGCAGATTTCACCAGCTCCACCAATGGAGGTTCATATGTATCGTTGGTGATGTGTTATGTAGTCGTGCCTGTGACGGCTGCATCTGTCCTGAACTCGCACAGGCTTTTCTCCTTGTCATAGTTTCTTAGACAATGTATTATAACAACCTTTTCCATAAGGCTTGCATTGCTATTAGGCATTATACAAAATCCAGAGCTGATTAAAATATATGAGAGAAAGTGTATGGTTTTTATTCAAGTACTTTGCTGCTTATATAAAGGATTTGAGACTGCTGGCTTGCAGTTATCATGAGTCTCTGCCTCAATCTCCCATGGATTCCAAGGGATCACTGTATATAAACAGACAGAAAATCATTTTAAGGCTTTAGCTGATGTGATAGTGTAAGCTCGGCAAATCCATGCTCTACAGGGAAGCAAGGCAGGCTGAAGTCCCAGGACAGAGCTGTAGTTTCAGTCCAGGTCTAGTCTCATATTAGAGCATACTAGTAAATACTAGTATCTAGCACTTAGTCTAGTATCAGAGTCCACTTTTGCTCCTGGGAGGCCAGGTTTTTTCATTGAAGTATCAACTGATTGGATGAGAACCACCCACACTATGGAAAAACTTTTCTGTACTCAAAATCTGATTATATTTTAGTCTCATTTCACATGTTGTTGTGGAGAAATCTATAATAATTACTGGTAAAATATCTGGGTAATGTGGCCTAACCATGTCGACATAAAATTAGCCATCAAGTCACACCCTCTCCTCAACTGATGTCTAGCACTTCTCGGTTACGGTTTCTCTACCACCCTTTGGTGGCTGCTTGTGTATTTTCTATATTGTAGTTATATTTTCTTATTTCCTTTTGTATTCTGGGTTGCTAAATGTTCAGATCAGGCTGCACTTCATCACCTTTTCATGGATGTCTCCTTTGTTGTGCTCTGTTTTATGTGAAAACAAGCATAAATCTGCATTGGTTGTAAAATAACCACATTTATTTTGCAGTTTAGCCACTTCACATGAATTTTCGGTGATCCTCTGTTCTGTTTAAAAATATAGTCCTCTGTCAATTCCAATCCTGTCTGTTCCATCAAGATTTTCTTATCATCTATGATTGGAGATGAAATCTTGCAATGACACACTCTTTAATTGCCAACTAATCTTCCTGAACTATTTACAGAAGATTCCATGCATTACACCTGCATCAGCTATAGGCTTTATCATCAAATTACCTAGAGAGGCAATTTCAGGGAATTTAAAAATCTGATCGTTTGGTTACCAGGGAGCAGGCATTTCCCCCAGGGGATTAGGACACCATCCACGTCCTGTACTGGAACACTTTGGCTCAGTTTGTGGCTCCAGGTCCTGACTACAGCATTCTGAAAATACAGACTCTGGGTGGCAGCCAGTTACTTGTCTTCTCAAGTAACTGGGTTCCTGCCACACACATGGGAGGCCTGGATTGTGTTCCTGGCTCCTGGCTTCAGCCCCATAACAGCACTCGTCATTGCAGGTATTTGGGGAATCAAATGGTAGATGAGGGCTCGCTCGCTCTCTCTCACATACACATACACACACACAAATACACACAAACACATAAATAAATTGAATTAAATAAATTGAATTGATTAAAAATTTGATTACCTGGTATTCTCCTTAACCACATTTTTAATATCACTGTTATAGAACCTTTTATTTTCCGGTAGAACCTATGTATGCCAAGATTTCTTCTGTTCTTTAACATTATTACTAATGCATTCTTCTGACTAAATTTATACTTTACCTATGAGGTAGACCATCTCTTTCACAAAAATCACATGCCTTTGGGGATGCACAAAAACATAATTGCAATGAAGCTAATATGGGACAATTCATTCAAAAGGTGGAAAAGTGAAACAGAATAAAAGATTTTGTCCTTTACAATATATAAGGTAAAGAACAGAAAAGAGCCGGCAAAAAGATATCATGGCATGCACCAATAAAATAACACAAGAGGCGTGGATGTCTGGCCTTAGTGATTAAGCTGCTAGGTGGGATGCCTGTGCTCCACATCCGAGTTTCTGGGTTCAGACCCTGCTGTGGTTCCTGATTCTGACTTCCAGTTAACGGAGACACTGGGAGGCTCAACTATTTGGGTTAATTGCAGCACATGTAGGGGATCTGGACTAAGCTCCTGCCTCCTACCCCTCACCCTTGCCCACAACACATGCACACATGTGTACTTATTTAGGGGAGTGGCCCAGCAGATGGGAGCATTCATATCATAAGTCGCTTTCTCAATGTCCATCTCTCTCCCTCTCTGTCATTTAAGTTAAGTTTTTTTTTTTTTTAACAAGAAGACAGGGAGCAAGATGTGTTTTTAATTTGGAAATCAAATCACAGATTTGGAAAAACAAAATTCTAAAATATGAAATATTTCATATTAGCCATAACATGCAATCTAAGACTAACATTGAAACTTGATTCTGTCACCACTTCTCTGTGATCCTAAGAAATTTATGTAACTTCTCTGAGCCTCAACTTTCTCAAATGTAAAATAGAGTAGAAATGGAAACAAAGTGGTTTTATTAGGCATTGTAAATGCTACATTTGAAATTCAGTTAAAACTACAACACATAATAGTAAGGGTCTAAGCTACAATACTTACTGTTCTATATCTTCCTACAGCTATTTTAGATGTCTTTCAGAGTGGTGGACTTTCCCACTCCCACTCAGTAACTACCTGCAAAAATGTGTGAATCTAAAAGTGGGACTTCTGGGAAGTATTCTGGAGAAGACTGTTTTATGGTCATTTTGCACGGGGAAGACAGGCTTGACCTAATATTCAGACAGCAAATGGAATGGAGGCATTCTCCTCAACTGAAATCCATGCCAAATTCATTGGCTGATTCTGACACCTAGCACACTTTGCCTTTCCTCCCTGGTTTCTTGAATCACATTCTCCCGTTCCCATAGCACAACAGTTACCTTCTTCTCTGGGGTAGAAATTCCCAGGTTGCGCTTCTCAACCCGTGCTGTGTAGTCACCCAGCTGTTCTCTCTTTCCTCGTGGTTTCCTACCACCTATTACCCCTTAAGAGAACAAAACTTCCAGTGAAAAGTGAAAATTGAATGAAAATCTTATTTGTCAGAATCTCCTGTATAATGACTATTTTGGAAACAAGAGAATGCTCCTGTCACCGAAATCTAACAGTTGATGTAGCAAAAAGAGATGGAATCCGTTGCACTCTGCAGGCAATTAGACGACTCACAGAGCAAGGTCGCCACCTACTGGCCACGAAGGTCGAAGACAGAGCCACCTCTATAGAGAAGGCTCCTTTCTATCAACAGAGAGGATTGTATTCTTCCAGTGCCCTTTTCCACGAAGCCCAAAATGATAGCAAAAACAAATTTGGGCAGTAAAATATTATATGAAAAGAGAATGAAGATAGTTCTTGACATACAATGGTGTGATATCCTGCTAAACACGTTGTAAATTTAAAGTGTCTTAAGTTGAAAATATAGTTCATACATCTAACCTATCAAATACCATAGCATAACAATTGGAATACTTCAGAGTATATATTATTCCCTCCCCTATTCTGTAAATGTAGCTGTCAAAATTGCCACAAGATTATAATACATAATGCTAGTCCAATTAAAGATTCAAATTTTCTTTTTTTAAATTTTTATTTATCAAATTTTCAATTTCAGTTTTTGCACAATGCATATTTGCTTTCCTACCATTATAAAGTAAAAAAAAAATAAGGGCCATCTGGAAATAAAAGTTCTCAGTGACATCTCAAATGGACAATGAAAAAAATGCTCATTTCCCAGTGTTTCATAGACCAAGAATTACCATTTTGGCAGAATTGTCCTAAATTCTCAGATGTGATCATTAGGATGAAATATAAAATCCGACAAAAAGGTGTTGAATGGATAAATGACTAAAGTTACTAATTTTTGCAACATACACTTCTAGAAGGAAGACTCATGTATTATAGAAACTGTTATGCCTATATCAGAAATTTGAGCATTCTAATTGTTTAGTAATGTAAGAGTTTATTTGAATAATGAAAACTAATGAATAATTAAATTTATTGGGTAATAGACCCAATAGGTTGATTTTATACTCATGCCATCTAAAGATGTTAGAAAGATTTTAAGCCTAGGTTTCTGAGTGATAGAAAAATGAACTCATGGGGCTGGTGCTGTGGCCTCGTGGGTAGAGCCACTGCCTTCAGTGCCAGCATTCCACAGAGGCACTGGTTCAAGTCCTGGATGTTTCACTTCCAATCCAGCCCTCTGATATGGCCTGGGAAAGCAGTAGAGGGTGACATAAGTGCTTGGGCCCCTGCACCCACCTTGGAGACTCAGAAGAAGCTCCTGGCTCCTGGCTTCAGATTGGCCCAGCCCTGGCTGTTGCGGCCATTTGCGGAGTGAACCAGTGGGTAGAAGACATCTCTCTCTCTCGCACCCTCTGCCTCTGCCTCTCTGTAACTCTCTGCCTTTCGAATAAATTAATAAATCTTTAAAAAATGAACTCATGAGGTCAGTATTGTGGTGTAACAGGTAAAGCCACCACCTGCAATACCAGCATCCCATATGAGTGTTGATTAGTGGCTCCACTTCTGATTCAACTTTCTGCTGATGGGATGGACAAAGCAGTAGAACATGATCCACATGCTTGGGCCCCTTCACCCACATGGGAAACATGGATGAATATCCTGACTCCTGGCTTCAGCTTACTCTAGTCCAGGATGGTGTGGCCATTTGGGGAGTGAACCAGTGGACAGATGTAATCTGTCTTTCTGTCTATCCCCTGCTCTATAACTCTGAATTTCAAATAAACCAACCAACCAACCAATAAATAAATAAATAATTTTAGAAATGAAATCACAACTATTTATAGTTTACACATATGTTCTGAGGATTTGGCTTATTTTTTTTAAAGAAAGACAGCTGATCAACTTGACAGCTTAGGAAGGTCAGGTTTATTTTTTTAAATATTAATTTATTCATTTGAAAGTCAAAATAACATAGAAAGAGAAAGAGAGAGAGAGAGATCTTCCACCCACTAGTTCACTTCTTAGATAGCTACAATTGCAGTGGTAAGTCCAGGCCAAATACAGGAGCCAGGAGCTTATTCCAGGTCTCCCATGAGGGTAGCAGGGGCACAAGCTTGGACCATCTTCCACTGCCTTTCCCAGGACATTAGTACAGAGTTGGAAGGGAAATGGAGCAGTCAGAACACGAACAGGCACCCAAATGACTGGCTGGCATTGCAGGCAGTGGCTTTACCCACTATGCCACAACATTGGGCCCCTGGCTTATGCCTGACAAGGACAGGAAAGATGGAGGAATAAAAATTGGGGAGGGAGGTGCAGGGCTACTACCATGAAAAAGAGAGGATGCTATGTTATCTGGTTACTGTGAGCCTTGTGAATCAGGGAGAGTTTGCATTTAGATACGAGACTCTGTGTATGACATCCAAGTTTGTTATTTTCTGTCACAGTAGAGAGCAAAGAGGCAATGAGGTTCTATTTGTGAGTTTATGATAGTGCTCAGCAAGGGCTAAAAGTTGTGCTGCTATTACAATTAGAATCCTCAGAGCCATATGTGCTCTGAGGTCTATTGGTTTTAGCGATAAACTCAGCGATCATTGATGCTCAGTGAAACTAGAATGCAAATATTAACCATAACCTAATGGAACCCTAACAAACTATGGCTATGATGAAGCAAAATGGGTGGATCATTCATGAATACCTTCCAGTAGGAACAGGAAATCTGGGAAATTGCTTCGGAGAAAAAAGTTTTCAAGTGATTTCACTGAGCCTTGCCTAGAGAACAAAGTGGATAAGAGAGTTCAACTACTAAAGAGATGATTTGTCAAAACAGATTCTATCATTTAAAGAGTAGAAATCCGGAGGATCGTGGCAACCTAAATTTCTGTGCAGAATATAGAAATAAAGACAGAGCTGAGGGGGCCAGCACTGTGGCATAGTAGTTTAAACCTCTGCCTGTAGCGCTGCGTCCCATACAGGTGCTGGCTCAGGTCTCAGCCACTCCACTTCTGATCCAGCCCCCTGCTAATGGCCTGGGAAAGCAGTGGAAATGGCCCAAGTACTTGGTCTCCTGCACCCATGTCAGACCCCAAGGAAGCTTCTGACTCCTGGCTTTGGATCTGCCAAGCTCTGGTCATTACAGCCATTTGGTGTGAATGAGTGGATGGAAGACCCCCCCCCCTCTTTTTCCCTCTGTCTATCTGGAGTGTCTCTCAAATAAATAAAATAAATCTTTAAAAGAAAAAGACAGAGTTGAAAATCAGGGTTGAAAGTTAATGCCTCACAAAATAATACTCAATATTTGTCTGGTTATTAATGTCACACAAAGACAACTTTCTTTTGTTGGATAAAAGTCAACTGGGTTTGGGGTCTATAAAGGCTTTTTGGAAAACTTGAATTTTAATGCAAATATATAAAGATTCAAATTGATCATATTTTCTAAATCACATTGGGTGTGATATGTTTCCCAATAGTATGAAAATGAATTCTTGGCCTATGAACAAATCTTAGGCATTGCAGTAGCTTGTGATGTTCCGAAGTTCAACCCTATTCAACAAAACCTTATTTTTTGGTATTCATTATTCTCATTGCTTTCTCAATGAGAAACATTGACTTTGAGTTTGCAGAAATAGACAGAACAGGTACACACTGGTGCCATAAACTTACTGTGACCAGATGGCTTCTTGCTAGACTTCACTTTCATGATTTGGTTGCTCTCAAGTCATATAGAAGGAGGTGGTGTTTGGATTTTTGTCAGTGACTGTCTTGTGGATGTTTCTGATCTTTGAGCCTCATGCTTGTGAGTGTGAGTTGGGTTTTGAGAACTAAATGCAAATAGCTTATATCATATTATTTAATTCAGCTGAAGGTTTTCAACACATCAATACCTATGCCAAGCAAAATGAAAAATGTTGACAATATGTGGAGGCATATCTAGCAGATACTGAATTTAAAATTATTTTCACATATGAAGCAAAGTCAATACACTAAAAATCAATGTGAAGAACATAATTTTTCATCTATACAAAATGCTTCAAATAATTTAAAATAAGTCATTATATTGGTATTATTGTTAATAGTGTTGTGTATTTTGAGATTTTTAATGTAATTTCATGATTACAATTAATATAATAAATTGAATTAAATGTTGCTGCTAATTTAGTGAGAAAAGTTCAATATCAACAGCTTTAAGATTTTTAATTAACTATTCAGCAATTTATTTGAGAAGCAGTGATAAAGATACTGTAGATACTCCTCAAATGTTCCCAGTGGCCCCAGGTCCTCAACCAAAACCAAGACCCAGAAACTCCATCCAGGTCTCCCATATGGGAGTCAGGAGCCCAATTGTTTGAGACATTGTCTGATGCCTCCCAGGTTCCAGATTAGCAGGAAGATGGAGCCAGGAAGTGAGCTGGATTTGGAACCCAGACATTCCACTGTGGGAGACAGGTGCCTTAGTCATCATATTAACAATTGGGCAAAAGTTGTCTCCTCAATAGTTTTGAAATTTATCTTTCAGCTTGATTTTTTTTTCATTCTTAATTCTGAATTTAATAAAAACACAAATTTCAAACACTTCCTTTTAAGGATAGAGATATACGTAGATTATATAGATATACAGGAAATCTGTGTTATTAAAGCTTATTCTTATGGTCAACTATGAAAATAAACCCAAAAAGACACTGGGAGAGGAGACAGAGGAATTACTTTTAAAAATGATGAGAAACGTGACTGTAAACCCATGTGGGCAGTGCATAGAGAAAAGCAAAAACAGAAGTAGAAAGTGAAGAGAAGGCATTCAGAAAAAGGAAAGTAGCGCGTCCCCTATTTAAGGCACTTGAGCAGAGCAAGGTCTTCAGAGAACCTAGAGGCCGAGGCTCTGATCACCCACCTCAGCCAGGCCAGCAGCATCTGCAAGATCCCCCATGGCCTTGCCCTTCTCTTCACTGCTGGCCCTGCTGGTGCTCAGCTCCAAGTCCCTCTGCTCTCTGGGCTGTGATCTGCCTCAGACCCACAGCCTCAATGACGGGAGGTCCTCCATGCTCCTGGGACAAATGAGGAGAGTCTCCCTCTCTCCTGCTTGCAGGACAGACATGACTTTGAGTGCCCCCTGGAGGAGTTGGGTGGACACCAGGCTCAGAGGACACAGGCCATCTCTGTGCTCCATGAGATGACCCAGCAGCTCCTCAACCTGTTCAGCACCAAGGAGGCGTCTGCTGCCTGGGACAAGGCCCTCCTGGACAGACTCTGCACTGGACTCTTCGAGCAGCAGAGTGACCTGGAGGTCTGCATGATGCAGGGAGCGGGGGCGGAGGAGACGCCCCTGAAGCATGAGGACTCCGCATGGGCTGTGAGGAAATACTTCCAAGGAATTGCTGTCTATCTGGCAGAGAAGCAATACAGCCCTTGTGCCTGGGAGGTTGTCAGAGCAGAAGCCAGGAGAGCCGTCTCTTTATCAAGAATCTGGCAAGAAAGAATTTGGAGCAAGGAATGAGACCAGGTTCAACATAAAATGATTCCTGTTGACTAAAACAAAATGTTTAACATCTGCACAAGTTCTGGCATCTCAAAGATGTTTTCTTGCTAGAATGTTGATATGAATGCAGTAAACTTACTGAATGTTTACATTACTATTAGGAAACATCATGTTCAACTTCAGAGGCTCTAGTCCCTCACAGATGACCATGTGGATGTATTTAAATATTTATTTATTTAACTATTTATGAGATTTAAATTATTTTTCTATATTAAATTATGCACACATTTATGCTATGATTCATGTTAAATATTTTTATTGTATTTAGCTGGTTTTTTATTTTATTTCATTCATTAAAGTTTTACTATCAAAAGTTTCTTGTATCTTTGTTTAAAAAGATACTGCAGGTCTTATTGTGCCACCTGATAAATGAATGGATTTCATAATTCATTTATCTATCAATATTATATTCTGGATTTCATGAAAATTTATTTTCTTTTAAAGAGGTTTTGGGGGGCCAGCGCTGTGTTTTATTTTTTTATTTTTTTATTTTTTTCACAGGCAGAGTGGACAGTGAGAGAGAGAGACAGAGAGAAAGGTCTTCCTTTGCCATTGGTTCACCCTCCAATGGCCACTGCAGCTGGCGTGCTGCGGCCGGCGCACTGTGCTGATCCAATGGCAGGAGCCAGGTACTTATCCTGGTCTCCCATGGGGTGCAGGGCCCAAGGACTTGGGCCATCCTCCACTGTACTCCCTGGCCACAGTAGAGAGCTGGCCTGGAAGAGGGGCAACCGGGACAGAATCTGGCGCCCGACTGGAACTAGAACCCGGTGTGCCGGCGCCGCAAGGCAGAGGATTAGCCTAGTGAGCCGCGGCGCTGGCCCATATACTTTCATTCTCATTTCATAAAAGGTCCCCTTTCTTCTAGAAATCCACACAGCTCTCCTTTCATTAACTTCTCACTTGCCTGCACTACCACTTCAAGCAGGATTTCCTGTTTCCTCGACGTTGTTTCGTTTTGTAGTTTTTTCATTTGTTTGGCCATCAATTTCACTTTAAGAGTACCAACCAGTTGAAAGCAAAAGTTGAGTGAAAGTTCTATGTTTGTAAGACATTCCTATGAAAAGGACATTCTTTTCTTCCAGTGAATATTTTTAGATATGAGGGAATGTCCTTGTCACAGGGACGTAGTAGCTGCGGCACAAAGGAAAGAGAAAGGATAAATGATACTCTTAGGGCAATGAAAAGATCTGCAGAGGAATTTTGCCAGGGAACCTCAGTGTAGCTTACAGGGTTGTGTTTTATGCAGAAGTATGTCCTGTTGCAGGAAATCTTGCTTCAGAACTAAAAGGAAACTTTTTCCTGAAAGAACTGAGCCTAGGACTGGAATAAGTCCAATTTCTTAAAGTTCATACCTTGGAGAGAGGAAATAGTCCCAGCTGCAGGCAGAGTATGTCTTCCTTGGGCAATAGGTAGTTGTGGGGAGAGAAAGGGTCAGAATGGATACTTGTCTGCAGGCTGCTCAACCTGCAAATCTTCCTGACTCACCATTGTCTCTAAGTTCTGTAGGGCACAGGAAGGCTGGACAGCCTACACATCTGGGTGGGGGATAAACTGCCAGGGAAATCAGGAAAATCTGTCTCAGGACACATAAGCTCTTTCTGAAGAGTAAGTTGTCCATTTTACAGATGTCAGATCCTGTCTCTTGATTTTAAAAATCAGAAGAAAATTCTTGCTTTCAGTGGGAACAATGAGAGAGCTTGTATCACTTTGATAGTAGTGGTTATACAAAGGCATTAAGGCAGGATGATGGTGGTCAACTGATCCATTTTGAGTATCTATATGGGTAGAACTGAGAGATGTAGATGAAATTGTGCCACATTGTAATTGAAAGTAATCAGGAAGCATGTGTAAATTGCTCAGGTAGCAGGGAAGAATTTTTTTTTAAGATTAATTTATTTGAGAGGCAGACTTACAAAGAGACAGAGAGGCATAGACAGGGAGGGGGGTCTTCCATCTGCTGGTTCACTCCCCCAGTGGCCACAATGGCTGGAGCTGGGCCAATCTGAAGCCAGGAGCCAGGACCTTCCTCTGGGTCTCCCACATGGGTGCAGGTGTCCAAGGAATTGGGCTGTTCTCCCTGGTTTCCCAGGCCATTAAAAGAGACTGGATCAAAAGTGTAGTAGTTGGGACTTGAACTGGTGCCCCTATGGGATTCCAGTGCTGAATGCTGACGCTTAAGCTACTACACCAAAGCACTGATGCCAGGGAAGAGGTTTAACTTAGTAGATTTCTCAAATCTGGGCCTGAAGTTAGCAACCCAAGCTTTTGATTGCTACTCTCCTGTGATAGATCAGTGGGCTCCTATTTACATGTTAAAAGGTTTTTGTCCCTTTGCTTGGGAAAAGTAATTCCTGGTATGTATTCAACAATATTGGAAAATCTAGCTGCAGGGCTGGAGATATCAGGACAGTAGACAGGGTGCAGGAATGACCCTAACCTAACAGCACCTCCCACATCTCTCAGCATAGCCAGACTTTAATCCCCAACCTCACACCTGCACTCCAAGGCACACATAATCCTCCTGAGAAGACTTGTTGGGAAAGCAGGGGGCAAACACAATTGCTCAGGGAGAAGTGGCCAGGATCACCAAGAAGTCACAGTTGGAAACAGTCAAAATTTGGGGGCCCCAAGAGCAAGAGTATGATGGTGGTAACATCTCAACCCTTCCTACCTACTGATTCTTGAGCTGCAGTGGTCAAGACTCATTTATGTTCTGTCCAGCAAAGATGCACAGTAAATAGAGAGAACCTTCCCCACTACACCTGAGGAGGTGCAGAAGAATCTCACAGCTCTTTTTTGCCTGTTAGACACTTTCATCCTTTGATTGCATTAGGTGGAGACTGTACCAGGCAATAACTCTTACTCAGAAAACCAAAGCACACATCTAAAAACATGAAATTAAATGCCAGCCAATGCTGGCTTTTTTTTTTTTTTTTTTGACAAGCAGATTTAGACTGTGTGTGAGAGAGAAAGGTCTTCCTTTTCCATTGGTTCACCCCCTCAAATGGCCACTATGGCTGGCATGCTTTGCCAATCCAAAACCAGGAGCCAGGTGCTTCCTCCTGGTCTCCCATGCAGGTGCAGGGCCCAAGGACCTGGGCCATTCTCCACTGCCTTCCTGGGCCACAGCAGAGAGCTGGACTGGAAGAGGAGCAACCGGGACAGAACAGGTGCCCCAACCAGGACTAGAACCCGGGGTGCTGGCGCTGCACGCAGAGGATTAGCCAAGTGTGTCACGGCACCGGCCTAAAAACATGAAATTAAAAGAGTCAGCAGCAGCTGGAGAATTTGGAAAAAGGGAGAAAATTACAATATTGAGTGGATCAATGGCAGGTCTTCAGGAGATAAGCAAACCAATGGGCATCCTTGAGTCAACTGTTCACATTGATCTCATCAGAAGGACAGAAGTTTGAAGTGCATACATAGAGTTCTTGCACAGAGCCATGGCCAACAGTAATGTGTCCAGCATGGGTGACACTGGCCCCAGAGCAACCTGCAGAGTGCTGGAAGGGAATTGGGTATTTTTGTATATTCTACAAACTTTGATTCCTAACAAAGAGCCTGTAAGTCATCAGAGTGTTGGGAAAAATTATCATGGGACCAATGTATTACAATGAATCCCTTAAAGTGCAGTCATAATATATACTCTGATTCAAAAAATGTCAAATAATACTTGAATAGAAGGGACACAGTTAGATATTTCAGTGCATTTAGCAATAAGGGGAGCAGAGACCACTCAGCAGTACAGATAGTAGTAATAACGATATTGAAAGGTAATAATCTTGGGGCCGGCGCTATGGCACAGTGGGTTAACGCCCTGGCCTGAAGCGCCAGAATCCCATATGGTTGCCAGTTCAAGTCCTGACTGCTCCACTTCCAATCCAGCTCTCTGCTATGGCCTAGGAAAGCAGTAGAAGATGGCTCAAGTCCTTGGGCCCCTACACCCGCGTGGGAGACCTGGAAGAAGCTCCTGGCTCCTGGCTTGGGATAGGTGCAGCTCTGGCCCTTGTGGCCAATTGGAGAATGAACCATCAGATGGAAGACCTCTCTCTCTATTTCTCTCTCTTTCTCTCTATCTCTGTCGCTCTTCTATTTCTGTATAACTCTGACTTTCAAATAAATAAAAAAAACTTTAAAAAAAAGAAAGGTAACAATCTCAAATGGCAACAAGGACTTCTGGGAAATATTCATTTATTCCACTTATTTAATTGAAAAGAAGACATGGGTGGACCATTCCTCATTTTCTCTTCCAGTTGATAGATTCTGCTTTGTATGAGTAGATCTATATAGAACTTGAAACCATAGGTGAGGATCAGGGCACACAAACCAATCATCAGACCAATCAAAATGATTTACAGGTGTCAGTCATTAAGGTGAATGGCAAAAGAACCATAATATAGCAGCCCATGACAGTTACTAATGTTAGGAAACTGGCGAAGTTTTATCTATGGCGTGATCTACACCCTGATTTACATCCCAAGCTCTAGCCCCCGCCGCCATTGCTGGAAGCCAGGTGGCCACATGGCCCAACTTCTGTTGTCAAGCTCCACCCCCTCCTAATGGGATTCGCTGTTCCTGCTTTCCTGCCCACCCTCGGGCAAAGTTTTAAAAGGGTCTGTTCCTGGTGTTCTCTTGGCTCCTCTCTCTTGGCTCTTCTCTTCTGCGCTCTCTCTTGGCTTCTCTCTTCTCTCCTGCTTACTCTCTCTAGCCTTCTCTCCTCTCTCACTTCCCTCTCTCCTCTCCTCTCTTCTCTTTCTCCCTTACTCTCCTTTTCCTTCTTTGCCCCTTCCCTCCGGTCTGCTGCGTTTTCCCCAATAAACCCTTTTCCTTACTCCAGTGTTTGGTGTGTTTTGTGACAGCCAACAGAAATATATAACAACTAATGAAACTGATGATGATGATGATGATGATGATGATGATGATGGAGTCTTTAAAAAAAGCAAAGAAATAGATAAACAAAACCTCATTTCTTGTTCTTATTAAAGGAAAATACAAAGAAGCAGGTTGAAATTGCTCATACAAGTTCAACATGATGTGGTTTAAGATGAAGCTCATAAACCTGCTGCACTGATGGCACTGGGGCATCATCCCAACTCTCAAGACAGCCGCTGAAGCCTCTGGATAGCCTTGTGGAGCCAGGGCATGCGGTTCCTTGCTGTCGCTAGGTGTCCTAGTTCAGGTGCCACTTACCAGGTTGGTCCAGCCACCTCTGTGTGTAGTTAGATGAAAAACTACTGAGGTAGTTTCAGGCAGGAAAATGCAAGGGTCACGGGGCTGCAGACTCTCAGCTCTAAGCTGGGACTGCATCTGTTCTCATACTTTTATTTGCTTTACATGGCCTAGGGATTAGCGACAAGACTGCCTCAACAATCTCCTGAGCACTAAGCAAGAAGACATCTGCGTGTTCTCAGCCAACAGCTTCTCAGCAAAACAGCACATTTCTTCTCTTATCTTCACTCCCCCAAGGCTGACGCTATGAGCTACAAAGAACTGCCCTGACTGCCTGCCTTCAGGCATATCTTGTTCCCTAGGGCTACAGATTGCCCCATGCCTTAGGTCAGCCTCTGCAGCCAGAAATCTGCCTGTTTCTCCTTGCCTCCAGCTCCTTGCCACATACGTACATTGTGTTTGAAGTCTGGGATCAGATGGGAAAACTCCATGTGATTTTATGTGTATATGAGCCATAGCTTTTTGGGCACACAGGTAGGCACAAGATCTCATCAATGACAGGGGTTTTATTTTAGAGTTTGACAACTGTTCACAAAACAATAATCTTTCAAAACTTAAAAAGAATAGATGAAGGAGAGGTGAACACTTTGATAAAACATCTTTTGTGGTGACCCTAGTAGATAATCAGAATATTGTTGTGCAATCACATTATAAGCCATGCCCCTCGCTAAGGAGCTCTCTTACAAAACTCTCATTGCTTCCACACAGGAAAGACATAATATCCTTGCTTTGTGGTCATGTAAAAGATCTTTATGTCACAACTCAATTATTCAGTGGAAATATAAAAAAAATAATAGGAGAGATGCTTTTGGTTTCTGTCAGTGGACAGGATGAAGTTCTATGGACTGAATGCGATTTTCCATCCCTGGGAACTAGAATCACAGGCTAAACAGAAGAGGGTCTTCTAGGGGACAGGGATGACCTGAAGGAGAGAGTCCTAGCTCACAAAGCTGGACCCTGGGTAGCATGGAAATTGTTGGGTGACTTTTGGTTATTCTTCAGTTCAACAAAAAAGAGCCAATTATGGTCATTCAGAGATCTGCAGTTTATGGTTTATAAGAATTGTTCTACCATATTTCACTGAACAAACATTTCATAAAATTATAGAATATTTTTTCAAGTGGCATAAAAATCTATAGTTTAAAACTACACAAAAGTATTTTGTATAATTTCCTTAGAACATCAAATCAGCAAGCACAACAATGCCCAAAGCACATCCTCTTTTGCTTTTTATAAAATAGATCACAGCTTTCTGGCATTTAAAAGAGGAACTGGAATTGTTTGCTGTTCATCCTTCTTGCTCTATAGAATTCATGCCATGACCTCACGTGGCTCACAAATCATGTGACTAAATATGTAAGAGTACTGCAAAAGTTTGTGGAGAATGGAATTAGAAGGTAAGTTTTAGGATCTGGATTGTGGTGCATCAGGTTAAACTGCTGTTTGTCAGCATCCCGAATTGGAGGGCGAATTCAAGTCCAGGCTGCTCTGCTTCCAATCCTGCTCCTTGTCAATGAGCCTGGGAGACAACAGAGAATGGCTCAAGTAATTGGGCTCCCATGTGGGAGAGCTAGATGGAGTTCCTGGCAACTGGTTCAGACCTGGCCCATTTCCAGCCATTGAAGCCATTTGGAGAGTGAACCAGAAAATGAAAGACCCTTTTCTCTTACTCTCTCTATCTCTCAGTGACATTTCCTGGCAAACAAGTAAATAAGTAATATTTTTGTAAAAAGATAAGATTATCTTTTTAACCAATTTTTGAAGTCCATGCATAGATTTTCCAAATACACATTTTCCTGAAAAATTTTTAAGATTTTTTTATTTATTATTTACAGAGAGAAAAAGATAGAGAGAGAGGTCTTCCATCCACTGATTCACTTCCCAAATGGCTGCAATGGCCAGAGCTGGGCCAATCCAAAGCCAGAAGCCAAGACCTTACTCCAGGTCTCCTACACGGGTGCAGGGGCCCAAGGACTCAGGCCATCTTCCACTGCCTTCCCAGGCCATAGCAGAAAGCTGGATCAGAAGTGGAGCAGCCAGAACTTGAACTGGTGCCCATATGGGATGTCAGCACTACAGGCAGCACTACCTGCTATGCCACAGTGCTAGTCCCCATTTTCCCAAATTTTTGAAGATCTTTCATACGTATATACTTCAAAACTTTTTGCACCAAAATAAATTAACTTTTAATTCCTTTCTCTGTGAAATTTTTATACTATCTTCATATGCTTCACTTCCTTTAATGAGTCCTTCTGGACAAGACGTGTTCTCAACTCTGGCTAGGGTTTTAGTCTTAGTCTATGTTCTTTTCAACCGGGTTTATATTTGTCACCAACCAGGTTTATAAACAGTGTGATCCAAACACAGTTATGGAGGGAATTGAATCAAATTTTCAAAGATCATAGAAGTGTGACTAGTGAAAATTTAGCAAAGAACAAATTATGCTGTTATAATTTCCATTATCATCATTATTTTTATCCAGGTTATGGCAGAATACTTTGGATCATTCAATTCCCCCTTTTTAAATTCTAGATTTCTCAAGTCAGCAGTTGTTACTACCTGGGAAGGTTATTAACCAAGTAGAGTGTTCAGACAAGCCCAAGAAGCCCTGTCCTAACAGAGCTGGGGATCAAGTGACTGTGACTGTCTTTACTTCTTGAAGGTTGATTGGCATGATTCTTCCCTTCTCTCCCCAGAGCTGATCACTGCTGGACTGACCAGGAGGCTAGCCCGGCGGCTGCCTTGCACAGCTCAGGGCAGTCCATTGACCCAGGAGAGGCTGTCTTGGAGCCTCTGCCAGAAGCAGCCACTTTCCTGTTTGGACGCTTCAGCAATGGCCTCCATTCTCCCCCTCTGCCTCAGCTCCTGGTCCCCAGTGGGACAGCTCTGAATTTTGCTAATTTACACTTTGCCTATGTGTCACCATAGATCACTCCTTTTATTTCACTTTCAAGGCAATCAGAATTACATTTGTTTCTTTTTGCACACAAATAAATGAGCTTTTCTTTCTAGAACAGCTGAAATGACAATCTGATGTAATGAAAATTAAAGAGAAAAATGGTGTAGTCTCATTGTCTTTCTTGAATTCCCTGTTTATATTAAGCTCAGGTTGAAGTAGAAAGTAATAAAGGAATAATATGATCAACCATGACAAGGCAACCCCCATGTAAAAAACATTGTTACATAAAGTTTAAATGTTTAAACAATCACAAACAAGCAAAGGAGAGCATGTAATGTCTCTCTGGCTTAAATTTTATGGCCCACTGCTTGCATTCTGACCCCAAAGCAAAGATAGAAGAAAGCAGCCAATGGAGTCCTGGGACTGGAGGGGCAGTGGAGGGTCCCTGACTTCTGTTATACTTAGATGAGCTTCTAATGAGAAAGAAAGTTGTTATTGAATCCCTTGTGCTCAGCTCAGAAATTTGTGCATATCATGTGCTCAATGATTTAAGAGTTGAAAAATGAAACTATAGCAGAATAAAAATTATTCACCAACTAAAGTTGAAGAGATCATAGTTGAATAATTTCATCACTGAGTTAAAAATGCAAGCTTCTTTATGAGCATCTGAGGGCTGTTGCCACTTTGGTAGCTGGGGACGTGAGTCAGGAGACGGAGATCACCACTGAGATGCAGGGTCCTTCACACACAAGGGCAGGGATCCTAGAGGAGTCAATGATTTCCAACAAATCTCTCCTCAGTAACGATTTCTGAATTCATTAGCACATGTTGAGGCTGCTCTCAGGAAAGAGCTTGGATTGAGGACACTTTGTGAATCCACAGGTGAATGTGTTACCAGGTGTGATCCCTTTGTGTGGCAGGTGGTGCTGGGAAGTAAATTATCTTGGAATTAGAATCTCTGCAACCTTATGTTCCTGAAAAGAACATGGATTCTTGCTATGGGTATTATCACTGTGTGAAGAGCGCCATAGATCTGCAGTAAAAACATCACTCTGCCTGTCAAAAATAAAAAAATAATAAAAAAATAAAAAAAATAGAAGAAAAGGGTCATTGTCCACATTAGTCATGACCTTGTGGCCCCAGCAAAGCTTAACCCCATGGATCTACCAGATAATCTCATTTAATAATAAATATCTCTTCTGTGAAACAAACAACAAAAATACCCACCATTCTTTTATTAAGGATTTTTGAATGGCAGAGTTAGACACTCACACACACACACGTATTCCATCAGCTGATTCACTCCCCAACTGGCTTCAGTGGCTGGACCAGGACATGGCCAGGAACCAGGAGCTTCTTCCAGGTCTCCCACATGGATGACAGGGGCCCAAGCACTTGAGCCATCTACTGCTTCTTTCTTAGGTGCATAACCAGGGAGCTGGATGGGAAGTGAAGTAGCTAGGACTCAAACCAGCTTCCACATGGGATGCCAGCATTGTAGGCAGGGGCTTAACTCATTATGTCATAATACTAGCCCCACAGTTTTCTGTGTAAAGACTTGATTTGCCACACTGGTCTGAATCACTCTCCATATACAGAAAGCTATAGGACTATAGGAGCCGGGGTTCCCATATGGAGAAACAAGGGTGAAAATGTAGCCCAGGATTAGGGCTAAAACTTTGTTCTTGGAACTGAGAAGGGCAATATTTATAAATATAAAAAAGTATAGGCATGTGCCATTATCTATATACATATATGCACTCCTGATTGTCGGACTAAGATGCTTCTGACTTAATTCATCAATGCGTACTTGGATTTCCATATCAAGAACTTAGTGGAAAATTACAATTCTATTGCAAAGATTGTTTAGTCCAATGTCATTTTATTTGGCCATATGGAGAATATACAAATGAAAAGAAATACAGGAAGTAAAAGCATAGATTGAAAAATTTCATAAAATGAAAATTTCTGACTTATACAAAAGCCATGGATAGTCAGAATGTCTTCAGAAAACCTAGGGTCAAAACCCAGGGAGCCAGTGCTGTGGCATAGAAGGCTAAGCCTCTGCCTGAGGCACCAGAATCCCATATGGGTGCTGGTTCTAGTCCCAGCTGATCCTCTTCTGATCCAGCTCTCTGCTATGGCCTGGGAAAGCAGTAGAACATGGCCCAGATTCTTGGGCCCCTGCACCAGTGTGGGAGACCCGGAAGAAGCTCCTGGCTCCTAACTTCAGATCAGCTCAGCTCCGGCTGTTGTGACCATTTGGCGAGTGAACCAGTGAATGGAAGACCTTTCTCTCTGTCTCTCCCTCTCACTGTCTGTAAATCTACTTCTCAAATAAATAAAAATAAAATCTTTAAAAAAAATGTCCAAAAATGTCCATGCAGACCCAGTTCAGCCAGGCCAGCAGCATCTTTTCCCCAGGGCCCATTTGCTCCCTCTGCAGATGGTCAGTGTGCTGTGCAGGACAATGAGGCCTTCGTTATTTCTCACATTGGAGAATAATTTCCGTGAGGACAGGTGCAATCAGCAAAATGAGATTGAAAGCAAGAAGCCTCCTACTGCTGCAGTCAGGAGGGTGACTCCAAGGGAGGAGTTGCCCAGGCAGCCTGCAACTGCAGGTTCTTTCATACACAAAGTGGCTTTCTCTGTCTCTCTCTCTGTCTCTCTGTCTCTCTGTCTCTGTCTCTCTCTTTCTCTCTGTTGGCCCTTTCTGAGAAATGAGTAAAGATTTAACCAATCAGGAGACCAGAATAATGACTGATCTGCTGGCCAGGATCAGTGACCATGTCTTGGTCCACGTTCATTCACCCCTCCAGTGATCTCAGGTGACATCTCAGGCCAATTCCCAACCAGGGAGGGAGTTCTGGGGTCCATGTTGCAGCATCAGTGGCAGGAGGAGTCTACAGCTCTAGATGCTGTGATTTGCATCTTGTCTTGAAGAGGTATAGCTGATTCTCGGCCTTTCTGGATTCTTCAGGAGCAACACAGCTGTGGTGTTGGTGCTCTTCGTGTTACAGGTCTCCTGTTACAGCTCTCTACAGTGCAGCTCCATGCTCTATGCCAGGCTTGTGAACTACTGCCACCTTCTGGGATGCTACTTCTGTTCTGGTCCAGGATCTCTGTCTCCTGACCACGAAGAGTGAGTGAAGCTCTCTGGCAGCTGCAGATGCTCTTAGCAGTTGATTCCATCCCAGCTTCCTGTGTTACTCAAACTGAGACCTTGCTGGCAGACACCACTAAGGCTGCCTTCCTCAGAGGCGAGCAGAGCCCACAGGCCAGCAGCCTCCTCCAGCAAGGGGCTGTGTCACCGAAAACCTTTGCCAGGATCAGATACCAGTGAGTGTGAAGGATGCCCATCTTTGCAAGGGGAGGCTGGCAGTGAGGATTGAGGCATCCCCGACCTGGGGACTCTCACACAGGCAGGAGTGCTCTCCCCAGAGAGCCCTCCACCCCCTGGCACTGCCATCTGAAAGTTCAGAGCCAGTCCTGCCCAGGAGCAGCAGGGGCTGTCTGCCAAGTCAGGGTCCCCACTGACACCTACAGGGACACCAGGTCTAACAGCAGGTTAGACAGACAGACTGTCATGATGGACTCCAGCCTCTGGAACATTTGTTTTCTTACTCATGCATTTCACTTATATTCCATCTAGAAATTGATGATGAAAGCAGTGATTTGTGTAATTTCCATCCAGCAATGCAGGTGAATGAAGCAAACACAGTTCTGGCTGTATTGACATTTTCCATCTTATTGGGAGGGAAATAAAAGATGTTCTAAAATTTGTGTACATGAAATATTATAGACAGAAAAGGAGAAATTATGAAATATTCCACAAAATTTAGGTCTATATGGTGTTGGGGAGGCAAATAATGGTAAACAAGTAGGGGGCTTTCTGGCATACCTGAGCAAACATTCCCAGAGACAGAGAGTGGGCAGGGAGGAGGACAGTCTGATCTGTCTGTGGCCACATTTTGGGAGACACCTGCAGCGATGCAGGAGGACACTGTCCAGGTCATCACACTGCTCAAACTTTTTTTAGGCCCTCACTTGGAGCTCCAAAGGATGGGAGATAGTGCACCTCACAGTTGGAACCCTGAGGTGTATCAGATTAGGAGTTGTCAAAGTGGGAATATGTAAGATGAAGAACATATTGTGAAAGGCAATGATACCAAGACGAACAGAATTTGCCATACTCAGATAGAATTGAATTGAGGAAGAAACAGGAAAGGGGCCCCATTCCTGCCTGTCTGAAATACTGTTTCAAGGACCTTCTAAGTTCCCACAAGAGATTTCTTCTTATTCTTTACCTATCCAATGCTTTGCACATAAGCACAAACTCCTGTAGCAAATCTAATCATCAACAGTCTTTACAATGACAACAAATCACATAAGGGTCTTTATACAAAAGCCTTAAGCAAACAGTAAATCACCACTAATAAGCTGGAGGCAATGCCTGTCTTAGGTCTCTAATACTTGTAAATTTTCTATCCAAGAGGCTTATGTAGATTTCTTCCTTTCAACTTTTACAACTACCATCTCCTCAATATACCCTTGTTTTCTATGGTAAGTGCGTTCTTATTGCAATGCTCTGTTCTGCCAAGAATAAATGTCACTATTCATTCAAAAACTCTCTGATTGTTACTTAGAGAGACAAAACCAATTCTACTGTACTCTTCCCTTAAATTCATAACTTCAGTCTAATTTTGAGAATACATCACAAAATCCCAATCGATGGAAATATTACAAAGTACCTGTTCGTTGTATGTCAGAAGTCTCCAGTTCATGATAGTCTGGGAAGCCTGGGCAGGTGTCTCAGATGGGAGGAGATTATAGAGGTTTGTAATGTAAAGTGAGATCGTAAACTGATTTATGGAGCAGTAGATGGACTTCAGCGAACAATGAGAAGAAACAAGGAAATCTGATGGAAGCCTGACTTCTAGTTATTACTATCACACAAATGCTAATTTCTTAGTTTTAATTATTGTGCCACGATTATATGACCTGTTAACTTTAGGAGAAGCTTGGTAAGGGAAACACAGGAGTTTTCTAGATTATTATTTAAGCTCTCTGTAAGCCTACACTTGTTCCAAATAAAAGTTTAAAAAGTGCAGGCTTTCAGATACTTGACATTATCAATTATAATTTTTAAACACTATTTTTCTGATTAAAATAATCCATTAGCCGGCACTGCGGCTCAATAGGCTAATCCTCCACCTGCGGCGCCAGCACCCCAGGTTCTAGTCCCGGTTGGGGCACCGGATTCTGTCCCGGTTGCTCCTCTTCCAGTCCAGCTCTCTGCTGTGGCCTGGGAGTTCAGTGGAGGATGGCCCAGGTCCTTGGGCCCTGCACCCGCATGGGAGACCAGGAGAAGCACCTGGCTCCTGGCTTCAGATCAGTGCGGTGCGCTGGCCACAGCGTGCCAGCCGCAGCTGCCATTGTGGGGTGATCCAATGGAAAAGGAAGACCTTTCTCTCTGTCTCTCTCTCTCTCACTGTCCACTCTGCCTGTCAAAATAAATAAATAAATAAATAAAAAGAATCCATTAAATTTCACAGTTTCCAAAGAGAAGTAATATTCTGTCATATAGCTGTTTAGAAGATAGTTCTGTTTCTCCTTAGCCTTCAAAGTTCTGACAAAAATGCTCCTTCACTCCTTGACCAATTTTCATCAATCTCTACTCAGCCCTCTTTTCAAGTAGTCCTTTCTTTGGGCCCAGTCTTCCTAGTTAATTGTAGCTGTGTCAGTTTTACAAGACTCACTTCCGCTTGAAATCTGATTGCACTAATATGTTTTCCAATTGCTCACCTCTCACTCTGGGTATCAGACCACCTTGGCTATACTTCAGCAAGATTCCATTAGGTTGGTTTAGCAAGGAACTCACTACACATGGTATCTCCTATTAGTAATTTTCCATCTACTCATTCCACTTGTTCACTATGAGATCACAGGCAGTCTGGTATATTGAGAATTGAGCCCTGATCTTTCTCCCTATTGTGATAGTCTTGAAACCAGACCCAAAAGACAAGAATAAAACTTTCCTAACCATTTTACTAAGTGTCAGCATAATTTTCTCTTTGCCAGTTCTACAAACTAAAGTCATTACAGTTAACATAGGAGCAAAACCACTGGCCTAAAAAACAAAATTGCATTGACCAACGGGGCAATTAGGAGACTTACAGGCTTTTGTCATCACAGGCCATACCTAGAATTCCTTTAGTGATTGCCTCCAGATATAATGTCCCTGAACTGTAAGCCATAGCTCATTGGTTCAGCTCTGATTTATCTCATACATTTAACCTAATCAGGATCCACAATCTCAGGTTTGCCTGAAACAGGTAGAAATTAAAGCCTTTGGAATATTAGAATGAATGTTTAGAAATATGCAGGATTTTTAAATACCATTTTAAAATTTTTTCATATTTAACTGGGGTTCACAAAGTGGTTTATAAATAAAATCAAGCTTTAAAAACATATTCTCGAGGCTGACGCCATGGCACAGTAGGTTAACCCTCCACTTGCAGCGCCAGCATCCCACATGGGTGCTGGTTCTGTCTCAGCTGCTCCTCTTCCAATCCAACTCTCTGCTGTGGCCTGGGAAAGCAGTGGAGGATGACCCAAGTGCTTGGGTCCCTGCACCCGTGTGGGAGACCAGGAAGAAGCACCTGGCTCCTGGTTCGGATCGGCGCAGCTCCAGCCATTGCGACCACTGGAGTGAAACCAATGGATGGAAGACGTTTCTGTCTTTCTCTCTCACTGCCTGTAACTCTACCTCTCAAATAAATAAATAAATAATCAAAAAATTTAAAAAATAGGCTGGCACCGAGGCTCAATAGGCTAATCCTCTGCCTGCGGCGCCAGCACACCGGATTCTGTCCCAGTTGCTCCTCTTCCAGTCCAGCTCTCTGCTGTGGCCCGGTAGTGCAGTAGAGGATGGCCCAAGTCCCTAGGCCCTGTACCCGCATGGGAGACCAGGAGAAGCACCTGGCTCCTGGCTTCGGATCAGCGTGGTGCGCTGGCCGCAACGGCCATTGGGGTGGTGAAGCAATGGCAAAAGGAAGACCTTTCTCTCTGTCTCTCTCTCTCACTGTCCACTCTGCCTGTCAAAAAAATTAAAAAAATAAAAACATATTCTCAAGAAGACAAAACTAAGGTATAACATATGTAAGTAAAATGCAGCTCAATATAATTCTAACAGAAACTGCTGATGTGAGCTAATGGGGCTTTTCAGAGAAGAAGAAAAGTGGAATCCTAAAAGAGAGACACTGACATTATTTAGGGGTGATTTTACTGGAAAAATATTCATCAGTTTAGGAGCAGGCATTTGGCTCTAGTGATTAAGACACCTGCATTGCATATAATAGTACTTGGGTTTCCACCTGTCCCTGGCTCCCAGTTCCAGCTTTGTGCTAATGCACACCCTAGAAGGCAATAGTAATGTGTTAAGTAATCCCTGTTTTGAGTTTGGCCTGCCCAGCCTGGTCATTTTGGGCATTTGGAGAGTGAACCAAATGTGCAAGGAAACATTCTCTCTCTCTCTCTCTCTCTCTCATACATACACACACACACACACACACACACATACCCCTGCCCCCATTCACCAGTTTTTTGGTTTCTCAAAAAAAAAAAAAAAAAAAACAAGTATAAAGGTAATTATAAAAAGTCTTGATCTGTCTAGAAACCAGCTGTGGGTCTTATGGCCAGAAATACTCCAAGAGAGATGTAAGACCTGAGGATTCAAGGGTTGGGCTTTCTAGGTTCTAAGAATAATTCCACAGTTAATTAATTCCCTGGGTTTATGTTTCGAGGTTGTTTTTTTGTTTTTGATAAATCTGAACTGTAGTAGCACATCTCACTATTTGCTTTGAACGTTGATATCTCCATTGACTAAATGGGGCTGGACACATGTTGGGTGCTCAACAAATGTGAAAAATGAGAGTAATCCTCATTCGGAAGGTGAAGGTCACTCTTTTGTATGTTTAAGAACAACGCTTGCAGGCCGGCACCGCGGCTCAATAGGCTAATCCTCCACCTGCGGCGCCTGCACCCGGGTTCTAGTCCCGGTTGGGGAGCCGGATTCTGTCCCGGTCGCTCCTCTTCCAGGCCAGCTCTCTGCTGTAGCCCGGGAGTTCAGTGGAGGATGGCCCAGGTCCTTGGGCCCTGCACCCGCATGGGAGACCAGGAGAAGCACCTGGCTCCTGGCTTCAGATCAGTGCGGTGCGCTGGCCACAGCGTGCCAGCCACAGCAGCCGTTGGGGGGTGAACCAACGGCAAAAGGAAGACCTTTCTCTCTGTCTCTCTCTCTCACCGTCCACTCTGCCTGTCAAAAAAAAAAAAAAAAAAAAGAAAAAAAGAACAATGTTTGCATACACACATAGAACTTATTATTTAAGGTTAGTATATACTTTTTAGTAACATTAGTTTGATTGGGAGAAATGTCCTTTGAAAGTTTGCATTCCCTTCCTTCTTTTCAGAGAAATGAGAAGGAAAATGTTGACACTATGAGTTTATTCATCTATGAGGGGAGAATATGGTGCAGTTAATACTTATCCATTATCCAGAGAGAATCACATACACTCATATACACAAATGTGCCTTCCTTGTGTTTAAACTCCTGTGGTTGTCAATTCTTCCTTTACTGTCTTTTCAAGGTGTATTGATCAAAGTTGAAAATTAACCCCTGGACCAGGGGCTACACACTTTTTCTGAGCCCATGCCTGCTTGTTACCTTTAATCCACATTCTTTCCACTATTTTGTTTCTGCTCTACTCCATCTCTAATCTCCATGTTGGTTGAGTTGCATGTAGCTTAGTTACATTGTGACTTTTTTTTGTCTAATATAATATTTTTCATTCAGCTCCCTGCTAATGCACTTTTGTTGGAGACCTGGAAGAAGAACCTGGATCCTGGCTTCAGCCTAGCATGTCCCCAGCCACTGTGGACATATGAGGAGAGAACCAGAGGGTAGAAGGTCTCTCTCTCTCTCTCTGTCTCTCTCCCTATCTCTCTCTAACTCTGCCTTTCAAATAAATAAAAAATAAATATTTAAAAAATTGAACTTTTAATAATATATACCAGTTGCAAGTGATTATTGAATATCTCATTACATACTATCTGTTATATATTTTTATAAATTGCTAATTTGCGTGAGAATGTGATATATTACAATTTATGTGATAAATTAATTGCATTCAAAGTCATTCAGTAAATTTTATTGTGTAATCAAAGGCTACAAATATAACTTTTAACTTTGAGCTTACACATATCATTTAGTCATTTTTAACCCTGGATTGAGTAAAAAGATTAAATTACATATTTTAATGTTTAAAGTGTGGATTTTCACATGTTATATAAACATATATTCAGTATATCCCTATTATTAAAATTTAACAGGGTCAGGCTTTGGGTCTAGCAATTAAGACAACACTTGAGATGCCCATGTTCATATCACAACGCATGGATTCTATTCCCAGATCCAGCTCCCAATTCCAGTTTGCTGCTAGTGCAGATCCTGGGATGCAGGAGATTATGACTCAAGTAATTGGATCTCTATCACCTGCAATGACTTCCCACCTCTTCGATTTGACCCAGAGCAGTGCTGGCCAATGCAGGTATCTGGGAATAAACCAATGGATGGGAATTACCTCTCATGGTCTTTCTTTGTTTCTACCAAATAAAAGCTTTATAAAAGAAAAAAAACTTGATTGTTAATTATAAAAATGTTATGAATCAGTTCAGTGGGCAAAGGAGAAGAGGCAACAATGGAAAAAATGCTTGAGAAAATGGTCAGATTCAACGTCAAAAGGAAAGCAAAACAGTAGTGGAAAGTAAGGGGTGGCATCCAGAAAATGGAAAATGGCATGCCCCCTATTTTAGACATCCGAATGAAGCAGGGTCTTCAGAGAACGAAGGAGCCAAGGTTGAGAGTCACTCAGCTCAGCCAGCCTAGCAGCATCGGCAAGATCCCAGATGGCCTCGGCATTTTGTCTTGTGCTGGTGCTGGTAGTATTCAACTGTATGTCTGTCTGTGCTCTGAATTGTGATCTACCTCAGACTCACAGCCAGAATAACAAAGAAACTTTCAAGAAGCTGAGAGAAATGAGGAAAGTGATGGGCTTCTTCTGCATGCAGTACATTCACGATTTTGGGTTACCACGGGAGGAGCTTGAAGGACACCAGGTCCAGAAGGCTCAAACTATTGCTGTGCTGCATGAGGTGACCCAGGGGGTCTTCACACTTTTCTGCGCACCGGACTCATCTGCTACCTGGAACAATACCATCCTGGACATACTGTGCTCTAGACTCCACCAGCAGCTGAGTGACCTGGAAGCCTGTGTGAAGCAAGAAGTGGAAGTGAAACAGACACCCACGATACAGAATCCCTCTGTACGAGCTGTGAATAAGTACTTCAGAAATATCCGCCTCTATCTGACAGAGAAGGAAGACAGCCCTTGTGCCTGGATGACTGTCACACTAGAAGTTTCGAGAGCCATGTCTTTATCAAGATTCTTGCAAGAAAGATTAAGAAGTAAGGATTGAGACTTGGTTCAATATAGAGATAATTCTTACTGTGTATTATACATTGCCACATATGGGGAAGTGCTACCGTTTCAGAGACTGTCATTTTTGTAGTACTGGTTTACATGAGTTCAGTTTGTCAGACGTCTTGAGGACTATTAAGGCACATTGTGTTCAAATCCTCAGGGACTAGTCCTGTACAGATATCCATGCATATATCTATTTGTGTATACATTTAAATGCTTATTTGTTTATATATGAGACTTATATTATTTCTGTCCATACAATATCATGTATACATTGGCTCTGTGACAACATAATGAAGTATTTTGTCTATATTCAATATTTCATTATTTTATTTTGTTAATTAAATTTTTACTATACCAAACTTCTAATATTTGTTTATACTTTATTATGAAACTGCAAATCTTGTTGTGCAACATTAATAAAGAGTTGGTGATAGAGTTAATTTACTGATCAATATTACATTCAAGGTATACTAAAATTTTCTTTTCCCTTAATGATGTTCCATGTTACACCCAGTGCATAGAATGAACAACACAAACACAGTTCTGTTGTCATTTAACTTTTTCACAAGAAAATAAATTCAGTATATCAATAACCACATTTCTCATCAGCTGTGTTAAATACTGTAATAAAAAAAATGAACAATGAAAGTCTCTGACTTGACAGTGGACTAGGGGTCTTTGAGAGATGAAAAACAGAGACATCGTCCAAAAATTGACTGGTACAAATCTAAAAGAAAATGTCCATTGTCAGTTGGATATATGAGCAGGCAGTCTACAAGGAATGCAGTAGCTGAAGGTCCACTTGTGGCAATTGCAAATGCAGCCACGGAGGTCATCGTGGGGAGAGAGTGTAGAGGGAGAACAAACTCAAACATGATTCTGAGTACACTCATTTTTTAAGGCAAAAGTCACCTAGGAAACTGAAGCGGAATTGCCCACCATGGGAAGGACAAGAGAGGATGATAAAAGTGCCCTAAACAAAATTAAATTACCTCGATGAGGAATCGGAGGATTTATGAAACACATGAATGGAAATTGTCCACCACAGTAGGAAAGTGAATGGCAACGATGATCTGAGTTTGTGATGATTTTGTAGAATTCATAACCAGAAACCACATTAGCGTAGGTCAAGACATGAATAGAAAAATTAGTCATAACGCACATAAAGACTAATTTTGAGAGATTGGCCTTCAGCAAAGAAGGGAACAGACAGGATTGGTAGAAGGAAAGGATATGTATTAATGAATGTTAATTAAATATTGTGTCAGGATAGATTTCATAGGTTAAATATATTGGCAAATTATATTATTATCTTGAATATTACACTTATTTTAATTTATGGCATATTAAAGAATTTGCAATGATTTTTAAAATTTGTATTAGCATATTAATCCAAATGTTAATTATGTTGAATGTCAGTAAGCTGCACTGTGAATTGAGAGTGTCCACTGCACCACTGCAGTGGGAAAATAGGTGGAAATGGAGACCCTGCTGGGCACTGGATGTGCAGATCAATCAGCAGAAACCACATGGAGTAGCTGGAAGGGGGAATAAGAGAAGAGAACTCCCATTGTTGAATTTTCACCTGAGGAGTCACTTCCTTCTTCATCTTCATGATACTCAGACTTGCACTGTTTATTTTCACCTAAACTGATACGAATGCCTTGACAACCTTCTGAGAATATTAAATGGAGAAATAAAAGGGTTGTAACAGAAAATTATGGAAAATAATGCATAGGCCCTTAAGTTTTCATTTTTACTTTGCTATTTTGGTTCTGCCCTCAGGTTGAAAGAGAAACAAATTCAGAGGCACTAAGAGAAGTTGTGCCAACAAACATCAAATATTAAAGCTTGAAAGCAGTAAAGGAAAGCAGGGTGATTTTATCTAACATCATAGTCTGAGACTTACTGCCCAGCATTTTTACTGTGAGACAGAGAATGATGAACCCAGAAGCTCAACTGAAAGGCCTTAACCTTATGGAGAAGTGGGTGTGCCAACAAGAGTTCAGTTACTCTCAAGGGCGGAGGGCAATGGGAGAGGTGCAAAATGATGCAGGCTATTTTTCTGTCTATAGGTTACCTGTTTTTTTTCTGGTTAGAATCCACACAAGTGACATACTGGAAAATCAAATTAATGTATTCAATACATTTGTTTTAACTCAAGATGCATATTTTACATCATAATGAATTATTATTTTAATTAGTGCTACTTTAAATATCAGGGAGCTGCTGTTTTTGATAATTATTAGGCAGGAATGAATTACTTATTCAATCCTCCCTCAAAATATCTAGTTATTATTGATTATGTATTGATTTCTGATATTAGTTGCTTTGGTAATTAACTTAGGTAAATTTCTGTTGCTTCTACTCTAGCCCATGACAGCTGCCTTATCACACACTCCATTTTCTAGGAGAGCTAGATATTATGATAAGCATTGTTTTACATTACTCATTGTAAGTTTCCTGATTATATGAGTATTACAATCTCATGTGGATCCACAATAAACAAATTACCACAGACATATACACCGATAAAGTACCCTCATCTAATAAAGGTGGGAAGCAAAACTTTAAAAAAGGCCAAAACCAACATGGACGATGGAAATCCTGACATCAAGACTGATTCAGGAAAAAAAGGAAACTTACTGATGATAACAGAAATTCAGTGTATGAAACTTACAAATTCACCATTTCATAGTGAAATTCCATTCTACCTGGACTTACTGGTGATGCTGAGTCACCCACTTAGATTCTATGACCCTCAATTTTCCTGCAAAGTTGGTTAAAAATTTATTTTGTTGTGTATATTAAGTGAATACATGCATTTTAGAGCACTCAGTAGAAAATCTTCCATACAGTAAGAATTCAAACTATTGCTAATATTGTCCTTCTCCTTCACTGTCTTTGTAACATGAATTGTCTTTCTATAACATTCTTAGGAACCACGTCCTAGCACTTCAGCTACTGGCCAGCAGTGGAGGCAGCCTGAAAACCCAGAATTCTGTCAAGAATTCCAGAGGGGCTGAGAAACCGTCCCTCCTCATTTCCATGCTGTTCCTGCTGTAGTCAGTCAGGACATGGTGCCTTGTATACACCCCTGAAACAGGAGATACACAGCTGTATGAGGTGCAGAAGACAGCAGTTGCATGTTCACCGATTTTGGCACCTGGCTTTTCAGAATCCATCCCCCCATCATCACAGTTTCCCTCTTGTCTGATGTAAAATTTCCCAGAGGGCGCTTGTCATTGATTCCCTTCACCTTCCTGCCCATTCACACATAGCTGCTCTGTGCTCAGTTGTGGTTTCGACTGAACATTTTCCCTAGAGAGTAGGGAACCACAAAGACAGCAGCAGTTTAACAAAAGTTCTGGGTTGGCCTAAACGTCTGCAGGAGAGACTCTCCTAACTTCCGGTGCATATGATGTAACAGTCGCTGCAGCTAAGGGAAACAGAAAGCAGGGTTGGGTTTCTGTGTGGGCCACTGACATCATCTCAGGGAAAGACGGCGCCCTGGAGCCACGTGTGACAAAGGCAGCAACCAAGACGCACAGGAGGGCAGGATTCTGAGCTGCGCAGAAATGCTACTCTGAGTAAAAATCGAATATCATGCAGCAAAAATGCTAGTTCTCGGAAAGAACTGAGTCCCATGCTTTAGTGGGCCTGTTTCCTTCACCGTTCATCTGCTGTAAAAAAAGACCTGGCTTTGATCAGGGCATGGACTCTGTGAGACTTGAGAGCTGTAGAAACAGAGAAACACGTGCTCCCTGCCTGCTTCCACTGTGCAGACCACAGCATCCCAATCTCACGCCCTCCATGCATGTGGGACTCCAGGGGAAGGGAGGGTTGCCAGTCTGAGCGTGAAGTTCCCTGCTAACCAGAGAAGGCTCCTGTCCATTGTGCGTTAATTTCTGTAATACAATCTTAGTCTCCAAGTTTCACATCTAATTTCAGACTTCAAATTTTAACCAGTAGACTAAATACCCTAGCTGTCAGTTTCCATAATGTTGATACCTCTTCTGCCGAGGAGTAAAATCTCCATCTAGATAGCAAGAAAGAAATGTCCCAGAAAAGCCAAGAAACATGGATGAACAGAATCATTGCTCTCAGAGAGCTAAGGTGGTTGTATTTTATTCAAATTTACCAATTTTTGTATACTTTGTGAATCAGTTCTGCAGACAGCACCACACCTACTCTGATGTGTATCATCAGGGATGGGGAGAATTGCGGAGGCAGCGGCTACAGGGTGCTCTTGCAGAGGAGCCTCTCCAGTCTTGTCCTTGGGTTTTGTATTCAACATACGGATTTGCTGCTCTCATCAAACGTTGGCCAGGACCTTCTGTAAATCTCCACAGATTTTGGCTTTTGCCTTGTGATCCGGGTGGACAAATTGGGGAGAAAGACAATGTCTGGAAATGCTAGGCTTCCTCACCTGTAGGGGAACAGGATCTGTAGAATGTGTTACCCCAGAACAGGTAGCTCTCATGGTGGCAGATTTCACAAGCTCAACAAATGGAGGTTCATACATATTGTTGGTGATTTTTGTGTAGTTGTGCCTGTTTTGGATGCATCTGTACTGAAATTGTACAGGCTTTTCTTCTTGTCATATTTTCCTAGAAAATGCATTTAACAAATTATCTATCCCACCCCTCAGCAAATAAGATTATAGATCAGGTGTTTCGGTGGGTTTCGTTCTTGCCTTATAACTCAATGTCGACCTGATTATCAAGTCTTTTTCTTCCCCAAATTGTGCTTAAAAACGCCACTACCATGAGCCCCTTCAGATTCTGCCTGTCTTGGAGCCCCCATCCTGGCCACTATGGCTGGAGGTAACTGACTTAAATAAATCTTGTTTTTAAATTTAAAAAAAGGCAATTTCATAGATTTTTAAAAATTTTAATAATCTACTTTCCAAGGATAAGGAATTTTCCCCTAGTGGTTAGGACAGGACCCATGTCCTGTATTGGAATACTTTGGTTCAATTTCTGGCTCCAGGTCCTCACTCCAGCATCCTGCAAATACAGCACTGTGTGGCAGCCATGTAACTGGGTTCCTGCCACACACAGGGGAGGCCTGGATTGTGTTCCTGGCTCTTGCATCAGCCCCAACCCAAGCCAGACTTTAATATGTATTTGGGTAATGAAAGGGTGGGTATGGCCTCTCTCTCCTTTTTCTGTCTCACAAAAAATAAATTAAACAAATAAAAATCTGATTACTTGATATTTTCCCTAAACACATTTTTAGTATTACTGTTATAGACTCTTTCTTTTCTAGTAGATAAGTATACCAGGATTTTTTCTATTCTTAAACATTATTAGCAATGCATTCTTCTGATTACATTTATGTTTCACCTATGAGGTGGATCATCTATTTCATGAAAAATCTCAGGCTGATGGAGATGCACAAACAACACAATTGCAATGAAGCTAATAGTATGGCATGATTCCTTCAAAAGATGGAAAAGTTAAAACTGAATCAGGACTTTTCTTTTGTGGTATATAAATAAATAATAGAAAAGAACCAGTGAAAAGATACAGTGGCACACACCAATAAAAGAATGACAAGAGGAGTGGATGTTTGGCATAGTGATTAAACTGCTAGATGGAATGTCTGTGGTTCACATCAGAGTTTTTGGGTTCAAAACTCTGTTCTGGATCCTGATTGGAATTTCCAGTTAATGGAGACACTGGGAGGCAACTGTGATCACTAAAGTAGTTCAGTTCATGACAACCTGGACAAAGTTCCTGCCTCCTACCCCTCATCCCCACTCATCCCCACTTGCCTCCCACCCACTACACACACACACACACACACACACACACACAGGCAGACATTTGGAGAAGTGGACAAGCGGACTGTAGCGCTCACAATCCATGTCCTTTCCTCTCCCTCCCTCTCTCTTTCTCTCAAGTAAAATTTTTCAAATATAAGAAGTCAAGGAGCAAGATGTGCTTTTAATTTAGTGATCAAATGATATGTTAAACAACAGAATTCTAAAATATGAAACTTTTCACATTATCCTTGCATGCAACCTAAGGCAGGCACTGAATCACAATTCTGCCACCACTTCTTTGCAATCCTAGGAAATTTATTTGACTTCTCTGAGCCTCAGCTTTCTCAAATGTAAAATAGAACAGAATTATAGAATATGGGTAAAGTTATTTTATTAAATAATTTTAATGTTAATTTTAAATTTTAATTAAAACTAAAGAACTCGAGGGTGAGGATCTAAAGTATAATTATCTTCTTATGTTTTCCTACAGAAATATATCTGAGTGGTGAAATTTCCCATTCCATCTCAGTAATAACTGCAAAGATGTGAGGTAAAAGTGGGACTTCTTGAAGTATTCTGGAGAAGACTGTAGAGCAGTTACTTTGCACTGGGGAGGCAGGTTTGATTCCTACACTTAGTCAACAAATGGAAGGAAGGCTCCTAAATTGGAATACAGGCCAAATTCTTTGGCTGACTAGACACCTGGCACACTTTCCCTTTCCTGACTCCCTTTCTCTTTGCTATAGCATAACAGCTCCTACCTTCATCTACAGGGCAGAAATACCCAGGAAGTACTCTTCAATCGCTCTTCCTTAACCTGTGCTGTGTCATCACACAGCTGTTTTCTCTTCCCTTGAGGTTTCTGAACATTAACTTCCCCTTAAGAGTCCAAAACAACCAAGGAAAAACGAAAGTTGATGTAAATGGTATATTTCAGAATCTCCTGTACAATAGATTTGCTAATGACTATCTATGAAATGAGGGAATGTCCCTGTCACCTAAATGCAATGGTAACTGTAGCAAAAAGGAAAGAGAACCAGGATGCATTGTATTCTGGATGCTATTAGATGACTTACAGAGTAAGTTCGCCACCTACCGGCCACGGTGGACAAAGTCAGAGTCTATTATAAGGCTCCTGTCAATGGAAAGAGCTGTCTGCATCCACTGGCCTTATCTAAAAAGTCCCAAATGAGGCTCTTTGCTGGAAAGAACTAAGCCAAAGAGGAGGAATAAATCCATTTCATTAGGTTTTTTTATCTTTAAGATGAGAAACTGTCCTAGCTTCAGGCGGATCATGTCCTTGTGGGCAATGGGCAGTTACATTTGGAGAGAAACGGTCAGAATGGGTCCTTTGTCTCCAGCCTGCTCATTTCTTCAGAGCCTCCTGACTTTTCACTGCTTCTAGGGTCTGTAAGGGCACAGGAAGGCAGGAAGTCCTGCACATTTGGGTGGGGAACTCCAAGAGACACAGGACAACCTCTGCTTGAAGATACATTAACTCTTTCTTAAGTATAAATTGTCAGTTTCATAAGCTAGCAGATCTTGTCTCTCAACTTTACAATCAGGAAAATATTCTCAGTATTGCATAAATAATGAAGGAGCTTACATCAGTCCATCTTGACTCAATAGCTGAGCACTGACCTAAGTAAAGGACTTTAGAGAAGACAATGTTTGCGTATAGACACTACATGGAACTGAGAGGTGCTAAGGTCAACTTTGGCACATTGTAATTGAGGAGGTGATCCCCTCTCTCTCTCCCTCCCTCTCTCTCAATGTGTGTGTATGTGTGTGTGTGTGTGTGTGAATCACTCAGATGGCAGGGAGGAAGCTCAATTTAGCAGATCTCTAAAATGAACCTCAGGTTAGATACTTACCCTTTAGCTTGCTACTCTGCCATGGGTCAGTGTGTTCTAATTTACATGCTAAAGGATTTTTCAGATGTATTTATTTATTTGAAAGTCAGAGTTACACAGAGACAGAAAGAGAAGCACAGAGAGAGAGAGAGAGAGAGCTCTTCCATCTGCTGGTTCACTCCCCAACTGGCCGCAACGGTCGGAGCTGTGCCAATCTGAAGCCAGGAGCCAGGAGCTTCTTCCAGGTTTCCCACGTGGGTGTAGGGGCCCAAGGACTTGTGCCTTCTTCTACTGCTTTCTCAGGCCATAGCAGAGAGCTGGATTGGAAGAGGAGCAGCCAGACTCGAACTGGCACCCATATGAGATGGCGGCACTGCAGACAGCAGCTTTACCCACTACGCCACAGTGCTGGCCCATATTAAAGGATTTTTTTATTACAAACCTTTCTTACCCCCTCCACAACTTCTCGGACAATTATCTTCAAAGCAGAGCAACCTGGCTATAATTTGATATACCTGGCTTTGTTTTTGTGACTGTCTAGTACCTTTTACGTATTATGACCCCTTGCTGTCTTCAGCTACTACTTACTTTTGAAATGTCATTTTTCATTATATTTGTATTATTTTTACATTAGAGATCTATCATACATAAAGTTTCCTATGAATTTTCTCCATGTTGTCCCTTTGTCCTGATAATATCTATAGTCATGTTTCATACCCTAGATTTATTAACGTGCTGTATGTCAAAGAGCACAGATGGGCTTGGCAGTGTGGCTAGAGAAACCTAGCCAGGGGAAATTGAGCTCTAATCCTGCAGATCAATGTCCTGCAGCAGAGCCTGACTTCACTTCCACCACCCACAGCCATGCTAAGGCTCATCTATCCCACCTGAGCATGGGCACAGAGAGGAGGGGATCAACACTCTGCTGCCTACACAGAAGAGGCCAGTGATCACCAGGCAGCCCCAGGAAATGCAGCTAAGATTTTAAATCTCAAGGCCAAAAGTGTGAACAAGGCTACAATACAGCCCTTCCTACCTCCTGGTTCCTGAACTGCAGTGATCAAGACCTCCTGGTGTTCTACCCAGCAAAGATACCTAATGAATAGTGGGAACCCTGTGCATTGTACCTGATGAGCTGCTAAGGAGCCTTGGAACTTATCTGTGCCCAGTATAGAGGTTTCCATACTCTAATTTCACTAGGAGGAGACTGCACCATGCACATGACTCTCATTGCCTCGAAATCCTAGAGCACACGTTTAGAAACATGAAGATATCAATCAGCTCACCATGAGAACTTGGAAGAACAGAGATGCTTCTAGCATCAGCTGAATCAACAACAGGTCTTCAGGAGATGGAGCAATGCCAGTGGATGGCAACTGTTCAAATAATTCTGATTGCTTGGGGAAGAACATTAAGTGGATGCAGAGAAGGCTGAGTGCTTCCATGGAGGTGTAGCCAACACTGGCGTCTCCAGCATGGGACACACAAATACTACAGCAATATGCAGAGGATGGGAAAGAAAGAGGGTTTTCCAGTGCCAGACTCAAATTGTGTTCTCCCTAGAAACCAGCATCATCACAGCACAGGGAAAACTAATTCATGAGGTCAACGCACAACAGGGGATCTCTTCACTTCTAAGTATGATGCTGCTTTCTTCTTTTTTTTTTTTTTTTTAACTGAAAACCAGACCTGAACAAAGGGAGACAGATAGGTATTTGAGTTCATTGACCAACAAGCAGGACAGAGTCTTCCCAGCAGGACAGAAAAGAGTGCTAATAAAACCCGCATTGGAAGATGACAGTTTCTTCTGGCAGCAATGAGCTTTGTGACATTCATTTATTTCACTTCTTAAATTGAAAAGCGGACACTGGTGGACCCATCTTCTTTCATTTCCAGTTGGTGCATTCAGCACTGAGTAGGCATTTTCGGAACATTCCTTCCTGGAGATTACATTCCACAAAAGAAAGAAAATAACCTCATCAAAAATAGATGAGGATCGTCAGGTAACTAATACAAGTAGCTAAAAATTGTTATATAGCAACAATGATGGTAAATTCTGAGCTTGGTGATGATGGAGTCTTTAAAATATCAAACATGGGCACATACAAATAAAAACCTATTCCTTGTCTTATGAGTGAAAGTGCTAATGATGCCTGTTGGAAGGGTTCTCATGAACTCCTCTTCCTTGATTCAGGGTCAAACACGGGAACACATCGAATCACAGCCCAAATAATGTGATTAGATCAACTCCACTCTCAATTAATGAACATCAACAAATTAGCCATTAACATAAGACTTCAGAGTTTAAACATTGGTATGTTTTGGGAGCCAAATTATTTCCAGACTTTTAAAAAATATGCTGCTATTTTTTGCACTTACTTTTGACTCCTGCAAATTTGCTGTTTTTTTATTGGTTGCAAAATTTTGTGCGTGGTTTTGTGTATGTAATTTTAGGATTTTCTATATGCAAGAACATTTAATCTGGACATATAGATGATTTTACTTATTCCTTTATAATTTGGATATCTTTTATTTCTTTTTATTGCCTAATTGTTCTAGCTAGAACTTCATGTACTGTGTTGACCAGAAGGGTCAAATGTGTTATCCTTATCTTGTTCTTAATCTTTAAGGAAAAGGTTCTAGTTTTTCATCATTGATATAGTATTAGCTGTGGGTTTTTCATATATGGCCTTAATAGAGGTAGTTTCTTTCTTTTTTTTTTTTATTATTTTTTGACAGGCAGAGTGGACAGTGAGAGAGAGAGACAGAGAGAGAAAGGTCTTCCTTTGCCATTGGTTCACCCTCCAATGGCCGCCGCTGCAGCCGGCGCACCGCGCTGATCCGATGGCAGGAGCCAGGAGCCAGGTGCTTTTCCTGGTCTCCCATGGGGTGCAGGGCCCAAGCACCTGGGCCATCCTCCACTGCACTCCCTGGCCATAGCAGAGAGCTGGCCTGGAAGAGGGGCAACCGGGACAGAATCCGGCGCCCCGACCGGGACTAGAACCCGGTGTGCCGGCGCCGCAAGGTGGAGGATTAGCCTATTGAGCCACGGCGCTGGCCAGAGGTAGTTTCTTTCTATTCCAAGTTTGTTGAGTGTTTTTACAATGAAAGAATCTTGACTTTTCTCAAGTGCTTTTTACACATCCATTGAGATGATTGTGCATTTTATTCTAACATTTTCTTAATGAAGTGTATGATTTTGAATGATTTTTTCAAATATTAAACCATCCCTGCATTCCACTATTAAGTTCAGCTTAGTCTTGGTGTATAATCCTTTTAGTTACTTTTGAATTTTATTTGTTAATATTTTTAATAGCTAGAGCTAGTTTATTTATAAATTCATTATTATATTGATATTATTAATAATATACATTTTGAAATTTTAATGTAATTTCATGATTACAATTAATATAATAAATTGAATTAAATGTTGCTGCTAAATTTAGTGAGAAAGTTCAATATCAACAGCTTTAAGATTTTTAATTAACTATTCAGCAATTTATTTGAGAAGCAGTGATAAAGATACTGTAGATACTCCTCAAATGTTCCCAGTGGCCCCAGGTCCTCAACCAAAACCAAGAGACAGGAGCTCAATCCAGGTCTCCCATATGGGAGTCAGGAGCCTGATTGTTTGAGACATTGCCTGATGCCTCCCAGGTTCCAGATTAGCAGGAAGATGGAGTCAGGAAGTGAGTTGGATTTGGAACCCAGGCATTCCCACTGTGGGAGACTTGTGCCTTAGTCATCATATTAACAATTGGGCAAAAGCTGTCTCCTCAATAGTTTTGACTTTATCTTCCAGCTTAACTTTTTGTTATTCTAAATTATGAAATCAGTAAAAGCATAAACTTCATAAATTTCCTTTTTAGCTATAGAGATATGCATAGAGTACATACATAGATATACAGGATATCTGTGATATTAAAGTTTTTTTTCTGATTGACAATTAGAAAAAAATCCAAAATAGTATTGGGAACAGGAGAGATGAGGAATTAATAAAAACAATGATGAGAAACGTGACTGTAAATCCATGCTGAGTGCACAAAGGAAAGCAAAAACAGAAGTAGAAAGTGAGGGAAGACATTCAGAAAAAGGAAAGTTGCACGTCCTCTACTTAAGGCACTTGAGCAGAGCAAGGTCTTCAGAGAACCTAGAGGCCGAGGCTCTGATCACCCACCTCAGCCAGGCCAGCAGCATCTGCAAGATCCCCCATGGCCTTGCCCTTCTCTTCACTGCTGGCCCTGCTGGTGCTCAGCTCCAAGTCCCTCTGCTCTCTGGGCTGTGATCTGCCTCAGACCCACAGCCTCAGTGACGGGAGGTCCTCCATGCTCCTGGGACAAATGAGGAGAGTCTCCCCTCTTTCCTGCTTGCAGGACAGACATGACTTTGAGTTCCCCCTGGAGGAGTTGGGTGGACACCAGGCCCAGAGGGCACAGGCCATCTCTGTGCTCCACGAGATGACCCAGCAGCTCCTCAACCTGTTCAGCACCAAGGAGGCGCCTGCTGCCTGGGACAAGGCCCTCCTGGACAGACTCTGCACTGGACTCTTCGAGCAGCAGAGTGACCTGGAGGTCTGCATGATGCAGGGAGCGGGGGCGGAGGAGACGCCCCTGAAGCATGAGGACTCCGCATGGGCTGTGAGGAAATACTTCCAAGGAATTGCTGTCTATCTGGCAGAGAAGCAATACAGCCCTTGTGCCTGGGAGGTTGTCAGAGCAGAAGCCAGGAGAGCCATCTCTTTATCATGAATCTTGAAAGAAAGAATTTGGAGCAAGGAATGAGACCAGGACCAACATAAAATGATTCCTGTTGACTAAAACAAAATGTTTAACATCTGTGCAATTTATTTCATTTCAAAATGTTTTTCTGTTAGAATGATGATACGAATGTTTACATTACTTATTGAATGTTATATTACCATTAAGAAACCTCATGTCCAACTGCACAGGCACTAGTCCCTCACTAGTCCTTCATAGATGACCATGTGGACGTATTTTAATATTTATTTATTTAACTATTTATGATATTTAAATTGTTTTTTTCATATTATAGTATGTACACATTTATTCTATGATTCATGCTAAATATTTCTATTATATTGCTAGTTTATCATTTTATTTCATTCATTAAAGTGCTACTATCAAAAATTTCTTATATCTGTTCATTGTTTAAAAAGAAACTGCAGGCTTTACTGTGCAACTTGATTAAAGAATAGGTTAAACTGGTTAAAGTAGATTCAATATTCAGAGACAAATGTCCTTCTCTAATTGGGGTTGTATGTTGACCCAGGGGTATACAGTTGAATTAACAAGGAACTTTCCTGTTCTTTTGATCTTTCATTTTTTGTAGTGAGAGAAATGAAATAACAATAATGTTAGTTAATATCAGTTATATCAAATATTAAAACAAGAAGGATGAAAAAAAAAAAAAACAAGCAAAAAAGACCTTCAGGAGAAGGCAGCCTGAGGCATTTCAGGAACTGAAAACTAAAAGCAGAGTTCTCCTTCTTCATTGACTCATAGACATCTGTATGCAATGTCCATTGTTAGTCATTATATGAGTTTACAATTTATTAGGAACACAATTACTAGAGATTCATATGCAGCAATTGCTACTTGGGTGTGGACTATTCCATTTGTTATTTAACTGTTTTTGTTATATTATCAGGGCATGAAATTTTTATGGGATATGGTAACTATTTTGTTCTATTTTACATAAACATGTGTGCCAAAATAGTGAGAGTTCCCACCTCCATTTCAGCAACTACCTGTCAAAACATGACAGTATATAATCCAGATAATGTTTTTAAAAAGCCTGAGGAATTGTTGCTCCTCACATGGAAGACAAATCCAATTCACTTCTGCAGGCAGTCTGGAAATGGTGGCTTACAGAATGAGAGAGAGGGAGAGAGAGAAAGAGAGAGGGAGACAGATCTAGAAGAGTAATCTTCCAAACTGCAGTAAATTACATATCATATTCCTTTACTGATTCTTACACTGGAACTTTTCCCTCCCTATTTTTCTGGACCATATACTATCATTCTCCTTTCACATAAGTTCCTTTTTTCCCCTAGAAATCCCTACTCTGTCTCCTCATTCATTCTTCACTACTTGTATTGCCTAGATGTTTCCTGTTCCTTGAGATTTTTTTTTTTTTTTTGCCATCACGTTCTCTTTAAGGGTACCAAACCATGAATTAAAATCAAAAGTTGGCTGAAAATTCTATTTGTCAGAAACTCCTACAAAAAGGGTTATTATTTTTTCTTTTGGTAAATATTTTTTATATGAAGGAAAGTTCCTGTCACAGTGATGTAATAGTTGCTATAACACAAAGGAAAGAGAAAGAATGAATGTTATGCTTGGGGCAATGAAAAGATCTACATAGGAATCTCAGCACCAAACTGTGCAGATGGACAAAAGGAGCAACTTGTGTGGCTAGCAGACTTCTGTTTTGTGTAGAGTTTTCTTCAAAGCTAAAAGGAGGTTCTATCCTGGAAAGAACTGAGCCTCCTACCAGAATCAGCCAATTTCCTTAAATTTCATATCTTGGAGAGAGGAAATATTCCCAGCTGAAGGCAGAGAATGTCCTGTTTGAGCAATAGGAAGCTGTATATGGACAGAAAGGGCGAGAATGGATCCTGTCTACAGCCTCCTCAGCTTTCAAAGGCTCCATGACTCACTATTGTCTCTAAGTTCTGTAGGGCACAGAAAGGTGGGAGATCCTGCACATCTGGGTGGGGAATAAACTGCAACAGAAATCAGGAAAAATCTGTCTCAAGGCACATAAGCTCTTTCTGAAGAGTAAGTTGTCCATTTTACAAATGTCAGATCCTGTCTCATGTCTTCAGAATCAGGAGAAAACTCCACTCTCACTTGGAATAATGAGGTAACTTGAATCACTTTGACTTGCCTCTTTTAGAACATAGACATAAGTAAAAAAAATAAGTGAAGAGAATGATAATCGACTGATACCTTTGAGGTATCTATGTGGGTGGAATTGAGTAAATTATTGCAATTGAAGGTAGTTAGGAAGTATGAGTAAACTGATTATGTGTCTATTACTCAGATAGGAAAGGAGAGGCTTGATTTTGTGCATCTCTCAAATGTGTTCCTGAGGTTAGAGACCCAAGCTTTTGATTGCTACACTCCTATGATGGACCAGGTGGCTCCAATATACATGTAAAAGAATATTTGTTCCTGGGCTTGGGAAAAGTAATTATCTTGTTATGCATTCACTAGTATTGGAGATTCTTGCAGCAGGGCTAGAGATATCAAGATAAGAGACAGTGTAGAGAAATGACACTTATCTGCCAGAGTTTAATCCCCACACCAAAACCCACCTCCCCAAGGTGCATCTAATCCACCCAGAAGAGGTCCTGGGGAGGTAGAGAGCAAATGCCAGTGAGCAGGTAGAATTGGCCAGAATCTTCATGCAGCCAGAGTTTGGGAGACAGGCAAATTTTTTGAGCCTCAGGAGAAAGAGTGTGATGATGGCTACTTCTCAACCATTCTTGCTTGCTGCTTCCTGAGCTGCAGTGGTCAAAACTTATTGATGTTCTGCCAGACAGGGATACACAGTAAGTAGAGGTGACCCTCTGCCACTACACTAGAGGAGTTACTGAAGAACACCTCAGCTCTTGTATGCCTCTGTGTAGACACTTATATCTTCTGATGGCACTAGAAAGAAACTGCATGAGGCACATGATCTTATTTACTCAGAAAACCACAGCACAGCCCTAAAAACACGTATTTAAAATAGCAAGTGCAGCTTCAGAACTTAGAAGAGAGATATTTATGGCAATGCCTGGATCAGTGGCAGGCCTTAGAAGAAGAAGCAATAGCAATAGGCAGCCTTTAGTAAACTGTTTACAGACTATTCTCTTAAGAGAGAAATGATTGAAATGCATGTGTAGAGTTTTCCCACAGAGACATGGCCAATAGCAGTGTCACCAAAATGAGTGACAGTGACCCCACAGGAATCTGCAGGGTAGTGGAAGAGAAGATGATTATTCTTGATCCTGCTAAAAATCTTTATTTCCTTCCTAGGAGTCTGCCTCTGCCAGTTATCACAGTTCAGGGAAAAATTAGTCACGGGACCAATATATTCCAAAGAATCTCTTAAAATCCACTTGTGGCACAGTTTCTGAAAAGCAAAAAGTGCCAAACAATACTTGAATAATGGGGACACAGGCAGGTATTTAAGTCCACTTAGCAATCATGGGGATAGAGCCCTCCCAGAAAGACAGGTATTAGTAATAACTATATAAGAAGGTCACAATTTTATATGGCAGCAAAGACTTTTAGGAACATTCATTTATTAATTTATTTAATTGAAAAGTAGACATTGGTGGACCAACCCTCATGCCTCTCTTTAAATTAGTAGATTCTATTCTGTGTAGTTGGAATATTACCAAAGGATTAAGGTCCATAAAGCAAACACAAGCCAGTAAACATAAATTAGAACTGTCAGTCATTAATGTAAATAACAAAACAACCATGATATAGCAACCCATGACAGTTACTCATGAAACTGATAATGGAGTCTCTTCAAAATCAAACAAATATGTAAACTAAAGACTTGCTTATTGTCCTATAAAAGGAAAATACAAACAAGTATGTTGAAAGGGTACACACAAGCTCAGTTTGCTATGATTCAAGGTGATGCACATAAACCTGCTGCACTGGTGACACTAAAGCACTATTTCAACTCTTAAGACAGCTATTGAAGTTCCTGGACAGCCCTGTAGTGATACAGCATGAAATCCTTCAGTGCATATATACTGTGTGCTTGCAATCTAGGGTCAGAGGAGAAAGTTCAATGTGATTTTGTGTCTGTGTGGACTGTAGATATTTGTCCACAGTGGAAGCAGAGTAAGATCTAATCAACATCAGGGATTTATTTCAGATTTTGATAATTGTTCACACAACAGTAATAATCTTTCCAAAACTTAAGGAAGATAGATGTATAGAAGTGAGGACTTTGGATCAAACATGGTATTGTGCAAGACAACCAGAATATTGTAAGACAACCACACTAAGCAATGGGGCCACAGGTAGAGTCAAAGCCACTTTATTTGCTAAGAATCTCTCTTACAAAATCTTCCCTGGAGGGATTAAAAGATGGTGGTATAGCAACAGGATGGTCTAATTTAGGCTGGGCAAAATTACTATTAAAAAAGTGGAGAAAGTATACTGCTAGGATAAAGGAACTGCCAGGGAACTGCAGTGGGAGATCCTGCAAAAGCAGTAGAAATGGCCTGGACCTGTGTGGAAGGCATCCCTTTGGAAGGAAAGGGCCACCTGCAGGATTCCCCTAGGTGCCCAGCACAATTGTGAAGTAAGTGAGGGTGCATCTGGTGGGTATTTTGCGTGCCTGTGAACCTGAAATTCTACCAGAGAGAAAAAAACTTGTGTTCCTCACTGTCATCAAAACTGGTTGGGATGAACTGACTCAATCCAGCAGGCTGGAACAGATATGGACAGAAGTTGTGGGAACACCTTAGTTTCTATGCAGTTAGGATGGGCTAACAGAGCAGTGTTGGCATAGGGAAAAACTTCCTGGAAATGATCACAGAAGCACAGGCAATCAAAGCCAAAATTAACAAGTGGGATTACATCAGACCGAGAAGCTTCTGTACTATAAAAGAAACACTCAGGAAAGTGAAGAGGCAACCAACAGAATGGGAGAAAATATTTTATAGATTCTAGAAGTTAATCCTTTGTCATTTGCATAGTTTGAAAATATTTTCCCATTGTTCTCTGATAATTTGAGGATATCAGGTAATAGATTGAGGTCTCTGATGCACTTTGAATGATTTTTGTGTAGAATAGAAATGTTGGGTGACCAAAATCTATTCTTTAAAACTATTTTAAGATTTTTTTCTACTTTCCTTAAAACATTAAATCAAGCGGCTCAAATCACACACTCTCTTGCTTTATAATAGCATAGATCACAAATATCTAACATTTAAAGTGGAACTGGAATTCTTTGTCACACATCTTTCTTGCTCCAGTGAATTTATGCCAATGCCTCACATGACAAATCTCAGGTCTAATCTAAGAAAGAATTGCAAAAATTTGTGAAGAATTGGAACTAAAAGCTTAAGGGTTAAGTGTTGTGGTCCAGCAGGTTAGGCCACTCTTTGCTTTCATCCCATATTGGGAGACCAATTTGAGTTCGGGCTGCTCATCTTCCAAACCAGCTCTTTGCTAATGATCCTGGGAAACAGTTGGGGAGAGTTCAAGTAATTGAACTCTTTTCACCCACAGGGGAAACTTGGAAGGGGTTCCTAACTCCAGGCTTAGATTAGCTTCAACCCAGCCATTGCAGCCATTTGCAGAGTGAATTAGCAAATGGAAGATCCCTTTTCTCTCTGTCCCTATCTCTATATCTCACTGATCTTGGCAAAGAAGTAAATAAATAAGTCATTTGTAAAAATATAACATTATACCAGTTCAAGAATTTTTGAGATCCATGCAAAATGTTTCCACATACACATGTTCTTGAACCTTTTGAAGACCTTTCATATACATAGATATCAATTGAATTGTTTTCTCAATGAACTTTTATACTATCTTCATATTCTCCACTTCTTTTAATAAGTCTTTCTAGATAAGACATACCTTCAGCTCTGACTTGGGTTTTGGTCTTAGTCTAAATTCATTTAAACCAGGTTTATATTTGTCACCAACCAGGTGTATAAAAAATGTAATCCAAACAGTTATGGAGGGGATTGAATCAATTTTTCAAGATCATGGAAGTGTGACTAGTGAAAACTTAAACACAGGGAAAATACGATGTAACAATTTTCATTGTAATAATTACTTTTATCTAGACTACAGCAGAATCCCTTTGATCATCCAATTCCCTCTCTTTTAATTCTAGGTTTCTCAAGCCAATCATTGTTCCTGCCTGGGAGGATTATTAACCAGGTAGAGTGTTCAGACAAAGCTAAAGACTCCTGTCCTAACAGTTAGTGATCCCATGACTGCCACTGTCTTTGGTTCTTGTGAGTTGGTTGGTGTGACTCCTTCTTTCTCTCCTCAGAGCTGATCACTGCTGGATTGAAGAGGAGGTAAGCCCAGTGACTCCACTTCACAGCCCAGGGCAGTCCATTGACCCAGGAGAGGCTGTCTTGAAGCTTCTGACAGAGGTAGCAACTTTCCTGCTTTGGGTGCTTCAGCAATGGCCCCCACTCTCCCACTCTGCCTCAGCCCCAGTCCCCAGTGGGACAGCTCTGAATTCTGCTAATTTATGCTTTGCCTCTGTGACATGTAGATCACTCCCTTTATTTCACTTTAAAGGCAATCAGAATTACATTTGTTTCTTTTTGAACACGAATAACTGAGTTTTGCTTTGTAGGACAACTGAAATGATAAAGAGTTTTATGTAATGAAAAGTAAAAGAGAAAAATTGTGTAGCCTTGTCTTTGTTTGTATTAAGCTCAGATTGAAGTAAAAAGTAATAAAGGAATAACACCACCAACCATGCCTAGTCAATTGCCACATAAAGAACACTTTTAGTTAAAGTTTAAATGAAACAATCACAAACAAGCAAAGGAGAGCATGTCGTGTTTCTCTGGCTTAAATTCCATTGCCCACCACCTGCATTCAGGTCCCAAAGCAAAGAGAGAAGGAAATAGCCCTAGAGTAGAGTAGAGTAGAGCCCTAGAGTAATGCAGACTTTGGAGACACTGGAATTCCCTGGATTCTGTAATAGTCAGATGATCTTCTAATGAGAACAAAAGTTGTTATTGAATCTCTTTTGCCCAGCTCAGATATTCTGCTTATATCATGTGCTCAATGGTTGAAGAGTTGAAAAATAGATGTGTTATAGCACAGTAAAAATTATTTGACTACTAAAGCTGAAATTATCATAATTGGATAATTTCATCACTGAGTTGAGAAGAAACTTCTATGTGCATCTGAGGGCTGTTGCCAGTTTGGTAGCTGGGGATGTGAATCACAGACGAAGAAATCACCACTGAGGTACAGGGTCCTTCACACACAAGGGCAGGGATCATAGAGGAGTCAATAATTTCCAACAAGTTCCTCTTCAGTAAGGATTTCTGAATTCATTAGCACATGTTGAGGCTGCTCTCAGGAAAGAGCTTGGATTGAGGACACTTTGTGAATCCACAGGTGAATGTGTTAGTAGGTGTGAGCCCTTGTTGTGGCAGGTGGTGCTGGGAAGTGAATTATCTTGGAATTAGAATCTCCACAACCTTATGGTCCTGTAAAGAACATGGATTCTTGCTATGGGTGTTATGACTGTGTGAGGAGCGCCATAGATCTGCAGTAAGAACATGGTTGATAAAAGGGTCATTGTCCACATTAGTCATGACCTTGTGGCCCCAGTGAAGCTTAATCCCATGGATCTACATGAATGTATTCTGGAAAGTAAATAAACACCAGGTAATCTCATTTACTAATAAATACCAGTCTCTTCTGTAAAATTGCAAACAAAAGCCCCTGAGAAATAATTATTTCAGTCGAGAAACCTGTAGGAATTCCTACTTAAGTAAAGAGGGAGTAAATGTAGCCTAGGATCAGGTTTAAAAATTTGTTCTATAAAGAGAAGCAATATTTATAGATGAATAAATGTAGGCAGGGGAAACTATCTATACACATATATACACGTGTGATTTTAGGAGAAGATGCTTCTTTTTTAAATGATCAAACACTATTTTTATTTGCAAATCTGAAATTTACTGGAAAATGAAACTTTATTGAAAAAATTAATATTTTGGCCTGATCTCATTTTATTAGGCCACATGGAAAATATACAAGTGAAAACCAAAAAAAGGAAGTAAAAGTACATTTCTCTATGTTCAGAAAATGAAAATCATTTCTGTATGATATAAATGCCATGCACAGCCAGAATGCCTTCAGAGAACCTAGAGTCCAAGGTTCACCCAGACCCCAGCCCAGCCAGGACAGCAGCAGCCTCATTTCCCCATGGCCCAGCTACTCCCTCTGCTGACGGCCCTGGTGCTGTGCAGCTATGGCCCTGTTGGATCTCTGGGCTGTGACCTGCCTCACAACTCTGCCCCTCTGAGCAGGACGACCTTGGTGCTTCTGGACCAGATGAGGAGGGTCTCCCCTGTCTTGTGTCTCAAGGACAGAAGAGACTTCCAGTTCCCGCGGGAGGTGGTGAACGGCAGCCAGTTCCAGAAGAACCAGACCGTGTCTGTCCTGCACGAGATGCTGCAGCAGATCTTCAACCTGCTCCACACAGCGCGCTCCTCTGCTGCCTGGAACAACACCCTCCTGGAGGAACTGCACACTGCACTTCATCAGCAGCTGCAAGGCCTGGAGACCTGCTTGGTACAGGCCATGGGAGAGGAAGACTCTGTCCTGACGGCTGACAGCCCAACGCTGATGCTGAAGAGGTACTTCCAGAGAATCCGTCTCTACCTGGACGAGAAGAAACACAGTGGCTGTGCCTGGGAACTCGTCAGAATGGAGATCAGGAGAGCCTTCTCCTCAACAGCAGACTTGCAGGAAAGCTTAGGAAGCAAGGATGGAGACCTGGCGTCATCCTGAGATGGTTCTCGTTGACTGATCGCCCCATCACACTTGTACATGTGTATTTGGTCATTTCTAAAGGCTCTTCTTTCTGCTTCCATCACATCAGGGAACTTGTTGAATTAATTCAGCAACTACTTTGTTCATATATTAAGGAAGTATATGTGAAACGCATTCCGCTCCGGGGTATTGATTCCTAGGAGATGACAGCTCTGATATTATTTATTTACTGAATGTATTTATTTATTTATTGACTTATTTATTTATTATTGTATCCTATTTTTATAAGACATACTTTTCACATAGCAGATGTTCACTTTTACATTGTATTAAGATTGGAAATCAGGCTCACATTTCCATTTCAAGAAATATTGTATTTATTATCTATTAAATTTTTTAAAGTTATGTACATTTATCATAATAAAGTCTACTTCTTTACTATTTTTTGCTGTTTAAATGCCTTATTTTTACCTATAGACCTTTTATTAAGATGTGCATTAAATAAAAGTGTTTTTTTCTACCCTATATTCAGACACTGGCTTTCTGAACCAAGTTGAAGAATGGACAGTAATACTATTTACTTTATTATTCCACTCACATGACATGTGTAAAGAGAAAAATAACAGTATCAGATTTTGGAATTGCTTTGAAAAAATACACAGTCCCTGCTGCCTTGAAACATCATCATATATATGGGAAAAGAAACATAAACATTGTACTAATTTCCCTTAATTGAAACAGTATAAAAAGGAGTAAAGCACAGAGATGTTTTCATACTGGAAGCTTTGGTACAGCTGATACTACAAAGGACAAAAGGGGGTAGATCTCTTTTTTAAAGGTACCTGGGAGAATTAAGTACAGAAGTTATGTTGGCTGTTGGGTACATGGTCCTAGAATGAACAACAAATGCCATGGGTGAAGGGAATAATTTGAGATTCCTTATTGCACGTCTAATAACAAGGACATTGGGATGGATTTTGTGAGTTACAAATGGAGAAGACCCTCAATATATAAAGGGAGAATAGGGAAGCAAAATGTGCAAAGGTTACTGAAATGAGTGGCCAGTGAAGAAAGAAGGGCAAATAGGTAAGAACAGTGTTCAAAAGACAGAATCGCGTTCAGGGGAAGTCAGAGTGAATTGTCCCCATACACCTAAAATCATCTGTCTGTAGTGGCTTTAACAGATCTGGTTTAATGGAGTTACGGTACAGGAAAACATATGAGGATAGATCGAAGAGGAAACACAAGCAAGAGAACTAGAACCATGAGCTCATAAAATTATTTGGGGAAGCTTGTTAGTTGAGTGGTGGAATTTAATACAGGACCTAGAGGAGACTGTGGGTTCATGTTGTTCCTGATTTCACTGAATATTTTCTGGGAATTATTTCTAGACAATGGATGTTTTGGCACAAGATTTAGAAACAGTTTAAATATTTGATGTAAGCAATTGATTTGTTAAAAATGTTCAGTGTTTGGATTAATATTACTTTGTAGTAAGCACAATGGTAATTCATTTGGTCACTAATGTCAATTAACTTCTCAGCCAAATTTTGAAAAATTTCTCTAGTGTATGTTGATCATTTACCTTGTGATTTCTAAATTTCTAGTCTTTGACATGTATATTTTCTGAAAACTCTAGGCATATACTCCTGATGGATACTTGTTTTCAACCTCACCTATATAGAAAGGGCTGGGGCTAGGTGGTTTCTTTTTATTAATACAAAATGTCTAGCGCAGAATAGCCATGCCTCTCAGTAATCTTATTTCTCTTTTTATTTGATGTATCTTTAACTCTTGTGTGAATCTGTTTTTACATTCACCTCTGTATCCCATAAAAATCATAGAATCTATGAGATGATCTAAATACCTATCTGTTAGGAAATCTTCCTATAATCTGTTATTAAATTTTGTTTTTTTTTTCTTTTCATCACTATTCTTTACCATAAATCAAATTACTGCTGATTATCATCAAAGTACTTTTCTTTGTTAATATGATAGTACAGTTTCCTTGTTGCTAAACTTTTTTTCCTTACTGTTGACAGTGTAAAATTTGCATTTCAAAGGCTGCAAATTCCATTTCCATTTCTCATTTGCAATATGATTTGCTATATTATTTATTAATCATCTTCATATTGCACTACAATGGACTTTTGTTTTTGTTTCATGACACTCATACACACTTATCTGTATATTCCTTAGTGGCTAATTATAATGTATATTAAAGAACTCAAACAATATATTTCACTTTGTGTTTCTATGGGGGTGCAAACTGTTGAAATCTTAACTTAATGTATACTAAACTGATCCTCTGTAAAAAAAAAAAAAAAAAAAAAAAAAAAAAAAAAAAAAAGAAATTATCAACTCCCAACTTGACTCTCACTGGGATTAAACATGACAATAGGTCTGATCTGATTTCATCATCATTTAAAAAAAATCATCTATTATTTTTCACTTTATGTTTCTGTGTGAGAGCAAACTGTTGAAATCCTTACTTAATGTATACTAAGCTGATCTTCTGTATATTAAGATAATCAAAAATGAATCTTGATGTGAATGGAAGGGGAGAGGGAGTGGGAAAGGGGAGGGTAGTGGGTGGGAGGGACAGTATGTGGGGGAAGCCATTGTAATGCATAAATCGTACTTTGGAAATTTATATTCATTAAATAAAAGTTAAAAAAAAAGAATAAGACACATAATAAAAATAAACAAGAACCGGATAAAAATCTTTCTGCTAACAACTAGAACAAAGAACACATTATTAATGCAAAGTAATAAATTTTAACTATAAATTTGTGTTGTACAAGATGTGCAACTGTAGTCACCATTATAAGAAAGAACTGGGATAGAGAGCTTCTGGAGTCTGTGAATTTAAATTTTAAAAGAATGAACAGAAGCAGGCATTTAGCCCAGCTGTTAAGATGCCAGCTGGGATGCCCACATCCCACATTGGAGTACCTGGGTTTGATGTTAGGGAGTACAGTCTCAGGTTTCTGATTCCAGCTTCCTGCTGACACAAATCCCGTGAGATAGCAGTGATGAGTTAAGACCCAGGAGAGATCATCTCTCTCTCTCTCTCTCTCTCTCTCTCTCTCTCTCTTCATCTCCATTTCCAGCTCCAGCTCCAGCTCCATCTCAAATTAATTATTTTTTAAACATTAACAGAAATCATAATATGAAACATAGGATGCATCCTTGGCTCCAATATAGGATTTTGCATTAATCATTCTATCTGTTTGTATATATGATCCTAGGTAACACACCAACTCACCTGACCTCTGTAATGTTTGGTTCCCCAAGTGTAAACTACTGTTGAAAAGTTATAGGGCTGTTATATTAAACCAAAGTACATCTTTTATACAATCTTGTAATGTACCTTCAAATGAATGAACTATCTTTATTCAAGAGGCAGAGAGGCAGACACACAGACAGAGTGACCGAGAAAGCCCAACACTGTTGCTGAAGAGGTACTTCCAGAGAATCCGCTCTACCTGGAGGAGAAGAAACACAATGACTGTGCCTGGGAGATTGTTAGAACAGAAATCATGAGAGCCTTCTCTTCAACAGGAGACTTGCAAGAGTGATTAAGAAGCAAGGAAGGAGACCTGGATTCATCAGCAGTTGATTCTCATTGACTGTCTGCCACATCCCACTTGCAAATGTGTCTTTCAGTATTTCCACAGTCTCTTATTTCGTTTTTAGTTGTTGAATTTTTGAGTTAATTCTATAAATATTTTATCAGTATTTTAAGGAAATCCGTGTTTAAAATATTCAGTCTTTAAGAGATGACAGCCCTGAACTTATTTGTGTCTGTTTATTTATCTATTTATTGTTGCATGCTGTCATGTTTTTATTATTTAAATATTTTAGAGCAGATATTCACTTTCAATTATGTTAAAATTTATTAAACATTTATATTTTATTAAATTGTAAGTTGCTTTATTTAATACATTGATATGAATGAAAATTTCTGAAATTTTTTCTTCAAGAGACAAATTTCAAACCCTGGTATTTTAAACCAACAGATTATTTATTTTCTTATTCATTCATTGCATTTGTATGATATCTATAAGTTGATGATGAAAGTGACAGTATGTGGATTTGCCATCCGTAAATGCAGGTGAATGAAGCAAACACAGTTTTGGCTGAACTGAAATGGTCAGACTTAATGGGAAAGAAGCAAAAGATATTATAGAATTTACTTACATGAAATGTTACAGAAGGAAAATTGAAAATGCTAAATTATTCCATACATTTTAGATCCAAATAGTGTTGGGGGGGTCAAAAACTAGTAGATATATAGGAGGGCTTTCTAGCACACCATAGCAAGCATTCCCAGAGACAGAGTGTGGGGCTGGAAGGAGGACAGTCTGATCTCTCTGTGGCTACATTTTTGGGAGTTGCCTAAAGTGATGCAGAGGGATACTGTCCAGGTCCTCACAGGGTTGAAACGTTTTTCAATAAGGAGTTACACAAACAACTATTGTTGAATGAGGGAATGCCCCTGTCACAGTGATGTAACTAAAAGGAAAGACAAAGCAGGACCCATCATACTCGGGGAACTACTAGAAGATTTTCAAGGGAAGGCCACCACCTACTGGCAAAGACAGACAGTGCCAAGTTTGGCAAGAAGGTCCATTCTGTTGTTGCAGAAGGCTGTCTCCTTCCACTGGTGTGTTCCACACAGGAAAAAAAAAAAAAAAAAAAAAAAAAAAAAGCGCTTTCCTGGAAGGAACTGAGATAACTATGGAAATAATTTTTTTTATCTTTTTGTTTCTTTGAGAAGAGAAGTAACCCAGTTTCATAGACATGTCTGCAATGGACAGCAGCATGAGGGGAGAAAGGGTCTCTTGCCTCTAGCCTTCCAGAGCCTTCTGAGCAATCACTGACTTTAGGACCTGTGGGGCACATGGAGGCAGGAGAATATGCACACTTGATGTGAAACTTCATGGGAAACCAGGAAAACCTTCCTGTTTGAGGGCATGCTAACTCTTCCTAAAGAGTACGTTGCATCCCTAGCCATCAGGGAAACGCAATTCAAAACCACAATGAGATATCACCTCACCCCTGTAAGAATGGCTAAAATCCAAAACACAGAGAGTGGCAGATGCTGACAAGGATGTGGACAAAGAGGAACACTTTCACATTGTTGGTGGGAATATGAATTAGTGCCCCCACTGTGGAAAACAGTGTGGCAAGTTCTTTACAAACTAGAAATAGACTTGCCAAATGATCCACATATCCCACTACTAGGTATATACCCAAAAGACTTGAACACAGTGTGTCAAAGAGATACCTGCACCACACCATATTCATAGCAGCACTGTTCACAATAGCCAAAATTTGGAACCAACCAAGGTGTCCATTATTAGATGAATAGATACATATACAAGTATGTGTATATCAGTATTGGTGCAAATATAACAATTAAAGTGTAAAATTAAATTTTGTTTTCTTCAACAATATAATAAAGCAGATATATTAATTTTAAGAAGCTCAGGTATTACCTTGCACTCCAAGGGCCTGGATGGGTCTGGGGAGCTGGGCTGGTGCCCTAGAGCCATCAGTGCAGCATGCTCCCTGGCTTCAGCCTGAATGACAGCAAGTGGAGCTCCTGATAATCTTAACAGGCTTCTTTGGAATTTCAATTAACAAGATAAGAAATAGGTTTTTGTGTGTCTTTCCTATGTTTTTTTTAAAAAGCCATCATTGCCAGCTTCATGATTAATTGTCATCACTGCTGTTTTAGGAGCTTGTTAGTCACTACCCACAGAAGTGGCCAATGTTTTGCATTTGTTATTTATATGGGTTTATTTTCTGTGTCTTGTGGAGCTTCTCTCTGGGTTCTAAGTTTTAAAACTGAATATAACCCAAATATTGTTATAGATGAGATGGAATTACATTTTTCTTTTTTGTCTTGTTATTTTTTGTCTATATAAACAGAACAGATGTCATGTACTTCAAATATATAATTTTAAGTCCATAATGATACTTCCAGCCCTCCCCCCTCCTCCTTCCTTCCTTTCTTTTCCTTTCTTTCAATTTTCACAATAGCATACTTTCAATTTGCTGTATAGTCACAGGCTTAGATCATCCACTAAATAAAGAATTAAACAAGTAGAAAGTAAAAGGACCATTGTTGTCCATGAGTGTAGACTATGGCCATAAACAATTATCAAATTTGAAGATGCTAATTTTACTCATACACATTACACTTTTTGTACTCTTTGTATTAGCTACTAGACATCGAAGAAAACATATTTCTCCTTTTGAGTCTGACTTATTTTTCTAAGCGTAATGGTCTCAAGTTGCATCCATTGCATTGCAAAAGATAAGATTGTATTGTTTTGTATGATGAGTAGTATTCCATCATGGTTATACACCACATTTTCTTTATTCAGTCATCAGATGTTAGACATCTGAGTTGCTGTAAGCATGGGGGTATGGATAGCTCTTTCAAATGCAAATTTCATTTCCTTGGTTTATCTCCAGGAGTGAGATAGCTGGGTTATATGATGGACAAATTTTCCGATTCTTGAGGAGTCTCCATACTCTTTTCCATTTTGGTTGCACTTGTTTACATTTCCACCAACAGTATACTTTTTTGTTTACATCCTCATCAGCTGTGGTGGAATATGAAGGCCATGCCAAGATGGCTGCTGGCAAGTGAGCATCAGTTACTCAGGAATGGCTTTGAAACCCATATGGCAAACAGAGCCTGCCTGGCAACAGACTGTGATTGGATGGTTTTGGAAACTGCCTGGCAACAGGTTGTGATTGGTTGGGGCACAGACCGCCCCTTGACCAGATTGCCTGGTCTTGGCTATATAACTTGTTGTACTAACTGAAATAAATGAGCCTGTGGGCTGCTTGCCTCAAGCCCGCTTTCACCCGGCTCCCATGGTCTGTGTGGTGACTCCATGCCTCTTGCCCTCACCATGCTCCTCCTCTCAGAAACTAATCCACTGCAACATTGTTGAGAAATCAACTGCAACAATCAGCATTTGTTATTTTTTGATTTTTGGATGATGGCAGTTCTAAGTGGGGTGAGGTGAAGTCTCATTATTGTTTTGATGTGTATTTCCCTGATGGTTAGTGATCCTGAGCATTTTTTGTATGTCTGTTGACCATTTGCATTCCATACTTTGAGAAATGTCCATATTCTTCGCCCATTTCTTAACTGGAATGTTTGTTTTGTTGTTGAATTTTGTGAGCTCCTTGTGTATTTTAGATATTAATCCTTTATCAGATGAATAATCTGCAAATATTTCCTCCCATTCTATCAGTTGCCTCTTCATTTTTTTTGAGTGTTTCCCTGGCTGTGCAGAAGATTAAAAGCTTGATGTATCCCATTTGTCTATTTTTGTTTTTATTGATTGTGCTTCTGGGGTTTAATTCAAGAAGTCTTTGCATATGCCAATGTCTAGCAGTATTTCCCCTGTGTTTTCCAACATAATTTAATGGCATCAGGTCTTAGATTTAGATCCCTGATCAACTGTGAGTTGATTTTTTAATAAGGTGTAAGGTAGGGGTCTTACTTCATACTTCTGCATGTAGATTTCCAATTTTCCCCATGCCAATTGTTAAGGAGAATGTCTTTTCTTCAGAGAGCTATTGTTAATGCATTTGTCAGAGATTAGCTGATTGTAGATACGTGGATTAATTTCTGGGGTTTCTAATCTGTTTCATTGGTCCACGTGTCCATTTTTGTGCCAGTACCAAGCTGTTTTTATTATAACTGCTCTGCAATATGTCTTGAAACCTGGTATTGTGATGCCTTTGGGTTTGTTTTTCAATTGTTTAAGATTTCAAAGCATGATCCAGACTACAATATAGCTTTTAAGTGCTGTGTTGTCATTCCCCCTGCTCAAAATAAGGTTGTTTCTTCACTATACCTGCCTACTATATTTCTGTAGCAGTCAGAGATGCTTGGCCTCATACAAAAGAAAAAAGAAAACACATGTTTAAGTATTCTTTAGCTATTCAGTGTCTCTTGTGTTTCTATATGAATTTTAGAGTCATTTTCTCTAGATGTGAGAAGAATGTCCTTGCTATTTTGATTGGGTCTTCAACAATGAATCTGTAAATTGTTTTGAGTAGTATGGACATTTTGATACTATTAATTCTTCCAATCCATGAACATGGAAGCTTTTTCCATTTTTTGCTGTCTTCTTTCTTTCTTTCCTTAATGTCTTGTAATTTCATGTCCTTGGTTAAATTTATCCAAGGTATTTAGTTATTTTGTAGGTATTGTGAATGAAGCTGATCCTACAAGTTCTTTCTCAGCCAAGGCAGTTTCTGTGTGTGGAATCTCGGGTGAGCTTTCTTTGATAGTCACAGTGAGAAACTATCGGGATTCATGGGGAAAAGAAGTGTAGGGTTAGCCCCAATAGCTGCATTTCCTGGAGTTCTTAAGGCTCACGCTCATCTACACTAGGCCTCCAGCAGTTCTCCATATAGTAAGTGTTCCCACCAATATTAGCTCCACCTGCAGGATCCTGCTTCTGTACTTGTGCTCCAGGTAAGCTGGGAGTCTCTGTATCCTCCTTCCTCTCCGATCATTAGAGTAGTCTTGACCTATGGCCTCAGTTCTCTGAAGCTACAGATTGAGTTGTGGATTTTGGGATTGTTCAGTATTTTGTTGTGAGGACAGGAGGGATGATGACCCCCAAGCTGGTGACATGGTGAATTGGAAGCCCAAACTCCCTCCAAATGTGTAAATGTGTATATAACATCAAAATAGAAGTCTTTTAAGGGCAGATGCTTCTAGAGATAATCATTTTTACATCAAAACTTCAATAGCAAGAAAATAATTTAACTCAATCCATTCTATGACTAAAGAAGAAATAAGCGTTTTCATTTATAAACATTTCTATTTATAATGCATCTTCTTAAAGGTTTGTTTTATTTATTTGAAAGTGAAACTTATAAAGAGAGAGGGAAGGAGAGACAGAGAACCTTCCACACACTGGTTCACTCCCAAAATGGCCCCAAAGGCGGGGCTGAGCCAGGCCAAAGCCAGGAGCTTCATATTGGTCTCCCACGTGGGTGCAGGGGCCCAAAAACTTGGCCTCTTCTCCTTTCCTTTCTCAGACACACTAGCAGGAAACTGGTTCTGCAGTGGAACAGCCAGAATGAAAATCAGTGCCCATGTGGGATGCTGGCATCACAGGTGGTAGCTTATCCCTCTCTGCCATTATACTGGCCCCAAAATAAAAGCTTTTTAAATGACCAACCACAAAGGAGTGCAAATGAATGAATTAAAGAAAAATCTTTTCCAGGTCTCCATCCTTACTTCCTATACTTTCATTGAAGTCTGCTGTTGAAAAGAAGGTTCTCATGATTTCCATTCTGACACAGTCACTGTATTCTCTTTCTGATAGAGACAGGTTCCCTGGAAGCACCTTTTCAGCATCAGTGTTGGGTGCTGAGTCATCAAAACAGATTCTTTCTCTCCCATCACCTGTACCTCGCAGGTCTCCAGGTCTTGCAGATGCTGATGGTGTGCAGTGTGCAGTTCTTCCAGGAAGATCATTTTTTAAATTTATAATTTTCTTTGCCTATTGTTGCTGCTGGTATATTTTTTTATTTTATCTTGAGGTTAGTACTCAATTAAGACAATAAAAATGGAAAGGTAAATAACTTCCCAAAATTTCCAATATGTAATTTTTTTTCCTTTTTCCAATGAACTTTCTTTTTTTTAAAGATTTATTTATTTGAAAGTCAAAATTACACACACACACACACACACACAGATATTGAGAGAGAGAGAGAGAGAGAGATCTTCCATCTGATGGTTCACTCCCCCAGTCGGCTGCAATGGCTGGAGCTGCACCGATCCGAAGCCAGGAGCCAGGAGCTTCTTCTGGGTCTCCCAAGTGGATGCAGGGGCTCAGGAACTTGGGCCATCTTCTATTGCTTTCCCAGGCCATAGCAGAGAGCTGGATCAGAAGTGGAGCAGCTGGGTCTCGAACCGGCATCAAGATGGGATACCCACGCTTCAGGCCAGGGCGTTAACCCACTGAGCCACAACGCTGGCCCCTCCAATCAACTTTCTTGAAAGTTGTCATTGCACCGGGATAAGTTGAGCCAAAAGGAGAATAAATGCAAATATGAAACTTCTAAAAGTGAAAAAAGGAAAGTGACTCACTGAGTTAAAAAAAAATACAATGGGAATTCTCCTCACATACTCACACTCTGTTCATTCCAGTATGGCTTCTGCTTATTAATTATTCCTTCACTAATGTCTTTGACTGCATCTACATTCCCAGTTTAGTGCACATTTTTAATCCACAGAGCAGTTCACTGACACTCAATATACTAATAGTGATAAATAATAATGATTATAAATATCATTAAATTATAATTTTAAATACTTTGACATGTCATGCCTTAATAAATAAAATAGTAAACATGTTAATATGACTCTCTAGTACATTAGTCCTTGAAATCTATCTGAACACAAATATATTTGAGAAGTAAAAATTGTGCAGAGAAGAGAATAATCTACATTATTTCTCAAGTCCCACCCTCTCTCTCTCCTCCACTCAAGCAGACAAACCAGTTAACAGTATTTTCTATATATGTTGTCTCTAACTTTCTCTTTTCTCTTTCACCTAGATGCACCTTCCAACAGAGGTTTTGCTGATTAATTCTACCAAATCATCTATCACTAAGGTCATCAATGACTTTTATTTTCCCATTGTTGTGAGCAATTGCAATCCACATTTTCTATTGATACATTGATTATTCTAGAGTTTTAATTGTAAATATGCTCCTATCAGCATTTCTCTTGTTCTAATGTATGATCTTTCCAACTCAATGTCCTATGGGACTCTTCTCCCTTTAAAGTTGAAGTTCACACCAATCAATATTAATTTATCTTTTTATTTATTTATTTATTTTGGACAGGCAGAGTTAGACAGTGAGGGAGAGAGACAGAGAGAAAGGTCTTCCTTCCATTGGTTCACCAGCAAAATGGCCAAATCCAAAGCCAGGAGCCAGGTGCTTCCTCCTGTCTCCCACGCGGGTGCAGGGGCCCAAGCACGTGGGCCATCCTCCACAGCCTTCCCGGGCCACAGCAGAGAGTTGGACTGGAAAAGGAGCAACTGGGACTAGAACACGGCACCCATATGGGATGCTGGTGCCGCAGGTGGAGGATTAACCAAGTGAGCCACGACGCCTGCCCCCAACACCAACCAATTTTAAGCCTTTTTCTTATTCTCTAGTATCTTCCCATGTGGCCACTTCTGATAGCAGGCTTTCAGTTGCTGGCATTGCTTGTAAATTGCAAGCTCATATATTCATTGCCAGTGCATATGTGCACTTAGCTGTCCCAGTCAGCTGTGCACACTATCTGCTGCTTCTGCTTCCATTTCCTGATCTGCCTCTTCCCAAGATCTGCTGGGACCATTTCAATTGTTTTTCTCTTCTTATCATTATAGTATTTAACTGAGCAGATATTTTAAGTATGATAATTCCTTTCGGTTGCTTTCTTACCAACATCAAAGACTCAAGAAAGCAGCAATTCTATTTGTTCTCTTCAGTTCTGTGTTGTGAAGGCAACATACAACCTAGTTAGGAGAAAGCATATTTATATTTCTATCTTTAATATGATAGTCCCGTGTAAATGAATTGTGCCATTGAGTCTTTAATCAGATTGCACAATAAATCTCATATTTTCTTTTATAGGATAGACAAATAGAGCAAGTTTGCTATAGGAAAAATTCAATGTACAAAGTGAAATGATGAATTGATTAATATAAAGAGTAATTTTATTACATTAACCACAGTACAAAAGTGAACATGATTATCATACGGATAAAAACTATTTAAATCTTAAATATAGTTAAATATATAAATATTCAAATATACAAATACATAAATATTTAAATAGATATATTGAATGTTCATCTGTAAAAAATAATGCCCCAAAAGTTAACGAGATGTTGTTTAATAGCCTTGAAAACATCTAACAAACTGATTGAATTAATATGGGCATTTTAGGAGAAAGGAGTCTTTTAATGGCAGAATTTGCTCAAGTGTGATATGTGTTTTTGTCAACAGGAATCATTTCCGTGTTGGCCCTGGTCTCATTCCTTGCTCCAAATTCTTTCTTGCCAGATTCTTGATAAAGAGACGGCTCTCCTGGCTTCCGCTCTGACAACCTCCCAGGCACAAGGGCTGTATTGCTTCTCTGCCAGATAGACAGCAATTCCTTGGAAGTATTTCCTCACAGCCCATGCGGAGTCCTCATGCTTCAGGGGCGTCTCCTCCGCCCCCGCTCCCTGCATCATGCAGACCTCCAGGTCACTCTGCTGCTCGAAGAGTCCAGTGCAGAGTCTGTCCAGGAGGGCCTTGTCCCAGGCAGCAGACGCCTCCTTGGTGCTGAACAGGTTGAGGAGCTGCTGGGTCATCTCGTGGAGCACAGAGATGGCCTGTGCCCTCTGGGCCTGGTGTCCACCCAACTCCTCCAGGGGGCACTTAAAGTCATGTCTGTCCTGCAAGCAGGAGAGAGGGGAGACTCTCCTCATTTGTCCCAGGAGCATGGAGGACCTCCCGTCACTGAGGCTGTGGGTCTGAGGCAGATCACAGCCCAGAGAGCAGAGGGACTTGGAGCTGAGCACCAGCAGGGCCAGCAGCGAAGAGAAGGGCAAGGCCATGGGGGATCTTGCAGATGCTGCTGGCCTGGCTGAGGTGGCTGATCAGAGCCTCGGCCTCTAGGTTCTCTGAAGACCTTGCTCTGCTCAAGTGCCTTAAATAGGGGACATGCTGCTTTCCTTTTTCTGAATGCCTTCTCTTCACTTTCTACTTCTCTTTTTGCTTTCCTTTGTGCACTCTACAGGATTCAAAAGCAGTTTTCCTCACCATTTTCCCATCAGTGCCTCATCTTTCCTGCTTTAATGCCTTTTTAGAATTTTTTTGTAATAGAGCATCATTATAATTTTAAAAATATCTACTGTGCATCTCTCTACATACACTATATATATGTTTATCTAAATGTAAAGCATTCAAATTTCAATCTTTTTGGTTGCTGCAGAGTTAATAATGGCAAAAAATCAATTCAAAGTTACCTTTAAAAGCTGTTGACATTTAACTTATCTTTTGTACTATTTGGTGAAGCAACTTTTAATTCATTTTATTTATTTATATAAATTATCACGTACCAATTTATTTCACAAATCTGAAATTCCCAAATACTTAATAGTACTCATAAGACTAGCTGTTGTGGAGGTGAAAAATTAAATTATGTGCTTCACATTGATATTTGGTGTACTGAACTTTTAATTTTTCTTCATGTGAGAAAATAATTTTTAACATCATTAGATGCTAGACATTCCTCCACCTTTTTTCTTTATTTTTTGTTTCCCATACTTGACAAAATTGTTAGTGTGTAGGAAAACTTCAGTGGAATTGAATAGTAAGATATAAGCTGTTTGCATTTTATTCTCAAATCCCACCTCACACTCTGAAGTACCGAAGCTTAAACTTCAGTAACATCCGCAAAGCCGTCACTGACAAAATTAACCGAAGGTACTTCCCAAAAATGACTTGAGCTCAAGCAAATGATGGAAACAAAATGCACTAGCCAGCCATCTATTCATCATAGGTTTATGGAGATATTCTTGGGTATGTTTTGGCTATCTCCCATGAGCTCACTATCAATCCTTTTCATATGATACATAAAGAAAGCAAATGAGGGACTGGTGTTGTGATGCAGTAGGGATAGCTGCTGCCTGTGACACTAGCATCTCATAGGGGAGCATGTTTGTGTCCCAGCTGCTCCACTTCCCATCCTATTCCCTGCTAACAGCCTGGGAAAGTCAACGGAGGATGGCCCTCGTGTTTGGGCCCCTGACATCCCCGTAGAAGACCTGGATGAAGCTGCTGGTTTTTCACTTTGGCTTGACTCAACTCCGGCCATTTGGGGTGTCAACCAGCAGATGGAATATCTCTCTGTCTCTTCCTCTTCGTGTAACTCTTTCAAATATTAATTTATTAGCCGGCGACACGGCTCAATAGGTTAATCCTACACCTAGCGGTGCCGGCACACCGTGTTCTAGTCCCGGTCGGGGCGCCGGATTCTGTCCCGGTTACCCCTCTTCCAGGTCATCTCTCTGCTGTGGCCAGGGAGTGCAGTGGAGGATGGCCCAAGTGCTTGGGCCCTGCACCCCATGGGAGACCAGGAGAAGCACCTGGCTCCTGCCTTCGGATCAGCGCAGTGCGCCGGCCGCAGCGCGCCAGCCGTGGCGCCATTGGAGGGTGAACCAATGGCAAAAGGAAGACCTTTCTCTCTGTCTCTCTCTCTCACTATCCACTCTGCCTGTAAAAAAAAAAAAAATATATATTTATTTATTTGACTTTCAAATAAACAAATAAAACTTAAAAAAAGAAAGCCAATGAGAAAAATGAATACTAAGAAAAAGTTTTGTTGGATATGGTTGAGCTTTGGAGGGTCACAAACCATCATATCTAAGATTTCTCCACAGCCTAAGAATTTGTTTTTAAACACTAAGGGCCATATCGTGCCTAATGAGACTATGTGATTCAGAAAGTAATCTTTATATAGTTGCATTAAAGCTCAAATATTCCAAAGAACTCCAACAGGTCCCAAATGAAGTTGATTCCTATGCAATGAAGGCATCCCACCTTTGCCACAGATTCATAACTGGAGGAATGTTGCATATGTGAAGCATTAACTTTTAGCCCTGATCTTAGTATCTGTGGTTAATTTTATTTTTAATTTCTTTGTCATTTTTCAAAGAAATCTTGTTTATTCAAAAGGAAGAAACGAACAGACTGTTAGGGAGGAAGTGAGGGGGGCAAAGAGATAAAGACCTCCCAATTTGTGTTTCAGTTCCCAAATGTCCACAACAGCCACATCTAGGCCAGCATGCAGCCGATAGGTGGGAAGCACATCTAGGTCTCGTCCATGGATGGCAGGGATTCAAGCACTTGAGTTTGCTTCTCAAGTTTGCCTGTTGATTCTCAGGGTGTACATTAGCAAGAAGCTGAAATTAGGAAGAGGACTAAAATTCAACCCAAGTGCCCTGATACGGGGTGTAGACACCTCAGGCAAGCCCTGACCTCCTGTGCCAAACACCCACTGCTGTCTTTACTTTTTTTATTTTGCATAGCAACTTGGGTTGTCCCTGTCCTCAGGATTCTTACTCCTTAAACAATGGAATCATATTTGGGAAAACACTCCCTTATTGACTGGACTCTGTCTTATTCTCTTTGTTGTCATCAGTACCAGGCTATATATAATCACTCAAGAAATAATTTTTACTGAAGTTTTTTTTTTTTCAGATTTTCTTTTGCTACTGGAAGCCATTCATAAATGATCCAGCTATGTTGCTTCATCATGGCCATTGTTGCTAGAACTGTAATAGAAAATTTTTAGCATTTCCACTTTACTCACTGTCACTAATCTCTAGAGTTTATTGTTAAAACAAATGAAATTCTAGTTCCTTTAAGATACACGTGGTTCTGGGGATTCTAAATTCAAGAGCAACACAATATGTTGCCTCTTTCTAGTACTATATTAAACTCACAAGTATGACTCATATCTTACTTGCTCTCTACTTTGCCATAACAGAACATAATTGCCCTGGTGTCATATGTAGAATAAAATCTAAATGAAATTTCTCCCTGAGTCACACAGATCACAGGCATCAGAAAACATAATACACTATTGTTTTTAGGGTAATAGTTCTGTATCTCCTGAATTATCAATACTGCCCTTTGCAAGTAGGAGCCAAGCTGTTAGGATATATGTTTGAACTATAAAGGATTATGACATCGATTTTCTGTCACATAGAAGCCGAGATTTCACATCATTTGATGATCTTCAGATGACATGAGTGTAAAATCAGTTTGTCAGTATAAGTGTAGGTATAGAAAAAAATGTTTTTAAGGAACTAAATAAATTTTATTATTAATTATTTTTATAATTCAATTGAATTCTTATGCATCAAAAAAAATGCTGAAAGTTCTAAAACGAGCATAAGAGTACTACTAATATATGATCCTTTACCTGAAATGAATGTGCAAAAATTTAGTATGTTACAAAATTTAGTATGTTACATCCTCCACTGCCTTCCCGGGCCATAGCAGAGAGCAGGCCTGGAAGAGGGGCAACCGGGACAGAACCCAGTGCCCCGACTGGGACTAGAACCCGGTGTGCCGGCGCCACAGGCAGAGGATTAGCCTATTGAGCCGCAGCACCGGCCCCAGCTACTCTGTTTCTAGTCCAGCTCCCAGCTAATGTTTCTGGGAATCAGGTGATGACACTCATGTACGTGAGTTCTTACCACCCATATGGGAGACATGGATGCAGTTCCTGGAATTTCTTCAGAGCAGATATCAACAAATTCTCCCTAGATGCATAAAAATAAATGTAGTAGTAAACATGAATAAGGAAGACAATATGACTCCCCAAAAGGAACACAATAGCATTTTTTTTTTTGACAGGCAGAGTGGATAGTGAGAGAGAGAGACAGAGAGAAAGGTCTTCCTTTTGCCATTGGTTCACCCTCCAATGGCGCCACGGCTGGCGCGCTGCGGCCGGCGCACTGCGCTGATCCGAAGGCAGGAGCCAGGTGCTTCTCCTGGTCTCCCATGGGGTGCAGGGCCCAAGCACTTGGGCCATTCCCCACTGCCTTCCCAGGCCACAGCAGAGAGCTGGCCTGGAAGAGGGACAGCCGGGAAAGAATCTGGCACCCCAACTGGGACTAGAACCCCGTGTGCCGGCACCGCTAGGCGGAGGATTAACCTAGTGAGCCCAGGCGCCGGCCAACAGCATTTCAATGTTAGACGGTGAAGATGAAGAGATTGAAGAAACGTCTGAAAAGGAATTCAGAAGAATGACTATAAGGTTACTTAAAGACAGAGAAGTAATATGACTGGTTTAATTCTGTAATTAATACACAGTTATTCTTAAGTGTTGAAAATTAACTGAAATGTGATCCCTGTTAAACATAAGAGTGGGAATAAGAGAGGGAAGAGATGTATAATTTGTGACACGCTCAAGCTGACTTGCCCCAAATTGTAGAGTTAGAAACATACCAGGGGATTCCAATTCAATCCCATCAAGGTGGCATGTACCAATGCCATCTCACTAGTCCAAGTGATCAATTTCTGTTCACAATTGATCATAATGAAAGGACTAAGAGTCAAAGGGAGCACATAAACAAGTCTAGTACCTGCTAACACTAACTGATAGAATAAATAAAGGGGAGAGTGATCCAACATGGGAAGCGAGATACTCAGCAGACTCATAGAATGGCAGTTGTCCTAAATAGCACTCTGGCCTCAGAATCTGCCCTAAAGGCATTCGGAGCTGGCTGAAAAGCCCATGAGAGTATTTCAGGCATGGAAAGCCAAGACACTCTGGCAAAAGATCTCTGCGAGTGAGATCCCAGTGGAAAGAACAGGTCTTCAAAGAAGGAGGTACCTTTCTCTGAAGGGAGGAGAGAACCTCCACTTTGACTATGACCTTGTCTAAACAAGATAAGAATCGGAGAACTCAGAGGGCTTCCATAGCCTTGGAAACTCATGACTGGAGCATAGAGAGATTACTGATGCCATAGACAGGAGTGTCAAATGGTAAAGTCAACAACAGGAGTCACTGTGCACTTACTCCTCATGTAGGATCTCTGTCCTTAATGTGCTGTGCATTGAGATTTAATGCTATAACGAGTACTCAAACAATATATTTCACTTTGTGTTTCTATGGGGGTGCAAACTGTTGAAAGCTTTACTTAATGTATGCTAAACTGATCTTCTGAAAAAAAAAAAAAAAGAAGAAGAAATTATCAATTCCCAACTTGACTCTCACTGGGATTAAACATGACAATAGGTCTTCTCTGATTTCATCATCATTTAAAAAAAATCATCTATTGTTTTTCACTTTATGTTTCTGTGTGGGAGCAAACTGTTGAAATCCTTACTTAATGTATACTAAGCTGATCTTCTGTATATTAAGATAATCGAAAATGAATCTTGATGTGAATGGAAAGGGAGAGGGAGTGGGAAAGGGGAGGGTGATGGGCGGGAGGGACGGTATGGGGGGAAGCCATTGTAATCCATAAATCGTACTTTGCAAATTTATATTCATTAAATAAAAATTAAAAAAAAGAGTTAAATAAATCTGTAAATGACATGAATGAGAAATTTGGCCATGAGATAGAGATATTAAAGAAAAATCAAACTGAAATATTAGAAACAAAGAATCCAAAGGGCTAGCGCTGTGGCTTAGCAGGCTAAGCTGCTGCCTGCAGTGCCAGCATTCCGTATGGGCGCTGGCTCAAGTTCCAGCTGTTCCATTTCCAATCCAGCTCCCTGCTAATGTATCTGGGAAAGCAGTGGAGGATGGTCCAAGTCCTTGGGCCCCTGCATCATATGGGAGTCCTGGAAGAAGTTCCTTGCTCCTGCCTCTGGACTAGCTCAGCTCCAGCCACTGAGGCCATTTGGGGATGAGGCAGAGGATGGAAGACCTCTGTCTCTCCCTCTCTAACTCTGTCATTCAAATAATCAATCAATAAATATTTTTTGAAAATAATTCAATAGGTCCAATAACAAGTACAGTGGAAAGCCCTAACAACAGACTTGGTGAGACGGAAAAAAATATCTGAGTTAGAAGACAAATCCATGGAATATCTGTCAGACAAAAAAATAAAATTATAAAAACTAAAAACAATATTTGAGATCTACAGGATACTAGCAAATGACCAAATAAAAATATCTTAGACGTTCCTGAATGAATGGAAAAGCAAAATGTTTTATAAAGTTTGTTCAGTGAAGTAATAGCAGAAAATTGCCCTAAATTGGAGAAATATATGGACATCCAAGTATAGGAAGAGCTAGAACTTCAAAAAGACATGATCAGAAAATATCTTCACTGCACATATTACATTCAAACTTTCAGAAGTAAAATATAAAGAAAAGGTCTTGACCAGCCCCGCGGCTCACTTGGCTAATGCTCTGCCTGCAGGGCCGGCACCCCGGGTTCTAGTCCCAGTTGGGGCACCGGATTCTGTCCCGGTTGCTCCTCTTCCAGTCCAGCTCTCTGCTGTGGCTTGGGAAAGCAGTGGAGGATGGCCCAAGTGCTTGGGCCTTGTACCCGCATGGGGGACCAGGAGAAGCACCTGGCTCCTGGCTTTGATCAATGCCGTGCACTGGCCACAGCAGGCATTGTGAGGTGAACCAACGGAAAAAGGAAGACCTGTCTCTCTGTCTCTCTCTCTCACTAACTCTTGCTGACAAAAAAAAAAAAGTCCTAAAATGTTTATGTCAGAAACACCACAGTAATTCTAGGGAATTCCAACTAGATTGACTGTATACTTCCCATCAGAAATCAAGGCTAGTAGAGAATACAGATATAATTTAACATGCAAAACAAAAAAAAATTCTGTGAACTCAGAATACTATATCCAGTAGAGCTCTTATTTATAAAAAATGGTGAAATAAAATGCTTCCAAAACAAACAGAAATTGAAAGAATTTGTCAACACTTGGCCAGCTCTACAAATGACACTGAAGAATGAGCTACACAGAAATTTATAGAAAATAATCAGTAAAATGAATCAATGTAAAGGCAGAAAAATTCCTAGTAAAAGTGCAAAGCAGATCCAAACCAAAGAGTAGAAACATTTATGAGAAAATGGCAGGACCAGGTTGTTAAATATCAATAATAACCTTGAATGTAAATGAACTAAACCCTCCAGTTAAAAGATACAGACTGGTTGAATGGATTAAAAAAAAGCAAACAAGACCTATCTATATGCTGCCTCCAAGAAACATACCTCACCAAAAAACATACACACGGACTGAAATTGAAATGTTGGAAAAAATACTCCATGCAAACTGAAATAGAAGATGAGCGAGAGTAGCCATACTAATATTGGACAAAATAAACTTAAAGACAAAAACTGGTAAAAGAGACAAAGAAGGGTACTAGCAATGATTCTGCCTTTGGCAGAAGCAGCCACTTTCCTGCCTTTGTGCCCATTAGCAATGGCCACCAATCGTTCCCACTTTGCAGTTCTGAATTTTGCTAGTTTACACTTTGTCCTTGAGTCACCATAGGTCACTTCCTTTATTTCACTTCCATGACAATCAGAGTTGCATTTTTTTTTCTTTTCACCTATGAACAACTGCCAAGTTTTGCTTTCTAGGAAGTTGAAAAGTGAAACGAACCAACAAATATCTGAGTTGTAAAAAGAATGCAAAAAAGAGAAAAAAATGCAGCAACTGCTGCAGCCTCCTGTATTGACTCAAGACACGGTAGAATGTGATGCAGCAGCAAGGCCAGCCTTGCCCAGTAAAGCACCATGTGAAAAAGAAGTCACAAAATCTTATAGTGAAAAAGATGCAAACCAATAAAGGAAAGCATTTGATTTCTCTTTGACTTACTTAAGTTTGACTCACTGCCCTGAATTCTGAGGCTGAAACACAGATAGGAGCCCAAAGGGGCCCAATAGACTCACACTACCTGGAGGAAAAACCGAAGGCCCCTGGTTTTCGGGATATGAACTTCTTATGAGAGGCAACATCAAGACCAACAAGAAGGAGCCAGCGCTGTGGCGCAGTGGATTAAAGCCCTGGCCTGAAGTGCTGGCATCCCATATGGGCACCGGTTCTGGTTCCGGCTGCTCCTCTTCCGATCCAGCTCTCTGCTATGTCTGGGAAAGCAGTAGAAGATGGCCCAAGTACTTGGGCCCCTGCACCTGCATGGGAGACCTGGAAGAAGCTCTTGGTTCCTGGCTTCGGATCAGCACAGCCCCGGCCATTGCGACCATCTGGGGAGTGAACCAGCGGATGGAAGACCTCTCTTTCTGTCTCTACTTCTCTCTGTACCTCTGTATTTCAAATAAATAAAATAAAATCTTCTTTAAAAAAAAACAACAAGAATATCAAGGGGCAATAGTTAAGAAGCTTTGAGGGTAACAGGTGCTCAGTGGTTTGAGTAAAAGCACTGAATAACAAAAGCCACACAGGGAAAATAAAAATTATTAGACACTGCGGGTAAAATCAGCATAGTTGGAAAAGCCTTCCAACTACTCAGGCAATACAAACATTAGCTATCAGCATCTGAGGGCTGCGACATGTGGTCAGGAGAGGAAGGGTTCACCACTGGGAGCCATGGTCCTTCACACAAATTGCAAGGGGCAAGAGCGAGAATTGGAGGATTTATTATTTTGGCAACAAAGAAAGAAGGCCTTCCTTCAGCAGAGGCGTGGCACTGACACTTTGTCATTTTAGATGAAACCGTGTTGGTTGATGTCATAACAACCTCATGAGAGAGGTGATGCTGGGGAAATAACAATGCCTCAGATTTATGAACTCCGTTACCTTATGCACCTAAAACATACAACACATACACGCACACACACACATGCACAAACGAATTCCTCCTAGGGATATTGTCCCAGCCTGAGGGGCACCGCAGATCTGCAGTAAAAAAAAATATATATATATATACTGGAAAAGGGTCGTGTCTACATTCATCCTGACCACGGAGTCCCACTGAAATTTAAGCACATGGAGGTTCTCGAAGGAAGAGAAACAATGGAGAAACTTAGCCACTAATAATCACCAGCATCTTCTGTGTAGTAAACAGCACAACCACAGTCTTTGTTCTAAAAGGTTAATTTACCAAAGATAGCTGGGAAATCACTACCAAATACAGAAACCTATAGGGCCAAGGTACCCAGACTTCTGGGCAGAGTATGGAGGGCAAAAATGGAACCTTGAAAAAATGGCTAGACATTTGTTCTTAGAAAACAAAGGGGCAACATGTGAGAAGAGTGTGTGTTTGTGTGCACAATTATCCATCCACCCATCTGTCTTTCTATCTATGCATGTTTGACTTTAGGACAAAGATGTTTCTCATTTAATTCATATTTGTCTATTGGAGTCGAACGTCAGAAGTTTCTGGGGAAAACTCAACTTTTGTTTCAAAATCAGTAGTTTAGATTAAGAATACCGAAATGAAAGCAAAAAAGGGAAGTAAAAGCAGAAAGTCCATTCTGTATGATATAAATGCCATGCACAGCCAGAATGCCTTCAGAGAACCTAGAGTCCAAGGTTCACCCAGACCCCAGCCCAGCCAGGACAGCAGCAGCCTCATTTCCCCATGGCCCAGCTACTCCCTCTGCTGACGGCCCTGGTGCTGTGCAGCTATGGCCCTGTTGGATCTCTGGGCTGTGACCTGCCTCACAACTCTGCCCCTCTGAGCAGGACGACCTTGGTGCTTCTGGACCAGATGAGGAGGGTCTCCCCTGTCTTGTGTCTCAAGGACAGAAGAGACTTCCAGTTCCCGCGGGAGGTGGTGAACGGCAGCCAGTTCCAGAAGAACCAGACCGTGTCTGTCCTGCACGAGATGCTGCAGCAGATCTTCAACCTCCTCCACACAGCACGCTCCTCTGCTGCCTGGAACAACACCCTCCTGGAGGAACTGCACACTGCACTTCATCAGCAGCTGCAAGGCCTGGAGACCTGCTTGGTACAGGCCATGGGAGAGGAAGACTCTGTCCTGACAGCTGACAGCCCAACGCTGATGCTGAAGAGGTACTTCCAGAGAATCCGTCTCTACCTGGACGAGAAGAAACACAGTGGCTGTGCCTGGGAACTCGTCAGAATGGAGATCAGGAGAGCCTTCTCCTCAACAGCAGACTTGCAGGAAAGCTTAAGAAGCAAGGATGGAGACCTGGCGTCATCCTGAGATGGTTCTCGTTGACTGATCGCCCCATCACACTTGTACATGTGTATTTGGTCATTTCTAAAGGCTCTTCTTTCTGCTTCCGTCACATCAGGGAACTTGCTGAGTTAATTCAGCAACTACTTTGTTCATATATTAAGGAAGTATATGTGAAGCGCATTCAGCTCCGGGGTGTTGATTCCTAGGGGATGAAAGCTCTGATATTATTTATTTACTGAATGTATTTATTTATTTATTTATTCATTTATTATTGTATCCTATTTTTATTTGACATACTTTTCACATAGCAGGTGTTCACTTTTACATTGTATTAAGATTGGAAATCAGGCTCACATTTCCATTTCAAGAAATATTGTGCTTATTATCTATTAAATTTTTAAAATATGTACATTTATCATAATAAAGTCTACTTATTTACTATTTTTTGCTGTTTAAATGCCTTATTTTTACCTATAGACCTTTTATTAAGATGTGCGTTAAATAAAAGTGTTTTTTTCTACCCTATATTGAGACACTGGCTTTCTGAACCAAGTTGAAGAATGGACAGTAATACTATTTACTTTATTATTCCACTCACATGACATGTGTAAAGAGAAAAATAACAGTATCAGATTTTGGAATTGCTTTGAAAAAATACACAGTCCCTGCTGCCTTGAAACAACATCATATATATGAGAAAAGAAACATAAACACTGTACTAATTTCCCTTAATTGAAACAGTATAAAAAGGAGTAAAGCACAGAGATGTTTTCATACTGGAAGCTTTGGTACAGCGGATACTACAAAGGACAAAAGGGGGTAGATCTCTTTTTTAAAGGTACCTGGGAGAATTAAGTACAGAAGTTATGTTGGCTGTTGGGTACATGGTCCTAGAATGAACAACAAATGCCATGGGTGAAGGGAATAATTTGAGATTCCTTATTGCACGTCTAATAACAAGGACATTGGGATGGATTTTGTGAGTTACAAATGGAGAAGACCCTCAATATATAAAGGGAGAATAGGGAAGCAAAATGTGCAAAGGTTACTGAAATGAGTGGCCAGTGAAGAAAGAAGGGCAAATAGGTAAGAACAGTGTTCAAAAGACAGAATCGCGTTCAGGGGAAGTCAGAGTGAATTGTCCCCATACACCTAAAATCATCTGTCTGTAGTGGCTTTAACAGATCTGGTTTAATGGAGTTACGGTACAGGAAAACATATGAGGATAGATCGAAGAGGAAACACAAGCAAGGGAACTAGATCCATGCGCACATAAAATTATTTGGGGAAGCTTGTTAGTTGAGTGGCAGAATTTAATAATACAGGACCTAGAGGAGACTGTGGGTTCATGTTGTTCTTGATTTCACTGAATATTTTCTGGGAATTATTTCTAGACAATGGATGTTTTGGCACAAGATTTAGAAACAGTTTAAATATTTGATGTAAGCAATTGATTTGTTAAAAATTTCCAGTGTTTGGATTAATATTACTTTGTAGTAAGCACAATGGTAATTCATTTGGTCACTAATGTCAATTAACTTCTCAGCCAAATTTTGAAAAATTTCTCTAGTGTATGTTGATCATTTACCTTGTGATTTCTAAATTTCTAGACTTTGACATGTACATTTTCTGAAAACTGTGGGCATATACTCCTGATGGATACTTGTTTTCCACCTCACCTCTATAGAAAGGGCTGGGGCTAGGTGGTTTCTTTTTATTAATACAAAATGTCTAGCGCAGAATAGCCATGCCTCTCAGTAATCTTATTTCTCTTTTTATTTGATGTATCTTTAACTCTTGTGTGAATCTGTTTTTACATTGACCTCTGTATCCCATAAAAATCATAGAATCTATGAGATGATCTAAATACCTGTCTGTTAGGAAATCTTCCTATAATCTGTTATTAAATTTTGTTTTTTTTTTCTTTTCATCACTATTCTTTACCATAAATCAAATTACTGCTGATTATCATCAAAGTACTTTTCTTTGTTAATATGATAGTACAGTTTCCTTGTTGCTAAACTTTTTTTCCTTACTGTTGACAGTGTAATCTCTGCATTTCTAAGGCTACAAATTCCATTTCCATTTCTCATTTGCAATATGATTTGTTATATTATTTATTAATCATCTTCATATTGCACTACAATGGACTTTTGTTTTTGTTTCATGACACTCATACACACTTATCTGTATATTCCTTAGTGGCTAATTATAATGTATATTAAAGAATAAGACACATAATAAAAATAAACAACATCCAGATAAAAAATCTTTCTACTAACAACTAGAACAAAGAACACATTATTAATGAAAAGTAATAAATTTTAACTATAAATTTGTGTTGTACAAGATGTGCAACTGTAGTCACCATTATAAGAAAGAACTGGGATAGGGAGCTTCTGGAGTCCGTGAATTTAAATTTTAAAAGAATGAACAGAAGCAGGCATTTAGCCCAGCTGTTAAGATGCCAGCTGGGATGCCCACATCCCACATTGGAGTACCTGGGTTTGATGTTAGGGAGTACAGTCTCAGGTTTCTGATTCCAGTTTCCTGCTGACACAAATCCCGTGAGATAGCAGTGATGAGTTAAGACCCAGGAGAGATCCTCTCTCTCTCTCTCTCTCTCTCTCTCTCTCTCTTCATCTCCATTTCCAGCTCAGCTCCAGCTCCAGCTCCATCTCAAATTAATTATTTTTTAAGCATTAACAGAAATCATAATATGAAACATAGGATGCATCCTTGGCTCCAATATAGGATTTTGCATTAATCATTCTATCTGTTTGTATATATGATCCTAGGTAACACACCAACTCACCTGACCTCTGTAATGTTTGGTTCCCCAAGTGTAAACTACTGTTGAAAAGTTATAGGGCTGTTATATTAAACCAAAGTACATGTTTTATAAAATCTTGTAATGTACCTTCAAATGAATGAACTATCTTTATTCAAGAGGCAGAGAGGCAGACACACAGACAGAGTGACCGAGAAAGCCCAACACTGATGCTGAAGAGGTACTTCCAGAGAATCCGCTCTACCTGGAGGAGAAGAAACACAATGACTGTGCCTGGGAGATTGTTAGAACAGAAATCATGAGAGCCTTCTCTTCAACAGGAGACTTGCAAGAGTGATTAAGAAGCAAGGAAGGAGACCTGGACTCATCAGCAGTTGATTCTCATTGACTGTCTGCCACATCCCACTTGCAAATGTGTCTTTCAATATTTCCACAGTCTCTTATTTCGTTTTTAGTTGTTGAATTTTTGAGTTAATTCTATAAATATTTTATCAGTATTTTAAGGAAATCCGTGTTTAAAATATTCAGTCTTTAAGAGATGACAGCCCTGAACTTATTTGTGTCTGTTTATTTATATATTTATTGTTGCATGCTGTCATGTTTATATTATTTAAATATTTCAGAGCAGATATTCACTTTCAATTATGTTAAAATTTATTAAACATTTATCTTTATATTTTATTAAATTGTAAGTTGATTTATTTAATACATTGATATGAATGAAAATTTCTGAAATTTTTTCTTCAAGAGACAAATTTCAAACCCTGGTATTTTAAACCAACAGATTATTTATTTTCTTATTCATTCATTGCATTTGTATGATATCTATAAGTTGATGATGAAAGTGACAGTATGTGGATTTGCCATCCGTAAATGCAGGTGAATGAAGCAAACAGAGTTTTGGCTGTACTGAAATGGTCAGACTTAATGGGAAAGAAGCAAAAGATATTATAGAATTTACTTACATGAAATGTTACAGAAGGAGAATTGAAAATGCTAAATTATTCCATACATTTTAGATCCAAATAGTGTTGGGGGGGTCAAAAACTAGTAGATATATAGGAGGGCTTTCTAGCACACCATAGCAAGCATTCCCAGAGACAGAGTGTGGGGCTGGAAGGAGGACAGTCTGATCTCTCTGTGGCTACATTTTTGGGAGTTGCCTAAAGTGATGCAGAGGGATACTGTCCAGGTCCTCACAGGGTTGAAACGTTTTTCAATAAGGAGTTACACAAACAACTATTGTTGAATGAGGGAATGCCCCTGTCACAGTGATGTAACTAAAAGGAAAGACAAAGCAGGACCCATCATACTCGGGGAACTACTAGAAGATTTTCAAGGGAAGGCCACCACCTACTGGCAAAGACAGACAGTGCCAAGTTTGGCAAGAAGGTCCATTCTGTTGTTGCAGAAGGCTGTCTCCTTCCGCTGGTGTGTTCTACACAGGAGAAAAAAAAAAAAGCGCTTTCCTGGAAGGAACTGAGATAACTATGGAAATAATTTTTTTTATCTTTTTGTTTCTTTGAGAAGAGAAGTAACCCAGTTTCACAGACATGTCTGCAATGGACAGCAGGATGAGGGGAGAAAGGGTCTCTTGCCTCTAGCCTTCCAGAGCCTTCTGAGCAATCACTGACTTTAGGACCTGTGGGGCACATGGAGGCAGGAGAATATGCACACTTGATGTGAAACTTCATGGGAAACCAGGAAAACCTTCCTGTTTGAGGGCATGCTAACTCTTCCTAAAGAGTACGTTGCATCCCTAGCCATCAGGGAAACGCAATTCAAAACCACAGTGAGATATCACCTCACCCCTGTAAGAATGGCTAAAATCCAAAACACAGAGAGTGGCAGATGCTGACAAGGATGTGGACAAAGAGGAACACTTTCACATTGTTGGTGGGAATATGAATTAGTGCCCCCACTGTGGAAAACAGTGTGGCAAGTTCTTTACAAACTAGAAATAGACTTGCCAAACGATCCACCAATCCCACTACTAGGTATATACCCAAAAGACTTGAACACAGTGTGTCAAAGAGATACCTGCACCACACCATATTCATAGCAGCACTGTTCACAATAGCCAAAATTTGGAACCAACCAAGGTGTCCATTATTAGATGAATGGATAAAGAAATGTTGCATATATACACAATGGAATATTATTCAACTATAAAAAATGAAATTCTACCATTTGCAGCAAAGACATCATGTTGAGTGAAATAAGCCAGATCCAGAAAGACAAGTACCACATGTTCTCCTTTATACATGGAAGTTTAATTTTTAAAAACAAAAAAGAACGAAAGAAATTTATACATATACAAGTATGTGTATATCAGTATTGGTGCAAATATAACAGTTAAAGTGTAAAATTGAATTTTTGTTTTCTTCAACAATATAATAAAGCAGATATATTAATTTTAAGAAGCTCAGGTATTACCTTGCACTCCAAGGGCCTGGATGGGTCTGGGGAGCTGGGCTGGTGCCCTAGAGCCATCAGTGCAGCATGCTCCCTGGCTTCAGCCTGAATGACAGCAAGTGGAGCTCCTGATAATCTTAACAGGCTTCCTTAGAATTTCAATTAACAAGATAAGAAATAGGTTTTTGTGTGTCTTTCCTATGTTTTTTTTTAACTTTTCTTTAATGAATATAAATTTCCAAAGTACAGAATATGGATTACAATGGCTTCCTCCCCATAACGTCCCTCTAACCCACAACCCTCCCCTTATCCACTCCCTCTCCCCTTCCATTCACATCAAGATTCATTTTCGATTCTCTTTATATACAGAAGATCAGTTTAGCATACATTAAGTAAAGATTTCAAAAGTTTGCTCCCACACAGAAACATAAAGTGAAAAATACTGGTTGAGTACTAGTTATAGCATTAAATCTCAATGTACAGCACACTAAGGACAAAGATCCTACATGAGGAGTAAGTGCACAATGACTCCTGTTGTTGACTTAACAAATTGACACTCTTGTTTATGGCCTCAGTAATCACCCTAGGCTCTTGTCATGAGCTGCCAAGGCTATGGAAGCCCCCTGAGTTCACCAACTCTGATCATATTTAGACAAGGCCATGGTCAAAGTGGAAGTTCTCTCCTCCCTTCAGAGAAAGGTACCTCCTTCTTTGATGACCCATTCTTTCCACTGGGATCTCACTCGCAGAGATCTTTCATTTAGTTTTTTTTTTTTCCCCCCCCAGAGTGTCTTGGCTTTCCATGCCTGAAATACCCTCATGGGCATTTCAGCCGGATCTGCATGCCTTAAGGGCTGATTATGAGGCCAGAGTGCTGTTAGGACATTTGCCATTCTATGGGTCTGCTGTGTATCTCACTTCCCATGTTGGATCATTCTCTCCCTTTTTGATTCTATCAGCTAGTATTTGCAGACACTAGTCTTGTTTATGTGATCTCTTTGGTTCTTAGTCCTATCATTATGATCAATTGTGAACAGAAATTGATCACTGGGACTAGTGAGATGGCATTGGTACATGCCACCTTGATGGGATTGAATTGGAATCCCCTGGTATGTTTCTAACTCTACCGTTTGAGTTAAGTCAGCTTGAGCATGTTCCGAATTGCACATCTCTTCCCTCTCTTATTCCCACTCATATATTTAACAGCGATCACTTTTCAGTTAAGTTTCAGCACTTAAGAAGAATTGTGTATTGATTACAGTATTCTACCAAAAGTATTAAGTAGAACAAACAAAAAAAATACTAAGAGGGATAACATATTAAGCTGCTCATCAACAGTCAGGGTGAGGGCTGATCAAGTCACTGTTTCTCATAATATTCATTTCACTTTAACAGGTTTCCTTTTTGGTGCTCAGTTAGTTGTCACCTATCAAGGAGAACAAGTGGTATTTGTCCCTTTGGGATTGGCTTATTACACTCAACATAATGTTTTCCAAATTCCTAACAGGGATCACTTTTCAGTTAAAATTTATACACCTATGAATAATTGTGTGTTAATTACAGAGTTCAACCAATGGTACTAGAACAAAAAAAAAATACTAAAATGGATAAAGTATTACATTGTACATCAACCATCAGGACAAGAGCTGATCAAGTCACTGTTTCTCATACTGTCCATTTCACTTCAACAAGTTTCCCCCTTGGTGCTCAGTTAGTTGTCGCCAATCAGGGAGAACATATGATATTTGTCCCTTTGGGAATAGCTTAATTCACTCAGCATGGTGTTTTCCAAATTCCTCCATCTTGTTGCAAATGACTGGGTTTCGTTCTTTTTGACTGCTGTATAGTATTCTATAGAGTACATGTCCCATAATTTCTTTATCCATTCTACTGTTGATGGGCATTTGGGTTGGTTCCAGGTCTTAGCTATTGTGAATTGAGCTGCAATAAACATTAATGTGCAGACTGCTTTTTTGTTTGTCAATTTAATTTCTTTTGGGTAAACTCCAAGGAGTGGGATAGCTGGGTTGAATGGTAGGGTTATATTCAGGTTTCTGAGGAATCTCCAGACTGACTTCCACAGTGGCTTAACCAGTTTGCATTCCCACCAACAGTGGGTTAATGTCCCTTTTTCCCCACATCCTCTCCAGCATCTGTTGTTGGTAGATTTCTGAATGTGAGCCATTCTAACTGGGGTGAGGTGGAACCTCATTGTGGTTTTGATTTGCATTTCCCTGGTTGCTAGTGATCTTGAAGTTTTTTCATGTGCCTGTTGGCCATTTGGATTTCCTCTTTTGAAAAATGTCTATTGAGGTCCTTGACCCATCTCTTAAGTGGGTTGTTTGTTTTGATGTTGAGGAGTTTCTTGATCTCTTTGTAGATTCTGGTTATCAACCCTTTATCAGTTGCATAGTTTGCAAATATATTTTCCCGTTCTGTCAGTTGTCTCCTCACTTTCCCGACCGTTTCTTTTGCAGTACAGAAACTTCTCAATTTGATGCAATCCCAAATGTTAATTTTGGCTTTGACTGCCTGTGTTTCTGGGGTGTTTTCCAAGAAGTCAATGCCGGTACCTATATCTTGCAGGGTTTTTCCAATGCTCTCTAATAATTTGATGGTGTCAGGTCTTAGAATTAAGTCTTTAATTCATGTTGAGTGAATTTTTGTGTAAGGTGAAAGGTAGGGGCCTTGCTAATTTCCAACTTCATTCCTTTCTGGTCTGAGAAGCTGCATGGTATGATTCTAATTCTTTTGAATTTGCTGAGACTTGCTTTATGAGCTAGTATGTGGTCAATCCTAGAGAAGGTTCCATGTACTGCTGAGAAGAATGTAAAATCTTTAGCTGTAGGATTGAAAGTTCTGTAGATATCTGTTAGATCCATTTGGGCTATGGTTTCGTTTAAATCTACTGTATCCTTGTTGATCTTCTGTCCTATTGATCTGTCTATTTCTGAGAGTGGAGTATTGAAGTCCCCCAGTACTATTGTACTGGGGTCTAAGTCTCCCTTTAAGTCCATTAACACATCTTTTATTTTTTTTTAATCTTTTATTTAATGAATATAAATTTCCAAAGTACGACTCATGTGTTACAATGGCTTCCCCCCCCATACCGTCCCTCCCACCAACAACCCTCCCCTTTCCCACTCCCTCTCCCCTTCCATTCACATCAAGATTCATTTTCGATTATCTTAATATACAGAAGATCAGCTTAGTATACCTTAAGTAAGTATTTCAACAGTTTGCTCCCACACAAAAACATAAAGTGAAAAATAATAGATGATTTTTTGTAAATGATGATGAAATCAGATCAGACCTATTGTCATGTTTAATCCCAGTGAGAGTCAAGTTGGGAATTGATAATTTCTTTCTTTTTTTTTTTTTTTTTTTTTTTTTACAGAAGATCAGTTTAGTGTACATTAAGTAAAGATTTCAGTCGTTTGCACCCCCATAGAAACACAAAGTGAAATATACTGTTTGAGTACTCGTTATAGCATTAAGCCTCAGTGTACAGCACGTTAAGGACAGAGATCCTACATGAGGAGTAAGTGCACAGTGACTCCTGTTGTTGACTTTACCAATTGACACTCCTGTCTATGGCATCAGTAATCTCCCTATGCACCAGTTATGAGTTTCCAAGGCTATGGAAGCCCCTTGAGTTCTCCGACTCTTATCTTGTTTAGACACGGTCATAGTCAAAGTGGAGGTTCTCTCCTCCCTTCAGAGAAAGACACCTCCCTCTTTGAAGACCTGTTCTTTCCACTGGGATCTCACTCACAGAGATCTTTTTGCCAGAGTGTCTTGGCTTTCCATGCCTGAAATACTCTCATGGGCTTTTCAGCCAGATCCAAGTGCCTTTAGGGCTGATTCTGAGGCCAGAGTGCTATTTAGGACATCCGCCATTCTATGAGTCTGCTGAGTATCTCACTTCCCATGTTGGATCACTCTCCCCTTTATTTATTCTATCGGTTGGTGTTAGCAGATACTAGACTTGTTTATGTGCTCCCTTTGACTCTTAGTCCTTTCATTATGATCAATTGTGAACTGAAATTGATCACTTGGAGTAGTGAGATGGCATTGGCACATGCCACCTTGATGGGATTGAATTGGAGTCCCCTGGTATGTTTCCAACTCTACCAATTGGGGCAAGTCAGCCCGAGCTTGCCCCAAATTATACATCTCTTCCCTCTCTTATTCCCACTCTTATGTTTAACAGGGATCACATTTCAGTTAATTTTCAACACTTAAGAATAACTGTGTGATAATTACAGAATTAAACCAGTCATATTAAGTAGAACAGACAAAAAAAAAATACTATGAGGGATAATGTATTAAGTTGTCCATTAGCAGTCAGGGCTATGCTGATCAAGTCACCATTTCCCATAGTGTCCATTTCACTTCAGGAGGTTTCCTTTTTGGTGTTCAGTCAGTTGTCACCGATCAGGGAGAACATATGGTATTTGTCCCTTTGGGACTGGCTTACTTCACTCAGCATGATGTGTTCCAGATTCCTCCATTTTGTTGCAAATGACTGGATTTCGTTGTTTCTTACTGCGGTATAGTACTCTAAAGAATACATATCCCATAATTTCTTTATCCAGTCTACCGTTGATGGGCATTTAGGTTGGTTCCAGGTCTTGGCTATTGTGAATTGTGCTGCAATAAACATTAGGGTGCAGACCGCTTTTTTGTTTATCAATTTAAACTCCTTTGGGTAAATTCCAAGGAGTGGGATGGCTGGGTCGAACGGTAGGGTTATATTCAGGTTTCTGAGGAATCTCCAGACTGATTTCCACAGTGGCTTGACCAGTTTGCATTCCCACCAACAGTGGGTTAGTGTCCCTTTTTCCCCACATCCTCGCCAGCATCTGTTGTTGGTAGATTTCTGTATGTGAGCCATTCTAACTGGGGTGAGGTGAAACCTCATTGTGGTTTTGATTTGCATTTCCCTGATTGCTAGTGACCTTGAACATTTTTTCATGTGCCTGTTGGCCATTTGGATTTCCTCTTTTGAAAAATGTCTATTGAAGTCCTTGGCCCATCTCTTAAGTGGGTTGTTGGTTTTGTTTTTGTGGAGTTTCTTGATCTCTTTGTAGATTCTGGTTATTAACCCTTTATCTGTTGCATAGTTTGCAAATATTTTTTCCCATTCTGTCGGTTGTCTCTTCACTCTCCTGACTGTTTCTTTTGCAGTACAGAAACTTCTCAATTTGATGCAATCCCAATAGTTGATTTTGGCTTTGACTGTCTGTGCCTCCCGGGTCTTTTCCATAAATTCTTTGCCTGTGCCAATATCTTGAAGGGTTTCTCCAATGTTCTCTAATAACTTAATGGTGTCAGGACGTAGATTTAGGTCTTTAATCCACGTTGAGTGTATTTTTGTGTAAGGTGTAAGGTAGGGGTCTTGCTTCATGCTTCTGCACGTGGAAATCCAGTTTTCCCAGCACCATTTATTGAATAGACTGTCCTTGCTCCAGGAATTAGTTTTAGATCCTTGATCAAATATAAGTTGGCTGTAGATGTTTGGGTTGATTTCTGGTGTTTCAATTCTGTTCCATTGGTCTATCCATCTGTTTCTGTACCAGTACCATGCTGTTTTGATTACAACTGCCCTGTAGTATGTCCTGAAATCTGGTATTGTGATGCCTCCGGCTTTGTTTTTGTTGTACAAGATTGCTTTAGCTATTCGAGGTCTCTTGTGCCTCCATATGAATTTCAGCATCATTTTTTCTAGATCTGCGAAGAATGTCTTTGGTATCTTGATTGGGATTGCATTGAATCTATAAATTGCTTTTGGGAGAATGGACATTTTGATGATGTTGATTCTTCCAATCCATGAGCATGGAAGATTTTTCCATTTTTTGGTATCCTCTTCTATTTCTTTCTTTAAGGTTTTGTAGTTTTCATCGTAGAGATCTTTAACGTCCTTGGTTAAGTTTATTCCAAGGTATCTGATTGTTTTTGTAGCTATTGTGAATGGGATTGATCTTAGCAGCTCTTTCTCAGTCATGGCATTGCTTGTGTATACAAAGGCTGTTGATTTTTGTGCATTGATTTTATATCCTGCCACTTTGCCAAACTCCTCTATGAGTTCCAATAGTCTCTTAGTAGAGTTCTTTGGATCCTCTAAGTACAGAATCATATCGTCTGCAAAGAGGGATAGTTTGACTTCTTCCTTCTTGATTTGTATTCCTTTGATTTCTTTTTCTTGTCTGATGGCTCTGGCTAAAACTTCCAGAACTATGTTAAATAGCAGTGGTGAGAGTGGGCATCCCTGCCTGGTGCCAGATTTCAGTGGAAATGCTTCCAACTTTTCCCCATTCAATAGGATGCTGGCTGTGGGTTTTTTATAAATTGCTTTGATTATATTGAGGAATGTTCCTTCTATACCCAATTTGCTTAGAGTTTTCATCATGAAAGGGTGTTGAATTTTATCAAATGCTTTCTCTGCATCAATTGAGATAATCATATGGTTTTTCTTCTGCAGTCTGTTAATGTGGTGAATCACATTGATTGATTTGCGAATGTTGAACCATCCCTGCATACCAGGGATGAATCCCACTTGGTCTGGGTTGATGATTTTCCTGATGTGTTGTTGTATTCTATTGGCCAGAATTTTATTGAGGATTTTTGCGTCTATGTTCATCAGGGATATTGGTCTGTAATTTTCTTTCAGTGCTGCATCTTTTTCCGGCTTAGGAATTAAGGTGATGCTGGCTTCATAGAAAGAATTTGGGAGGATTCCCTCTTCTTCGATTGTTCTGAATAGTTTGAGAAGAATTGGAGTTAGTTCTTCTTTAAATGTCTGGTAGAATTCAGCAGTGAATCCATCTGGTCCTGGGCTTTTCTTTGTTGGGAGGGCCTTTATTACTGTTTCAATTTCTGTTTCAGTTATGGGTCTATTTAGGTTTTCGATGTCTTCATGGTTCAATTTTGGTAGATTGCATGTGTCCAGGAATCTATCCATTTCTGATAGGTTTTCCTTTTGCTGGCATACAGGTCCTTGTAGTAATTTCTGATGATTCTTTTTATTTCTGTGGTGTCTGTTGTTACGTTTCCTTTTTCATCTCTGATTTTATTGATTTGGGTCTTTTCTCTTCTTTTTTTAGTTAGTTGGGCCAATGGGGTGTCAATTTTGTTTATTTTTTCAAAAAACCAGCTTCTCGCTTGGCTGATTTTTTGTAATGTTTTTTTGGATTCAATCCTGTTAATTTCTTCTCTGGTTTTAATTATTTCTCTTCTCCTACTAGATTTGGGTTTGGTTTGCTGCAGTTTTTCTAGGTCCTTGAGGTGCGCTGAAAGCTCATTTATTTGGTACCTTTCCAATTTCTTGGTATAGGCACCTATTGCTATAAATTTGCCTCTCAATACTGTTTTTGCTGTATCCCATAAGTTTTGATGTGTTGTGTTGTTGTCTTCATTTACTTCCAGAAAGTTTTTGATTTCTCTTTTGATTTCTTGAATGACCCAGTGTTCATTCAGGAGCATGTTGTTCAGTCTCCATGTGTTTGCATACTTTCTGGGGTTTCCTGAGTTGCTAATTTCCAACTTCATCCCACTGTGGTCTGAGAAGCTGCATGGTATGATTCTAATTCTTTTAAATTTGCTGAGACTTGCTTTATGGCCTAGCATGTGGTCAATCCTAGAGAAGGTTCCATGCGCTGCTGAGAAAAATGTGAAGTCTGTAGATGTAGGGTTGAAAGTTCTGTAGATATCTGTTAGATCCATTTGGGCAATAGTGTCAATTAAATCTGCTGTTTCCTTGTTGATCTTCTGTCCGGATGATCTGTCTATTTCTGAGAGTGGAGTATTGAAGTCCCCCAGTACTATTGTATTGGAATCTAAATCTCCCTTTAAGTCCCTTAACATATCTTTTAAATAGACCGGTGCCCTGTAATTAGGTGCATATACATTTATAATAGTTACATCTTCCTGTTGAATTGAACCCTTAATCATTATATAGTGTCCCTCTTTGTCTCTCTTAACAGTTTTTGTATTAAAGTTTATTTTGTCTGATATTAATATGGCTACACCTGCTTTTTTTTGGTTTCTGTTGGCATGGAATATCTTTTTCCAACCTTTCACTTTCAGTCTGCATGCCTCTTTGTTAGAGAGATGTGTTTCTTGTAGGCAACAAATAGTTGGGTTGTGTTCTGTGAGCCAGTCAGCCAAACGGTGTCTTTTAACTGAAGAATTCAGACCATTAATGTTCAATGTGACTATTGATATGTAGTGACTTTGCCCTGCCATTTTCCCGGAAATATTTTCTAGTATATGCTTTGAGCTTCCCATGCTCTTTTACTGGTAGGTGTTCTTCCTTTCCCTTCTTTCATATTGATGGCCGTGTTTCTGTGTTTCTGAGTGTAGCACATCTTTAAGTATCTTTTGCAGGGCCGGACGAGTGGCCACAAAGTCTTTCAATTTCTGTTTGCTATGAAAGGTCTTTATTTCACCTTCATTCACAAATGAGAGCTTGGCAGGATATAATATTCTGGGCTGGCAATTTTTCTCTCTTAGCACCTGTGCTATGTCTCGCCATTCCCTCCTGGCTTGTAGGGTTTCTGATGAGAAGTCAGCTGTGAGTCTGATTGGAGATCCTCTGAGAGTAATCTGACGTTTCTCTCTTGCACATTTTAGGATCTTTTCTTTATGTTTCACTGTGGTAAGTTTAATTACCACGTGTCGTGGTGAGGATCTCTTTTGGTCATGTTTATTGGGGGTTCTATGAGCTTCCTGTACTAGGATATCTCTGTCCTTCTCCAAACCTGGAAAGTTCTCTGCTAGTATCTCACTAAAAAGGCCTTCCAATCCTTTCTCTCTCTCCATGCCTTCAGGAACTCCTAGAACTCGAATGTTGGTTTTTTTAATAGTATCCTGTAGATTCCCAACAATATTTTTTAGGTTTCTAATTTCCTCTTCTTTTCTTTGGTTTGACTGTATGTTTTCCTGTGCTCTATCTTCTAAGTCCGATATTCTCTCTTCTGCTTCACCCATTCTGTTTTTAAGGCTTTCTAATGTGTTTGTCATTTGATCTATTGAGCTCTTCATTTCATTTTGATTTCTCTTCACTATAACACTTTCCTGTTCTACTAGTTTCTGAGTTTCATTTTGACTCTTCCTTAAAATTTCGTTTTCACGTGAGAGATTTTCAATCTTGTCCATTAAGGATTTCTGTAGTTCAAGGATTTGCTTTTGAAAACTTCTAAATGTTCTTATCATAAATGTTTTGAAATCCGTATCTTGCATTTCTTCTATCTCATCGTCTTCATACTCTTGGCTTGGGGTGTTTTGCTTATTTGGAGGCATCATAGTGTCATCGTTGATCTTGCTCCCTCTGTTTCTGTGTTTGTTACTCGGCATAGTTAATTCTTCTTGCGTCACTGTGCGGTTTTTTTTTTTTTTTTATACTGTGTCCGTGTTAAGTGGACTGCCTGCTGTTGGAGGAGCCTTGGAGGCTTGAGATGGGTGCGGCCTGAGAGCTCTGCCTGGTTCTTCCAGGTTAAGGGTGTGCAAAGGTGACACCCTCAGGTTATGCGTGGTAAATCTCTCTCTTTTTATTTATTTATTTATTTTATTTATTCAGGGGGTAAGTAACACTGCAGGGCACGGCTGTGCAGAATTGATGGTATTTAGCTTCCAGTCTTTGGCTCCTCTGGACTCCCACTGGGTTGCCTAGGCTACTGAATTGTAGTGACTCAGTTCCTTAGCTCTCCCCCATTGATATGTAAATCCAGAGAGCAGGCCTGCTCTTTGTCTCTTGGGAATTCTTCTAGCCTCACAGCCTTGTAACCTTTGCAAGGTTAGGGGGAAGAGAAACCCCGAAGCTTTTTTTTCCTTCTTTCCAGTAGTGAGTTTGCTGCACTTTCTGGCCCCCCTCTAGATTCTGACCCCCGTTTCCCCACCAATGTCTCGGGTTATTGAGCTCACCTCCCCTTCCAGCGCCGATGTGTGGACTCGGAGCCCTGAGCGTCCCAAGTCTCCCCGCTGTTGTCTGTGTGGCATGCACTCCCCTTGGAGCACTGGGGCTTCTGCGGCTCGGTCCCGCAACTTGGCTTCCGCGCGGTGGGCGACCTTGTTCTCCCAGTAGGTCCTCCGATTCACGATTCCCGTGCAATTTTTTCCTGGTTCTTTTTTCTGAAGCTACCGTAACTCCCCTTTTATTAAACTAAATTTTCCCGGACTATCGGTGCGCGCCCTCACTATTCCGCCATCTTGGCTCCGCCCCCCCCATTAACACATCTTTTAGATAAACCGGTGCCCTGTAGTTAGGTGCATATACATTGATAATTGTTATATCTTCCTGTTCAATTGATCCCTTAATCATTATATAGTGTCCCTCTTTGTCTCTCTTAACAGTTTTTGTGGTAAAGTTTATGTTGTCCGATATTAAGATGGCTACGCCCGCTCTTTTTTCATTTCTGTTGGCATGGTATATCTTTTTCCAGCCTTTCACTTTCAGTCTGTATGGATCTTTGTTGGAAAGATGTGTTTCTTGTAAGCAGCAAATAGATGGGTTTTGTTCCTTAACCCAATCAGCCAATCGGTGTCTTTTAACTGGACAGTTCAGGCCATTCACGTTCAATGTGACTAATGATAAGTGGTAACTTTGCCCTGCCATTTGCCAAAGATAAGTTCTAATATATGCTTTGAATTCCCTGTGATCTTTTGCTGTGAGGTTTCCTTCCTTTACCTTCTTTCATATTGATGACCGTGTTTCTGTGTTTCTGTGTGTAACACATCTTTAAGTATCTTTTGCATGGCTGGACGGGTGGTGACAAATTCTTTCAATTTCTGTTTGCTATGGAAAGTCTTTATTTCACCTTCATTCACAAATGAGAGCTTGGCAGGATATAATATTCTAGGTTGGCAGTTTTTCTCTCTTAGTACCTGGGCTATATCTCGCCTTTCCCTCCTAGCTTGTAGGGTTTCTGATGAGAAGTCAGCTGTGAGTCTGATTGGAGATCCTCTGAGAGTAATCTGACGTTTCTCTCTTGCACATTTTAGGATCTTTTCTTTATGTTTTACTGTGGAGAGTTTAATTACAACGTGTCGTGGTGAGGATCTCTTTTGGTCGTGTTTATAAGGGGTTCTGTGAGCTTCCTGTACTAGGATTTCTCTGCCCTTCTCCAAACCTGGGAAATTTTCTGCTAATATCTCACTAAAAAGGCCTTCTAATCCTTTCTCCCTCTCCATGCCTTCAGAAACTCCTAGAACCGGAATGTGGGTTTTTTTTTAACTTTTATTTAATGAATATAAATTTCCAAAGTACGATTTATGGATTACAATGGCTTCCCCCACATACCGTCCCTCCCACCCACTACCCTCCCCTTTCCCACTCCCTCTCCCCTTCCATTCACATCAAGATTCATTTTCGATTATCTAAATATACAGAAGATCAGCTTAGTATACATTAAGTAAGGATTTCAACAGTTTGCTCCCACACAGAAACATAAAGTGAAAAATAATAGATGATTTTTTTAAAATGATGATGAAATCAGATCAGACCTATTGTCATGTTTAATCCCAGTGAGAGTCAAGTTGGGAGTTGATAATTTCTTTCTTTCTTTCTTTTTTTTTTTTTTTTTTTACAGAGGATCAGTTTAGTATACATTAAGTAAAGATTTCAACAGTTTGCACCCCCATAGAAACACAAAGTGAAATATATTGTTTGGGTACTCGTTATAGCATTAAATCTCAATACACAGCACATTAAGGACAGAGATCCTACATGAGGAGTAAGTGCACAGTGACTCCTGTTGTTGACTTTACCAATTGACACTCCTGTCTATGGCATCAGTAGTCTCCCTATGCTCCAGTCATGAGTTTCCAAGGCTATGGAAGCCCTCTGAGTTCTCTGATTCTTATCTTGTTTAGACAAGGTCATAGTCAAAGTGGAGGTTCTCTCCTCCCTTCAGAGAAAGGTACCTCCTTCTTTGAAGACCTGTTCTTTCCACTGGGATCTCACTCGCAGAGATCTTTTGCCAGAGTGTCTTGGCTTTCCATGCCTGAAATACTCTCATGGGCTTTTCAGCCAGATCCAAGTGCCTTTAGGGCTGATTCTGAGGCCAGAGTGCTGTTTAGGACATCTGCCATTCTATGAGTCTGCTGAGTATCTCACTTCCCATGTTGGATCACTCTCCCCTTTTTTTATTCCATCGGTTAGTGTTAGCAGGTACTAGACTTGTTTATGTGCTCCCTTTGACTCTTAGTCCTTTCATTATGAACAATTATGAACTGAAATTGATCACTTGGAATAGTGAGATGGCATTGGTACATGCCACTTTGATGGGATTGAATTGGAATCCCCTGGTCTGTTTCTAACTCTACCATTTGGGGCAAGTCAGCTTGAGCATGTCCCAAATTATACATCTCTTCCCTCTCTTATTCCCACTCTTATGTTTAACAGGGATCACATTTCAGTTAATTTTTAACACTTAAGAATAACTGTGTATTAATTACAGAATTAAACCAATCATATTAAGTAGAACAGACAAAAAAACTACTAAGAGGGATAATGTATTAAGTTGTTCATTAACAGTCGGGGGAATGTGGGTTTTTTTAATAGTTATCTTGAAGATTCCTGACAATATGTTTTAGATTTCTAATTTCCTCTTCTTTTGTTTGGTCTGACTGTATCCTTTCCTGTTCTCTGTCTTCTAAGTCCGATATTCTCTCTTCTGCTTCACCCATTCTGTTTGTAAGGCTCTCTATTGTGTTTTTCATTTGATCTATTGAATTCTTCACTTCATTATGATTTCTCGTCACTATCACAGTTTCCTGTTGTACTAGTTGTTTCGTTTCATTTTGATTTCTTCTTTATATTTCATTTTCACGAGAGAGATTTTCTATGGGTGTTATGACTGTGTGAGGAGCACCATAGATCTGCAGTAAGAACATGGTTGATAAAAGGGTCATTGTCCACATTAGTTATGACCTTGTGGCCCCAGTGAAGCTTAATCCCATGGATCTACATGAATGTATTCTGGAAAGTAAATAAACACCAGGTAATCTCATTTACTAATAAATACCAGTCTCTTCTGTAAAATTGCAAACAAAAGCCCCTGAGAAATAATTATTTCAGTCGAGAAACCTGTAGGAATTTCTACGTAAGTAAAGAGGGAGTAAATGTAGCCTAGGATCAGGTTTAAAAATTTGTTCTATAAAGAGAAGCAATATTTATAGATGAATAAATGTAGGCAGGGGAAACTATCTATACACATATATACACGTGTGATTTTAGGAGAAGATGCTTCTTTTTTAAATGATCAAACACTATTTTTATTTGCAAATCTGAAATTTACTGGAAAATGAAACTTTATTGAAAAAATTAATATTATGGCCTGATCTCATTTTATTAGGCAACATGGAAAATATACAAGTGAAAACCAAAAAAAGGAAGTAAAAGTACATTTCTCTATGTTCAGAAAATGAAAATCATTTCTGTATGATATAAATGCCATGCACAGCCAGAATGCCTTCAGAGAACCTAGAGTCCAAGGTTCACCCAGACCCCAGCTCAGCCAGGACAGCAGCAGCCTCATTTCCCCATGGCCCAGCTACTCCCTCTGCTGACGGCCCTGGTGCTGTGCAGCTATGGCCCTGTTGGATCTCTGGGCTGTGACCTGCCTCACAACTCTGTCCCGCTGAGCAGGTCGACCTTGGTGCTTCTGGACCAGATGAGGAGGGTCTCCCCTGTCTTGTGTCTCAAGGACAGAAGAGACTTCCAGTTCCCGCGGGAGGTGGTGAACGGCAGCCAGTTCCAGAAGCACCAGACCGTGTCTGTCCTGCACGAGATGCTGCAGCAGATCTTCAACCTCCTCCACACAGCGCGCTCCTCTGCTGCCTGGAACAACACCCTCCTGGAGGAACTGCACACTGCCCTTCATCAGCAGCTGCAAGGCCTGGAGACCTGCTTGGTACAGGCCATGGGAGAGGAAGACTCTGTCCTGACGGCTGACAGCCCAACGCTGATGCTGAAGAGGTACTTCCAGAGAATCCGTCTCTACCTGGACGAGAAGAAACACAGTGGCTGTGCCTGGGAACTCGTCAGAATGGAGATCAGGAGAGCCTTCTCCTCAACAGCAGACTTGCAGGAAAGCTTAAGAAGCAAGGATGGAGACCTGGCGTCATCCTGAGATGGTTCTCGTTGACTGATCGCCCCATCACACTTGTACATGTGTATTTGGTCATTTCTAAAGGCTCTTCTTTCTGCTTTAGTCACATCAGGGAACTTGTTGAATTAATTCAGCAAACTACTTTGTTCATATATTAAGGAAGTATATGTGAAACGCATTCCGCTCCGGGGTATTGATTCCTAGGGGATTACAGCTCTGATATTATTTACTGAATGTATTTATTTATTTATTTATTTAATATTTATTTATTATTGTATCCTATTTTTATTTGACATACTTTTCACATAGCAGATGTTCACTTTTACATTGTATTAAGATTGGAAATCAGGCTCACATTTCCATTTCAAGAAATATTGTATTTATTATCTATTAAATTTTTTAAAGTTATGTACATTTATCATAATAAAGTCTACTTCTTTACTATTTTTTGCTGTTTAAATGCCTTATTTTTACCTATAGACCTTTTATTAAGATGTGCATTAAATAAAAGTGTTTTTTTCTACCCTATATTCAGACACTGGCTTTCTGAACCAAGTTGAAGAATGGACAGTAATACTATTTACTTTATTATTCCACTCACATGACATGTGTAAAGAGAAAAATAACAGCATCAGATTTTGGAATTGCTTTGAAAAAATACACAGTCCCTGCTGCCTTGAAACATCATCATATATATGGGAAAGAAACATAAACACTGTACTAATTTCCCTTAATTGAAACAGTATAAAAAGGAGTAAAGCACAGAGATGTTTTCATACTGGAAGCTTTGGTACAGCGGATACTACAAAGGACAAAAGGGGGTAGATCTCTTTTTTAAAGGTACCTGGGAGAATTAAGTACAGAAGTTATGTTGGCTGTTGGGTACATGGTCCTAGAATGAACAACAAATGCCATGGGTGAAGGGAATAATTTGAGATTCCTTATTGCACGTCTAACAACGAGGACATTGGGATGGATTTTGTGAGTTACAAATGGAGAAGACCCTCAATATATAAAGGGAGAATAGGGAAGCAAAATGTGCAAAGGTTACTGAAATGAGTGGCCAGTGAAGAAAGAAGGGCAAATAGGTAAGAACAGTGTTCAAAAGACAGAATTGCGTTCAGGGGAAGTCAGAGTGAATTGTCCCCATAAACCTAAAAACATCTGTCTGTAGTGGCTTTAACAGATCTGGTTTAATGGAGTTACAGTATAGGAAAACATATGAGGATAGATCGAAGAGGAAACACAAGCAAGAGAACTAGAACCACGCGCACATAAAATTATTTGGGGAAGCTTGTTAGTTGAGTGGCAGAATTTAATAATAGAGGACCTAGAGGAGACTGTGGGTTCATGTTGTTCCTGATTTCACTGAATATTTTCTGGGAATTATATCTAGACAATGGATGTTTTGGCACAAGATTTAGAAACAGTTTAAATATTTGATGTAAGCAATTGATTTGTTAAAAATGTTCAGTGTTTGGATAAATATTACTTTGTAGTAAGCACAATGGTAATTCATTTGGTCACTAATGTCAATTAACTTCTCAGCCAAATTTTGAAAAATTTCTCTAGTTTATGTTGATCATTTACCTTGTGATTTCTAAATTTCTAGCCTTTGACATGTATGTTTTCTGAAAACTGTAGGCATATACTCCTGATGGATACTTGTTTTCAACCTCACCTATATAGAAAGGGCTGGGGCTAGGTGGTTTCTTTTTATTAATACAAAATGTCTAGCGCAGAATAGCCATGCCTCTCAGTAATCTTATTTCTCTTTTTATTTGACGTATCTTTGACTCTTGTGTGAATCTGTTTTTACATTCACCTCTGTATCCCATAAAAATCATAGAATCTATGAGATGATCTAAATACCTTTCTGTTAGGAAATCTTCCTAGAATCTGTTATTAAATTTTGTTTTTTTCTTTTCATCACTATTCTTTACCATAAATCAAATTACTGCTGATTATCATCAAAGTACTTTTCTTTGTTAATATGATAGTACAGTTTTCTTGTTGCTAAACTTTTTTTCCTTACTGTTGACAGTGTAATCTTTGCATTTCTAAGGCTACAAATTCCATTTCCTTTTCTCATTTGCAATATGATTTGTTAAACTGTTGAAATCCTTACTTAAGGTATACTAAGCTGATCTTCTGTATATTAAGATAATCGAAAAGAATCTTGATGTGAATGGAAGGGGAGAGGGAGTGGGAAAGGGGAGGGTTGTGGGTGGGAGGGACGGTATGGAGGGGAAAGCCATTGTAACCCATGAGTCGTACTTTGGAAATTTATATTCATTAAATAAAAGATAAAAAAAAAAGAATTGCTGGATCATATGACAAGTCTATTACTAGTTTTTTAAAGAAATATCAAGCTGGCGCTGTGGTGTAGCAAGTAAAGCTGCCACCTGCAGTGCTGGCATCCCATACAGGTGCCAGTTCAAGTCCTAGCAACTCCAATTCTGATTCAGCTCTCTGCTATACCTGGGAAAGCAGTAAAAGATGACCCAAGTCCTTGGGCTCCTGCACCCACATGGGAGACCTGGAAGAAGCTCCTGGCTCCTGGCTCCTGGCTTCAGATTGGCACAGCTCCAGCCACTGAGGTCAATTGGGGAATGAACTAGGGGATGGAAGACCTTTCTCTCTCTTTCTGCCTCTCCTCTCTGTGTGTAACTCTGACTTTCATATTAATAAATAAGTCTTTTAAAAAAAATATGATTTGTTAAATTATTTATTAATCATCTTCATATTGCACTACAATGGACTTTTGTTTTTGTTTCATGACACTCATACACACTTATCTGTATATTCCTTAGTGGCTAATTATAATGTATATTAAAGAATAAGACACATAATAAAAATAAACAAAAACTGGATAAAAATCTTTCTGCTAACAACTAGGACAAAGAACACATTATTAATGAAAAGTAATAAATTTTAACTATAAATTTGTGTTGTACAAGATGTGCAACTGTAGTCACCATTATAAGAAAGAACTGGGATAGAGAGCTTCTGGAGTCTGTGAATTTAAATTTTAAAAGAATGAACAGAAGCAGGCATTTAGCCCAGCTGTTAAGATGCCAGCTGGGATGCCCACATCCCACATTGGAGTACCTGGGTTTGATGTTAGGGAGTACAGTCTCAGGTTTCTGATTCCAGCTTCCTGCTGACACAAATCCCGTGAGATAGCAGTGATGAGTTAAGACCCAGGAGAGATCATCTCTCTCTCTCTCTCTCTCTCTCTCTCTCTCTCTTCATCTCCATTTCCAGCTCCAGCTCCAGCTCCATCTCAAATTAATTATTTTTTAAACATTAACAGAAATCATAATATGAAACATAGGATGCATCCTTGGCTCCAATATAGGATTTTGCATTAATCATTCTATCTGTTTGTATAGATGATCCTAGGTAACACACCAACTCACCTGACCCTTGTAATGTTTGGTTCCCCAAGTGTAAACTACTGTTGAAAAGTTATAGGGCTGTTATATTAAACCAAAGTACATCTTTTATACAATCTTGTAATGTACCTTCAAATGAATGAACTATCTTTATTCAAGAGGCAGAGAGGCAGACACACAGACAGAGTGACCGAGAAAGCCCAACACTGTTGCTGAAGAGGTACTTCCAGAGAATCCGCTCTACCTGGAGGAGAAGAAACACAATGACTGTGCCTGGGAGATTGTTAGAACAGAAATCATGAGAGCCTTCTCTTCAACAGGAGACTTGCAAGAGTGATTAAGAAGCAAGGAAGGAGACCTGGATTCATCAGCAGTTGATTCTCATTGACTGTCTGCCACATCCCACTTGCAAATGTGTCTTTCAGTATTTCCACAGTCTCTTATTTCGTTTTTAGTTGTTGAATTTTTGAGTTAATTCTATAAATATTTTATCAGTATTTTAAGGAAATCCGTGTTTAAAATATTCAGTCTTTAAGAGATGACAGCCCTGAACTTATTTGTGTCTGTTTATTTATATATTTATTGTTGCATGCTGTCATGTTTATATTATTTAAATATTTCAGAGCAGATATTCACTTTCAATTATGTTAAAATTTATTAAACATTTATCTTTATATTTTATTAAATTGTAAGTTGATTTATTTAATACATTGATATGAATGAAAATTTCTGAAATTTTTTCTTCAAGAGACAAATTTCAAACCCTGGTATTTTAAACCAACAGATTATTTATTTTCTTATTCATTCATTGCATTTGTATGATATCTATAAGTTGATGATGAAAGTGACAGTATGTGGATTTGCCATCCGTAAATGCAGGTGAATGAAGCAAACAGAGTTTTGGCTGTACTGAAATGGTCAGACTTAATGGGAAAGAAGCAAAAGATATTATAGAATTTACTTACATGAAATGTTACAGAAGGAGAATTGAAAATGCTAAATTATTCCATACATTTTAGATCCAAATAGTGTTGGGGGGGTCAAAAACTAGTAGATATATAGGAGGGCTTTCTAGCACACCATAGCAAGCATTCCCAGAGACAGAGTGTGGGGCTGGAAGGAGGACAGTCTGATCTCTCTGTGGCTACATTTTTGGGAGTTGCCTAAAGTGATGCAGAGGGATACTGTCCAGGTCTTCACACGGTTGAAACGTTTTTCAATAAGGAGTTACACAAACAACTATTGTTGAATGAGGGAATGCCCCTGTCACAGTGATGTAACTAAAAGGAAAGACAAAGCAGGACCCATCATACTCGGGGAACTACTAGAAGATTTTCAAGGGAAGGCCACCACCTACTGGCAAAGACAGACAGTGCCAAGTTTGGCAAGAAGGTCCATTCTGTTGTTGCAGAAGGCTGTCTCCTTCCGCTGGTGTGTTCTACACAGGAGAAAAAAAAAAAAGCGCTTTCCTGGAAGGAACTGAGATAACTATGGAAATAATTTTTTTTATCTTTTTGTTTCTTTGAGAAGAGAAGTAACCCAGTTTCACAGACATGTCTGCAATGGACAGCAGGATGAGGGGAGAAAGGGTCTCTTGCCTCTAGCCTTCCAGAGCCTTCTGAGCAATCACTGACTTTAGGACCTGTGGGGCACATGGAGGCAGGAGAATATGCACACTTGATGTGAAACTTCATGGGAAACCAGGAAAACCTTCCTGTTTGAGGGCATGCTAACTCTTCCTAAAGAGTACGTTGCATCCCTAGCCATCAGGGAAACGCAATTCAAAACCACAGTGAGATATCACCTCACCCCTGTAAGAATGGCTAAAATCCAAAACACAGAGAGTGGCAGATGCTGACAAGGATGTGGACAAAGAGGAACACTTTCACATTGTTGGTGGGAATATGAATTAGTGCCCCCACTGTGGAAAACAGTGTGGCAAGTTCTTTACAAACTAGAAATAGACTTGCCAAACGATCCACCAATCCCACTACTAGGTATATACCCAAAAGACTTGAACACAGTGTGTCAAAGAGATACCTGCACCACACCATATTCATAGCAGCACTGTTCACAATAGCCAAAATTTGGAACCAACCAAGGTGTCCATTATTAGATGAATGGATAAAGAAATGTTGCATATCTTAACAGGCTTCCTTGGAATTTCAATTTACAAGATAAGAAATAGGTTTTTGTGTGTCTTTCCTATGTTTTTTTAAAAAGCCATCATTGCCAGCTTCATGATTAATTGTCATCACTGCTGTTTTAGGAGCTTGTTAGTCACTACCTACAGAAGTGGCCAATGTTTTGCATTTGTTATTTATATGGGTTTATTTTCTGTGTCTTGTGGAGCTTCTCTCTGGGTTCTAAGTTTTAAAACTGAATATAACCCAAATATTGTTATAGATGAGATGGAATTACATTTTTCTTTTTTGTCTTGTTATTTTTTGTCTATATAAACAGAACAGATGTCATGTACTTCAAATATATAATTTTAAGTCCATAATGATACTTCCAGCCCTCCCCCCTCCTCCTTCCTTCCTTTCTTTCAATTTTCACAATAACATACTTTCAATTTGCTGTATAGTCACAGGCTTAGATCATCCACTAAATAAAGAATTAAACAAGTAGTAAGTAAAAGGACCATTGTTGTCCATGAGTGTAGACTATGGCCATAAACAATTATCAAATTTGAAGATGCTAATTTTACTCATACACATTACACTTTTTGTACTCTTTGTATTAGCTACTAGACATCGAAGAAAACATATTTCTCCTTTTGAGTCTGACTTATTTTTCTAAGCATAATGGTCTCAAGTTGCATCCATTGCATTGCAAAAGACAAGATTGTATTGTTTTGTATGATGAGTAGTATTCCATCATGGTTATACACCACATTTTCTTTATTCAGTCATCAGATGATAGACATCTGAGTTGCTGTAAGCATGGGGGTATGGATAGCTCTTTCAAATGCTAATTTCTTTTTTTTTTATTTAATGAGCATAAATTTCCAAAGCACAGCTTATGGATTACAATAGCCTCCTCTCCCCCTGTAACTTCCCTCCCACCCACAGCGCTCCCCTCTCCCACTCCCTCTCCCTTTCCCCTTCACATCAAGATTAATTTTCAATTATCTTTATATACAGAAGATCAATTTAGTGTATATTAAGTAAAGGTTTCCACATTTTGCTCTCACACAGAAACACAAAGTGTAAAATACTATTTGAGTACTAGTTATAGCATTAATTAAACTCCTAAGTGTAATTGTGTATTAATTACAGAGTTCGACCAATAGTTTTAAGTAGAATATAAAATGCAACTTTTGTATTGTTGTGGCTTCCCCGCCCAACCTCCCTCCCTCCGTGGCCCTCCCCTCACCCACTCCCTCTCCCATCCCGCCCTTCATCACGTTTCATTTTCAATTACCTTCATATACTGAAGATCAACTTAGTATATACAAGAAGGGATTTCAACAGGCTGCACTCACACAACCGAACCAGGTATTGGGTGTTGTTCGACTAGTAGTGTTGTTTTTGAGTTTCATAGTTAAACACATTAAGGACAGAGATCCTGCGTGGGAAGCATGAACCCAGTGACTCCCGTTGTTGATTTAACAATTGGCACTCTTATTTATGATGTCAGCAATCACCCGAGACTCTTGCTATGAGTTGTCTAGGCTATGGAAGCTCCTTGAGTTCACCAACTCTGAATTTGTTTAGTCAAGGCCGTATCACAGTGGAGGTTCCTTCCTCCCTTCAGAGAAAGGCGCCTCTCTCCTTGATGGCCTGATCCTTCTGCTGGGGTCTTGTTCACCAGGATCTTTCATTTAGATTGTTTTTTTGCCACCGTGTCATGGCTTTCCATGCCTGTGAGACTCTCATGGACCTTTTAGTCAGATCCGAATGTCCCAAGGGTTGATTCTGAGGCAGGAGTGCTGTTTTGGGCATTTGCCATTCTATGAGTCTGCTGTGTGTCCTGCTTCCCCCGCAGGATCATTCTCTCCCTTTTGATTCTATCTTTCATTATTTGCTTACACTGGTCTTATTTGTGTAATCTCTTCGACACTTACCCTATCTTTTTAATCAGTTGTGTATTTATACTTATCACTTTACCAAGTGTGCTGGCATTGGTACCTGCCTCCTTGGTAAGGTTGAGTTCAAATCCCCTGGCACATTTCTAGTTCCACCATTGGAGGTAGGTCTGAGTGAGTAATTGCCGTCCTATATATCTCCTCCCTCTCTTATTCCCACTCCTATGTTTCACAGAGATCGATTTTCTGTTAATTTTTAAACACTTAAGAATGGTTGCGCATTGATTGCAGAGTTCAACCAGTGGTCTTGTGTAGAGCAAACCGGGCAACAACAACAACAACAATACTAAAGGAACAAAATAGTAAGTTGTTCCTCAACAGTCTAGACAAGGGCTGCTCATGTCATTGTCTCTCATAGTGTTCATTTCACTTCAATGGGTATCATTTTAGGTGCTCATTTAGTTGCCATCGATCAGGGAGAACATGTGATATTTGTCCCTTTTGGACTGGCTTGGTTTACTCAGCATGATGTTTTCCAGCTTCCTCCATTTTGTTGTAAATGTCCGGATTTCATTGTTTTTTACTGCTGTATAGTGTTCCATAGAGTACATATCCCATAGTTTCTTTATCCAGTCATTTAGGTTGATTCCATATCTTAGCTATTGTGAATTGAGCTGCAACAAATATTGAGGTGTGAATGGCTTTTTTCACGCCTTTAATTCCATTTGGGTATATTCCAAGGAGTGGGTTGGCTGGGTCCTGTGGTAATGCTATATTCAGGTTTCTGAGGATTCTCCAGACTGTCTTCCATAGTGGCTTTACCAACAATGGATTAGTGTCCCTTTTTCTCCACATCCTCGCCAGCATCTGTTGTTGGTTGATTTCTGTATGTAAGCCAATCTAATCGGAGTGAGGTGGTATCTCATTGTGGTTTTGATCTGCATTTCCCTGATGGCTAGGGATCCTGAGCATTTTTTCATGTGTCTGTTGGCCATTTGGATTTCCTCTTTTGAAAAATGTCTGTTAAGGTCCTTGGCCCATTTTTTTATGGGTTGTTTGTTTTGATTCTGTGGTGTTTTCTGATCATTGTGTAGATTCTAGTTGTTAATCCTTTATCTGTTGTGTGGTTTGCGAATAACATCTCCCATTCTGTTGGTTGCCTCTTTGCTTTCCTGACTGTTTCCTTTGCTGTTAAGAAACTCTTCAATTTGAGGTAATCCCATTTGTTTATTTTATCTTTGATTACCTGTGCCTGTGGGGTCTTCTCCAGGAATTCTTTGCCTATTCCGATATCTTGAAGGGTTTCCCCTATGCTCTCAATTAGTTTCATGATGTCGTGGCGCATCTCTAGTTCTTTGATCCATGTTGAGTGGATTTTTGTATAAGGTGTAAGGTAGGGGTCTTGCTTCATACTGCGACATGTGGACATCCAGTTTTCCCAGCACCATTTGTTAAAGAGGCTGTCATTGTTCCAGGGGTTGGTTTTAGGTCCTTTGTTGAATATGAGTTGGTTATAGATGGTTGGATTGATCTCCGGTGTTTCTATTCTGTTCCATTGGTCTATCCATTTGTTTTTGCACCAGTTCCAGGCTGTTTTGATTATACCTGCCCTGTAGTATGCCTTGAAGTCTGGAATTGTGATGCCTCCGGCCTTGTTTTTATTGTAAAGGATTGCTTTAGCTATTCTGGGTCTCCTGTGTCTCCATAGGAATTTCAGCATCGTTTTTTCTAGGTCTTTGAAGAATGACTTTGGTGTTTTGATTGGTATTGCATTGAATCTATAAATTGCTTTTGGGAGAATGGACATTTTCATGATATTGATTCTTCCAATCCATGAGCATGGCAGGTTTTTCCATTTTTTTGTGTCGTCTTCTAATTCTTTCTTTAGTGTTTTGTAATTTTCATCATAGAGGTCTTTGACCTCCTTGGTTAAATTTATTCCAAGGTACTTTATTGCTTTTGTGGCTATCATGAATGGGATTGATCTTAGTAGTTCTTCCTCGGCACTGGCATTGTCTGTGTATACAAAGGCTGTTGATTTCTGAGCGTTGACTTTGTATCCTGCTACTTTACCAAACTCTTCTATGAGTTCCAGTAGTCTCTTATAGGAGTTTATCGGGTCCCCTATATATAGTATCATGTCATCTGCAAATAGGGATAGTTTAACTTCCTCCTTTCCCATTTGTATCCCTTTAATTTCTTTTTCTTGCCTGATGGCTCTGGCTAACACTTCTAGGACTATATTGAATAGCAATGGTGAGAGTGGGCATCCCTGTCTGGTGCCAGTTTTCAATGGAAATGCCTCCAACTTTTCCCCATTCAATATGATGCTGGCCTTTGGTTTATCATAGACTGCCTTAATTGTGTTGAGGAATGTTCCTTCTAACCCCAATTTGCTTAGGGTTTTCATCATGAAAGGGTGTTGTATTTTGTCAAATGCTTTCTCTGCATCTATTGAAATAACCATATGATTTTTGTTTCTCAATTTATTAATGTGATGTATTACATTGATTGACTTTCGAATATTGAACCATCCCTGCATACCAGGGATAAATCCCACTTGGTCTGGGTGAATGATCTCTCTGATGTGTAGTTGGATTCGGTTTGCCAGAATTTTGTTGAGTATTTTTGCATCTATGTTCATCAGGGAGATAGGTCTGTAGTTTTCTTTCTCTGTTGTGTCTTTTCCAGGCTTAGGAATTAAGGTGATATTGGCTTCGTAGAAAGAATTTGGAGGGATTCCCTCTCTTTCAATCGTTTTGAATAATTTGAGAAGAACTGGGGTTAGTTGTTCTCTAAATGTCTGGTAAAATTCGGCAGTGAAGCCATCCGGTCCTGGGCTCTTCTTTTTCGGTAGTGCGTTTATTACTGATTCAATTTCTTCCATGGTTATGGGTTTGTTCAGATTTTCTATATCTTCACAGCTCAGTTTAGGAAGGTTGTATTTGTCCAGGAATCTGTCCATTTCTTCCAGGTTCCCCAATTTGTTAGCATACATCTCTTTGTAGTAGTTTCTGATGATTCTTTTTTATTTCTGTTGTGTCTGTTGTTACATTTCCATTACTATCATTGATTTCACAGATTTGGGTCTTTTCTCTCCTTTTTTTGGTTAGTTGGGCCAATGCTGTGTCGATTTTGTTTATTTTTTCAAAGAACCAGCTCCTGGTTTTGTTGATCTTTTGTATTGTTTTTTTTGTTTGTTTGTTTGTTTCAATTCTGTTTATTTCTTCCCTGATCTTTAGTATTTCTTTCCTCCTTTTGGATTTGGGCTTGATTTGCTGCTGTTTTTCTAAATCCTTGAGGTGCATGGAGAGTTCATTTGTTTGGTTCCTTTCCAGCTTCTTGATGTAGGCACTAATTGCTATAAACTTTCCTCTTAGCACTGCTTTTGCTGTGTCCCACAGGTTTGGATAGGTTGTGTTATCATTTTCATTTGTTTCTAGAAATCTTTTGATTTCTCTTTTAATTTCTTCGATGACCCACTGTTCATTTAGGATCATGTTGTCCATTCTCCATATATTTGCATATGGTGTAGAGATTCTTGGGTTGTTGATTTCAAGTTTCACTGCACTATGGTCTGAGAAGCTGCATGGTATAGTTTCAATTTTTTTGAATTTGTTGAGGCTTCCTTTATGGCTTGGTATATGGTCAATCCTAGAGAATGTTCCATGTATTGGGGAGAAATACGTGAACTCTGTGTCTGTGGGGTGGAAGGTTCTGAAGATATCTATTAGGTCTATTTGGTCTATGGCGTCAATTAGCTCAGTTGTTTCCTTGTTGAATTTCTGTCTGGTTGATCTGTCCATTGGTGAAAGTGGGGTGTTGAAGTCCCCTGTTACTATTGTATTTGAGTCTATATCTCCCTTTAAATCCTTTAGTAATTCTTTCATGTAGCCAGGCACCCTGTAATTAGGTGCGTATACATTTATAATAGTAATGTCTTCCTGTTGGATAGATCCTTTAATCATTATATAGTGCCCTTCTCTGTCTCTTTTAATAGTTTTCATGTAAAAGTCTATTTTGTCTGATATTAGGGTGGCCACACCAGCTCTTTTTTGATTTCCATTAGCTTGGAGTATCTTTTTCCATCCTTTCACTTTCTTTCTTGTTTTTTTAAATTGTTTATTTTTTTAAACTTTTATTTAATGAATATTAATTTCCAAAGTACAGAATATGGATTACAGTGGCTCCCACCCCATAACGTCCCTCCCACCCGCAACCCTCCCGTTTCCCACTCCCTATCCCCTTTCATTCACATCAAGTTCATTTTCGTTTCTCTTTATATACAGAAGATCAGTTTAGTATACATTAAGTAAAGATTTCAACAGTTTGCTCCCACACAGAAACATAAAGTGAAAAATACTGGTTGAGTACTAGTTATAGCATTAAATCTCAATGTACAGCACACTAAGGACAAAGATCCTACATGAGGAGTAAGTGCACAATGACTCCTGTTGTTGACTTAACAAATTGACACTCTTGTTTATGGCCTCAGTAATCACCCTAGGCTCTTGTCATGAGCTGCCAAGGCTATGGAAGCCCCCTGAGTTCACTGACTCTGATCATATTTAGACAAGGCCATGGTCAAAGTGGAAGTTCTCTCCTCCCTTCAGAGAAAGGTACCTCCTTCTTTGAAGACCTGCTCTTTCCACTGGGATCTCACTCGCAGAGATCTTTCATTTAGGTTTTTTTTTTCCCCAGAGTGTCTTGGCTTTCCATGCCGGAAATACTCTCATGGGCTTTTCAGCGGGATCCGCATGCCTTAAGGGCTGATTCTGAGGACAGAGTGCTTTTGGCAAAGTAGCAGGGTATAAAATCAATGCACAAAAATCAACAGCCTTTATATACACAGGCAATGCCATGGCTGAGGAAGAACTTCTAAGATCAATCCCATTCACAATAGCTACAAAAACAATCAAATACCTTGGAATAAACTTAACCAAGGACGTTAAAGATCTCTACGATGAAAATTACAAAACCTTAAAGAAAGAAATAGAAGAGGATACCAAGAAATCGAAAAATCTTCCATGCTCATGGATTGGAAGAATCAATATCATCAAAATGTCCATTCTCCCAAAAGCAATTTATAGATTAATTGCAATACCAATCAAGATACTGAAGACCTTCTTCTCAGATCTGGAAAAAATGATGCTGAAATTTATATGGAGACACAGGAGACCTCGAATAGCTAAAGCAATCTTGTACAACAAAAACAAAGCTGGACTGATCTTCTGTATATAAAGAGAATCGAAAATGAATCTTGATGTGATTGGAAGGGGAGAGGGAGTGGGAAAGGGGAGGGTTGCAGGTGGGAGGGACGTAATGTGGGGGAAGCCATTGTAATCCATAAGCCGTACTTTGGAAATTTATATTCATTAAATAAAAGTAAAAAAAAAAATAAAAAAAAAACAGAAAAATCACAAAAAGAAAAAAAAACAAAGCTGGAGGCATCACAATACCAGAGTTCAGGACATACTACAAGGCAGTTGTAATCTAAACAGCATGGTACTGGTACAGAAACAGATGGATAGACCAATGGAACAGAATTGAAACACCAGAAATCAATCCAAACATCTACAGCCAACTCATATTTGATCAAGGATCCAAAACCAATCCCTGGAGTAAGGACAGTCTATTCAATAAATGGTGCTGGGAAAATTGGATTTCCACGTGTAGAAGCATGAAGCAAGACCCCTACCTTTCACCTTACACAAAAATTCACTCAACATGAATTAAAGACTTAATTCTAAGACCTGACACCATCAAATTATTAGAGAGCATTGGAAAAACCCTGCAAGATATAGGTACCGGCAATGACTTCTTGGAAAACACCCCAGAAACACAGGCAGTCAAAGCCAAAATTAACATTTGGGATTGCATCAAATTGAGAAGTTTCTGTACTGCAAAAGAAATGGTCAGGAAAGTGAGGAGACAACCGACAGAACGGGAAAATATATTTGCAAACTATGCAACTGATAAAGGGTTGATAACCAGAATCTACAACGAAATCAAGAAACTCCTCAACATCAAAACAAACAACCCACTTAAGAGATGGGTCAAGGACCTCAATAGACATTTTTCAAAAGAGGAAATCCAAATGGCCAACAGACACATGAAAAAACTTCAAGATCACTAGCAACCAGGGAAATGCAAATCAAAACCACAATGAGGTTCCACCTCACCCCAGTTAGAATGGCTCACATTCAGAAATCTACCAACAACAGATGCTGGAGAGGATGTGGGGAAAAAGGGACACTAACCCACTGTTGGTGGGAATGCAAACTGGTCAAGCCACTATGGAAGTCAGTCTGGAGATTCCTCAGAAACCTGAATATAACCCTACCATTCAACCCAGCCATCCCACTCCTTGGAGTTTACCCAAAGGAAATTAAATTGACAAACAAAAAAGCAGTCTGCACATTAATGTTTATTGCAGCTCAATTCACAATAGCTAAGACCTGGAACCAACCCAAATGCCCATCCACAGTAGACTGGATAAAGAAACTATGGGGCATCCTTTCACTTTCAGTCTGCGTGCATCTTTGCTTATAAGGTGTGTCTCCTGAAGGCAGCATATAGATGGATTCTCTTTCTTTATCCAATCAGCTAGTCTATGTCTCTTTGTCGTGGAATTAAGACCATTCACATTCAATGTGATTACTGTTAAGTACTGTCTTTTCCCCTTCATGTTTCCTGAAACGAGCTGTCTATGTATTTTGAACTTTGTTTGTGGGTTACTCTACATTCACTTTTTTTTTGTAGTGAAGTTCTTGTTTTTATATTTCTGTGTGCAGCACATCCTTGAGCAAGCGTTGTAGGGTTGGACACGTGGATACAAATTCTTTCAGTTTCTGTTTGTCGTGGAAGATCTTTATTTCCCCTTCATTCATAAATGATAGCTTTGCAGGGTATAGTATTCTAGGTTGGCATTGTTTGTCTTTTAAAACTTGAAATATATCATGCCATTGTCTCCTTGCCTGTAGTGTTTGAGATGAGAAGTCTGGGGTGAGTCTGATTGACTTACCCCTGAATGTGATTTGTCGCTTTTCTCTGGCACATTTTAGGATTTGTTCTTTGTGTGTCACTGAACTGAGTGTTGCCACAATGTTTCGTGGTGAATTTCTCTTCTGGTCTACTCTGTTCGGAGTCCTGGCTATCTGTTGTATTTGTGTGTTGTTATCCAACTGCCTTTGTTTGGAGTTTTCTGATATTCTTTCGTTGAAGACACCTTCCAATCCATTCTCTCTTTCCACCCCCTCAGGGACTCCTATTATCCGAACATTACACCGTTTGATTGAATCTTGTAGGTCTCCGACCGTATTTTTTAATTTTTTAATTTCTTCTTCCTGCATTTGAACTGACTGTATTATTTCTGGAAGTTTGTCTTTGAATTCTGATATTTGGTTTTCTATTTCATCTGTTCGATTTCCGAGGGATTCCACGGTGTTTTTTATATGGTCAATTGAGTTTTTCAGTTCTAGTATTTCATTCTGGCTTCTCTTTAGGATCTCTAATCCTTGGTGTCGCTCCCCCTCTTCGTGGAGGAACGACACAGGACCCTGCGCTGTTCTTTCGTCTGCTCGGCCCTCCCCGGGTTTGCTGCTGTTGGCTACTATCCCTTCCACCTCTGTGGAAGGGCAGTTCCCCCTGGCCACATTCCCCACTTCCGCAGGGGAGCGGCACACCGCCGGCCGGCTCTCTCGGGGGCTGCACAGGTGTTCCTTCAGCTAGATGTTCCCCTTAGATGTTCCTGGTGCACGCCATCTCTCTCCTCCTTTATAGTCCTCCTCCGCCAATCCTAACTCGGCTGCCCACACGCTGAGTACGCTGCTCTCCTCCAATCAGTAGCAAGTCCTACAGTTTCTTGGCCGAACTGGAGGCAGCTGTGCGGAAGCTGTTTACTTCTCTCCCAGCGCCATATTGTGGGAGAGCAGATGCATAGAATAAGTCTTAATTCCAGTAACTCAGTCCAGTCCGGGCTGCTCCCCACAGATCCCCCTTTCTTTTTATTTTTTGGCGTTGATACGCGCCTGTCTTCGGTGTCCCGCGGCACACACTCTGCTCTTTGCTAGAGTTGCCACAGGTTCTTACAAGTCCTATCAATCAGGCAAACCGAATCCGGGTCCTCTCTTCGCCATGTTGTGAGGAGGTTTTTAGGCGCTGATGGGTGCCTGTGTTCGGTGACCTGCGGCTCACACTCTGGTCGAGCCGCCTGCTGGCGCTTACCGCCTTAATCAGGCAGACCGAATCCAAGCCTCCTAATTGCTGTATTGTGGGGAGGCCTTACTGATGTTAATTCGTGCCTGTCTTCGGTGACCTGCGGCGCATAAGCTGCTAGCCGCCGCAGGTGCTCATCGCCTCACTAATCGGGCAGACCAAATCCAAGCTCTCACATTGCTGTGTTGTGGGGAGGCCTTTCTCTTTCTCTATTTCTCTATCTCCGGGCATTCCTATCTCTCCCATTTTACTTCTATCTTCCAGCATTCCTATTTCTCTCATTTTACTTCTAAACTTCTGTTTCTCTTATCCCTGCAGCTTCCCGGCGCCTCGCCCTGCCGGCAGCTTCACGGCTCCGCGCGGCTTCCCGGCGCCTCGCCCCGCCAGCAGGCTCCGCCCCGAGGCTGCTTCTCGGCGCCTCGCCGGCTCTGAGCCGCTTCAGCCCGCGCCTCTCTCATCTGCGCGGCTCGGCTTCGCGCGCACACTCCGCGGTCTGTACGCCCTTCGCGTCTGCACCACGGCCTCGCACCAGCCCCGTTCCCTATCTATTCACGCCCCGTGCTCTCTCTGCACGCGGCGGCTTCCGCGAGTCACACAGCGTAGCTTGCGTCTCCACCACTAGCATTCAATCTAAGTTCCCCGGGCTAGCTTGGCGAATTCAACCCAGCTCACGTCTCCGCCCCACGATTTGGCTTCCCGTCCTTTGCTCCCCGGGCTAATCAGACGGATCCCAACCAGGCTTACATTTCCGCTTCTGGTTTTAACTTTTCGCCCCCTATTCCCGGGCTAACTTGAGAATCCCAAAGTGGCTTTCGTTTCCGCCTCGGCCTGCCCCCCGCGGCTTCAATTTCCCTAACATTTTTCTCTACCCGGTATGTTTCCCCAAGCTTTCCTCCAACAATACTCCTCCCTCATTTCTCCTGGCCTCTCCCCACAGTCCGCATCCGAGTCTGTTTGTTCTAGCTTTCACTTTCGCTTTCGACCTTAGAGATTTCTCCCAGCTTCCCCCCGTAGTCCGTAGTCCGTATCTGAGTCTATGCCTAGGCTTTCAATAGCTTCTTCCGGCACCTTTTTCGTCAGGCTTTTCCCTAGGCTGTTTGCTAGTCTCTCTCTCTGGTATTTTCCACTTCTTCCCTCCTAGGTTTCCTATCCGTCCTAGGTTTCCTATCCGAGTCACGGCACCATTATGTCGCTCCCCCTCTTTGTGGAGGAACGACACAGGACCCTGCGCTGTTCTTTCGTCTGCTCGGCCCTCCCCGGGTTTGCTGCTGGTTCTTCCCGGGTTGGCTACTATCCCTTCCACCTCCGTGGAAGGGCAGTTCCCCCTGGCCACATTCCCCACTTCCGCAGGGGAGCGGCACACCGCCGGCCGGCTCTCTCGGGGGCTGCACAGGTGTTCCTTCAGCTAGATGTTCCCCTTAGATGTTCCTGGTGCACGCCGTCTCTCTCTTCCTTTATAGTCCTCCTCCGCCAATCCCAACTCGGCTGCCCACACGCCGAGTACGCTGCTCTCCTCCAATCAGTAGCAAGTCCTACAGTTTATTGGTTGAACTGGAGGCAGCTGTGCGGAAGCTGTTTACTTCTCTCCCAGCGCCATATTGTGGGAGAGCAGATGCATAGAATAAGTCTTAATTCCAGTAACTCAGTCCAGTCCGGGCTGCTCCCCACACTTGGGCTTGTTTTTCATTCAGCTCTTGACACTGTTTCTCATTATTGTACTAACTGAAATAAATGAGCACGTGGGCCATCCTCCACTGCCTTCCTGGGCCACAGCAGAGAGTTGGACTGGAAAAGGAGCAACTGGGACTAGAACACGGTGCCAATATGGGATGCTGGTGCTGCAGGTGGAGGATTAACCAAGTGAGCCACGACGCCTGCCCCCAACACCAACCAATTTTAAGCCTTTTTCTTATTCTCTAGTATCTTCCCATGTGGCCACTTCTGATAGCAGGCTTTCAGTTGCTGGCATTGCTTGTAAATTGCAAGCTCATATATTCATTGCCAGTGCATATGTGCACTTAGCTGTCCCAGTCAGCTGTGCACACTATATGCTGCTTCTGCTTCCATTTCCTGATCTGCCTCTTCCCAAGATCTGCTGGGACCATTTCAATTGTTTTTCTCTTCTTATCATTATAGTATTTAACTGAGCAGATATTTTAAGTATGATAATTCCTTTCGGTTGCTTTCTTACCAACATCAAAGACTCAAGAAAGCAGCAATTCTATTTGTTCTCTTCAGTTCTGTGTTGTGAAGGCAACATACAACCTAGTTAGGAGAAAGCATATTTATATTTCTATCTTTAATATGATAGTCCCGTGTAAATGAATTGTGCCATTGAGTCTTTAATCAGATTGCACAATAAATCTCATATTTTCTTTTATAGGATAGACAAACAGAGCAAGTTTGCTATAGGAAAAATTCAATGTACAAAGTGAAATGATGAATTGATTAATATAAAGAGTAATTTTATTACATTAACCACAGTACAAAAGTGAACATGATTATCATACAGATAAAAACTATTTAAACCTTAAATATAGTTAAATATATAAATATTCAAATATACAAATACATAAATATTTAAATAGATATATTGAATGTTCATCTGTAAAAAATAATGCCCCAAAAGTTAACGAGATGTTGTTTAATAGCCTTGGAAACATCTAACAAAGTGATTGAATTAATATGGTTATTTTAGGAGAAAGGAGTCTTTTAATGGCAGAATTTGCTCAGGTGTGATATGTGTTTTTGTCAACAGGAATCATTTCTGTGTTGGCCCTGGTCTCATTCCTTGCTCCAAATTCTTTCTTGCCAGATTCTTGATAAAGAGACGGCTCTCCTGGCTTCTGCTCTGACAACCTCCCAGGCACAAGGGCTGTATTGCTTCTCTGCCAGATAGACAACAATTCCTTGGAAGTATTTCCTCACAGCCCATGCGGAGTCCTCATGCTTCAGAGGCATCTCCTCCGCCCCCGCTCCCTGCATCATGCAGACCTCCAGGTCACTCTGCTGCTCGAAGAGTCCAGTGCAGAGTCTGTCCAGGAGGGCCTTGTCCCAGGCAGCAGACGCCTCCTTGGTGCTGAACAGGTTGAGGAGCTGCTGGGTCATCTCATGGAGCACAGAGATGGCCTGTGCCCTCTGGGCCTGGTGTCCACCCAACTCCTCCAGGGGGAACTCAAAGTCATGTCTGTCCTGCAAGCAGGAGAGAGGGGAGACTCTCCTCATTTGTCCCAGGAGCATGGAGGACCTCCCGTCACTGAGGCTGTGGGTCTGAGGCAGATCACAGCCCAGAGAGCAGAGGGACTTGGAGCTGAGCACCAGCAGGGCCAGCAGCGAAGAGAAGGGCAAGGCCATGGGGGATCTTGCAGATGCTGCTGGCCTGGCTGAGGTGGGTGATCAGAGCCTCGGCCTCTAGGTTCTCTGAAGACCTTGCTCTGCTCAAGTGCCTTAAGTAGAGGACGCGCTACTTTCCTTTTCTGAATGCCTTCTCTTCACTTTCTACTTCTCTTTTTGCTTTCCTTTGTGCACTCTACAGGATTCAAAAGCAGTTTTCCTCACCATTTTCCCATTAGTGCCTCATCTTTCCTGCTTTAATGCCTTTTTAGAATTTTTTTGTAATAGAGCATCATTATAATTTTAAAAATATATACTGTGCATCTCTCTACATACACTATATATATATATATATATGTTTATCTAAATATAAAGCATTCAAATTTCAATCTTTTTGGTTGCTGCAGAGTTAATAATGGCAAAAAATCAATTCAAAGTTACCTTTAAAAGCTGTTGACATTTAACTTCTTTTGTACTAATTGGTGAAGCAACTTTTAATTCATTTTATTTATTTATATAAATTATCACGTACCAAATTATTTCACAAATCTGAAATTCCCAAATACTTAATAGCACTCATAAGAATAGCTGTTGTGGAGGTGAAAAATTAAATTATGTGCTTCACATTGATATTTGGTGTACTGAACTTTTAATTTTTCTTCATGTGAGAAAATAATTTTTAACATCGTTAGATGCTAGACATTCCTCCACCTTTTTTCTTTATTTTTTGTTTCCCATACTTGACAAAATTGTTACTGTGCAGGAAAACTTCAGAGGAACTGAATAGTAGGATATAAGCTGTTTGCATTTTATTCTCAAATCCCACCTCACACTCTGAAGTACCGAAGCTTAAACTTCAGTAACATCCACAAAGCCGTCACTGACAAAATTAACCGAAGGTACTTCCTAAAAATGACTTGAGCTCAAGCAAATGATGGAAACAAAATGCACTAGCCAGCCATCTATTCATCATAGGTTTATGGAGATATTCTTGGGTATGTTTTGGCTATCTCCCATGAGCTCACTATCAATACTTTTCATATGATACATAAAGAAAGCAAATGAGGGACTGGTGTTGTGATGCAGTAGGGATAGCTGCTGCCTGTGACACTAGCATCTCATAGGGGAGCATGTTTGTGTCCCAGCTGCTCCACTTCCCATCCTATTCCCTGCTAACAGCCTGGGAAAGTCAACGGAGGATGGCCCTAGTGTTTGGGCCCCTGACATCCCCATAGGAGACCTGGATGAAGCTGCTGGTTCTTGACTTTGGCTTGACTCAACTCCGGCCATTTGGGGTGTCAACCAGCAGATGGAATATCTCTCTGTCTCTTCCTCTTTGTGTAACTCTTTCAAATATTAATTTATTAGCCGGCGACACGGCTCAATAGGCTAATCCTACACCTAGCGGCGCCGGCACACCGTGTTCTAGTCCCGGTCGGGGCTCCGGATTCTGTCCCGGTTGCCCCTCTTCCAGGTCAGCTCTCTGCTGTGGCCCGGGAAGGCTGTAGAGGATGGCCTAAGTGCTTGGGCACTGCACCCCATGGGAGAGCAGGAGAAGCACCTGGCTCCTGCCATCGGATCAGCACGGTGCGCCTTCGCAGCGCGCCAGCCGTGGCGGCCATTGGAGGGTGAACTAATGGCAAAAGGAAGACCTTTCTCTCTGTCTCTCTCTCTCACTATCCACTCTGCCTGTCAAAAAAAAAAAAACACCACAAATACTTATTTATTTATTATATTTGACTTTCAAATAAACAAATAAATCTTAAAAAAAGAAAGCCAATGAGAAAAATGAATACTAAGAAAAAGTTTTGTTGGATATGGTTGAGCTTTGGAGGGTCACAAACCATCACATCTAAGATTTCTCCACAGCCTAAGAATTTGTTTTTAAACACTAAGGGCCATATCGTGCCTAATGAGACTATGTGATTCAGAAAATAATCTTTATATAGTTGCATTAAAGCTCAAATATTCCAAAGAACTCCAACAGGTCCCAAATGAAGTTGATTCCTATGCAATGAAGGCATCCCACCTTTGCCACAGATTCATAACTGGAGGAATGTTGCATATGTGAAGCATTAACTTTTAGCCCTGATCTTAGTATCTGTGGTTAATTTTATTTTTAATTTCTTTGTCATTTTTAAAAGAAATCTTGTTTATTCAAAAGGAAGAAACGAACAGACTGTTAGGGAGGAAGTGAGGGGGGCAAAGAGATAAAGACCTCCCAATTTGTGTTTCAGTTCCCAAATGTCCACAACAGCCACATCTAGGCCAGCATGCAGCCGGTAGATGGGAAGTACGTCTAGGTCTCGTTCATGGATGGCAGGGATCCAAGCACTTGAGTTTGCTTCTCAAGTTTGCCTGTTGATTCTCAGGGTGTACATTAGCAAGAAGCTGAAATTAGGAAGAGGACTAAAATTCAACCCAAGTGCCCTGATATGGGGTGTAGACACCTCAGGCAAGCCCTTACCTCCTGTGCCAAACACCCACTGCTGTCTTTACTTTTTTTATTTTGCATAGGAACTTGGGTTGTCCCTGTCCTCAGGATTCCTACTCCTTAAACAATGGAATCATATTTGGGAAAACACTCTCTTATTGACTGGACTCTGTCTTATTCTCTTTGTTGTCATCAGTACCAGGCTACATATAATCACTCAAGAAATAATTTTTACTGAAGTTTTTTTTTTTTCAGATTTTCTTTTGCTACTGGAAGCCATTCATAAATGATCCAGCTATGTTGCTTCATCATGGCCATTGTTGCTAGAACTGTAATAGACAATTTTTAGCATTTCCACTTTACTCACTGTCACTAATCTCTAGAGTTTATTGTTAAAACAAATGAAATTCTAGTTCCTTTAAGATACACGTGGTTCTGGGGATTCTAATTTCAAGAGCAACACAATATGTTGCCTTTGTCTAGTACTATATTAAACTCACAAGTATGACTCATATCTTACTTGCTCTCTACTTTGCCATAACAGAACATAATCGGCCTGGTGTCATATGTAGAATAAAATCTAAATGAAATTTCTCCCTGAGTCACACAGTTCACAGGCATCAGAAAACATAATACACTATTGTTTTTAGGGTAATAGTTCTGTATCTCCTGAATTATCAATACTGCCCTTTGCAAGTATGAGCCAAGCTGTTAGGATATATGTTTGAACTATAAAGGATTATGACATCAATTTTCTGTCGCATAGAAGCCGAGATTTCACATCATTTGATGATCTTCAGATGACATGAGTGTAAAATCAGTTTGTCAGTATAAGTGTAGGTATAGAAAAAAATGTTTTTAAGGAACTAAATAAATTTTATTATTAATTATTTTTATAATTCAATTGAATTCTTATGCATCAAAAAATGCTGAAAGTTCTAAAACGAGCATAAGAGTACTACTAATATATGATCCTTTACCTGAAATGAATGTTGCAAAAATTTAGTATGTTACTAAATTTAGTATGTTACATCCTCCACTGCCTTCCCGGGCCATAGCAGAGAGCAGGCCTGGAAGAGGGGCAACCGGGACAGAACCCAGCGCCCCGACCGGGACTAGAACACGGTGTGCCGGCGCCACAGGCAGAGGATTAGCCTATTGAGCCACAGCACCGGCCCCAGCTACTCTGTTTCTAGTCCAGCTCCCAGCTAATGTTTCTGGGAATCAGGTGATGACACTCATGTACGTGAGTTCTTACCACCCATATGGGAGACATGGATGCAGTTCCTGGAATTTCTTCAGAGCCGATACCAACAAAAGTCTCCCTAGATGCATAAAAATAAATCTAGTAGTAAACATGAATAAGGAAGACAATATGACTCCCCAAAAGGAACACAATAGCATTTTTTTTTTTTGACAGGCAGAGTGGATAGTGAGAGAGAGAGGCAGAGAGAAAGGTCTTCCTTTTGCCGTTGGTTCACCCTCCAATGGCCGCCACGGCTGTCACACTGCAGCCGGCGCACCGCGCTGATCCGAAGGCAGGAGCCAGGTTCTTCTCCTGGTCTCCCATGGGGTGCAGGGCCCAAGCACTTGGGCCATTCCCCACTGCCTTCCCGGGCCACAGCAGAGAGCTGGCCTGGAAGAGGGGCAGCCGGGAAAGAATCCGGCGCCCCAACTGGGACTAGAACCCCGTGTGCCGGCACCGCTAGGTGGAGGATTAGCCTAGTGAGCCCAGGCGCCCACCAATACATTTCAATATTAGACGGTGAAGATGAAGAGATTGAAGAAACATCTGAAAAGGAATTCAGAAGAATGACTATAAGGTTACTTAAAGACAGAGAAGTAATTAAAAGAGTTAAATAAGAGGAGGGCCCAAGTGCTTGGGCCTTGTACCCGCATGGGGAACCAAGAGAAGCACCTGGCTCCCGGCTTTGATCAGTGCGGTGTGCTGGCCGAAGCAGCCATTGTGGGGTGAACCAAGGGAAAAAGGAAGACCTCTCTCTCTGTCTCTCTCTCTCACTAACTCTTGCTGACAAAAAAAAAAAAAAAAAGTCCTAAAATGTTCATGTCAGAAACACCAGATTAATTCTAGGGAATTCCAACTAGATTGACTGTATACTTCCCCTCAGAATTCAAAAAAAATTCTGTGCACTCAGAATACTATATCCAGTAGAGCTCTTATTTATAAAAATGGTGAAATAAAATGCTTCCAAAACAAACAGAAATTGAAAGAATTTGTCAACACTTGGCCAGCTCTACAAATGACACTGAAGAATGAGCTACACAGAAATTTATAGAAAATAATCAGTAAAATGAATCAATGTAAAGGCAGAAAAATTCCTAGTAAAAGTGCAAAGCAGATCCAAACCAAAGAGTAGAAACATTTATGAGAAAATGGCAGGACCAAGCTGTTAAATATCAATAATAACCTTGAATGTAAATGAACTAAAGGACCCTCCAGTTAAAAGATACAGACTGGTTGAATGGATTAAAAAAAAGCAAACAAGACCTATCTATATGCTGCCTCCAAGAAACATACCTCACCAAAAAACATACACACGGACTGAAATTGAAATGTTGGAAAAAATACTCAATGCAAACTGAAATAGAAGATGAGCGAGAGTAGCCATACTAATATTGGACAAAATAGACTTAAAGACAAAAACTGGTAAAAGAGACAAAGAAGGGTACTAGCAATGATTCTGCCTTTGGCAGAAGCAGCCACTTTCCTGCCTTTGTGCCCATTAGCAATGGCCACCAATCGTTCCCACTTTGCAGTTCTGAATTTTGCTAGTTTACACTTTGTCCTTGAGTCACCATAGGTCACTTCCTTTATTTCACTTCCATGACAATCAGAGTTGCATTTTTTTTTCTTTTCACCTATGAACAACTGCCAAGTTTTGCTTTCTAGGAAGTTGAAAAGTGAAACGAACCAACAAATATCTGAGTTGTAAAAAGAATGCAAAAAAGAGAAAAAAATGCAGCAACTGCTGCAGCCTCCTGTATTGACTCAAGACACGGTAGAATGTGATGCAGCAGCAAGGCCAGCCTTGCCCAGTAAAGCACCATGTGAAAAAGAAGTCACAAAATCTTATAGTGAAAAAGATACAAACCAATAAAGGAAAGCATTTGATTTCTCTTTGACTTACTTAAGTTTGACTCACTGCCCTGAATTCTGAGGCTGAAACACAGATAGGAGCCCAAAGGGGCCCAATAGACTCACACTACCTGGAGGAAAAACTGAAGGCCCCTGGTTTTCGGGATATGAACTTCTTATGAGAGGCAACATCAAGACCAACAAGAAGGAGCCAGCGCTGTGGCGCAGTGGATTAAAGCCCTGGCCTGAAGTGCTGGCATCCCATATGGGCACCGGTTCTGGTTCCGGCTGCTCCTCTTCCGATCCAGCTCTCTGCTATGGCCTGGGAAAGCAGTAGAAGATGGCCCAAGTACTTGGGCCCCTGCACCTGCGTGGGAGACCTGGAAGAAGCTCTTGGCTCCTGGCTTCGGATCAGCACAGCCCCGGCCATTGCGACCATCTGGGGAGTGAACCAGCAGATGGAAGACCTCTCTTTCTGTCTCTACTTCTCTCTGTACCTCTGTATTTCAAATAAATAAAATAAAATCATCTTTAAAAAAAAACAACAAGAATATCAAGGGGCAATAGTTAAGAAGCTTTGAGGGTAACAGGTGCTCAGTGGTTTGAGTAAAAGCACTGAATAACAAAAGCCGCACAGGGAAAATAAAAATTATTAGACACTGCAGGTAAAATCAGCATAGTTGGAAAAGCCTTCCGACTACTCAGGCAATACAAACATTAGCTATCAGCATCTGAGGGCTGCGACATGTGGTCAGGAGAGGAAGGGTTCACCACTGGGAGCCATGGTCCTTCACACAAATTGCAAGGGGCAAGAGCGAGAATTGGAGGATTTATTATTTTGGCAACAAAGAAAGAAGGCCTTCCTTCAGCAGAGGTGTGGCACTGACACTTTGTCATTTTAGATGAAACCGTGTTGGTTGATGTCATAACAACCTCATGAGAGAGGTGATGCTGGGGAAATAACAATGCCTCAGATTTATGAACTCCGTTACCTTATGCACCTAAAACACACAACACACACACACACACACACACACGCACAAACGAATTCCTCCTAGGTATATTGTCCCAGCCTGAGGGGCACCGCAGATCTGCAGTAAAAAAAAAAAAAATATATATATATATACTGGAAAAGGGTCGTGTCTACATTCATCCGGACCATGGGGTCCCACTGAAATTTAAGCACATGGAGGTTCTCGAAGGAAAAGAAACAATGGAGAAACTTAGCCACTAATAATCACCAGCATCTTCTGTGTAGTAAACAGCACAACCACAGTCTTTGTTCTAAAAGGTTAATTTACCAAAGATAGCTGGGAAATCACTAACCAAATACAGAAACCTATAGGGCCAAGGTACCCAGACTTCTGGGCAGAGTATGGAGGGCAAAAATGGAAGCTTGAAAAAATGGCTAGACATTTGTTCTTAGAAAACAAAGGGGCAACATGTGAGAAGAGTGTGTGTTTGTGTGCACAATTATCCATCCACCCATCTGTCTTTCTATCTATGCATGTTTGACTTTAGGACAAAGATGTTTCTCATTTAATCCATATTTGTCTATTGGAGTCGAACGTCAGAAGTTTCTGGGGAAAACTCAACTTTTGTTTCAAAATCAGTAGTTTCGATTAAGAATACCGAATGAAAGCAAAAAAGGGAAGTAAAAGCAGAAAGTCCATTCTGTATGATATAAATGCCATGCACAGCCAGAATGCCTTCAGAGAACCTAGAGTCCAAGGTTCACCCAGACCCCAGCCCAGCCAGGACAGCAGCAGCCTCATTTCCCCATGGCCCAGCTACTCCCTCTGCTGACGGCCCTGGTGCTGTGCAGCTATGGCCCTGTTGGATCTCTGGGCTGTGACCTGCCCCACAACTCTGCCCCTCTGAGCAGGTCGACCTTGGTGCTTCTGGACCAGATGAGGAGGGTCTCCCCTGTCTTGTGTCTCAAGGACAGAAGAGACTTCCAGTTCCCGCGGGAGGTGGTGAACGGCAGCCAGTTCCAGAAGAACCAGACCGTGTCTGTCCTGCACGAGATGCTGCAGCAGATCTTCAACCTCCTCCACACAGCGCGCTCCTCTGCTGCCTGGAACAACACCCTCCTGGAGGAACTGCACACTGCACTTCATCAGCAGCTGCAAGGCCTGGAGACCTGCTTGGTACAGGCCATGGGAGAGGAAGACTCTGTCCTGACAGCTGACAGCCCAACGCTGATGCTGAAGAGGTACTTCCAGAGAATCCGTCTCTACCTGGACGAGAAGAAACACAGTGGCTGTGCCTGGGAACTCGTCAGAATGGAGATCAGGAGAGCCTTCTCCTCAACAGCAGACTTGCAGGAAAGCTTAAGAAGCAAGGATGGAGACCTGGCGTCATCCTGAGATGGTTCTCGTTGACTGATCGCTCCATTACACTTGTACATGTGTATTTGGTCATTTCTTTTTTTTCTTTTTTTTTTTTCTTTTTCTTTTTTTTTTTTTTTCTGACAGGCAGAGTGGACAGTGAGAGAGAGAGACAGAGAGAAAGGTCTTCCTGTGCCGTTGGTTCACTCTCCAATGGCCGCATCGGCTGGCGCGCTGTGGCCGGTGCACCGCGCTGATCCGTTGTCAGGAGCCAGGTACTTACCCTGGTTTCCCATGGGGTGCAGGACCCACGTACTTGGGCCATCCTCCACTGCACTCCCTGGCCACAGCAGAGAGCTGGCCTGGAAGAGGGGCAACCGGGATAGAATCCGGCGCCCCGACCGGGACTAGAACCCGGTGTGCCGGCGCCGCTAGGTGGAGGATTAGCCTAGTGAGCCACGGCGCCGGCCTATTTGGTCATCTCTAAAGGCTCTTCTTTCTGCTTTAGTCACATCAGGGAACTTGCTGAATTAATTCAGCAACTACTTTGTTCATATATTAAGGAAGTATATGTGAAACGCATTCAGCTCCGGGGTATTGATTCCTAGGGGATGACAGCTCTGGTATTATTTATTTACTGAATGTATTTATTTATTTATTTATTTACTTATTTATTTATTATTGTATCCTATTTTTATAAGACATACTTTTCACATAGCAGATGTTCACTTTTACATTGTATTAAGATTGGAAATCAGGCTCACATTTTCATTTCAAGAAATATTGTATTTATTATTTATTAATTTTTTTAAAGTTATGTACATTTATCATAATAAAGTCTACTTCTTTACTATTTTGTGCTGTTTAAATGCCTTATTTTTACCTATAGACCTTTTATTAAGATGTGCATTAAATAAAAGTTCTTTGATTTGTTTTTTCTATCCTATATTCAGACACTGGCTTTCTGAACCAAGTTGAAGAATGGACAGTAATACTATTTACTTTATTATTCCATTCACATCACATGTGTAGAGAGAAAATAACAGTGTCAGATTTTGGAATTGCTGTAAAGAAAGCACAGTCTTTGCTGCCTTGAAACATCATCATATATATGGGAAAGAAACATAAACACTGTACTAATTTCCCTTAATTGAAACAGTATAAAAAGGAGTAAAGCACAGAGATGTTTTCATACTGGAAGCTTTGGTACAGCTGATACTACAAAGGACAAAAGGGGGTAGATCTCTTTTTTAAAGGTACCTGGGAGAATTAAGTACAGAAGTTATGTTGGCTGTTGGGTACATGGTCCTAGAATGAACAACAAATGCCATGGGTGAAGGGAATAATTTGAGATTCCTTATTGCAGGTCTAATATCAGGGACATTGGGATGGATTTTGTGAGTTACAAATGGAGAAGACCCTCAATATATAAAGGGAGAACAGGGAAGCAAAATGTGCAAAGGTTACTGAAATGAGTGGCCAGTGAAGAAAGAAGGGCAAATAGGTAAGAACAGTGTTCAAAAGACAGAATTGCGTTCAGGGGAAGTCAGAGTGAATTGTCCCCATAAACCTAAAAACATCTGTCTGTAGTGGCTTTAACAGATCTGGTTTAATGGAGTTACGGTACAGGAAACATATGAGGATAGATTGAAGAGGAAACACAAGCAGGAGAACTAGAACAGTGAGCACATAAAATTATTCTGGGAAGCTTGTTAGTTGAGTGGTAGAATTAAATAACTTGGGACCTAGCGGAGAATGTGGATTAATGTTCCTTATTTCACTGAATACTTCCTGAGAATTATTTCTAGAATGGATGTTTTGGCACAAGATTTAGAAACAGTTTAAATATTTGATGTAAGCAAATGATTTGTTAAAAATTTTCCTTGTTTGGATTAATATTACTTTGTAGTAAGCACAATGGTAATTCATTTGGTCACTAACGTCAATTAATTTCTCAAACAAATTTTGCAAAATTTCATTATAATATGTTAATTAATTTTCTCTAGTTTATGTTGGTCATTTACCTTGTGATTTTTAAATTTCTAGCCTTTGACATGTACATTTTCTGAAAACTGTAGGCATATACTCCTGATGGATACTTGTTTTCAACCTCACTTGTATAGAAATGACTGGGTGGTTTCTTTTTATAATATAAATTGTCTAGAGCAGAACTATGCCTCTCAGTAATCATATTTCTCTTTTTATTTGACATATCTTTGACTCTTGTGTGAATCTGTTTTTACATTCAAGTCTGTATTCCATAAGAATCACGGAATCTATGAGATGATCTAAATACCTTTATGTTAGGAAATCTTCCTAGAATCTTTTATTAAATTTTGTTTTCTTTTCTTTTCATCACTATTCTTTACCATAAATCAAATTACTGCTGATTATCATCAAAGTAGTTTTCTTTGTTAATATGATAGTACAGTTTCCTTGTTGCTAAACTTTTTTCCTTACTGTTTTTTTTTTTATAAAAGATTTACTTGAAAGTCAGTGTCACACAGAGCGAGAAGGGGAGGGGGAGAGAGAGAGGGAGAGAGAGAGGTCTTCCATCTACTTGTCTACTCCCCAAATGGTTTCAATGGCAGGAGCTGAGCAGATCCAAAGACAGGAGCTTGTTCTGGGTCTCCTATGTGGGTGCAGGGGCCCAAGGACATGGGCCATCTTCTGCTGCTTTCCCAGGCATATTAGAAGGGATTTAAATCAGAATTGGAGTAGCCAAACTCGAACCTAGGCCCACATGGGATTCCAGTGCCACAAATTTATGGTTTTATTCACTATGCCACAGCACCAGCCCCTTCTTTTTGTATTTTAACCCAGTATTCTTTTCATCCTCTATGAAGACTGATTTTGCATGCATTCTCTCTAATCAGCTCTATGTGGTACAAAGGAATACTTTCATTCCCTGAACCAGTCTCTTGTGATTAATGAGGTTTTTTTCCCCTAGAAATCTTTTATTGAAGGTATACAAACTTCATGCATTTCATAAGTACAACTTTAGGAACATAGTGAGTCTTCCCATCGTATCCACCCTCCCACCCCTCTTTCTCCTCCCTCTCCTACTCCCATTCTTATTTTTTACTAAGATATGTTTTCCATTAACTTTATACACATATGATTAACTCTATACTAAGTAAGCAGTTCAACACATAGCATGAAAATAATTGTTCAACAGTCGAGACAAGGGCTGTCCAAAGGCATCGCATCTCAACGTGTCAATTTCACTCCTATAGATTACATTGTAGGTGCTCTATTAGTTACTACAAATCAGGGAGAACAAATGGAATTTGTCCTTTTGGTACTGGCTTATTTCACTAAGCAAAATGTTTTCCAGTTTCATGCATTTTGTTGCAAAAGGCAAAATTTCTTTTTTTTAGCACATATAATATTCTGTGATGTACATAGCCCATAATTTCTTTATCCAGTCTTCAGCTGATTGATATTTGGGTGGAGTCTATATCTTAGCTATTGTGAATTGAGCTGCAATAAACATGGGGTACAGATAACTCTTTCTTATTCTGATTTCATTTCCCTTGGGTAAATTCCCAGGAATAGGATCTGGTTCATATGGTAGGTCTATATTCAGATTTTTGAGGTATCTTTATATTGTCTTCCACAGTGGCTTTACTAATTTACGTTCCCACCAAAAGTGGATTAGGGTATCTTTTTCCCCACATCCTCACAAGCATTTGCTGTTTGTTGATTTCTGTATGAAAGCCATTCTAGCTGGGGTAAGGTGAAACCTCATTGTGGTTTTGATTTGCATTTCCCTAACGGCTAGTGATCCTGAACATTTTTTCATGTGTCTGTTGGCCATTTGGATTTCCTCTTTTGAAAAATGCCTATTTAAGTCTTATGCCCATTTCATAACTGGATTGTTTGTTTTGTTGTTGAGTTGCTTGAGCTCTTTACATATTCTGGTTATTAATCCTTTAGCAGTTGCATAGTTTGCAAATAATTTTCCCCATTCTCTCAGTTGCCTCTTCACTTTTCTGAAGTGTTTATTCTGCAATGCAGAAGCTTGTGAATTTGATGTAGTCACATTTGTCATTTTGGCCTTGATTTCCTGTACCTCTGGGGTCTTTTACAAGAGCTCTTTGCCTATGCCAATGTCTTGAAGGGTTCCCCCAATGTTCTCTAACGATTTGATGGTATTGGGTGATAGATCTAGGTCCTTAATCCATTTTGAGTGGATTTTTGTGTAATGTGTAAGGTAGAAGTCTTTCTTTTGGTAGGTTTTTTGTGTTCAGGAGTCTATCCATTTCTTCTATGTTTCCCATTTTGTTGGTATACAGCTCTTTGTAGTAATTTCTGATGATTCTTTTTATTTCTGTGGTATCTCTTGTTACATTTCCTTTTTCGTCTCTCATTTTATTGATTTAGATGGTCCCCCTCTGATATGTTTTGGTACTTGGGCCAGTGGTGTGTCAATTTTGTTTATTTTTTCAAAAAACCAGCTCTTCATTTAACTGATCTTCTGAATTGTTTTTTAATTGTTTATTTGTTTTCTAATTTTAATTACTTCTTTTCTCTTGCTAATTTTGTGTTTGATTTGCTGTTGTATTTTAGGTCTTTGATATGCATTGATAACTCATTTATTTGGTACCTTTCCAGTTTCTTTATATAGGCACTAATTACTACAAACTTTCCTCCTAACACTGCTTTTATTGTATCCCATAGGTTTGATATGTTATATTGTCATCTTTTTCATTTCCTGAAGTTTTTTATTTTTATTTTTTATATTTTTTATTTCTCTATTTTTCATATGACCTACTGTTCATTCAGGAGCATGTTGTTCAGTATCCATGTGTCTGTAAATGTTCTAAAGATTTTTGTGTTGTTGAGTTCTGGCTTCATTTCATTGTTGTCAAAGAAGAGGCATGGTATGAGTTTGATTTTTTTCAATTTGCTGAGACTGGCTTTATGGCCTATTATGTGATTCATCCTAGGGGAAGTTCCATGCACTGGTGAGAATTTGTATTCTGCAACTGTAGGATGAAAAGTTCTGTAGATATCCATTACATCCATTTAGTCTATAGTGTTGGTTAACTCTGTTGTTTCTTTGCTGATTTTCTGTCTGGTTAATCTGTCCTTTGCTGTTGCTGAGAGTGGGGTATTGAAGTTCCCAATTACTGTTATATTAGAGTTTATGTCTCACTTTAGATACATTAACATTTATTTTAAATAGCCACATGCCCTGTAATAGATGCATATGCATTATTAGAGACATATCTTTCTGTTGAATTGATTCCTTCATGAATACATAGTGAATTTTTTCTTTTAACAGTTTTTGTTTTAAAGCCTATTTTGTCTGATATTAGGATGGCTACACCATCCATTTTGCTTTCTGTAAATATGAAACATCTTTTTTCATCTCTTCACTTTCAGTCTGTGGATATCTTTATTGGTGATATGTTTCTTGCAGGAAGCAAACAAATGGGTATTATTTTCTAATCCATTCAGCTAGTCTGTGTCTTTTAAGTGGAGAGTTGAGGCCATTTACATTCAAGGTGAGTATAGATAAGCAATGACTTGGACCTGCCATTTTTTCCATAAATATTCCTATTATTTACTTGAATTTCCTTTGTACTTTTACTAGGAGATTTTCTACTTTCACTTTCTTTATAGTGATGACCTTGTGTCTGTGTTTCTGTGTGTAACACATCCTTAAGCATCTATTTAAAGGCTGGACACATGGTGAAAAATTCAATTTTTGTTTGCTTTGGAAGATCTTTATTTCACCTTCATTCATAAATGAGAGCTTTGCAGGGTATAGCATTCTGGGTTGACAGTTGTTTTCTCTTAATACTTGAAATATATCTTGCCATTCTCTCTTAGCCTGTAGGGTTTATGATAAGTCTCCTGTGAGTCTAATTGGGGATATCTGAAAGTAATCTGGCATTTCTCTAATGCACATTTTAGAATCTTTTCTTTATATTTTACTATGGAGAGTTTGACTATAATGTTTCATGATGAAGATCTTTTCTGGCCATGTCTATTAGGAGTTCTATTTGCTTCCTCTCCTTGGATGTCTCTTTGTTTCTCCAAAATGGGGAAATTTTCTGTAATTATTTCACTAACTAGGTTTTCTAGTCCATTTTTGCTTTTCCCACCTTCAATGTGTTTGTATTAATATACATTATCACTATCAATGTGAGAATTCCAGTAGTATCATACTCTTACAACCCTTGGTATTGTCAGTCCTTTAACTATCAGCCATTTTATTCTTGTATAGTGATTTCTCTGTATAATTTTAATTTATATTTTCTTTATTATTGATACAATTCAGTATCTTTTCATATGCATATTGGCTACTTGACTATTTGCTTTGTAAAGGCCTGCACAAAATACTGGTAGTTTCAGATATTTTTACATTTCCTTCAAATGATTTAAATATTTTTTTACCAAAAGCAAAAGAATCTATAGTCAAACTATTAGAATTTGAAAATATATTTAGCTAAGCAAGTGAACACTAGTATAATATTAAAAGTCAATTACATCTCTTATACTAGTAACAAAATTTGGAAAATGACATTCTAAAATTGTACCATAGACAATAACATACAAAATGAACTGAAAATCTAAGAAAAGAAGTTCAGGACTGCTACACAGAAAACTAGAAATTATAACATAATTAATGAAGACTCAAATAAATGGAGAAATGGAGAGATATATGCTTGTACACTGGAATACTCAATATGTAAAGGTACAGTTTCTCTCCATTTAAATATATAGATTAAATATATTCACAACACATCTATTTGTATATACTAGTCTCATCCTAAACTTTACATAGAAATTTAAAATTCTAATAATAAGGGAGACACACTTCAAGAAAATATGGAAAAGCTTGTTCTAACAGATATCAAGACATAAGACAGCTACATTAAGGCAAATGATGTGCAGGAAAAGACAAAGAGACAGATATAATAAATTAGTTCAAAAATTCACCCATGGATATATGCAAATCATTTATGAAAAGATTGGCATTGTAGAGATGAGGAAATGCTTTTATAAAAAATATAACTACAGGCCAGCGCCGCAGCTCACTAGGCTAATCCTCCGCCTATGGCACCGGCACACTGGGTTCTAGTCCTGGTTGGGCCGCAGGATTCTGTCCCGGTCGCTTCTCTTCCTGTCCAGCTCTCTGCTGTGGCCGTGGAGTGCAGTGGATGATAGCCCAGGTCCTTGGGCCCTGCACCCGCTTGGGAGACCAGGGGAAGCACCTGGCTCCAGGCTTCGGATCAGTGTGGTGCGCTGGCCGCAGCGCACTGGCCGCAGCAGCTATTGAGGGGTGAACCAACAGAAAAAGGAAGACCTTTCTTTCTGTCTCTCTCTCACTGTCCACTCTGCCTGTCAAAATATATATATATATATATATATAAAACTACATAATTATATATGAAAAATGAAATTGAACCTACACAACATGGGCACCATACATAAAAATAATTCCAGGTGTATTATAAATTCATGTGAAAAGGGACAATTTTTTTTTAACTTTAATTTAGTAAATATAAATTTCCAAAGTACAGCTTATGGATTACAATGGCTTTCCCTACCCCTATAACTTCCCTCCCACCCGCACCCCTCCCATCTCCTGCTCCCTCTCCCATTCCATTCACATCAAGATTCATTTTCAATTATCTTTATATACAGAAGATCAATTTAGTATGTATCAAGTAAAGATTTCATCAGTTTGCACCCACACAGAAACACAAAGTATAAAATACTGAGTACTAGTTATAGCATTAATTCACATTGGACAACACACTAAGGACAGAGATCCCACATGAGGAGTAAGTACACAGTGACTCCTGTTGTTGACTTAACAATTTGACACTCTTGTTTATGGCATCAGAAATCTCCCTAGGCTCTAGTCATGAGTTTCCAAGGCTATGGAAGCCTCTTGAGTTCGCTGACTTCGATCTTACTTAGAAAAAGGAACAACTTTACATTATTTTTCAGAAATAATTTAAGAAGGGCTGGCAATGTGATACAGCTGGTTGGGCCTCTGCCTGCAGCACTAGCAGAACATGTTAGACCAGTTTGACTACAGGCTGTTCCACTTCTGATACAGCTCTCTGTGATGGCTTTGGAAAGCACCAAAAGATGGCCCAAATGCCTGAACCCCTGCACCCAGGTGGGAGATCCAGAGGAGTCTCCTGACTCCTGGCTCCTGGTTTCAGTCTGGCCCAGCCTGGGCTGATGTGGCCTTTCGGGAAGTAAACCAGTAGATGGGAGCTCTCTCTTTCCCTCTGTAACTCTTTCAAATAAATAAATAATTTTTTTAAAAAAATGAATTATTTAGAAAAATGTCATCATGAATTTTTTGTGTTTAAACAAAGACTTCTTTAACAACCTTGGAGACAAGGTTTTTAAACTAGAATTAATTAATATTTATACTTATATTTTAAAATGTAAAACATCGTTAAGAAAAGACAGGCCATGGAGTGCAAACAATATTTGCAGCATCCCCAAAATGAAAATTCTACAATGCAGATTATAAAAAGAACACTTACAAATAAGTAGAAAAGAGCAATAATCAAAAACTTGACAGATACTTCACACAAGAATAACTCTAAGTAACTATTAAATGTAAGACATAAACTCACAAAATAGGAAACTACCACTACATTATCTACCAAGTTGGAAAAATACTTAAAATATGGTTAATAGTATTAGTGATATGGATAGTGTATACCATTGATATCATATGATGAAAAGTATACTTCACTGCTGTGCTCTTCATCCTTAAATGAATATCTCAGTATAATCGTGACAAAAGTGTTAAGATACTTTCAATACACTTCACTAGTACTCCTCAAAGTTGTCAGAGTCATCAAAAATAAGGAAAGTCCAAGCAACTGTTACGAGAGGCGTATAAGGAGACATGTCATACAATGTAATGCTGACATTCTGATTGAGATGTCAGAATGGAAAAAGAGTAACTAAAAGAATTAAATCTGAATAAATTCTGGACCTTACTGTAAACACATAGTAGCACCAATAGTGTAAGGTAATCTTTGATTCATTTTATTTGAAAGGCAGAGAGAAAGAGAAATACAGACAGGGAGAGAGAGATCTCCCACCTGATGGTTCACTCCTTAAATACCCACAAAAGCTGGGACTAGGCCACTCTCCAGCTGGAAGCTAGGATCTCATTAAGCAGCTCCACCCAGGTCTCCCATGTGGTTGGCAGGGACCTAACCACTGTGCCTCCCAGAATGCACATCAGCAGACAGCCATAATGAGACTCGGACGGAGTCTCACTACTGATGTCTCAGGGTCTGTATCTTATAGAAGGCCTTCCCAGTGACGTTCCACCTTTACAATTGTGTGAGCAATTTCTTTAGTAAATGCTCTCTCTCTCCCTCTCTCTCTCTCTTATAAATACAGAGAGAGAGAGAGAGAGAGAGAGAGAGATTTTCTGTCTCCCTGGAAAACCTTGATAAATACAAGAGTGGATCCAGCCAGGCCTGAGAACACAATACGTAAGCAAGGCGTTGAAAGCAGCTGCTGAGTAAGAATCTGCTCTGTTCCCTCTAAGAGCACGTGGGCTGTACACTGCCTGTCTTCTGTGCCAGCTTCCTGTCTCTGAAGCGGTTTCAAGCTCTTCATTAAAGTGAAACAGCCCGAAGCAAAACCCCCAGACAGAGTTAAAACTCACAACTACATTTAGTTTTATTTCGTCATCAGGACTGTATCCGGAGTGGGAAGGGGAGCTACTAGAGCAACAATGAGGATGATGCAACAACTGAAAAGGAAACCAAACGCCAAGTTGTCCAGCTGGATTTGAAACACGTGAGTCTTCCCCTCTGGCTTGGCAGCTTGCCTGAGGCCAGCGCACTTTCTCTTCACAGAGCAGCGGATTTTCCCGGCTGCTGGAAGATGGCTAGTTCTGATGAGAGCTGTTAGCTCCTGGAGCACAAGGGAACCGGGAAAGCTGTGAAGTAAGATAAGCCTTGCAGACAGCTGGTGTGTGCGCCAAGAAGCAATGGGTCTACCCACGACTCTGGTGCATTTTGTGTGTCACGCTTGGCTCAGTCTTCCAGAGTGGCTATTCCTGCCTTTCCCTTGTGAGTAGCTGAGCTGGCGCTAAAAATTCCCTGGGTGCTTCTCCTGGAATTGCCCCACTTTTTGTTCACAAGGCTAGCACATTCGAGAATGATCTCCTAACTAGTTTCAATCAGAAGCTCTAACATGTAAAGAGCACTTACTAAGTGCCAGGTATCATTCTGAGACCATCACAGAAATTACTGCAAATAATCCTCACCAAGTTCTATGTGATAGTTCTATTATCTCATGATTTTACAGATAAGAACAGATGACCCAAAGAAGTCTGTTTCCTTTCCTGCATTCAGAAATTCAAAGCTAGTATCCTGGTCCTTGGTTTCTGTAGAATAATTAAGGCCTGGAGTGTTTTCCAATCTCTCATTTCTAGAACCCTTATAAGAAGAAGTTTATTTCATTCCTAGTCCTTAATTTTTACTTATTCGTTAGTTCTATAAAATGCCTACTCTTCAGTTTATATCTTGGTCCCAAATGGCCTACACCTTTTTTCCCTCTCCCATTGTCCAGTTCTTTCATTGTCTCTTTGATCCTCCCATCAGGTGTAAAACACTTGTTACTTGCAGGTATCTCTCCATTTTACTGCCTCTTCTGAGCCTATGACTTTCCACAAACGTTCCAAGAGAACCTTTAGTATTCTTATCTATAGATGATTGTGTGCTTTCTCCTTTATCTCCCAGAAGATTGGAGATTTTGGGGTCTAAACTTTATATCCCCTATCATTAGTCCAGTAGCTCATTTTTTTTATATTGTTTACTGAGCACAATGCTAGAAATATGAGCTTTCCTCAGCTTCTGATTGTTAAGTATCAAGTGGTTATCTCAGCAGTGTTTGCTGAGGGTTCACTTCTTAAAGTCTTGACAAGAAATGAATACCTTCTCTACCTACAATCACACAGATAGGTAATGTAAACACAAAAATATAAAGTTTAAAATAGCCCTGAAGGCCGGCGCCACTACTCACTAGGCTAATCCTCTGCCTGCAGCACCGGCACCCCAGGGTTCTAGTCCCGGTTGAAGCACCAGATTCTGTCTCGGTTGCTCCTCTTCCAATCCAGCTCTCTGCTGTGGCCCAGGAGTGCAGTGGAGGATGGCCCAAGTGCTTTGGCTCTGCACCCCATGGGAGACCAGGAGGAGGCACCTGGCTCCTGGCTTTGGATTGGCACAGCGCGCCGGCCACAACACGCTGACCGTGGCGGCCACTTGGGGGGTGAACCAACAGAAAAAGGAAGACCTTTCTCTCTGTCTCTCTCTCTCACTCTCTAACTCTGCCTGTCAAAAAAAAAAATAGCCCTGAAAAGACCATTGTTTCAGATGAGTGTAGCCCCAATCCAACTGAGTTTTCAATCTTTTTCTGAGGTTTGATATCCAAAAGAAATGAAATTTAAAGTGTTTAAATGAAATATAGGTCCTCACTAATATCTCTCAGGGAGATAGTAAAGAGGGAAATGATATCATAAAACTATTGGATAAGACATAGCGAATTTTAGTTTGTCTTAACAGAGAATAGAAAAATGGAAAACTAATTGATCTTATAAGAATAAGATAATGGGGGGGGGATGGATCAGCATTGTGGCATAGCAGGTAAAGCCACCCCTTGTAATGCAGGCATCCCATATGGGTGCTAGTTCATGTCCTGGCTGCTCCACTTTTAATTAGCTCCCTGCCGATGGCCTGGGCAAAGCAGGGAAAGATGGCCCAAGTGATTGGACCCCTGCACCCACATAGGAGACCTGGAAGAAGCTCCTGACTCCTGGTTCCTGGCCTTTGGCTTCTGCCTGGCCCAGCATTGCCATTGTGGCCACCTGGAAAGTGACCCAAAGGATAGAAGATCTCTGTCTCTTCTCTCTGTAATTCTTTCAAATAAATAAACTTTTGACTTTCATAAATAAATAAATTATTTGACTTCCAAATAAATAAATTTTTCTTAAAAAGATTATTCAACTCATAGAGTATACAACTCAAAAAACAAAATCAGAAAAGAAAATCACAGGTAAGTCTTAAAAACAAGAAGATAAAAACAATTTGAAAATCATGCTACAATAACAGTGAATATGGGTTTGGTGCTGTGGCATAGAGGGTTAAAGCCCCCAGCCTGCTGTGCCAGCGTCCCATATGGGTGCCGGTGCAAGTCCCAGTTGCTCTTCTTCTGATCCAGCTCTTTGCTATGGCCTGAGAAAGCAGTAGAAGATGGCCCAAGTTCTTGGGTCCCTGCATCTGAGTGGCAGACCCTCTCTCTTTCTCTCCTCTCTCTCTCTCCCTCTGTAACTCTGTTTTTCATATAAATAAAATAATTCATTTAAAAAACAATAAATACAGCGGACTTCATAGTCATGACCTGGATAGAGCTAGGATGCTGCCTGAGCTGGGACAACGAGGCTACCAAAATTCAGCGCAAATACACTGCACCTGCTTGAAATGAGTGGTTGTGGTAATCACACTTCACTCCTCCTGAAGGCAAATTGGATGTTTAATTATCTTGGTATAGCCTGAGCTGAGTGTCAGGACTGGCATGTGGCAAATGTTGAGTAATTTTCTAAGTTACATAAAAATATCCAAACTAAATATCATTAAGCTACACACTTATGTATTTAACAATGCTAGAGAATTTTTCCCCTTAAGGACTAAGGAGGTTAGCAGACTTACTACTATGAAAAAGAGAAGTCATTACTGATCACCTGGGTTATTCATACATAGACTCTGTTGATGATGTGTGACCTGAAAGGAGGAAATGGAGATTAAATAATTTAGGCTCATATCTACCCCCAGCTCTCCAATTATGTGTTTCATAATGTAGATAAGCAATATATGTATAGTTAACTAAAGGGATCCAGTGAAATGGTGTTGACATAGCCTTTTCTTGTGGGGAATTATTCAGAATGGTTTAGAATTGTGGAAATGTGGATGTTCAAATTACAAGAAGCTAGATATTCCCCGTCTTGCTACTGAGAGTTCCGTGTGCTATAAAAGAAACGTCAGTGAAGATACTTTAGGAGTGACAGATAGTAATACATCATGACAGTATTAGAAACCAGAAGCAATTATCCAACAGGCTTATACAACTGTCCTCTCCAACAGCCCATAATTGGGGAAATCCTAAAACGTAGAGTACCTCTTCAAATTGTTTCTTTATCTAATTAAAATGGGGTTAATAACACATCAGGCAGACAATAGAAATAAGTGTAAATTACTTCTATTCTTGTATTAAGTTCTCTGACTCTTGAAGAACTAATACTGACTTGAGTCAGATGAAACCTCCATGGGTTCAAGGAAGTTTCAGGAATCATTCATTTGAGAAACAATTTAAGTAAGGAAGCTTCAACGTGACTGGAATTTGAGGATACTGCAGAGATTAAAAGTTGAGATCTATGCATATAAAAATGGATCTTAACCCCTGACCTGCTGTATCAACACTTTTATTGGATAAATCTAGAGTGGTAGTAAGGAGGTATTAAAATATCCGTAATAAAACTTGCTTAAAAGTAACCCTGAATATTGGGCAGAAAGCTCCAGACAGCTCTACTGTTAGTTAAAAGTCAATATTTGTTAAGATGGCAAGCATCCCATCAAATGGGAATTTCTATTTTTAACATAATTGCAATTCAACAGTAAGAATATAGAGAGAATTTCCTCTAAAACCTTTAAAGAGAAGGAAATGTTCAAAATGGTGAAGTAAAAAGGTCTTCAGAAAATGAAGTCCTTTACTCAGTATTTAAGAGACAGAGGGGCAAAAAGTCCTCAGAGAAAGTTGAGTGAAGTTCGTGATACCCCACCTCAACTGGAACAATTTCTTCTTAAAATTCACCAATGGCTTTTTCATTCTCTTCACTGATAGTATTGGTGGTGATCCCTCCAGCTCCATCTGCTTTCTTAGCTGTGTTCTACCTCAGAGCCTTGACTTGGGAAGGCAGGAGAACTTCACTGCTTTAGGGCAAATAGAAAATACCTATCTGTTCAGGTTTGGGATCTGGCTGCTCCACTTCCCGTAAATCTCTCTGCTTTGGCCTGGGAAAGCAGTAGAAGATGGCCCAAGACCTTGGGCCCCTGCACCCATGTAGGAGGCCTGGAAGAAGCTCCTGGTTCCTGGCTTCGGATCGGCACAGCTCCTGCCATTGCTGCCAATTGGGGAATGAACCAGGGATGCAAGACCTCTCTCTCTGCCTCTGCTTCTTTCTCTGTGTAACTCTTTCAAATAAATAAATAAATCTCAACAAAAGAAAGAAAATGTCTATCTGCCTTCTTATCTGTTGAAAGGACAAAACTGACTTCAAATACCCCCAGGAACAGGTAGTTGGCAGCCAGTTCCAAAATCTCAGGTTCTCTTTTTCTTCCAGGGGATAAACTGACAGATCTTAAATCTCTTTGCCACAAGGAGTACCTCTGCTGCTGGGGATAAGACACTCTTGAACAAACATTGGGCTTTATCAGCAGCTGCAAGAGCTAGAGAACTTATTGATGCAGTTCATGGGAGAGGAAGACTTTGTCCTGACAATTGAGGGACCAATATTGACTGGAAGAGATACTTCTAATGAGTTTGTCTCTACCTGAAAGAGGAGAAATAGAGTGACCATGCCTGGGATGTCAGTAGAGTGTGAATCAGCAAGTTCCCTTATGAACAAGTTCGTTAAAAATCTCATTAAATAAGAAAAAACTAAATTCACAGTGACTTATGTTCAGGTTCACTCTCATTGTTCAATCACTTCCAAAATTCCAGTGATAAAATTCCTTGAATCCTATCTGGCAGATTTATTTCAGTAATATTAAGCATCTGGTATCTCTTATTTCACAATCACAATAATTGTTACTGGTGCTCTGTGGCTGAACTTCAGGAAACGAAAGATTCATTTTCATCCATTTTTAATTTATTCTTTATAGTATTTGCATGTATTAGTCTCATTTTTATGTAAAAAGGTGCTTACATTATCCTCAGTAATGAAATTATGCATTTTCCACTTATTAATCTTATTTTAAGGGCACAGTTCCCTGAAAATGAGGCACACATTGGTGAAGATTTTTTCTTTAAAGCAGGGAAAACTTAAAATAAGCTATTCTCTTCAAGTTTATTCATTCATTCTTTAATTCATCCATCGACTTTGGCTTAGATATTAGTATGGGAGATGTACTCTTCTCCACTTATGAAACTTGCTTAGGAGGAAAATTAAAGTTTGCATATGGGCTAAACAAAACAATAAAAGATCCAATACAATGACCATGATGAGCAGATCATTTAGGTTACCTTCATCTTTTCCCAGGGAAGTTATAGAAGGTATAAGAATTGGCATTCGAGTAGGAGTCTGTTATGCGGAGGGTGTAATTTCCTAGGCTGAAGAAAATTGTACAGAGTGACTCTGTAGCATGAAAGGACCTGGTCTATTTAAAGCGTAAAGGACCCAGTGGCCTGTGCTGGTGATTGGGAAGTATGCCATGCCATGATGCTGGAGGAATGGAAAGATGCTGTACTTAAGAGTCAAGGAAAACTGGCCTAAGACTTCTGCTGCCAGACTGCTAGTCACCAGCAGTCCCAAACCTCAGACTTCAGAGTGGCCCCCAGACAAATCCCATGCCCCTTTGTCCCAGAGACTCCCACCTCCTGAGAAAGTACTATCAGCCGTGGTCCAGATCTTGGTAGCTAAAGAAAAAGCACTGAGGTCTGTGGACCAGAATACTCAGTCAAAAAATAGAGCTGCTTTGGTGATGGATCTCATAGACCTAACCTCTCACCAGAAGGAGCGGGCAGCATCTCCTCATGAGGTCACACCACAAGCTGATGAGAAGGTGCCGGTGTTGCAACTGAGCTCATGGGCAGCCAGCAAAGGCCTGGGGCATATGCCACGAGTGGCTGAGAAAGGCAGCATGTCAGAACCTCTTCTCCAGCCACCTGGAAAGACCACAGCCCCTGCAGAGCACCCCTGGCAAGCTGTTAAATCACTCACCCAGGCCAGACTTCTTTCTCAGCCTCCTGCCAAGGCTTTTTTATATGAGCCAGCAACTCAGGCCTCAGGAAGAGCTCCTGCAGGGGCTGAGCAGACCCCAGGAACCCCCAGCCAAGCACCAGGTCTGGTGATGCAGGCGAAGCAGATGGCCGGAAGCCAGCAACTACCTGGACTTGCTGCCAAAACTGGGCAGTCCTTCAGGTCTCTTGGGAAGACCCCAGCCTCCCTCTCTACTGAAGAGAAGAAATTGGCAACTCTAGAGCAGAGTTTCTGGGCCTTGGGGAAAACCTCAGCAGGGGCAGGGCTGTGGCCCATGGTGGCTGGACAGACACTGATGCAATCCTGCTGGCCTGCGGGGAGCACACAGACATTGGCACAGACCTGCTGGTCTCTTGGAAGAGGGCAAGACCCCAAACCAGAGCAAAGGACACTTCCAGCTCTAAACCAAGCCCCTTCCAATCACAAATGTACAGAGTCAGAACAGAAGTAATGCCAGTCAATGTCACATAACCAGACAAGCTGCACCCCCCCCCCCCCCCCCGCCAGGGTACCATCTGGGGAGAGGAATCTTTTCGTTCTTTATTCCCCTTAAAAAACAGACCTATCCTAACACTTTTCCACTGATACTGTTTCCTTCTATACCAACACTCAGAACTCTTGTGGCATTAGCCAGTGGGGGCTTACAGTTGTGTCAACCTTGTATGGAAATCCAAGTGGGCCCCAGCCAAGGAACAGACAGACTTGAATCTCTTTCCTCCATCTTCTACATGGTCAACTTAAAATAAAAAGTCCACTCTGGAGTCAAACATGGAATTCAATTCCGCTAGTCAGGATGGAAGGTCTAGGGGCTCTCAGAGCTATCTCCCTAGCCTGACAGATCCCCACTGAGGGCACCTGATGGACCCTTGGGCAGAACTGATGTTCTTCAATTCAGTGAAGATTTCCTGTGCATTGATGTGTGCCAGGCCAGGTGCTAGTCACTGGCCCAAGATGCAGAAATAAATGAGGCCTGATCCCTGTCAGCCTAAGATGCCTGCCTGGGAACCCAGACTGTTTTCAGAAACCTTTTACCAGGAAATAACAGGAAGTTCTGCGGGGCCCTAGAGCTCCAACCTCACTTTGCAATGTCCTCTGTGGCACCACAAGTGGTTGTGCTGAGTAAGTGTCTTCTGTTTGGGGTGTGCATGGAGCATGGGCCTGCACACCCATGCAGAGGGCTGCCATGCAGAGGAGTGCTGTGTCAAGGCCAGATGGGGCTATTGACTGGGGCAGCCTCTGCTGCCTCTGGGCTGAAGATCTGTCCTTGGAGGAGCAGCTGGTTAGGGGGAGCTGAGCTCTATGAAAATATAGCTTTTCCAGCATTGGAAGAAGGCAGTTGGCAAGTTTACCTTTCTTTTCTACCAATTTTCCTCCTTTTACATGAACCCATGCCCACCCCTATGCCCACCCCCAAACACTCAGGTGCTTTCAGATTTCAGCCTCGGGCAGTGGACATAAGGAATTTCTGGCAAGCTCTGAGCTAGATCCACCAGCTTCAGGAAGAGTGCCAGATCCTGATGGAAAATTACTCTGCTCTCTTGATCCTTTGCCCTCCCAACTGAATGGAGGAAGTTCTCTTCACCTCCCTGAGAACTGCTGTGTTCTACATTGAGAGCACCTGTCTGCTGACTTAGCTCAGAGGCAAGCCAGAACCCTTCCCTTGAGACCAGTGAGGCGAGGTGTTTAGAGCAATGTCCTAAGAGATGACTCCTCATAACTGCTGATTATCTGTTACTGCTGGCCTGAGCTGGGGCCCAAGGGATGGGAAATCTGTTGGTGCTACCTTGCCCTACCATTCCCCCGGCCCACCAACTGCCGATAGGAAGTTCTGTTTGGCTAGTCCCCTCACTCGTCCCCGTGCCCTTGTTCCTAGACCAATGTGTTTACCTTTTTGCTTTGCCACCATAGCCAGCAGCTTTAGCCAACAGGCCGTCTTCTGGCCCAACATCTCCTGGCCATGTCATCTCTCCCCTATGGCTTTTGCACCCTCAACAGGATTCTGTATTTTGTCCCGATTTCCTTCTCCCACATTCCTATTGAGGTTACTCCATCACTTCCAAGGAGGGAACAGTAGTTGTTATAGAAGCATTTGTGCTTTATAGAGAGAATAAAAATAGAATCTGCTTTTATTTCCCAAAGTCTGTCTCTAGGGTTGAGACACTTGAACTCAGGCAGAGGGACGAGGCTGGGCAGGGCTGTCCCAAGTTTAGGGACCTCTCCCTGCATTTCACTGAGACCTTGGAATCTCCTCTGTGAATTTCACCTGCCTAGTTCTCCCCTTTCATGCTAACTCTTCCTAATCAGCAGAGAGGAAAAGCTCTTTGTTCAAAAGAAAGAGAAAACATAAAGAATCTTGTTTTCTTTTAAAAGAATTTTAAACCATGAAAAAGATATTTTTAAAGAAAATTAATCCAGAACATGAAAGTTGACTATATTAAGTATTTATCATGTGTGATAATACGTATATAACTGCAGCTAGTATGTCCCTTTCCCTGATCTCTTAGGTTGTATGAGTAGGGTTTGCTTGGTGCCAGTCCTATGCCCTTTTCTCTCCTGTCATCTGTAATTGTGATCAGAAGAAGATGCCTACACTGCACTGTTGGCATCTTTTCACTGTGTTGTGTGCTAAATTACTGTAGCTCTTTGCTTCATGAAATAAAGCAAAGGGGGGCGTGCAGGCTATGTAAAAATGTAAGTGGAGAAGTTTCATCCTGAACTACCTTCACTGAAGTAGGCTTTGGTAGGTAATTGGCTAGACAGCCATCTAGACAATGTCTCACAAGACAGGAAGGACTGAGGGAAAGGGGCCCGTGAATATGTAACAAAAGGTATCAGTTTCCAAATATTGACTTTTTAGCACACATCTTCTAAAATGAAAATAGGTAGTCTTTTATAAATTTTTTGCTTTACTGCATTTATACTACATACTGAAGGTGTTTATTCTAAGGAAAAGTATGGATCTCTAGAACATTTAAAAACACATGGATCCTGAAAAACATGCTTTTGAATGAAGAGTGGATCATAGAATAAATCAAAAGAGAGAAATCAAAAATTTTTGTAAATTAAAAATATGACAATTTAACATAATAAATTATGGGATACAGCAAAAACAGTGTTAAGAGAAGTTCATAGCAGTTGGTGGCTTCATGAAAAAATTGGAAAGATATCAAATAAATGAGCTATCAATGCATCTCAAGGACCCAGAAAAACAACACAAATGAAACTGCATAATCATAGGAGGAAAGAAATAATTAAAATTAGAAAATAAATAAACAAAATTGAAACAAAAAATATGAAAAATCAGTGAAGAAAGAATTGGTGTTTTGAAAAAATAAACAAAATTGTCAAACCATTGGCCCAACTAACAAAAAAAGAGGGAGAAAATCTAAATCAATATTTAGAGATGAAAAATGAAATGCAAAACAACAGACACCACAAAAATAAAAAGAATCATCAGAAATTACTATAAACAGCTGTATGCCAACAAATCAGGAAACCTAGAAGAAATGGATAGATTCCTGGACACATAAAACTTACCCATGAAGACACAGAAAACATAAACAGACCAATAACTGAGGCAGAAATTGAATGAGTAATAAAGACCCTCCCAAAAAAGAAAAGCCCAGGACCAGATGGCTTCACTGCTGAATTCTACCAGACATTGAAAGAAGAACTAATTCCAATTCTCCTCAAGCTATTCAAAACAGATGAAAGGGAGGGAATCCTCCCAAACTCCATCCAGAACCAAGCAACACCTTAATTCCTAAACCTGAAAAAGGTACAACATAGAAAGAACTATAAACTAATTTCCCCTATGAACATAGATGCAAAAATCCTTAACAAAATACTAGCCAATCTAATATAACAACTAATCAAAAAGATCGCTCACCCAGACCAAGTGGGATTTATCCCAGGTAGGCGGGGATGGTTCAACATTCACAAATCAATCAATGTGATCCATAACATTAACAAATTAAAGAGCAAAAACCGTATGATTATCTCAATAGATGAAGAAAAAGCATTTGATAAAAACAACATCCTTTCATGATGAAAACATTAAGCAAATTGGGTACAGAAGAAACATTCCTCAACATAATCAAGAAAATTCATTACAAAACCATGGCAATAATTTTATTGAATGGGGAAAAGTTGAAAGCATTTCCACTAAAATCTGGAACTAGACAAGGATGCTCACTCTCACCATTGCTATTTAATATAGACCTGGAAGCTTTAGCCAGAGCCATTAGGCAAGAAAAATAAGTCAAAGGGCCACAAACTGGGATGGAGGAAGTCAAACTATCCCTATTTGCAAATGACATGATTCTAAATATAAGGGATCCAAAATCTTCTACTAAGAGACTATTAAAACTCCAAAAGTGTTTAGTAAAGTGGTAGGATATGAAATTAACACACAAAATCAATAACCTTTGTATACACAGACAATGCCATGGCTGAGAAAGAACTTCTAAGATCAACCTTATTTACAGTAGTTACAAAAAAAAAACCCTTGGATTAAATTTAATCAAGGATGTCTAAGAACTCTATGATGAGATTTATAAAACATTAAAGAAATAGAAGAAGACACAAAAATATGTAAAAATCTTCCATGTTCATGGATTGGAATACTCAATATCATCAAAATATCCATACTACCAGAAGCAATTTACAGATTCAATGTGATCCAAATCAAAACATCAAGGACATTCTCTCTGATATAGAAAAAATGATGCTGAAATTCATATGGAAACACAGGAGACACTGATTAGCTAAAGCAATATTATTCAACAAAAACAAAGCTGGAGGCATCACAATACCAGATTTCAAGACAGGGCGGTTGTAATGAAAGCAGCTTGGTACTGTTACAAAAACAGATGGATCAACCAAAGCAACAAACTAGAAATGCCAGAAATCAACCCACACATCCACAACCAACTTATCTTTGAAAAAAGAACAAAATTCAGTCCCTGGAGCAAGGCCAATCTCTTCAACAAATGGTGCTGGGAAAACTGGATTTCCACATGTAAAAGTAGGAAAGCAAAACTCCTACATTACACCTTACACAAAAATCCACTCAAAACAGATTAAGGACCTAGTTCTATGACTTGATACCATCAAATTGTTAGAGAACATTAGGAAACTCTGCAAAACATTGGCATAGACTAAGAGTTCTTTAAAAAGACCCCAGAGGCACAAGCAATTAAAGGCAAAATGACAAATGTGACTACATCAAATTCATAAGCTTCTGCATTGCAAAAGTAACACTCAACCTAGTGAAGGTGCAACAGACAGAATGGGAGAAATTATTTGCAAACTATGCAGTTGCTAAAGGAACAATAACCAGAATATATAAAGAGCTCAAGAAGCTCAACAAAAACAAAACAAACAACCCAGTTAAGAAATGGGCATAGGACTTAAATAGGCATTTTTCAAAAGAGGAAATCCAAATGGCCAACAAACACATGAAAAAATGTTCAGAATCACTAACCATCAGGGAAATGCAATAAAAACCACAATGTGGTTTAACCTCATTCGTGTTATAATGGCTTTCATACAGAAATCAACAAACAACAAATGCTGCTGAGCATGTGGGGGGAAAGGTACCCTAGTCCACTGTTGTTGGGAATGTAAACTGGCAAAGCCTTTTGAAGACTCTTTGAAGATATCTCAGAAACCTGAATATAAACCTACCATATGACCCAGCCATCCCACTCCTGGGAATTTACCTAAGAGATATGAAATCAACATATGGAAGAGTTATCTGTACCCCCATGTTTATTGCAGCTCACTGTACAATAGCTAAGACATGGAATGAACCCAAATAGCTATCAACTGAAGACTGGAAAGAGAAACTTTGGGCTATGTACACCATGGAATACTACACATTGGCAGAAAAAGATGAAACCCTGATATTTGCAACAAAATGGATGAAATGGGAAAACATCATACTTAGTGAAATAAGTCAATCCCAAAAGGACTAATACCATATGTTCTCCCTGATCTGTCATAACTAGTAGAGCACCTAAAAGGTAATTTATAGAAGTGAAATTGACCCTTTTAGAATCAATGACTCGGAACAGCCCTTGTCTCTACTGTTAAGGAAGAGTTTTTTTTTTTTTTAATAAAACAAACTTTTACTTAGTATACATTTAATAGTACGTGTATAAGGTAATTGAAAATAGATCATGGGGCCAGCGCCATGGCTCACTTGACTAATCCTCCACCTGCTGTGCTGGCATCCCACATGGGCGCCGGATTCTAGTCCCAGCTACTCCTCTTCCAGTCCAGCTCTCTGCTGTGGCCAGGGAAGGCAGTAGAGGATGGCCCAAGTGCTTGGGTCCCTGTACCTGCATGGGAGACCAGGAGGAAGCACCTGGCTACTTGCTTCAGTTTGGCATAGCTCCGGCTATAGCGGCCATTTTGGGAGTGAAGCAAAGGAAGGAAGACCTTTCTCTCTGTCTCTCTCTCTCTCACTGTCTAACTCTACCTGTTAAATAAAAGAAAAAAAAGAAAATAGATCTTAGTAAAAAAAATAAGACTGGGAATAAAAGAGGGAAGAGGAAGAGAGGTGGGAGTGTGAGTGGGAGGGCAGGTACCATGGGAAAATCACTGTTTCTAATATTGCATTTATGAAATGCATGAAGTTTGTATTCCTTAAATAAAAAGGTTTCTGGGGGAAAAGGCATGGATGGAGTTGTTTGACAAGTAAATATCATTTTTAGTTTAAAGGATGAACAATGTTTATTCACACTTAGACAACATAAGAGACATCTTCTCAAAGTATTTATAAAATGAAACTGTCACATCAAAGAAACAACTAACAGCATTTGTTGCTAATGTTCAGAGTTGAGGTTTAAATAAAAAAAGGACACACTTTCAGAAATATTTTCATCTGCCATTTGGAGTTGACAATTTCCTCATACTTATAGACTATTGAAATGACAACAAGCAGACTTTGATGATTTAGATTGAAATAGACATATATACACACATTTATAACATCTGAAAAAATTAGTCAACCAATATTTCCCAAATTTAATATGCATATACCACAAAATCTTGCATAAATTAAAGAGATACATTCAGTATGTAAGGCATATTAATAAGTTTTATGCCACAGAATTTAAAAGCTCATTGTTTTGACTTAAAGTTCACATGACAATATCCTTATGGAATGACCACTTATCAAGTTCTTATGTTAAAGATGCATTGTATATTTTCTAGTAAGAAATCATTCCTACATTTATAAGATACTTTTCTCAATCATGCTACTATTCTATTAATATTATTTTTATGTCACAGTGAAAAGTATATGGATTTGGGGAAGATAAATTGGATTAAATTATGGTTCTGCTACTTAATGACCCTTACGATCTGTTTTTCTTGTACAGAGTAGATGTTCATTAAGTGATCATTATTACTTCCTAATGGGCTATGTAGAATAAGGCATTGTTTATGAGCTTTATAGGATTATTGAGAAGATAAAGTACTTAGCACAGTCTCGTTGCAAAGCAATCATTCAATAAACAATAGCTTTTAATTATTTATGTTAATTATATCTATAATTCTTTTAATTGACTGTTAAGAGTGAAGCTAGTCTTTTATCAGTTTCTATATTTTAAAAAGCTATAAAGATAACTCAGCATGTAAATTTGATTTCTTCCATGAATTGTGAGATTAGTTCTTTGATATCAATTGCTAACTAATTTTCTCATTTTAATTTTTTGCTCTCTAATTTTAATGTAATCCTTCATCATGAATGTAAATGTCTAAGTATTTGGTTTAAGAATTAAAATATTGATTTTGGACATTGTGACCATGCAACTTATTTTTGCTTGGAGGAATAGTGATTTTAGTAAATAATTTATAAACATTTGAAAAAAGTTATATTTTCTTTCTTTAAAAATATTTATTTGTTTATTTGAAAGGCAGAGTTACAGAGATGCAGACGGGGAGGAGAGAGAGAGAGAGAGGTCTTCCATCTGTTGGTTCATGCCCCAGATGAATGGCCGCAACAGCCAGAGCTGGGCTGATCTGAAGCCAGGAGCCAGGAGTTTCTTCTTTGTCTCTCATACAGGTGCAGGGGGCCAAGGATTTCGGCTTTTACTGCTTTCTCAGGCCATAGCAGAAAGCTGGATCAGAAGTGGAGCAGCTGAAACTCAAACTCTGGCATCCTGTTTGCTTGCCCATGACAAAATAAACATAGCTATGAAATCCTATCAGAATTTAAGGTCTTATTTTTTTGGCTATGTTATTTGGTCTTCTGTGTGGTCAAGCATTATTACAGAAAAAGATTAAGCATCCCTTTTATAAGATCTGGGGATTCAAAATGTACATCTTGTTTGAGAGTCCTTCAGAATAGTCAGTTTTCCATCTTGAAATGAGGGAACAAGTCAGGCCAGCCAGATTGCTTTGTCTCGGTAACTTAGTATCATTTTTAGTATTTTTTCTAACATCAAATTTAAAATAACTTATCTAACAGAGATTTATTTAAGTTATGTCAGCCAAAAAGATATTTTGGGCTAATTTAGCAGTTTAAATTTATATGAGCAATCTTTTATCTATAAGCCAATTAAAATAGAGCTCTTAATAAATTTTTCCATGTAGACATATAATATGTACACATGTGTGACAAATAACACACTTAACAGGCTGGAACAATAAAGCAGTTTCAGCCATAGCTTCTTAAATTCTTTAACTGTGTTTTAAAAATTACCATCAGTTGATTAGAATTACTTCCTGCTCTTAGTGACTCAAATTAAACATACTTTTTCTCAGTTGCAAAATGTAGTCCATTGTAAAACTCTAGCTTTATCTGTTTACAAATACTGAATACAATAAAAGTCAGAGAAAAAGCCCTTCAGAACTTGGAAGAAGACACCTTTAACACAGAATTTTTAATTTCTATGAGCAGTAAATCTGATTTTAAGTGTTTGATGGAGAATACAAAATTGTGGATGACAAAAGACTTTAAGTACCATGGTTGGGGTTGGCGCTGAGGCATAGAGGGCTCCACCTGTGGCACCACCATCCCATATGTACATTGGCTCATATCCTAGCTGCTCCTCTTCCAATCTAGCTCTCTGCTATGGCCTGTGAAAGCAGTAGAGGGTGGCCCAAGTACTTGAGCCCCTGCACCCATGTGGGAGTCCTGGAAGAAGCTCCTGGCTCCTGGCTTTGGAATGGCCCAGCTCTGACAGTTGTGACCATTTGAGGAATGAACCAGCAGATGGAAGATCTTTCTCTCTGTCTCTCTCTCTGTTGATAAAGCTCTCTCTCAAATAAATAATAAAAATCTTTAAAAAATAATAAAAAATAGCCAAGATTAAAATTATAAAACTTATTAACCAACAAGAAGAAGCACTTGCTTACTCTATACAGTATATTTGTAAGCACCTGTCAGATTTTATAAAACATTTATCCCTCTTAGGACTCTGGGACTTTTTCATTACAATAACCATCATGACTGGTAACAACATGACAAGATCATTAGACTTTTGTAACTTTTGAACATTTGTATTTGTAGCATTTTATACTACCATAGCTAAAATTTTAGCACCACTTCACATCTTGACAATACCTTTAATATAATCTGAATAGCCTAATTAGTTGGTGTCTCTAAAACATGAGAGATATATCCTTTGACATTTCCAGGGCCCCAGTGGGAAATATCAAAGTCCAGAAAGTTTAGAACTTTAATTTTTCAAAAGCTTGTCAAAGATTCCAAGAGTGCTTAAAATACCTAGTTGAAAGAGATTTCTTTAACATCATGGCATAATATAGACCAGATTTTATCATTGTTATAAAGTGATCACTCAAATACTTTAGAATAGGTGTTACTGGTGAATGGCAGGGTTCTTGTCTTCACACAAGAAAGAATTCAGGCATGAGAGAGAGAGTAGTGGAAAATAAGATAGCAAAGTTATTAGGGAAAGGACATCCGTAAGAATGGATGGGCACCTCTCCAGACAGAACCTGAGAGAGAGTGCCCAGTCGCTCGGACTTGGTGGGGAAGAGTGAGGTTACATGGTTGAGTGGAGAGATTACACCTGGACAGGCAGGTGGGCGACTCAGCAGAGAGGCAGAGGGTTGAGCAAGCAGTCCGGTTGAGGCTGGAGGTTTTTAAGGAGATGGGTCTTTGTCTTCACACATCTCCTCCTGAAACAAAAGACTTTATGGATGTAAATACTAAGAAACTCCTATCTGAGTTTTCTCCTGAAGGTATCAGACAAGAGGAAGCCTAGCTGGCACCACCCTGGGTTAGAGGACCAGCATGGGAGACCAGGAGGAAGCACCTGGCTCCTGGCTTCGGATCAGGAAAGCACTGGCCGTGGCAGCCATTTGGGGGGGTGAACCAATGGAAAAAAGAAGACCTTTCTCTCTGTCTCTCTCTCTCACTGGCTAACTCTGTCAAATAAAAAAAAAAAAAAAAGAAAAAAAAGAAATGCTTCCAGGTTGCTGCAGTTTTTTGGTAATTTCTAACATTCTTAAAAATTCATTGTAATGAGTTTTGATGAGTTTTTTCTTTAACTTTATAGAAGAAAAATTTTTAAAGATTTTTTTTACTCTGCCTTCGTTGCTCATGACACCCACACATTTTCACTTTTACAGCAATGGTCTGAGGAAACTGACCGTCAGAGACAAAGTCGGGTATTCCTGGACAATTAATTTTGATATGATGACTGCATTTGACAACTCTGAGGAGCAATTTTTATTTTAATAAAAATAACGGGGCCTGTGCTGTGGCATAGCAGGTAAAGACACCGCCTCCAGCGCCAGCATCCCATATGGGCATTGGTCTGAGTCCCAGTTGCTCCACTTCTGATCCCGCTCTCTGCTATGGCCTGGGAAAGCAGTGGAAGATGGCCCAAGTCCTTGGGCACCTGCACCCACGTGGGAGACCTGGAAGAAGCTCCTGGCTCCTGGCTTCGGATCAGCATAGCTCCGGCAGTTACAGCGAATTTGGGAGTGAACCAGCCAATGGAACAACTCTCTCTCTGCTTCTCCTCTCTCTGTGTTAACTCTGACTTTCAAATAAATAAATAAATATTAAAAAAAAAAAAAACTACAACTTAAATGTATGTTATTCTGATTAGCTTTATATGATTAAGAAGTTCCTTCTTTTGAATCATTTAATGAAAATAAGAAATATGATTATCTTCACAGTAAAAAGAAAGATGAAATAAGACTAAAAGAGCCAGCGCTGCGGCTCAATAGGCTAATCCTCCGCCTTGTGGCGCTGGCACACTGGGTTCTAGTCCCAGTCGGGGCACCAGATTCTGTCCCAGTTGCCCCTCTTCCAAGCCAGCTCTCTGCTGTGGCCCAGGAGTGCAGCGGAGGATGGCCCAAGTGCTTGGGCCCTGCACCCCATGGGAGACCAGGATAAGCACCTGGCTCCTGCCTTCGGATAGGAGCGGCATGCTGGCCACGGCGGCCATTGGAGGGTGAACCAACAGCAAAAGGAAGACCTTTCTCTCTGTCTCTCTCACTGTCCACTCTGCCTGTAAAAGAAAAGAAAAAAAAAAAGGCAAACTTCAGATTTCTAGGATCACTGTTTTATGAGTTGGTTTTGGGTGGCTTATTTATGCACTTGTTTTTTGTTGTTTTGTTTGTTTGTTTGTTTTTAAATGGGGAAGCATCAAAAAGTCCCTTTATTTCTAATGTCCTGCATCTCAGGTGGTCTAATTTTCTGCAGTCTCAGTTAGAGGTCTTAAAAGGGAGATCAAATGACTTTTCTCAATGTGAATTAGGCAGGCATACAGGTTAAACTTGGTCAGATTTGTGAACTGGAAGACCACACCTTTACCATGCCCCTGTGTGACCTCATGCCCATACCTGATGTTTTTGCCCTCCCCTGTGTGGCCTCATTCCCCTAACTGGCCACACCTGTGTGTCCACCAGCCAATCAGGTTAATTAACCACTCCCCTTTGGAAGTGAGTTAAAAGCTGGACCATGGTGTGGCCCTGCCTGCTCTTTTTCCCCCGGCCTCTTGCCAGGACAGGGCTTGCTGTAGCCCTGCGCCTCCAGGGCGCGTGGCCTTTGGGCCATGTGCTCTAGGCTTCCTGGCCTAGATGCTCTTCCACATGGCTGGTTCCTGGTGCTTGGCATGAACTCCCATTCACTTCTCTCTCTTAAATAAATCTCTCACTCTCCTGTGTATCTTTCTCACTAAATAAAAGCTTAAAACGTACCATGCTGCCTCGTTTATCTGTGCCGGTATTTAGAATTCTTCTCTAAATATTAGGCAAGAGCCCTCTCGGGCTTATTAATATCGGAGATTTAGTAATAAGCCCGTGGTGAAATCGTAAGGCACCCCAAATTCCGGTGGCGTATGTGGCACCCCAGATAGCATTTCTAGGGAACTTTAAGGGGCCACATTTCAGTGTGAATTTTAGGGGGTCTTCTCCAATTTCAAATGCAGTATTTGGCTCATCTACAATAGATGGCAGTGTAACACCAGGTTTACGTATCTTGGTTAAAGACTGTAACATGAGTCAAATCAGACTCCAAATCTGAAAGCCTATAGAGAAGGAATGTTGCCTGAGCTCTTTATTCTGTCATTGTTTCAGCTTCAGCCCAATAAAGTTTTCATCTGGATCACTGCGGCATGATGAGGTAACCTCTGGTGCTTACATTCTAAACCCAGGCCTAATAAGATTCATCTTCCTTCTTAGGTAAGGCTTGGGGTGAAGCTATCATAGAGTAGTCTACATAGTGCTCAACTAAGCTTTCAGTTGTTTCATAACTGAAAATGTAATTTGCTACAGTGTCAAGTATGTCTTGAAAAACATGTCAGAAGCTCTAATAACTAATGATTGTAACAGTATTGAATCCATTCCAAAAGGTTTTGAATTTTACAATGAAAACTATCTTCAGAATCAGTTTACAAGCTAGACAGACAACAATATCGAACTCATAGTTCTATAATCATATAGTTAATCTTAAAATTGTTTAATTAAAGTTGAGTTTATCACCGTTCTATGATCCACATGATTCCTGAAAATTTACAGTGATTGTATATGTAATAAGTTGTACTAATGCAGCACAGGGCGTCCAAGTTATGCTCCTAAGATTTTCTAAAATCAGAAATCAATCACTATTCACTAACTTCTTGGATTTGTATATTTATATATGAACCTAAATTAACATGCTTATCAAATCATATATTTCTTTTTTTAACTTTTATTTAGTAAATATAAATTTCCAAAGTACAGTTTATGGATTACAATGGCTTCCTCCCCCCATAATTTACCTACCACTCGCACCCCTCCCATCTCCTGCTCCCTCTCCCATTCTATTCACATCAAGATTCATTTTCAATTATCTTTATATACAGAAGATCAATTTAGTATATATTAAGTAAAGATTTCATCAGTTTGCACCCACACAGAAACACAAAGTATAAAATACTGTTTCAGCAGTAGTTATAGCATTACTTCACATTGGAGAACACATTAAGGACAGATCCCACGTGAGAAGTAAGTACACAGTGACTCCTGTTGTTGACTTAACAATTTGACACTCTTGTTTATGGCATCAGTAATCTCCCTAGGTTCTAGTCATGAGTTGCCAAGGCTATAGAAGCCTTTTGAGTTCACTGACTTCGATTTTATTCTGACAGGGTCATAGTCAAAGTGGAAGTTCTCTCCTCCCTTCAGAGAAAGGTACCTCCTTCTTTGATGGCCCACTCTTTCCACTGGGATCTCACTCGCAGAGATCTTTCATTTAGTTTTTTTTTTTTTTTTTTCAGAGTGTTTTGGCTTTCCATGCCTGAATTACTCTCATGGGCTCTTCAGCCATATCCAAATGCCTTAAGGGCTGATTCTGAGGCCAGAGTGCTATTTAGAACATCTGCCATTCTATGAGTCTGCTGTGTATCCCGCTTTCCATGTTGGATCGTTCTCTCCCTTTTTGATTCTATCAGTTAGTATTAGCAGACTCTAGTCTTGTTTTTGTGATCCCTTTGACTCTTAGACCTATCAGTGTGATCAATTGTGAACAGAAATTGGACTAGTGAAAAGGGACAAATATCATATGTTCTCCCTGATCGGTGACAATTAACTGAGCACCAAAGGGGAAACCTGTTGAAGTGAAATGGACACTATGAGAAACAGTGATTTGATCAGCCCTTGTCCTGACTGTTGATGTACAATGTCATACTTTATCCCTGTTAGTGTTTTTTGTTCTAGTACTATTGGTTGAACTCTGTAATTAACAAACAATTATGCTTAGGTATTTAAATTTTAACTGAAAAGTAATCCCTGTTAAATATAAGAATGGGAATAAGAGAGGGAGGAGATATACAATTTGGGACATGCTCAATTGGACTTGCCCCAAATGGTAGAGTTAGAAACGTGCCAGGGGATTCCAATACAATCCCATCAAGGTGGCATATGCCAATGCCATATATTTCTTATACACATATGCTAACTAAAAATCAACAATCCTAGTGAGAACTGATAGTGAATAATAAAGTCAGTTAAGATTAGTAAAATACAGTCAAACTAAATCAAAAATTAAGATAAAATTTAAATTTATCTTTAAAATATATTGCTTTGCATTAACAATAATAAAAGAATGAAAGAGAGTATGAGAAATGTTTAAACAATGTATAAAATCTTTTGTAAGGAGGAGGGTGTGTAGCCTCATAGTTAAGCTACACAGTGCCTGGATTTGAGTCTGGATTCTGCTCCAGTCCCAGCTTCCTGATGACCCTGGCAGACAGCAGGTGATGAATCAAGTAGTTGCGTCTCTGCCACCCACATTGGAGACCTGGGTTGGGTTACCAGCTTCACCCTGGTCCAGCACCAGCTGTTGTAGGCATTTGGCAAGTGAACCAGGGGATGGGAGCTCTGTGTGTGTGTGTATGTCTCCATCTCTCTCTCTCTGCCTCTTGAATCAAACAAATAATTTTTTTTTTACAGGCAGAGTGGATAGTGAGAGAGAGAGACAGAGAGAAAGGTCTTCCTTTTGCCGTTGTTCACCCTCCAATGGCCGCCGGCGCCGCTCCGCTGTGGCCAGCTCACCGTGCTGATCTGAAGGCAGGAACCAGGTACTTATCCTGGTCTCCCATGGGGTGCAGGGCCCAAGCACTTGGGCCATCCTCCACTACACTCCCTGGCCACAGCAGAGAGCTGGCCTGGAAGAGGGGCAACCGGGACAGAATCCGGTGCCCCGACCGGGACTAGAACCCGGCGTGCCGGCGCTGCAAGGCGGAGGATTAACCTAGTGAGCTGGGGTGCAGGCCAATAAATAACTTTTTATAACTAATATAAAAAGGAAAGCATAAATGAATAAAGTTCAAGACCAAACACATCATGATTGAGATAATAAACTGCTTAAACTTCACCATTAAAAGGAAAGATCTTAATTTGCTTAAAACACAAAACTCACTATTTATTTGCATAATGAAAAAATAAAATTAAAGCAATAAAAAGATGGACAAAGACAGGGGAAGAAAATATAATGAAGAAAAGTAAGTAAAGGGGCCAGTGTTGTGGCATAGAGGGTTAAGCCACCTCTTGTGACACTGGCATCTCATATCAGAGCACTATCCAAGTCCAAATTGCTGTGCTTTAGATCCAGCTCCTAGTTTTGTACTTGGGAAATTAGCAGAAGACGGACCAACTGCTTGGGCCCCATGTGGGAGACCCAAATGGAGTTCTAGGTTCCTGGCTATTGTGGCCATTCCCAAATGAACCATTGGATGCACAATCAATTTTTTTCTCTTTCATTGCTCCCTCTCCATCTGTCACTTTGTCTTGCAAACAAGAAAAATAAATCTTTTTAAAGAAGTAGAGGTGACAATATTAATATCAGTGAAATATTGATAATGATTGTCAATATAGACATCCATGAGAATTCAACGAAAATATATTTCAGAAAGAGAAGCTATATACAGGAAATAAATAGAATACATATATTACAAAAGTCATAATATTAAAATTTAAAAATATAAAAATTAACAAAAATGCTAATATTATATAAAATATGAACAGAAACATTATGGTAGTATTGAAATGTTAGTATAATGCTATTAACCTAAAATAACATTAAGTGGGAGATGGGAGGCTTGCCGGTGAGAGGGAAGTTATGGGGGGGAGGCACTGTAATCCAAAAGCTGTACTTTGGAAATTTATATTTATTAAATAAAAGTTAAAAAAATAGTAAAGACTACAAGAATTATAAAAAATGATTAAAAAAGAGAAATTGGTGACGAAGATTCTGGAACACCAAACCGTAACTTAGGAAAAGAAATACAGCTCATTCATATGTTTATAAATCATTCACAAAAATCAAATTTGTGTTTACAAATCAGTTACAAAAACTGAGGCTGAAAAGAAGACGACTATAATTCTTCAACAGCAAAAAAAAGTTGCATGCTCAGATCACACTGCCTGAAATTAATTTTGAAGTAATTTTAAATCAAGCACTCAATTATTCAAAATCATATTGTTAAATTATAGTTACATATATGCAATAGGGATACGTTTTGAGAAATTTTTGACTAGACAGTTTCAGCATTGTATGAACATAAGTATACTTACACAAACTAACATAACTGTCTCTAGGGAATAAACTCATATGTTATTATTGTCATACTTGCAATCTCTCACTGACTGGAACATTGTTACATGGCACATGGCTATACAGTCAAGTCAGGGAGAAAAAAACTCAATGAGAAATGTAGTTCGCCATCAAAATGAAAGCATTATTCTCTATTTTAACAAAAACAATCAAAGTGACACACTGAAGTAAACTCATAGCTTTATCAAATATATGAAATGAAAATGAACTAGCTTCACTCTTATGTCAATATAAAGGATTCCAAATAGCAGAGATGCAAATAACAAATTTTAATGCTCATTGAATGTTCACTCTGTAACAGAGACTGTGCTGAGCACATTACAAGGAGTATTTTTATCTTCTCAACAATCCTACCAAGCTTCTAAACAATACATTGTTCCCTACACCTGCCAATAATTGAAAACTGTCATTTACTGAGTACCTAGTTTGTACAAGAATAACAAACAGTAGAAAATATTAAGCAGCAGAACTATGATTCAAACCCAACTTATCCATCTCTAAATGTATGTGTTTTTTACTGTGGTAGTATTAAAATCACATTAATAGATTAATTTATCATAATTAAGAAGACTAAGAAATATAAGAATGATTTGGTACTAGAAAATGTATTCATATAATGTTTTATGTAACACACCAGAACTCAATAAGTGGTAATTTTGTAAGAATAGTTGTCATATAGTGTTTAAAACCAAACCAACAAACTTTCTCATTCTGTTACATAGCAACCATCTACTTTTCACACTCAATGAGTTCTTTCACTCATGCAAAGTTGTGTAATAAATGTGTTGGTCATTTGGAAATTATTGGATCACTGAGTTATGCAGTTATATCTAATATACACACAAATTATACATATATTTCAATCTATTATCAAGAAATTCATTTGTTAATATCATAATTGTTGCCATTATCATAGTTCATAATTTCAGTGAAGTACAAATTTTTTCAAAATTCCAGTTTTCTACGGCAGTCTCAACTGTTATCAGTGGCAACAAATACTGTTGATGATTTTTGAAGTAATAGGTTCAGCTTACAAATATTCAGAAAAACTGTCAAATAGAAAAGTCTGAATAAGTATGATATATCATCATTTCAAGTAAGAATGTTATTCTGTGAAAAGAGCAATTAGTTTAGTTCACAACTCAAACAACTACATCAATAAATACATTAACAACAATAATTATATTTTTTCTTTGAAACAATCAGCTTTCTACAGTACACAGCACAAGTACAGTCACAGTATTAAAAAGACCATCAAACAAATTATTACAAAGATATGTACTCAACATACAGGTTTTGAAAAATTATTTTTATTACTTACCCTAGGGCTTCTTAAATGAAACATGTTTGAAAAAAATTCAAATGCATCACAGTGAAAAAACATGATGTTTAGTAGCAGCACATTTTGGTGCCACTACTTTGGCTGATAATTAACATACTGGCTTTAAACTCCAGTACAAGTGGTTAATGTGTTAAAAGGGTAAAAAATATATTGGGGCTGTTACAGAAGTAGAATTGACCTCAGGGAATCTCAAAGTGTCTGGGGGACTCCACAGGACCATGGATCACATTTTGAAAATGGCCATTCTAACAAAGTTTCCCAGCACCTGCTCAGATAAGCCACTCTCTAGGCTTCAGACCACAAAGTAACTTTCATTGACTTTTAGATCCAACTTCTTTAACGTAGTCTGACATTTGGCTCTTTCATTTTTCCAAATTCATTACATGCCCACTCCCCATGCACTGTTACAATCCACTCTGGCTTTTTTTGCTTTTTTAATTGGACCAGGCCCTTTCCTGCAGTAGGATTACACTCTATGTAGTTTTGTTCACCCAAGCAAGTTTTCTCCTCCACATAATATTTAACAAACTTCTACTCATCCTCTCACTCTCATATTTTCCTGGGAAAAGAAAAGGTAACCTAAATGAGCTGTCCACAATTCTCGCAGCTCATCCTATCTTTTATTTCTCCTGTGTAGTCCATGTGCTGAATGTAAACACCTAATTATATTATAACCACCACCCCAAAAATTTCAGCTTTGCTCTTAAGTTCACTAATGACAGGAACATGGATCTCATTATCAAGGATGTAACCCAAGGCCCAGTGAATGAACATGGAGGAGACAGCTTGGGGGAAAGGTCTCCCAGACAGGAATGCACATGTGGAGAAGTTTTAAGGAAGAAAAAGCCTTAAATAAAGTTAAGAAATGTAAAAAGTAGAGTGCTTATTAATGAAGAAATAAGAATATATTCTTATATAAACAATGGGATGCATAAATGCAAACACCATGAAGAATAAATTAATGCAAATAAACAAATATTTTATAATTGAGCTTCAGTCATAGAGCACCAGTTACATTTCTTCTGATTCTGAAAAAAGAAAGATATGCTCAGTATTACCTATCTAAATATGCCAAACAGAATTCAAGTTATTTTATCATTGATGTAAAAAATAATAGTTTTGGAAATGACTGGACAATGAGAGATTGAGCTAGGGCACAAGTCACTGAGTTTTTTTCCCACTTGCTTCCTGATGATCTTGTTCATTAAAGCACTTCCTGGTTTGCACTCTACCAACATTCCAGGTAGGCTCCAAGGGCTTGGACCATCTTTTACTGCCTTCCCAGGCCATAGCAGAGAGCTGGATCGGAAATGGAGCAGCCAGGTCTTGTACCAGCACCCATATGGGATGCCAACGCTTCAGGCGAGGGCTTTAACTGGCTGCGCTATAGCGCCATCCCCAACAACATCTATTCTTACAGTTGAGTTAAAATGATTCTTGAAATATTAAAAGTCCCCATTCACTAAGACACTTACCATCTTAACACTGACTTAGAATTAATGCAAGAGTTGTCTTCATCTTTGTTCTTGACACTTGAAACAACTTTTAAGGAAGCTTTACAATGTGTCTTTTAAAATCTTTCTACTACTCTAGATTTTCCTCTTAGAAATGTCGAGATAGCAGAACAAGGGTTAAGACATTCTTTATATGCATGTAGCTCATCTTCTCTTTGCTGCATCCTCATATTTCAGGCACTCTGAACCTTCCTTACTTAATTCATGTTTCTTAAATGAATGGTTCTTGTGATTCCCTTTAAAACCTGGGAGTTTTAACATGGCTCTGGTTGATATTAGCTCATCAAAGTTGATAGGGCTCTATCCTGGAATAGAAATTATCCATGTTTATGCCTTTGTAGCCATTATTGTTACCTACACTTTAAGCTGACAGTTAAACTACTTAAAGAGATACTGTGGGTGTATGTCTATCACATTATGAGTTGATTGGAAGGATAAGTGGTATCAGTTGCTTGAATGATGGCTTCTGGTTTCTAATTCTATAGTGATAATTAGAACCCTATTTATTATCTACTCGTCCTAAAGCATCTTTTCACCTCACAGATATTTCTCCTTATATAGCATACCATCTTCACAGAGGCTAGAGCAGAAGTGTTGAGTGTCCGTATTTCCACAATTCTAAACCTTTCTGAACCACTTCCTGAAAGTAAGGGATATGGCAATACAGTTTCACCAGAACTTGTTAGGTAACCACGTATACATATAGTGCATAATTGAGAGATATCCGGAGATTGTTGTGTTTATGAGCTTTAATTATTTAATCTTCCAAATTCCCTCAAATCAAGCATCATCTAAACACAGAATGTGTGTGAATGGTCCACCCAGATAGTCAGTAGTGACTTCTCTGTTTATTGGTGGTCAATATTTCTGCTAGCCTCCTCAATTTGTAAGGGAAAAAAAAATTCTCCATCATTGTCAAATTCATACACCTTTAAACAGCTTACTGGTATTTAGTTTGGATGTATTTAGTCTACGTAATTGAGAAAAATCACTAAACATTTCCTACAATGCTGAGCTCAGGCTACACAAAGATGATTAAAATCTGGTTTTGCCCTTCAGAAAGAGTGAAGTATGAGCACAACAACCATCCACGACTTCAGGCGACTACGTGGCAGCCTCTTGTCCTAGCTCAAGCATCATCAACAGTTGTCGAAGTCACGGCTAAGCCACTCACTGTTTTCTTCAGTTTCTTTACATAATTATTTGCTCTTAATTTGTGTTTTTTTCCACTTTGTCAAAAGTACTCTAATGCTCCTGCAATCTAATCTATTTCCACTTTGAGTATTTTTATAAACAGATGAAGAAAAAACGTAAGACAAAAGAAAACGTAACATATTTCTCTATGATTGATGACATCAGATTTTCACCTTTAATTTTCCTAGAAAGTAAAAGTAAGTAGTTTGAAAAGTAATGACCAAAAGCAAATGAAAATAGAAAATAAGGAAATGATATCTTCTTTATTAAAATGAAACACATCACGTAAAGAATGGTAAGAACCAGGGAGTGAGAGCTCTGCTGAGTGACAGGCTCCAATCCAGACAATTGTTGAGAAGCACCTGTAGCTGCAGGCTGGTCCACTAGGACAGCAACAAACTATTTAAAGCAGCCTTTGACCTAATGGGACAGTTCAGATTTGAAAGATCAGAGAAGTTGCTTAGCTAGCTAATTAGTTAGAAAGTTGATACTCTGTTCCCTTTTTTCTCTATCCTGTGATTATCAGACTCTGGGGATTTAACCACAACTCGCATTTAAGGTTATATATTGGGTGGTGGCTTACTAATGTATGAGAAGTCAACTACCTGGGAAGCTAATAAATACTTTGCACTTTAACTGGATACTCCGTCCATGCACATGTTCACATAAAAGGTAAAATTAGAAATTTGGTAACCTGAGACTTAAAGGAAAGGAAACATGATCTTTTCAGGAAAGCTTGTATCCAGCTTCCATAGCAAGATGGGTAAATTTTCCTCCTTGTGAGAATGATTAGAGAATTCAGAACAGGGCACACAGACATCTGTGTCAGAGGGCCAATTTGTAGTGTGTATCAGCAGGAGTACTGACAGCACATGGTGGAGATTGAGAGTGTGCAGCGCAGCAGGTCCCTGGGCCATCAACTCATTGACCACAGCATTCCAACTGTGGTGGGTATATACTGTAGGACCTTCCAGCTTCACAGGAAGGGATTGAAAACACATAGGCCTTGGAGTTTCTTAACAGAACTCAAAGAGTAGAATGATATTTTTGAGCATAGGAAAGGAAAGCAACCTTTGCTTGTTAAGTGTACTTAATTGTAAAATTAAGATGAGCATGGAAGTACTTCATAAAAGCTTACGGAAAATTTAGTATGGTAATTTGTAAACACACTCAGAATAGTACCTAGCACTTAGTCAGTGGTCTTTACATGTTAGTGAGAGGAGTTAGAATAAGGAAGTTCAGATAGACGGAAAGAGCAAAGGGCCCCCACCATTAATGACCTTGTAATGTGAAGAAATGTAAAGGATTTTAGTAATTATTCAGGAGAAAAACCAGTTCTGGCAACAAAATGACCAGGTAGGCCATTCCTGTCACATGATCATTGGCGAAAACCAGTTTAAGGACTCTGATAAAGATAAGCAACTCCCCAGACAGACCCTAAGATAAGGTGCTCTCTCTGCTCATAGCGTGTCATTTTATCCCTACTACTAAGTTAAAGTGGAACTCTTCCCTCCTGGCTACAGGAGTTCTTCTCTTTGCCCCTTCCAATAAAATTCTTTGCTAATCTTCTTAGCTGCTCGTTCAATGGCCATGTTATTCATCCTTCATAGAACAAGTTTCCAGGGTTCAGATCAGCAGTAACATCTAAGCTCCTATTTGAAACTAGTTAGGAGATCATTCTCGAATGTGCTAGCCTTGTGAACAAAATGTGGGGCAATTCCAGGAGAAGCACCCAGGGAATTTTTAGTGCCAGCTCAGCTACTCACAAGGGAAAGGCAGGAATAGCCACTCTGGAAGACTGAGCCAAGCGTGACACACAAAATGCACCAGAGTCGTGGGTAGACCCATTGCTTCTTGGCGCACACACCAGCTGTCTGCAAGGCTTATCTTACTTCACAGCTTTCCCGGTTCCCTTGTGCTCCAGGAGCTAACAGCTCTCATCAGAACTAGCCATCTTCCAGCAGCCGGGAAAATCCGCTGCTCTGTGAAGAGAAAGTGCGCTGGCCTCAGGCAAGCTGCCAAGCCAGAGGGGAAGACTCACGTGTTTCAAATCCAGCTGGACAACTTGGCGTTTGGTTTCCTTTTCAGTTGTTGCATCATCCTCATTGTTGCTCTAGTAGCTCCCCTTCCCACTCCGGATACAGTCCTGATGACGAAATAAAACTAAATGTAGTTGTGAGTTTTAACTCTGTCTGGGGGTTTTGCTTCGGGCTGTTTCACTTTAATGAAGAGCTTGAAACCGCTTCAGAGACAGGAAGCTGGCACAGAAGACAGGCAGTGTACAGCCCACGTGCTCTTAGAGGGAACAGAGCAGATTCTTACTCAGCAGCTGCTTTCTTTTTTATGATTTATTTATTTATTATTTATTTATTTGAAAGAATTGCAAAGAAAGAGGGAAGAGGGGGGCAAAGACAAAAAGTTATCTTCTGTATACTTGTTTACTCCCCAAATGGCCACAACTCCTGGACTGGGCCAGGCTGAAGCCAGGAGCCAGGAGCTTCTTTCCAGGTCTCCCATGTGGCTAGCAGGGGCGCAGTCACTCAGACATCCTCCACTGATTTCCCCAGGCCATCAGCAGGGAGCTGGGCCAGAAACGGAGCAGCCAGCACACAGACTGGCACTCATATGGGATGCTGGCATGCCATACCTGTGGCTTTACCTGCTACGCCACAACACTGGCCTGTAACAGCTGCTTTCAATGTGCTGCTTACATATTCTGTTCTCAGTCCTGGCTTGATCCACTCTTGTATTTGTCATGGTTTTCCAGAGAGACAAAAATCTCTCTCAATCTCTCTCTCTCTCTCTCTCTCTCTCTCTCTCTCTCTCTGTGTGTGTGTGTGTGTGTGTGTGTAAGAGAGAGAGTGAGGGAGAGAAGGGAGAAGGAATTTATTAGAGAAATTGCTCATACAATTATGGAGGCTGAAAAGTCACTGGAAAGGCCTTCTGAAAGCCAGAGATGCCAGTAGTGAGGCTCTGTCCAAGTCTGGAAGCTTCAGAACCAGGGAAGCTGATGTTGTAATGCAGTTAAGGGCCAAGGCCTGAAAGCCCAAGGGGACAGCTGGTGTTCATCTTGCAGTTCTGGTTTCCAAAAGTAAAGAAGACTGTCCCAGCTCCAGGACACAGAGAGGAAATTTCCATTTCCCCTGCCAATTTCAGTCTATCAAGCCTCCAACTGAGAAAATGGTGCCTGCCTTAGCAGATTTCGTCACTCAGTCAACCATCTGACATGCCAATTTCCCCTGGAAACACTTTCCTAGACACACCAGAAATAAGGCATTCCTTAATCCACAGAAGCTGACACCCAAAATGTACCATCATAACCCCTCAGAACTGTAGTAACAATGAGATAAAAATGGTTCAGAGAACAGCTTGGTACTCAAAAGGAATAGCGAATTCAGAATGGGGCACACAGACATCTGTGTCAGAGGGCCAATTTGTAGTGTGTATCAGCAGGAGTACTGACAGCACATGGTGGAGATTGGGAGTGTGCAGTACAGCAGGTCCCTGGGCCATCAACTCATTGACCAACTGTGGTGGGTATATACTGTAGGACCCTGCAGCTGTCTTTGTATATAGGAAGCGAGTTGTCATATATGGGGGAAAATATTGTTTCCTCATTTGTCACAGGTTCAATGCTGAGACCTATAAGGCAAGCGATTAAGAAGAGATAATTAGGGGCCGGTACTGTGACTCAGTAGGCTAAGCCTATGCCTGCATGCCATATGGGCGTGTCCTGGCTGCTCCTTCTCCAATCCAGCTCTCTGCTATGGCCTGGGAAAGCAGTAGAAGATGGCTGAAGTGATTGGGCCCCTGCACTGACATGGGAGACCTGGAAGAAGCTCCTAACTCCTGCATTCGGATCTGCCCAACTCCAGCCATTGTGGCCATTTGGGGAGTGAACCAGTGGATGGAAGATGTTTCTCTGTCTCTCCATTTATCTGTCTATAGCTCTACCTTGCAAATAAATAAATAAACATCTTTTATTTAAAAAAAGAATAGATAAACTTTTTTTATGTTTTGAATCAGGAGTCTCCAGAAATGTAAGTAATACCTAGGGAAAACTGTATGTATGCTTCAGACATGAATATTATGATTGGGAAAAAAATGGGGTATGACCTACTAGTCATAAACTGAGAGGCCATCAAAAAGGCTTGTTTGTTCTGATTTTCATTGTGTCTCTGTCTTCATTCCTTTTCTTGGGGTTTGGGGAATGATCACTTTAATGACTAAGCATCATTACTTTCAGGGAAGGAAAGTCAGGAATTCTTTAATGATCAGTTCTCACACATAAAGGAGAATGACTTTTTTCCTTCTGTGCTTCTATCAAGTTTCAAGTTATCAAATTTTTGAGTAGTGGCCCCTTACCAGATGGATCCTGCCATGACCACAGGAAAATTGAGAAACAAATCTGGTCAAAGGCATGTGATAAGACATCCACAATGCGGAAAAGAGAACAGAATGGAGAAGTGTCTAAAGCCAGTGGCAAACAGATCTTGGATGAATCCTCTGCCTCTTCATACTAGCTTGGAGGTCTGAGGGTAGATTCTCTACACCACAAACCTTTGGTTGTGGTTGCAGAGCAACCTTAGCATGGGCACAAGGCAGAGTGATAGTGAGGGTGAGGCAGCAGGTAAAGGGCAGGCAGGCAGACTCCTCTTTTCCTTTACCCTGAACATGGGCTTTCCCACTGTTATTCCTGAGTTTCTAACTCTCTAGGTTGACAAGAATCATTTTTTCCAGTGTGATTAGAACGTTTACTGATTTTACCATTTACTTTATTATTCTGAAGGGGGTGGTTTTTTAATCAAGTTTTTATTCCTGCTCCATGTCCTCACTGTCTCCCTGCCGCATCTTTTCTCCATGGACTTTACTGCAACTATAAGCTGGGGCTGCACCACACTCATTACCAACAGTCAAGAAAAATATCACCTTTTTCCCATGATTTGAGTGGAGCAACTGATAAAGAAAGAGATTATATTATTATAAATCCATTATACTCATTTCAAATATATACTTGAAAATATCACCAACATCAAGACTTTCTAAATGTTTGGTTTCAAGACACATTGATACATCTCAAGAATTGTACAGATCCCAAAGAGATGGATTTATTTGTTTCTATCTATTTATTGACATTTGGCATGTTAGAATTAAAATTTAGGTCAATAAATATTAATTTATTCACTTAAAATAACAGAATACATACATATACGTGAAATATAATGAATACTTAGTCTTGTTCAGAATTAGATAATGTAATGAAAGATAATTTCATTCATAATCCCTGTGGGGACCCATGAGCCGGCCATGGGCCCACATGGTAAGGCCTGGCTTGCTGACCATTGGCATTAGTTACTGCTGTGTGGATGTTTATGGTTTCTGTTGAGCTGTGATATCGGGACCGTTTCATAACCCCAGGCTAGAGTCAAAACAACTATGGCCTTGGGGCTTCCCATACTTCTTTTCCCACTGACCAAGGCTGAGAAAACACCAGGTGGAAGCTTGTTGTTAGCACCCGAGTCGCCTGCTATGTGACCAGGAGCTTGATTGGATGAAGGCGCATAATCACCTTTATGGTTGGACAAGGAGTGCATGGACTGTGCGTGATCAGGCACCCGATTGGAGCACCACCGCATGGACTGTAGCATGGACTAAGCTTGCTTACATGCTTCTGCAATGATATACTATATAAGCTGTTCATGAAATAGTAACGGGAGCTTCCCCTTTCTTTCGGAGCTCCCCTTGCTCAAGGGTTTCTTTTTCTATCCTGTTTAAATAAAAGTCTACTGAAGACTGATCAGCTGGGAGAAGTGTCATTCCTTTGCGGGCAAGGGAGCGACAATCCCAACAATAAAGAACAGAATATGTTGTGATAAATCTCAGAAGGAATGCACAAAATGTATTAGGAAGCCAAAAATAAATATTGAATGATATTGGTAGGCCAGCCTAATAAAGTGACAAAATTCACCATTTATCTATATGAAATTTTAACATATATTATTAAATATCCAATAAATAAAAATAACTATTTTTCTTTGTAGCCCACATAACAGTTAATTTATTGTGAGTATTGAATATTTGTTCAGTAAATGAATATATATTTCTTAATGGGAAGGAACAACTGCCCTGTCCTGTTCTTGGCAGCCTACTACTGCATTATCTGATTTCCTTTCTTAATGATGTTTCCACCCATGCTGTGCTTGAAGCTCCCTTGCTCATTTAACAAAATAACAAGTGGGAGAAGTTGTTTAAAGCTCAATAGTGATAAAGGTGAAAAATTGTCTCAATTTATTGGAAAATCTATTTATAATGTATATATGGAAAATTACTACCACACTCAAGCTAATTAATATACTGATCACCTCAAGTAGTTAGGACACTTAGCAAATTTTAGTATACAATATATTTTTATTAACTAAAGTAGATCTCCAGAGTTAATGTACATCAATATGTGCATTCATACTATAACTAAAAGTGTGTACATTTTGCCTATCATTTCTCCCTTTCTGCCACCATCTAGTCCCTCATAACCACCATTTTGTCTGTTACTAGATTTTGACTTTTTAAAAATATTTCATATGTAAGTGAAAATATGCAATATTTGGCCTTTTGTAACTGGCTTATTTCATTTAATATAATGTCCTCCACTTTCATTTATGTTGTCATGAGAATCAGAATTTCCTTACTTAAAAGCTAAGTAAGTTAGTGTTTCTCTAAACTCTGTTCCTATTGTTTCACTAAAAGGCATATTAAAATGTCAGGAAACCAAATATCATAGATTTCTCCAGGACCCCATACTTCTAAACTTCCTTTAAAGGCAAAATAGGTATCTTACACTGACTGACTGCTTGCAGAAGGTTTTGTCTCCCTTGGTGATGGTACGCAATGCCATTGATTAAGATATTTTCTCCCATAGCTAAAAAAAAAAAAAGAAAAGAAAGATATTCTGGAAATACATTATCATCAGGCTTTCAACAACAGTACAAGTTTTGGAATACACCTTAAAACCATCCATCTCTCTCTCTCTTTTTTTAAAGATTTATTTTAACTATTTGAAAGACAAAGTTACAGAGAGAGGTAGATACAGAGAGAGAGGTCTTCCATCCACTGGTTCACTCCCCAGATGGCCACAATGGCTGGAGCTGCACAGGTCCAAAGCCAGGAACCAGGAGCTTCTTCCCGGTCTTCCACGTGGGTGCAGGGTCCCAAGGACTTGGGGCATACTCTACTGCTTTCCCACGCCATAGCAAAGAACTGGATCAGAAGAGGAGCTGCCAGGACTCGAACCGGTGCCCATAAGAGATGCTGGCACTTCAGGCCAGGGCTTTAACCCACTGTGCCACAGGGCCAGCCCCCAAACCACCCATCTCTTGTGATTAAAAAGATTAAGAACATTAGAGCACCTCTCACGATATAGTTAACGTACTGTCCTCCAAGCACAGGAGTTGCTCACTGTGTTTGCATGTTCTGCATATTCTCCATTGCCCCACTGAGTATATTTGAAGGATTACAAAGGCAGCTTACTTTTTAATCTACGCATCTTTGGGATTTCTGCAGAAGAAATTTATTCTTTGAAGTAAAAAGGAACTGTTGTAAGAGAAACAGTGTACCTTTGTGTGTATATATATTTATTTTTAGCAATAGAACAGCATGGGCTGAGAATGCACTGAAAACACATACATAAAATAAAAGAAGAATAGTATTCCATTGTGTGATACATAAAATGTGTGATACATACACATATATATTAAATGAGTGTATTTATCTGAGAGTATTGCCAAAATTCTGGAAAATAGATTTTTTAAAAAAGATTCTTATTTATTTGTCTGAGAGGTAGAGTTACAGAGAAAGGGAGAGACAGAGAGAAAAGTCTTCCATCTGCTGGTTTACTCTCCAAATGGCCACAGCGGCCAGAGCTGGGATGATCCAAAGCCAGGAGCCAGGAACTTCTTCCAGGTCTCCCACGCAGGTGCAGGGGCCCAAGTTCTTGGGTCATCTTCCACTGCTTTTCCCAGGCCATAAGCAGAGAGCTGGATCAGAAGAGAAGCCAGGACTAGAACCGGTACCCATATAGGATTCCAGCGCCACAGGTGGGAGATTAACCTACTGCACCATAGTGCCAGCCACTGGAAAAAGAGATTTAAAAGATGTTTATTGTGTTGTAAAAAATCAGGGTTAGGAAAATAAGCGTATACACATATATATACATTTATTCTGTGTCTGAATCCATATTTTTTTTGGTGGTAGTGGGTTTGTTTTTGTTTTTAACTTTTATTTAATGAATATAAATTTCCAAAGTACGGCTTATGGATTACAACGGCTTCCCCCCCCCATAACGTCCCTCCCACCTGCAACCCTCCCCTTTCACACTCCCTCTCCCTTTCCATTCACATGAGGATTCATTTTCGATTCTCTTTATATACAGAAGATCAGTTTAGCATACATTAAGTAAAGATTTCAACAGTTTGCTCCCACACAGAAACATAAAGTGAAAAATAATAGATGATTTTTAAAATGATGATGAAATCAGATCAGACCTATTGTCATGTTTAATCCCAGTGAGAGTCAAGTTGGGAATTGAAAATTCTTCTTTTTTTTTTTTTTACAGAAGATCAGTTTAGTATACATTAAGTAAAGATTTCAACAGTTTGCACCCCCATAGAAACACAAAGTGAAATATACTGTTTGAGTACTCGTTATAGCATTAAGTCTCAATGTACAGCACATTAAGGACAGAGAACCTACATGAGGAGTAAGTGCACAGTGACTCCTGTTGTTGACTTTACAAATTGACACTCCTGTTTATGGCATCAGTAATCTCCCTATGCTCCAGTCATGAGTTTCCAAGGCTATGGAAGCCCCTTGAGTTCTCCGACTCTTATTTTGTTTAGACAAGGTCATAGTCAAAGTGGAGGTTCTCTCCTCCCTGCAGAGAAAGGTACCACCTTCTTTGAAGACCTGTTCTTTCCACTGGGATCTCACTCACAGAGATCTTTCATTTAGGTTTTTTTTTTTTTTTTTTTTTTTTTTTTTTTTTTTTTTCAGAGTGTCTTGGCTTTCCATGCCTGAAATACTGTCATGGGCTTTTCAGCCAGATCAGAATGCCTTTAGGACTGATTCTGAGGCCAGAGTGCTGTTTAGGACATCTGCCATTCTATGAGTCTGCTGAGTATCTCGCTTCCCATGTTGGATCACTCTCCCCTTTATTTATTCTATCGGTTAGTGTTAGCAGGTACTAGACTTGTTTATGTGCTCCCTTTGACTCTTAGTCCTTTCATTATGATCAATTGTGAACTGAAATTGACCACTTGGACTAGTGAGATGGCATTGGTACATGCCACCTTGATGGGATTGAATTGGAGTACCCTGGTATGTTTCTAACTCTACCATTTGGGGCAAGTCAGCTTGAGCATGTCCCAAATTGTACATCTCTTCCCTCTCTTATTCCCACTCTTATGTTTAACAGGGATCACATTTCAGTTAAATTTCAACACTTAAGAATAACTGTATATTAATTACAGAATTAAACCAATAGTATTAGTAGAACAGACAAAAAAAACTACTAAGAGGGAAAATGTATTAAGTTGTTCATTAACAGTCAGGGCTATGTTGATCAAGTCACCGTTTCTCATAGTGTCCATTTCACTTCAGGAGGTTTCCTTTTTGGTGTTCAGTCAGTTGTCACCAATCAGGGAGAACATATGGTATTTGTCCCTTTGGGACTGGCTTATTTCACTCAGCATGATGTGTTCCAGATTCCTCCATTTTGTTGCAAATGACTGGATTTCGTTGTTTCTTACTGCGGTATAGTATTCTAAAGAGTACATATCCCATAATTTCTAAAATTTATATGGAGGCACAAGAGACTTTGAATAGCTAAAGCAATCTTGTACAACAACAAAAAAAAAAGCCGGAGGCATCACAATACCAGATTTCAGGACATACTACAGGGCAGTTGTAATTAAAACAGCATGGTACTGGTACAGAAACAGATGGATAGACCAATGGAACAGAATTGAAACACCAGAAATCAACCCAAACATCTACAGCCAACTTATATTTGATCAAGGATCTAAAACCAATTCCTGGAGCAAGGACAGTCTATTCAATAAATGGTGCTGGGAAAACTGAATTTCCACGTGCAGAAGCATGAAGCAAGACCCCTACCTTACACCTTACACAAAAATCCACTCAATATGGATTAAAGACCTAAATCTACGACTTGACACCATTAAGTTATTAGAGAACATTGGAGAAACCCTTCAAGATATTGGCACAGGCAAAGAATTTCTGGAAAAGACCCGGGAGGCACAGGCAGTCAAAGCCAAAATCAACTATTGGGATTGCATCAAATTGAGAAGTTTCTGTACTGCAAAAGAAACAGTCAGGAGAGTGAAGAGACAACCGACAGAATGGGAAAAAATATTTGCAAACTATGCAACAGATAAAGGGTTAATAACCAGAATCTACAAAGAGATCAAGAAACTCCACAAAAACAAAACCAACAACCCACTTAAGAGATGGGCCAAGGACCTCAATAGACATTTTTCAAAAGAGGAAATCCAAATGGCCAACAGACACATGAAACAATGTTCAAGGTCACTAGCAATCAGGAAAATGCAAATCAAAACCACAATGAGGTTTCACCTCACCCCGGTTAGAATGGCTCACATACAGAAATCTACCAACAACAGATGCTGGCGAGGATGTGGGGAAAAAGGGACACTAACCCACTGTTGGTGGGAATGCAAACTGGTCAAGCCACTATGGAAGTCAGTCTGGAAATTCCTCAGAAACCTGAATATAACCCTACCATTCAACCCAGCCATCCCACTCCTTGGAATTTACCCAAAGGAGTTTAAATTGGCAAACAAAAAAGCAGTCTGCACCCTAATGTTTATTGCAGCACAATTCACAATAGCCAAGACCTGGAACCAACCTAAATGCCCATCAACGGTAGACTGGATATAGAAATTATGGGATATGAATCCATATTCTGTTGCTAAGGATGCCATACTACAGATTGGAGCAGTTGTAAAAGTAAAACATTTATAGAAATAAACAACTCTGTACCAAGGTCAAGGGCTGCATCTGGTGATGACTTTCTTACTGGTCAATTCCCTCAGCACTGCAGAGCGTCACACAGCATGAAGTAAGGAGTATGGGAGAGATCTAACCAATCTGCATGTTATGGCAGACCCACTCTCAAAATAACCTATTAACTTATTCATGGGGAGAGCTTTTATCATCTTAAATTATACCACCTGGTCCCACCTCTTAATATCTCATAATCAGTACAAAATTTCAATTTAAGTTTAGGAACATGGTGATTCTTCCCACCATGCCTGCCTTTCTACTCACACTCCCACTCTTCTTCCTCCTCCCTCTCTTATTCCCACTCTTATTTTTTATTGAGATCTGTTTTCAATTGACTTTATACACATGTTTAACTCTATTTTAAGTAAAGACTTCAACAAATACTACAAAAAAACTTCTGCTCCTCAACAGTCAAAACAAAGGCTGTTCAAGTCATTGCTTCTCAAAGTATCAATTTCACCTCTAGAGATTGCCTTTTAGGTGCTCTATTAGTTATCACAGACCAGGGAGAACATGTGCTATTTGTCCTTTTGGAACTGGCTTATTTCACTAAGTATGATGTTTTCCATATTCACTCATTTTATTGCAAGTGACAGTATTTCTTTTTTTTTACTGCTGTGTAGTATTCCATAGAGTATGTATCCCATACTTTCTGCTATGTAAATAAATATATAAAATTTCACAATGCAAAATCAATGCACAAAAATCAATAGGATTTTTGTACAGCAATAATGAGCTATTCAAAGAAGAAATTATCAGAACAATTTCATTTACAATGGCAATAAAAAATAAACTTACACATAAATTTAATCAATGAGGTAATACATCTGTACACTGAAAACTATAAAACATTGAAAAAGAGACAAATAAATAGTAAGATATTTTGTGTTAATGAATTGGGAGAATTAATGTTCCAATGTTCATACTATCAAAAGCAACTTACTGATTAATTGTCATCCTCATCAAAATTAATATGGCCTTTTCCACGGAAACATGTGTTGTGGTTCAGCAGGTTAATCAGGTGTCTCCAATTCGGCTTGACTTCCAATACAGCTCCCTGCTAATGTGCCTGGGAAAGCAGTGGAAGATGGCTCAAGTTGTAATTATGAAGTACATGAAGTTTGTAACTAGAAAGCTGTATAGTTCTGCATACATTCCTATGGACTTACTTCTAAGGGGACAGTTTAAAAATTTGTCATTGGACCCCAAATCCCCTTAAGATGGAAGGTAAAAATATCATCTTAAGTGTTAAAGTGATCATATGGATAGGATTCAGTGTCTGGTGGTAATAATAGATAGAATTAAAAATAGGTGAATGCCCCAACATGGTAAGCAGTCCACACAGCAGACTCACAGAATGAAAATACTTTATATAGCACTCTGACCTCAGAATCAGCCCTTAAGGCATTCTGGTCTGGCTGTAAAGCCCATTAGAACATTTCAGGCATAGAAAGCCAAGAAACTGAGGCAAAAAATGTCCTATATGGAGAATCACATTGAGTGAGACACCAGTGGAAAGAAGTGGTCAGCAAAGAAGGATGTACTTTTAAGAGAGGAGAAAACTTCCACTTTGCTTACAACTTTGTCTAAATACTGATGGAGTCTTTGGATTTAAAAGGCTTCCATAGTCTTGGCAGCTCATGTCAAGAACCTTGGATGATCACTGATGTCATATATGAGTGTCAATTCTTAAATTAACAACAGGAGTCACTGTGCATTAACTTCCCATGCAGGCTCTCTGTCCTCAATGAGTTGATTTATAGTTATCTCTAAGTGCTCGCAAAAGATATATCATTCTTGATACATTAAAGGCCCCGATGCTGTGGCTTAGCAGGTAAAGCTGCCACTTGCAGTGCCAGCATCCCATATGGATACCAGTTTGAGTCCCGGCTGCTCCTTTTCTTATCTACCCAACTCTCTGCTATGGCCTGGGAAAGCAGTAGAAGATGGCTCAAGTCCTTGGCCCCAGCACCCCTGTGGGAGACCCAGAAGAAGCCCTTGGCTCCTGGCTTCAGATAATTCTGGCCGTTGTGGCCATCTGGGGAGTGAACCACTGGATGGAAGACCTCTCTCTCTCTCTCTCTCTCTCTCTCCACCTCTGCCTCTCTGTAGCTCTGCCTTTAAAATAAATAAATAAATAAATCTTTTAAAAATATTTTAAAATAATGTTAAATTTCTTAAAAAAAAAAAGGAATTGAAATTAACTTCAAGGTACAATGACTTTGAACAGTCATTGTCCTAATTGTTGAGTAAGTTTTTTTTCCTTTTGTACAAATTGTTGAACTCTTTACTTAGTATAGAGTTGGTCTTCTGTGTATAAAGTTAGTCGAAAATGGATCTCAGTGGAGAACAGGCCTGGGAATGGGAGAGGGAAGAGGAGGAGGGGTGAGAGAGTGGGTGGGAGGGCAGGTATGGTGTGAAGAATCATTGTATTCATAAAGTTGTACTTATGAAATGCATGAAGTTTGTATTCCTCAAATAAAAGGTTTCTTTGGGGGGAAAAGAATAAAAAATAAAGCTAATTAAGATTTTAAAAAGATGTGTTTTATTCCAATAAAACCATAATACTCTGTAAACATCCTAAGTCAAGAGTGTATTCAATATATCTAACATACAGACCATCATACTTAGCCTAATCTACCTTTAAAATACTCAAAGCACTTACAATAGCCTGAGCTGGGCAATATTATCTTAACACAAAGCCTATGTTATAATAAAGTGTTGACTGTCTCAACCTATTTAATACAGTGCGTATAGAGTATCAGTTGTTTATCCTGGTAGTGCATGACTGGGAGATATGGCTAGTTGCTGCTGCCTAGCACCTCAAAGGGAATAAAGATCATGTGTATATCACTAGCCCAGGAAAAGTTCAAAATTCAAAACATGGTTTCTATGGAATCTATATTGCACCTGAATCATTGTAAAGTTTAAAATCATTAAATTATAGTAAGTAGGCTGATATGTACATAATTTTCCTACAAAATAGTATTTTTAAAAAGAGGAAGATCATTTCCTGTCTCTGAAGTTTATACCAAAGCAGATCCAAATTTAAATGATGATTTCAAGTGACTAGAAATGCTGTTCATGTTTTGCTTTCTAAATGTTACTTTGTTTCTGTGAAACAAAACCTCATTAACCACAAGAAACTGGTTCAGGAACTGGAAGTAGTCTTTGTACTACAGAAAGCTGGTAGGACAGCATGCATGCAAAATCAATCTCTACAGGAGGATGAAGTGAAAAGCAGTTTGAAGAGTTATAGTGTGGTTCTGCAGATGAAGTCACCACTTGTCAGCATCCCATACAGAGCACGTGGTTAAGTGTCAGCTGTTCCGCTTCTGTTCCAGTTCCCTGGGCAGGCAGCGGAAGATGGCCCAAGTACTTGGGCCCCACCACTGTCACCCATATGAGAGACCCAGGTGGATGGAGTTCATGGTTCCTTGCTTCTGCCTGGCTCAATCTCATCCATTGCAGCTATTTGGAGAGTGAACCAGTGGATGGAAGATATTTTCTCTCTCTCCCTCTCTCCCTCTCTCCCTCTCTCCCTCTCTCCCTCTGTGTGTGTGTGTGTGTGTGTGTGTGTGTGTGTTTGTATGTTTGTGCCTAACTCTCTTTCTGTCTCTATCACTCACCCTTTTAAATAAATAAAATCTTTAAAAAAACTATCCAAAACCACAAAACTATTTCTTAAAAAAAAAAAAAAAAAGAAAAATGGCTTCAAATACAAAGGGGAATGTCTAGGACATTAGTACCTGCAAAGAAGATATGTATTTAGCTATTCCAAGAAACAGATGTCCCTGGGATTTTTTTGGACTATTGTGATATAACTGCAGAACAAAACAAAACAAGGAAAATAAACCTAAAGTTAAAAAATGTGTCTTATAAGAAAAATAATTTTTAAAAAGATTTTATTAATTTATTTGACAGGTAGAGTTACAGACAGTGAGAGAGAGAGACAGAGAGAAAAGTCTTCCTTCCATCGGTTCACTCCCCAAATGGCCGCAATGGCCGGAGCTGCGCCAATCCAAAGCCAGGACGCAGGTGCTACTTCCGTTTCCCATGCGGGTGCAGGGGCCCAAGCACTTGGGACATCTTCTACTGCTTTCCCAGGCCACAGCAGAGAGCGGGACTGGAAGAGGAGCAGCCAGGACTAGAACCGGTGCCCATATGGGATGCCGATGCCGCAGGCGGAGGATTAATCTGGTGCACCACGGTGTCAGCCCCAAAATAATTTAATCCATTTGTACTAGATTCCAAGGGAAAGGGCTAGAGTAGAAACTTCATAAAGGAAACTAAATGATGGGATATACAATATTGGGAATCACCTCATGACACAAGAGCAGGAAGCAAGAAGACAAAGAGAAGAAACCAGAAGAAAATGAATTCCTTTGCTGATGTTGTTGTTCTTGTTCTCCATCCATCCCCTTCGTTCCATTTCCACAGACAGCTTTTTTTTCTACTGTCCATTTCCATAAAAGCTGCTGGGTGAGGCTCCTCCTTGCCTCCCTGATAAAGTCACCTCCAACATTTCTGCTTCTTGCTCCACCCAAACCCTTTCCGATCACTTCTCTACCTGAGGACATGTTAAATTAAGTGCAAACACTGCAACATGGCAATCAAGACTCTCCACAACACAGCTCAAACTGATTTTTTCATCCTCAATTTCTTTGATTTCTAACACAAATTGTGTCCTTAATTTGAAGCTGCTTGAATTTGCTCTTTTCCAACTTGTCCATCCTCCTGATTCTTCATGCTGTAATTGTCCATTACAGTAGCAAATAACTACATGTGGCTGGTGAGCACTTGATATATAACTAGTTGGAATTGAGCTGTAGTGTGAATGTAAAAATATGCATCGTATTTTGAAGACTTAGTGTAACAAATGTGATTATTACATTAACTATTTTATATGGATTACATGCTGAAATTATGTTTTATATATATTATGCTAAATTAAATATATAAAATTAACTTCATCTGGGGGTTCTAAGATGGCAAAATAGCAACAGGGCAGTCTGATTAAGGCTGGGAGAAATTAATATAATAAAAGTGGAGAAAGTGCACTTTCAGGATAAAGCTGCAGGGAAAACTGCTGTGGGAGGTCCTGCAAAAGCAATAGAAACAACCCAGACCTGTGCAGAAAGTGCAGACATGCAGCAAGCAACATGCAATGAGGCAACAAAACACCCAGCAGCTTGGATCCAGGGACGAAGGCACCTGCCTTGGAAAACCAGGTGAGATTGGAATGCACAGGTCCACACCACTGTTGAGACTAGTGAACTGCACCTTTTTGAGTCTGGCCTAGAGCCCTCAGGACTGGGAAAATCAGCACATCTCGTTCTCTACCCTTCTCGCTGCTACAACAGTGACCTTCAGCCTGTGGTGGAAGTGCTGGTGCCATTTTTGGACACAGGCAGGTAGCAGCTGCCCCAGCTGTTGTGCAAACACCCAGAAATTAAGAGGGTCATCCTCTACCCAGTCAGCAGGGGCAACTACTGCTGTTCAAGAGAAACCAATGGAGATGGTCTGCACCATGCCAGCTGCACACATCTGGAAATGGAAGATTAAGGGGAGTCATTCCTACAGAAAGGAAGCAACACCTGGGAGACTCTCCTATAAGTCCTGCAAACAGGACTGCAGTTGGTGGGTATTTTGCATGCCTGTGAACCAGAGATCTTACCAGAGAGAAATTCCCCCACTGACTGGAACACACACACAGAGCAGCTCTGGGAACACCTTAGTTTACTTGTGGACAGGAAGGGCTAGATGGGCAGAGTGGTCTCACTGACACTCTTTGAAACTGAGAGCCCTGAGAGCAGAGACTGTGATAACAATGGGACTGAATGGGAGGAAGAAGAGTATAACTGGGTTCTGGTCAATCACAGAGTGCTTCTGCTCATTCTCAGAGGTGGTTGTTTGCCTAGAGCAGCTCAAAGCAGAGGGAACCATGCTCACAGGAAGGCCTATGCAGATTGTATGTGCAGTCTATACAGAGGTGAGGGTGAGTGTTGGACACACTGGGGCTAACAAATGGGTATTCCTCAGCTTGGAGGACAAGGGGTGGTCAACCCAACAGAGGTACTATTCCTCTTTATCCAGTTAGCCAGAGGAGAGCTACCATGTCCAACTTGTGTATTACCCTGGATACTCACCACATCTTGGAACATCGAACAGAACTCCCTGGCCACACCCATCACATACATCTTGGTATTCACTGCAGGTATTAAGATACCACTATGCCACAGAGGCATAGCTAAAAGAAAACCATATATGATATGAATGAAAAATTTTCTCATAATTTTGAGATCTTAAAGAGAAATCAAGATGAAATACTAGATATGAAGAATTCAATAGATCAAATAAAAAATGCAGTGGAACACCATAAAACAGAGTTGGTGAGGCAGAAGAAAGAATATCCAAGCTTTCTAGACAAATCTCTGGAAATTTTATAGTCAGAGTAAAAACAAGAAGAAATTAGAAAACTTAAAAATAGTGTTGGAGATATATGAGATACTATCATACTACCCAACATATTGGTCTTGGAGTATCTGGTGGTGTAGAAAGAGAGAAGGGACTAGAAGGCCTACTTTGTGAAATAATTACAGAAAACTTCCCTAATTTGGAGAAAGAAATATCCAAGTACAGGAAGCACATAGAACTCCTAAAACATCTGGCCAGAAAACATCTTCACCATGACATATTGTAGTCAAAGCTTCCACAGTAAAGCATAAAGAAAAGATTCTAAAATGTGCATGAGAGAAACAACAGATTACTTTCAGAGGATCTCCAATTAGACTCATAGCTAACTTTTCATTAGAAACCTTACAGGATAGAAGACAATGGCAAGTCCAAAACTTAAGAGAAAACAACTGTCAACCCAGAATACTATACCCTGCAAAGCTTTCATTTATAAATGAAGATGAAATAAAGACCTTCCATAATAAGCAGAAATTGAAAGAATTTGTCAGTATGTGTCCACTCTTACAAAAGATGCTTAAGGGTATGCTACACACAGAAACACAGAAAGAAAGCCATCCCATGAATGAATGTGAAGACAGAAAATCCCCCAGTAAAAGTAAAAGTACAAAAGAAATCCAAAGCAGTTAATAAGAATATTTGCAGAAAAATGGCAGGGCCAAGTAGTTACTTATCAATAGTTAACTGGAATATAAATGGCCTCAACTCTCCAGTTAAAAGATACAGACTGGTGGGATGGATTAAAAAATAGAACCATCTATTTGCTGCTTACAAGAAGCAGATCTCACCAACAAATATATACATAGACTGAAAGTGAAAGAATCGAAAATAATATTCCATACTAACGAAGAAAAAAGAAGGTGTAGCAATCCAAATATCAGAAAAAAATAGAAAAAATGTTTGTTTTAACACAAAAATTGTTAAAAGAGCCAAAGAAGGACACTATGTAGTGATTAAGGGATCAATACAACAAGAAGATGTGACTATTATAAATATATATGCACTCAATCACAGGGTGTCTGGCTATTTAAAAGAACTGTCAATGGATCTAAAGGGAGACACAGACTCGAATACAATAGTAACACAGAACATCAACACCCCACTTTCATTAATGGATAAATCAACCACAAAGAACAAAGAAACAACAGAGCTATTATACATTATGAACCAAATGGACCTAACAGATTATCTACAGATATTTTCATCCCACAGTTTCAGAATATACATTCTTTTCAGCAGTGCACAAAACTTTATCTAAGATAAACCATATACTGGGCCATAAAGCAAGTCTCAACAAATTAAAAAAAAAAAGTCATACCATGAACTTTCTCTAATCACAACGGATTGAAGCTTGACAACCAACAACTCAAGAATCTTGAGAACATACACAAACACATGGAGACTGAACATGTGGGTCATAAAATGAACAGTTGGTCATAAAAGAAATAGAGAAATCAAAAATTTCTGGAAATTAAAATGACAATACCTCATATTAAAACTTATGAGACACAGGAAAAACAGTGTTAAGAGGGAACATTGCAGCAATTGATGCCTACATCAAGAAACTGAAAAGTCACCAAATAAATGAGCTGTCAATGCATCTCCAGGACCTAGAAATACAACAACCAACCAAACCACAAATTAGTGGGAGGAAAGAATAATTAAAATGAAAGGAGAAATAAATAAAATTAAAACCTAAAAACCAATACAAAAGAGCAATGAAATGAAGAGCTAGTTTTTTGAGAAAATAAACAAAATAGATACACCAGTGTCCCAACTAACCAAAAAAAGAAGGAAAAGACAAAGCAACAAATTTGGAAATAAAAAAGGAAATGTAACAGATACAGAAATAAAAAGAATCATCAGGAATTACTACAAAGTACTGTATGCCAACAAATTGGGAAACAGAAGAAATGAATAGATTCCTGGACACACACAACCTACCTAAATGAGTCATGAAGACATAGAAAACCTAAGCAGACCAATAACCAAGATGGAAATTGAATTAGTAATAAAGATGTTCACAACAAAGAAAAGCCTAGGACCAGATGACTTCACTGCTGAACTTTACCAGACATTTAAAGCACTAATTCCAATTCTTCTCAAGCTATTCAAAACAATATTGAAAGGGAGGGAATCCTCCCAACCTCCCTCTATAAAGCCAGCATCACCCTAATTCCTAAGCCAGGAAAAGATACAACAGAGAAAGAGAACTTCAGACCAATATCCTTGATTTTCAAAGATGCAAAAATCTTCAACAAAATACTATCCAATCGTATCTAACAGCACATTAGAAAGATCATTCACCCGGACCAAGTGAGATTTATCCCTAGTATTCAGGATGATTCAATATCTGAAAATCAATAAATGTGATAAAATACATAAATAAAGTGAAGACAAAAACATATGATTATCTCAATAGAAGCAGAGAAAGCATTTGACAAAATTCAATGCCCTTTTATGATGAAAACATTAAGCAAATTGGGGACAGAATGAGCATTCTTCAACATGATCAAAGCAATTTATAACAAAACCATAGCCAGCATCCTACTGCATGGGGAAAAATTGAAGGCATTCCCATTAAGATCTGGAACCAAATCAGGATTCCCACTCTCAACATGGCTATTCAATATTGTCCTGGAAGTTTTAGCCAGAGCCATTGAGCAAGAAAAAGAAATCAAAGGAATACAAATAGGGGAAGAAAAAATCAAACTATTCCTATTTGTTGATGACATTGATTCTATGTATATGGCACCCAAAAGACTCCACAAAGAGACTATTGGAACTCATTAATGAGTTTGGTAAAGTAGCAGGATATAAAATCAACACACAAATATCAACAGCCTTTGTATACACAGACAATGCCATAGCTGAGAAAGACCTTCTATGATGAATCCATTAACAATAGCTACAAAAAAAGTTTGAATGCCTTGGAATAAATTTAACCACAGACATCAAATATCCCTGTGATTAAAATTACAAAACATTACAGTAAGAAATAGAAGAAGACGTAAAAAGTGGAAAAACTTTCATGTTTACTAATTGGAAGAATCAATATATTCAATATGCCTGTGCTACCAAAAGAAATTTATAGATTAAATGAGATCTCAATCAAAATACCAACAACATTCTTCTCAGATATAGAAAAAAATGATGCTAAAATTCATATTAAAACAAAAGAGCCCCCTGAATAGCTAAAACAACCTTAAATAGCAAAAACAATGCTGGTTGCATCACAATACCAGCCCTCAAGACATACTACAGAACACTTATAATCAAAACATCCTGGTATTGACAAAAACCAGATGTGTAGACGAATGGAATAGAATAGAAAGTCCAGAAATTAATACGCATGTCTACAACCAACTTATCTTTGATAAAGGACTCAAAATCAACTGGTGGAGCCAAGACAGTTCCTTCAACAAATGATGCTGGGAAAACTGAATCTCTGCATGCAGAAGTATAAAACTAGACCCTTACCTCACACTTTACACAAAAATCCACTCAAAATGTATCAGAGACCTAATTCTATGATGTGATACCATCAAATTACTAGAGAACATTTAGGAAACCTTACAAAACTTTGGCATTGGGAAAGACTTCTTGGAAAAGATCCCAGAAACACAGACAACCAAACAAAAATTAACATGTTGAACTACATCGAGCTGAGAAGCTTCTGCACTGCAAAAGAAACACTCAGCAAAGTGAAGAGACAAATGGCAGAATGGGAGAAAATATTTGCATACTATGAAATTGACAAAGGATTAACTTCCAGAATCTATAAACAGTCCAAGAAGCTAAACAACCACAAAATAAACATCAGGGCAAAAGACCTGAACAGGCATTTTTCAAGAGAGAAAATTCAAATGGCAATAAACACATGAAGACATGCTCAGGATCACTAGCCATCAGGGAAATGCAAATCAAAACCACAATTAAGTTTCATCTCACCCCCGTTAAAATGGCTCTCATACAGAAATCAACAAAAAACACCTGCTGGAGAGGATGTGGAGAGAAGTACTCTTAACCCACTGTTAGTGGGAATGTAAACTGGTTCAGCCACTGTGGAAGACAGAATAGCAATATCTCAGAAAGCTGAATATAGACCTATCCTATGACTCAGCCATCCCACTCCTAGGAATTTGTCTCAATAAAATGAAATCAGCATATGAAAGAGTGATGTGTACCCCATGTTCATCGCAGCTCATTTTACAATAGATAAGATACGGAATCAACCCAGATGTCCATAGACTGAAGACTGGATATAGAAATTATGGTATACATACACTATATAATACTACACAGCAATAAAAAATGTTGTCAGCTGCAAAAAAAAGTATGCAACTGGAAATCATTATATTAGTGAAATAAACCAATCACAAAAAAGACAAATACCATATGGTCTCTCTGATCTGTGGTAACTAATAGAATACCTAAAATATAATCTATGGGAGTGAAACTGACACTTTGATTTTGAACAGCCCTTGCTTTGACTATAGGAATAATGTTTTTCTTGTTTGGTTTTGTATTTTTCTTCTTTTTTTTTTCTTCATTCTAATTGGTGAACTCTCTTTAGTGTAGGATTAACCTTATGAGTATAAAAATTAACTGAAAATTGATCTCTGTAAAAAATAAGAATGGGAAAGAAGAGGGAGGAGGAAGAAAAGTGGGAGTGTGGGTGGGATGGAGGTGCAGGGAAAGGACAATCATGTTCCCAAATCTGTACATACTAAATAGATAAAGTTGTTTGTCTTAAAAAAAATTAAAAATATTTAACTTCATGTGTTTTTCTGTACTCTCTGTGGTATTCAAACATTTCGAATTTTATATATGGCTCACATTATATTTTTGTTGGACAGCAGTGATCTTGAAAGCCCTCCACAGTGTCTCCTTCCCCACAGCCACCTTTACCTATTATAACACACTACTTCTTTTGACGAACTGCATTAAGGACAGGGATTCTCTCTTGCTCTCCCTACTTGTTGTAATATCTTTTCTCTTTGAGTTTAATGATCACCACCATGGTGCTAACTATGATCTGCTTTATATTCTAACTGTGGTTTCTGGTGAAGAGCACAGATTAGAAAATTATGCAACCATATTAGTGTGTGTATATTGGGCGCATTACTTACCCTCTCTGGACCTCAATCGTCTTCTCTAAAATGGGGATGATAATAACCCATCTCAAATGTCCACTGTGACAACTATTCAGTGAATAGCACATAGCAATTGGTCAATAATTGATCAGTAACACTACAGCTACTACTGCTACCATTTTTTTTATTCTGTTAGATTATTAACTCTCTGAGGCCACTTCAGCAAGGAGAATGAGATGCCTTCAGATGTGGGCAGGGTAAGGAGGTTCTCTGTTGCTCATACACAGGAAGTAAACCCTATGAGCTTGCAAGTCACCCTGCATGGGTAATCCCCAATGGTTAGACTCCTTAGACAGCCCCCCCCCCAGTAAAGTAAAATGGACCATCTTGAAGTTGACTGACCACAGCATCTCTTTACATTTGCCTTTATAAGCCAGAGATGTTTCCAGGCAAGTCCTAGGATTATTTTCTATTTTTTTAAGATTTATTTTATTTATTTGAAAGACAAAGTTACAGAGAGAGGTAGAGACAGAGAGAGAGGCCTTCCATCTGCTGGTTCACTCTCCAGTTGGCCGCAATGGCTGGAACTGCACCTATCCATAGCCAGGAGCCAGGAGCTTCTTCCAGGTCTCCCATGTTGGTGCAAGGGTCCAAGAATGGACCATCTTCTACTGCTTTCCCAGGCCATAGCAGAGAGCTGGATCAGAAGAGAAGCAGCTGGGACTAGAACTGGAGCCCATATGGGATGCCAGCGCTTCAGGCCAGGACTTTAACCCACTGCACCACAGCTCCAGCCCCAAGGATTATTTTCAAAAGGAGGAAACCTGAAAGAATTTGTCAATCCCTGACATAATCAAAAAAGTTCAAGTCGAAGAGGTAAGAAAAATTTTGCAATTTTTAGTAACTTGTTGTTTCTAAAACCCACGATTAGTCCAAAGCTCTACCAAGAGCTAGCATGCAAAACGCAAAAGATCAGAGAGAATGAAACCCACAGAAGGAAATGTTGAAGCTTGTTGATTTCTATTTTAGTGTAGTTTAATATGAAAGAGCACTTGTTCTCTGGTGGAAATTGGAAAACCACACAATGAAAAAAGGAAAATAGCTCATTCTTTAGTTTCAAAAGCCAAACCAACCTGCCTTTAAAATGTTGGTATAATTTCTTTTGTTTTTTTTTTTCTCTACAAATTTTTACATAGCTATGTTGCATTCAACATTTTTGTCTTGCTTTCCAATATAACTGAATGCATTTTAAATTGTCTAATTATACATCCATAGATGTTCATTGGAGGTGATATTTAAATGTAAAAAAAGAATTTAGTAACATTTATTTAATTCTGTCAAACAAATAGATTACACTAAATTACAAAATTGCCTAAAACACTTTTACTCAAAAATCTTTCAATCTTGGGATAATCCCTATATATAAATAGCTGTCAAGGATACAAAGTGAAAAGGTGATGTTTTTTCATGTTGCATCCTTAACCTTGTTCACATTATCCATTAAAGTAATTACTATTAATAGGTGAGTGAGTGTGCTCTGAGAAAAAGATCATAAATGTAATAAAATGTATACCTTTTTACTAATCTAAGCAACAAATGAAAATACTACAGTCATTATTATATGTATCACTCTTTTCAGTAAATATGTCATTTACATCAATTTGTTAGTCATATGAATTTCTGCTTTTGAGAGAGTTCTATTTATTTGCCCATTTCTAAATTGGATCCTTTGGGTTTTTTGGGGGGGTAAGTTTTTTTTAGTTCTTTATTAAAAATTTTATTTAAGCTATACAAGTTTCATGTATTTCATACGTACAGATTTAGGAACATAGTTATACTTCCCAACCTACTCTTCCTCTGGCTCATGCTTCAACCCTTCTTCCTCCTCCCTCCCCTATTCTTCTCTTAATTTTTAAAAAGATCTAATTTAAGTTTACTTAATGATCATAAAGTAAACCCTCACTAAGTAAAAGAGTTCAACAAATAGTATGAAGAAATCCAATAACAACAACAACAAAACACTGTTCAAATGTCAAGACAAGGGCTGCAAACAATCATGGAATCTCAAAATGTCCATTTCACTCCAATACACTATGTTTTAGGTACTATATTAATTACCTCAGATCAGGGAAAACATGATATATGTCTTTGGGGACTGGCTTATTTCACTAAGTATAAGGGTTGCATACATTTTGTTGCAAAAGAGCAGATTTTATTTTTTTTACAGCTCAGTAGTACTCCATAGTGTATATATGCCATAATTTCTTTATCCAGTCAACAGTTGATGGATATCTTGGTTGATTCCATATCTTAGCTACCATGAATTGTGTTGCAATGAACATGAGGATACAGATAACTATTTCAGATGCTGATTTCTCTTGGTTTGGGTAAATTTCCAGGAGTGGGATGGCTGGATCATATGGTCTATATTCAGATTTCTGAGGTATCTCCATACTGTTTCCCACAATGGTTGCACTAGTTTACATTGCCACCAGTGTGGATTAGGGCACCTTTTCCCCACATTCTTGCCAGTATTTGCTGTTTGTTGATTTCTGCATGAGAGCCACTCTAACTGGAGTGAGGTGAAACCTCGTTGTGGCTTTGATTTGCATTTCCCTGATGGCTAGTGATCCTGAGCATTTTTTCAAGTGTCTGTTGGCCATTTGAATTTTCTCCCTTGAAAATGCCTTTTCAAGTCCTTTGCCCATTTCTTAACTGGATTGTTTTGTTGTTGTTGTATTTATTGAGCTATCTATTGATTCTGGATCTTAACCCTCTATCAGTTGTGTAGTTTGCAAATATTTTCTTCCATTCTGCCATTTGTCTCTTCACTTTGCTGAGTGCTTCTTCTGCAGTGCAGAACCTTCTCAGCATGATGTAATCCCATGTTAATTTTGGCTTTGATTGCCTATGTTTCTGTGGCCTTTTCTAATAACTCTTTGCCTATGCCAATGTCTTGCAGAGTTTCCCCAATGTTCTCTTGTAATTTGTTGGTATTGGGTCATAGATTTAGGTCTTTGATCTATTTTGCATAGATTTTTATGTGATGTTAACGTAGCGGTCTACTTTCATACTTCTGCATGTGGAGATCCAGTTTTCCCAGAACTGTTTGTTGAAGAGACTGTTCTTGTTCCAGGGATTGATTTGGGCTCCTTTATTCAAAGATAAGTGGGATGTGTATGTGTGGATTGATGGAGTTTCTGTTCTGTTCCATTTGTCTCTATGTCTGTTTGTGTATCAGTACCAGTCTGTTTTGATTATGACTGCCCTGTTGTATGTCTTGAAATCAGGTATTGTGATGCCTCTGGCTTTGTTTTTGTTTTATAAAATTGCTTTAGATACTCAGAGTCTCTTGTGTTTCCACATGAATCTTAGCATCATTTTCTCTAGATATATGAAGAATTTCATGGGTATTTTCATTGGGATCACAATGAATCCGTAGATTGCATTTGGTAGTATGGACATTTTGATGATGTGGATTCTTCCAATCCATGAAGTTCAAAGATTTTTCCATTTTTTAATGTCTTTTTCTGTTTCTTTCTTTAGTGTTTTGTAATTTTCATTGTAGAGATCTTTCACATCCTTGGTTAAATTTATTCCAAGTTATTTAGTTCTTTTTGGATCTTTTGTGAATGGGAATGATCTTAAAAGTTCCTTCTCAACCATGGCATTGCCTGTGTATACAAAGACTATTGATTTTTTTATGTTGATTTTACCTCCTGCCACTTTACCAAATTTTTTTAATAGTTCCAACAGTCTCTCAGTGGAGTCTTTTGGTTGCCCTGTGTATAAGATCATGTCATCTTTAAATAGGGATAGGTTGATTTCCCTCTTTCCAATTTGTATCCCTTTGATTTCTTTTTCTTGCCTAATGGCTCTGGCTAGTATTTCATTTTGATTTCTCTTTAAAATCTCAATTTTATGGGAAAATTTTTCATTCTTGTCATGTATGGTTTTCTTTAGCTCATGGATTTGCTTCTGAGTAATCCTATGATTAATCTTTTGAATTCAGTTTTGGGCATTTAGTGGATCTCTTCATCTTTATGTTATTGAAATGTTGTTATGTTCCTTTGAGTGGGGTCATGATATCTTCTTATTCTTATTTCTCAAATTTCCTTATTTATTTTTAGGCATTTGTAGAGTTTCTTGTTGTTTTTTTTCCTCTGATGCCTTTTATCTTTGAGCTTTCCCGTGTGGCTTAGTGGAATGTCTTCACTTTCAGTGAATACCAAGAGGTATGTTCTGGGGATGGCCAGGGAGCAATAGTCATTGCCTCATGGTGGGGTGAGTATCCAAAGTAACACCCTGTTTGGGGTATATTGCAAGCAGAAAAAGAGACAGGACACAGGAACTTTCCCTCTGAAGAGTGCTGCTGGAATGCTTGTGCTGGCCCAGCATGCTTCTTTTATTGACAAGAATTGAATCAGCCATTTGTACAGTACATGCACGTGCTCTCCCATTACTCATAACACTACTTGATAATCTTCAGAACATGATTGTCAAGACATTGGTGGGGTATTTTGTGACTTGGTTTACTAGATAAGTATGTCTGGGAAGGTAGCTACATGTCATCATGGGAGCCAATGTGAGAACTCAATGCTCTTCTTAATAATAGGTCTTTTATTAATCTCTGATCAGTTCCTGTGGCCACATCCTATATTCAGTAGTTTGTGTCCTCAACTGAGAATGCTTTGGCAAGAGCTGTTCCCATGTTCTGCAGCCACACTATGTGTTGAGAAGTGTGTCCTCAACTGAGAGTGCATTGGCTGATGATATGTTCCCTATATTTCCCTTTTCTTATTTTTAAATGACCACTAGTAATATGATTTTTTTCAAGCAGGGATTAAAATATTTACAAGTATTGATCAAAGATGGAATGTACTGAAAGAAGCAGCATATTAAGATCAATGAAGCCATGACAATGCAACCATAGAAGAACAACTATTTTAACCAAGTGAAATTTGGCAGCCATTCTGTGTACCAGTTGTTGGGGTATTGATCATAATACCCTTGAATAGGGGTGAGAAAAAGCAACATAAGACAACATAATAACATCAATGAATTCTTTGTCAATTTTGACATTATGGCTATCAAGAGAGTCTCTTGGGTTTTTTTTTTTTTTTTTTTTTTTTGATGTTCTTGTGAAAACAATCACTGAGCTGAAGCAGCTCGTGGCTTGAGGTCTGCCCAAGTAACTGGTGGTCTGTCAGGGAGAGGAAATCTCCAACGTCAAGATGTCATCTCTCCTTCCTACAACCTGAGTCAGAACTGAGGGACTGGGTCCTGAAGCCCTTGACACCAACTCATGATGTCATGTAGGGTGAACAAAATGAGCAGGAATTCACACAGGTTCTGTGGGAGAGAGAACAGAGGCATATACCCTCACCCCCATGTTAGTAGTGGTTCTAGTCCTCCCCAGGTTAGATCAGGGCTTTTTTTATAATACACTAATGGATGCAGTGCATCCTCTTGGAGTGGAAATGTTTTCTCACTGGGGCTTCAGCTGCCTCAAAGCTGCTCAAAGAGTAAGATAAGTGATTAAGTATAAATAAAAGACAAGACAGGAATTAATTTGTCTCAGGGTGTTTCCCCTTTTCTTTAATTGTTTATGTTAATGTGGGGCTCACATCCACGACCCTGAGATTGAGTCTCATGCTTGGGGCCAGTGCTGTGGCACAGTAGGTTAATCCTCCGCCTGCGGCATTGGCATCCCATATGGGCATGGATTCTAGTCCCGGCTGCTCCTTTTCCAATCCAGCTCTCTGCTGTGGCCTGAGAAAGCAGTAGAAAATGACCTGAGTGCTTGGGCCCCTGCACTCACATTGGGGACCAGGAAAAAGCACCTGGCTCCTGGCTTCAGATCAGCACAGCTCCAGCTGTTGCGGCCATCTGGGGAGTGAACCAATGGAAGGAAGACCTTTCTCTCTGTCTTTCCCTCTAAGTGTCTGTAACTCTACTTCTGAAATAATAATACAAAAGAGTCTCACACTCTACTGACTGAGCTGATTGGGCAGCCAGGTCAAGGGGAAAGCGGTATGTTGCAGGGGTCTACAAGTGGAGGCACTTGTTATAAATATGTATGAATTGTGGCCTGAAATTATTGTAGAAGATCTTGTCCCCAGATAGGGAAAGGAATAGAAGAGTATAAGCATGGATATGAACAACAAGATGATTATCAGTTGGATTGTTACAAGCTAGCCATTTATGACTTTGTCGGGTTTGGAATTGCCACCTATTCCCCACACAGGGTCAGCAGAAAATGAAGGCCAAAAGGCAGGCCACTGTGTTAAAAGAATAACAGAGACATCAGTGCTAGTATCAATTGACCCTGACAACTCCTAAGAGTCAATCTGTATAGTTACATAAGGACGATTATTAGAAATTTGAGCAATGGCAGCCACTAGCATAGATCTAAAGTCCTGGTTTTCTGCAAAACATCTTTACTAGAGGTAGAAGTATATGGCAGGACAAATAGCTGAGAAACGTAAGTTTGAGAGGGAAGTTCTTGGGGTAAGTTTGGCCGCAACTGAACATAAATAATCCCTGTTAATGAGCATCTATTACTTCAGGAATGATAAAAATGCCTTCTCCTAACTACTGCTCTAAATTAATAGATACATTGTTATTTAAATTAACTATGGCTTGTATAAAAGCAAAATCCCAATATTCTTGAGCCCAAACAGTGTACTAGGCTGGGATAATCAAAATGTTTACTAGAGTTTTCCAATTCCATGACACCATCTCATCTCCTCCCCCAATTCCCTCCAATATGTCCACTGTATAAGAAATCTGCATCTTGTACTCTGTTAAGGTCATTTTTAACTCTTTATAAACATTATAGGGAAGATGTTCATGATGGGGAGCTACATTTTGAGGCTGAACACAGGACAAACAGTTAACATTGGTAATTCTCCTTGCTCCTTGACTTCCTGGAGCATACCTTGTACCACTGACACAACTGAAGGAGACTCAGACACCACTGCCACAACAGCAGCCTCAGAAGGCGCAGAGGTCTCATAGTGAGGTGGTGGGAGATGCGCTCTTGTGCAGTCACAGAGTCGCCCCAGTTTCAGCACACAAGGCTTCCAGTTGCTGGGTGCAGAGGTTCTGCCCTGCCCTGCCAGCCTGTCCAGTCCACAGAGAGGCGGATGTTCTCAGAGCCAACTCTGCCTAGGCAGCTTGATCCCCAGAGCCTGTAGTATACTAGGAGGCTGGGGATGCCTGACAGTCTTGCAGAGAGTGCAGAAATTAATCCATGTATGTACAGCCAACTGATTTATTACAAAAATGCCCAGATCATGCATAGGAGAAAGGATAGTCTCTTCAATAAATTGTGCTGGTAAAACGGGATGTATATATGAAGAAATTAGATCCCTATCTCTCACTATGTATAGTAATTGACACATGTTTACTTGAAAGTCATAGTTATAGAAAAGGAGTGGCAGAGATTGAGAGAGAGAGAGAGAGTAAGAGATTGATTTTCCATCTGTTGGTTCACTCCCCAAATGGCTGCAACAGCCAGAGCTGGGCCAGGCTAAAGCCATGAGCCAGGTGATACATCCAGGTCTCTCATGTGAGTATAGCATGCACCTCCTGCCTTCCCAGGTGCATTAGTAGGAGCTGGATCAGAAGTAGAGCAGCCAGGACTTGAACCAGCACGCATATGGGATGGCAGAACTGTAGATAGTGGCTTAACCCACTACACCTCAGCACTAGCTCCCGTGTTGTACTTTTGAGAGTTTGACTATAACATGTAGTGGTGAGGATCTTTTCTGGTCCTGTTTATTTAGAGTCGTATGAGTCTTGTGCTTGGAGGTCCATTTGTTTCTTCAACTTGGGAAAGCTTTGAGCTGAATCAGCTTCCTATGCCCATACTCCTCTATTCTTAAATTATCTAGCAAAATTTAAGTATTTGTTTAATTAATAATGCCTCAGCAGTCTCAGTGACTGTCTTAATTCTTTATTTTTCTTTTATTTTTTTGAGTTGTATAGGTCATAGGACCTGTCTTCAAGTTCAGATACTGCTTTTTCTGGTTATCTATGTTAATGTTTTCAGCTGTACTTTTTGTTTGATTTGTTAGATTTTTTTATATCCAAGATTCCTTTTTAGTTCTTTTTCAAGATCTCTACCTCTATGCCAAATTTCTCATTCATATCACACGTGGTTCTGATTTCATTTGGCTAGCTGTCTGAATTATCAAAAATCTCTTTGAGTATTCTTATAATCAGTTTTTAAATTCTTTAACAGGTATTTTATCAATCCCTTTTTTATTTAGTCTGTTATTAAAGTGTTATTGTATTCCTTTGTAGGCATATTTTTATCTTACGTTTTCATACTTCTTGTGTCTCTATGCTGATATTTACATTATTTATGGATCAGTTGTGTCTGGCACTTTTACAGGATAGATTTCATGGTAAAAGCTCCTTTCCTGAAGTTGTGTCTGAATTTTGGTTCAGCTACTAAGTTCCATTTTATTTCTAATAACTATGTAATGAAGACTCTTTGTAGCTTCTGTTTTAATCAGTGGTGGTGGTGGGATATGATCATTCCTCATTTCCTGTGGAGTTATGCGAGTCCAGAAATGGAATGCCATGATAGTGGTGATGGAGCATGAGATCCAATACTAGGCCATCTTAGTTCCCAGCAGCCACCTAAAGCAATGGGGATGGATTCAAACCCTTTAATCAGTCCACAAGGGTGAGGTCAAGGTCATGGAAGTGGTACTGGCAATAGTCTAAGATATACAGCCATGGTTGCAATCCACTGGGCTGAGGTGGTGAAAACACCAGCCCATCGTCCTGTGAGGGTGAAGTAGGTCACAGCTGCAACTGATGGTAGTGTGGTTGAGGGCTAGGGTTACAGGAACACCAGCCTGAAGTTCTGAAGGGAGAAGCAGTCTGGCAGTAAACCATGGCAATGATGGTTCACCAACCTGAAGTATCAGTGGGGTGCCATACCAGCAGCCCAAGGAGGTGGGGATGGGACCCCAGACACAGTGGCACTTGTGGGAATGTGATGTGTTTTCAGGAGTTCTACTGACAAGAAACCCAAATGGGGCACACAATTCTAGAAGGTACCTGAGGTCTGGGGTTGCATACAGTCTTAACCATGACTCCACAGATGGGACAGAAGCCTTTGGGAATAGGGCTGAGGTCATGGGAGTCCTGATCAGCTGTCCTAGTAAGTGAAAGTCAAGCAGGAGCAAGCAGTGTTCCACGTGGTGGGAGAAGGAGAGAAAGTAGGGAAGAACAGTTCCCAAGTTTGTGGAGGCAAGTGCCCCTACTTCTAGGGCCCTGAAGGCAGGATAACCTTGCTGTTCTGGACCTCATCCCTTGTAGTTCAGAGGGCTGCATGGGCTAGGGTGCTGGGTCACAGTTGTTCTGAGGGATCTAGCTGGATATGGAAGCTGCAGTATTTCTGCTAAAGTGGTAGAGTGTCTGCGGCTTCCCAAGGATAGAGATATCCAGAGATTTCTGTTCCCTAGGGAAATATGGGTATCAACAGTGACACTTTTTCCAAGATAGCATAACACTGTCACAGCCTGTGCTCTCAGATATATGGGGTAGATGATGTGAGATCCTTCTCCAAAACAAAGCTACCACATGTACTCCAATTAGCTCCCCTGACTAAGTCCCAAGCTTGTGATGATTGTGGCTTTCTTCTGTAGCTGGGCTCACTAGCATAATGCACCCATGGAGCTGGGCTCTGCTGAGGTTCTCCTGTTTACCCTTCCCCCTGAAATAGGGATCCCTCCCACCATGGGACCAGAATTACAGTTGCTAGTTAACATTGTTCCTCTTTGTATGCTGTCATCCCAGATCTCCATGTCTGACAGGGTTTCCTTTATTCTCTTGCTAAGTTCCAGTGTTTTCTCTCTGGTACTCACCTCGAAATGCAGTTGTGTTTATTGGATGTTTTGGTTCTTCTCTATGGAGGCAGAAGTGAATGTTGGTCACAACTCTTCAGTGATTTTGAACAATTTGCATTTCTTAATAATATGAGCAGAATTCATAACTATTGCTCTGTGACATTTATTTTCCTGTATTTAGCCATATATAACCTTCTCTATTAGACTTTTATTAATGTTAGAAGTTTTTCTTAAGTGAAGAAAATGATCTCTCTTTGTGTATTATAATGTTTTTAATATAGCTCTTCATCTTTGCATGATTCTTTCATATTAAAATTTATAATTTTTCTATAGTAACATTTATAAATATTTTCTATTATAGCCTCTGGTTTTATATCTTTCTTAGAAATATATTCCTGGCCGGCGCCGCGGCTCACTAGGCTAATCCTCCGCCTAGCGGCGCCGGCACACCAGGTTCTAGTCCCGGTCGGGGCTCCGGATTCTGTCCCGGTTGCCCCTCTTCCAGGCCAGCTCTCTGCTGTGGCCCGGGAGTGCAGTGGAGGATGGCCCAGGTGCTTGGGCCCTGCACCCCATGGGAGACCAGGAAAAGCACCTGGCTCCTGGCTCCTGCCATCGGATCAGCGCGGTGCGCCGGCCGCAGCGCGCTGGCCGCGGCGGCCATTGGAGGGTGAACCAACGGCAAAGGAAGACCTTTCTCTCTGTCTCTCTCTCTCACTGTCCACTCTGCCTGTCAAAAATAAAAAAAAAAAAGAAAAAAAAATATATTCCTTACTCCAATATTATTTTAATATTCTCCAATTTTATTCTAGATTTGTGTCATTTGACTTTGTAATCTGTACCCTATAGTTTTCTATGGGCTATATAATATTGAACCATATTCACTTTGCTGGAAATGACTCCTCTTGATCAATATACACTACTTCTTATATACTGTTGGATTTGAGTTGCTTATTTCCCAGATTGAAGCTTTTCTCCATCATCAGCTTCCCCTCAAACTTCTCATTTCTTGTGATGATACTTATATCTTAGTAAAATAGAGAATTTTTCTTTATTTAGAATTATTTCCTATATATCTTATTTCATTTCTGAGTTTTTCCAATTCCTATTTATGTTGTTTTATATTACTAAAATTTTAAACCCCTTTGGTAATGGTAGGTTACAGTTTTGATCTGTTTATATGCATTACTCCTAGAATGTTTTTGTTATTTTTATAGATATCAATCCACTTCTTTTTCTAATTTTTCTAATAAAAAGTTTGTATGAGAGTCCCACTGAGTACTTTTCTGTTGTTTTATTTAATAGGAGTTAATTTCTCCCAAGCGTCTAGATTCAGAGTGTTTTTTCCTAATTTGACAGAGCTCCCTCTTCTGTTGCTTTTATGAAGTACTCAAAATCATGGCAGCTCACTTTCCTAGTTGTGCACTCCCACACTGGCCTGGTGGTCCCTTTCCCCCTCTCTTTTGTTTGTCCTCAGCTCAAATGTGATTCTACTTGTAGCAATTTCTCCTCAGTGTAGGCCCATATCCCAAAGGGAGCTATGGCTGATTGGCTTTGAAAATTTCTCCTACCTTCCACTATGCCATTGCCTGCAACAATTTACTGCACTTTTCTCATGTACTCACACAATAACCTGCAGATACGTTTCCACTACGAGCTGCTATCTTCTGATTGGCTTTTCAGCTAATTCCTCTCAGCTGTTTTTGAGTTCTTGAGTTATCAGATACTTTGCTTTCCTTTTCTTTATTCCAGGTCCTCTTATTTATTTTTCTCTTTGATTTAGTAATTAATTGAAACTTTATAAAACATTTGAAGTACCCACAGTTTGCACTATCTTTTTCCCTAATATATATATAATAAAATAGGAGTTTAAATAAAAAGAATTTCAAAGATCCAAGTGACATAGGAAAACTGAAAGGGAGAACTGAAAGTGGGAAATTCCTGTGAAATAGAAAAGACCATCCCATATAAGAGCCCATACTCATGGATAGAGGCCACTCTCGCTGCAGACTGTGGACTTTGGCAGTCTTTGCTCCAGCACACGGGTAGTAAGCGACACTGCTCCTGTTTTCATCATGATCAACAGGTGTATCCTTCAAATCGCTCTCCTGTTGTGCTTCTCCACCACAGCTCTATCCATGAGCTACAACTCGCTTCAGATCCAACTATGGCACGGAAGTCTGACGTGTGCGAAGCTCCTGCTCCAGTTGAATGGAACGACTGAGGACTGCCTCAATGAGAGGATAAACTTCAAAGTCCCCAAGGAGATTAAGGAACCACAACAGCTCCAGAAAGAAGACACCACCTTGGTTATCTTTGAAATGCTCAACAACATCTTTGACATTTTCAGAAAAAATTTCTCTAGCACTGGCTGGAATGAGACCCTTGTTGAGAACCTTCTTGGTGAAACCCATTTGCAGATTCATCATCTGAAGAGCAAAATAAACAAAAAGGTAACCTTGGAGAGCATCAGAATGAATCTACGCCTGAAGAGCTATTACTGGAGGATCATGGATTATCTGGAGACCAAGCAGTATAGCAACTGTGCCTGGAAAATAGTCCAGTTGGAAATCTTCAGGAACTTTTCCTTTATCATCATGCTCATAGATTACCTCTAAAACGGATGTTTCTGCCTCTGGAACTCGGCAATGATCAGGAATTTGTCAACCAACAGAGGTACCTGGAGTGACTGCCAGCTCATAAACTGCATGTGAAAGGACAATACAAGACTTTAAATTTTTTATTAACTTAAGAAGTATGTTTATTCTTTTATTAATTTATGAAGTATTTTATTCTTTATTTAACATTTTATTTTGTAAAATAAACTATTTATATCACAAAAGTCAACATGTTGGTTTTAATTTCAACTTGTTTTATGTAACCATCCATATTTTAAAAAGCTGAGCACTTATTACATATTGTTTGTAAAATGTGCTGCCTAATAGCATTGTTTCTGGACCATGCCTTGGAGGAGTTCAAAAATCCAAGGGAGCCACATGGACTACACAAGGTAAGACACAATAGGGGGACCTGAACCTAACAGAAGAAAAAAATGTGGCATTAACCTTTATGGGACTGAAAAGAAAGAGGCAAGCAGGTGTTCAGGGATTAGAACTTGGAGTACCCACTGTTTGTACTTTGCTCCAGGTTCTCTGGCTATAACGTTAGAATTTGGTTGGCCCTCAGGGCAGCCAGAAGAATATGTCAGCTAAGATGTTTAGTCCAATCTTTCACTGTTATCTGAGAGATGCTCTGGCCCTCTGGCAGGATATTTCAATATTTGTGTGTGCCCAAGGCTAAGGGCAAGATCCTGGGCACTTCCATGACCATTAAGTGCGTTATATCATTCTTCATGGGACAGCTAAAATATGTGGGTCTCCCAGGATAACTGACAGTCTCTGTTATCAGGGTATAAGCACCAGAATGACAATAATCCTATCTAGCCAACTGGATAGTATCCCCACCACCACTAGAGTTTTGTTTTGTTGTAATGAGGTTTTTGGTTTCTTGTTTGATCGTTTATGTCAACAAACTACATCTATTCTGGTCCCCATTGTCTTTGGATAGAATTGCGGAAATATCCTATCTGGTTTTCCTTGTGCACTGCATCTCTGTGGCCACACAGTCACTAATACCAAATCCAAGACAGGGTAACAGATTAAGTCCAGTTTTAGGCAAAGTGTATAGCCAGGAGCAAAGGGAAAGAAGGCAAGGCCTAGGAAAAAGGGATTTTCAGATGTGGTAAGGAGGGCACTAGTTTTTTCCATGGGAAAACAAAGCTTTTCTAGGAGCTCTTTGATCTCCTGGACAATATATGCAACTGGCCAGATTCTTTTCTTAGTACTGAGCCCCTTAGTCACTTGGGGCACTTATTATTTATTCTTTAAAACAGTTGCCATTTGCTGAGGGATTCATTTTTTTAATATTTTTATTAATTTATTTAAGAGGTAGAATTTACAGACAACGAGAGGGAGAGACAGATAGAAAGGTCTTCTATCTGCTGGTTCACTTCCCAAATGGCCACAATGGCTGGAACTGTGCTGATCCAAAGCCAGGAGCCAGGAGCTTCTTCCAGGTCTGCCATGCGGATACAGAGGCCCAAGTGCTTGGGCCATCTCCTAGTGCTTTCTCAGGCCATAGCAGAGAGCTGCATCAGAAGAGGAGCAGCCAGGGCTAGAACCAGCGCCCATATCAGATGCTGACACCGCAGGCAGAGTATTAACCTACTATGCCACAGCACTGGCCCCATTGAGGGATTCTAATGAAACATTTACTGTGCTAAGCACCTTTGTACATAATTTTATTTGATATTCTTAGTAAGCACCTTATAGGTGGGCACATTTACATTATTGCTATTCTACAAGAGAAAAAACTAAGTCTAAAAGAATTATAGGAACTATCCCAAAATCACTCAGCTAGTGAATGTTTTAAAAGTATAAAGGGAACAATCATGAAAGTTTTTATTTCTATATAGGGATTTTCTCCCACAAGAGTACAGAAAACTGCATTCATTTTTTAACGAGTCAGGCATCAAGAGAAAAAAACCTGGCAGAAAGTCCCAATCTTTGCTATTGTGCCGATAATAAACTCAGAGCTCCCCCTGGTGGCACAAGACATTTAACACAATGGCTGTACAACCAAAAAGAGCCATATTTTGGGGGCCAGCACCGTGGCTCACTAGGGTTATCCTCTGCCTGTGGTGCTGGCACCCCATATGGGCGCCGGTTCTAGTCCTGGCTGCTCCTCTTCCAGGCCAGCTCTCTGCTGTGGCCTGGGAAAGCCATGGAGGATGGCCCAGGTGCTTGGACCCCTGCGCCCTCAGGAAGAAGCTCCTGGTTCCCGTCTGTCCCAGCCATTTGGGGAGTGAACCAACCGAAGGAAGACCTCTCTCACTGTCTGTAATTCTACACCTGTCAAATAAAATAAAAAAAAAAACAGCCAAACTGGTGTACCTACTGACATTGCTGACCTCCATGGATCCAGTGTCCCATATAACAGACAACCTCTCCCTTCACTCCTTCCAGCTCTTAAAAAATCTCTTCTGCAGGCAGGATCCTTTATGTTTGGGAGTCAAAGATAAGATCATCACATAGAAATGCAGAGTCCAAGCTATGTCTACGACACCCAAGTGAACACTAACGAAGTCCTTCTAACTGCTAACTTCCTTCTCTGTGTTGAATGGTTAAAGCAACCAAGAAACTAGTTCCTGTAAAGGCCTGCCCTGCTTGTGCTAGATGGGGCCAGAATGACCGGAGAGAGGCTTTTTATGCATAATTACAGAGCTGTCACCTGAGCATGCCAGTCTATACAGAATACCAAAAGTATGTCCATTACTTGTAAAGGAAAAATGACAATTGAAATTCAGCCAAAATGGAAGGTAGACTTTCCCCAGAATAGGTAGTGATTATGACAGGCCCTCATGCTTAAGTGAGTTGGCTCTAATCCAAAACAACACACATTCACTATCTGTCTGGAGCTACCAAAAATCCCTAGGGAATGCTGTACAAGTTCATGGAAAATGAGATTTAAATTTGGGGTAAATTTTTTTTTTTAAATCTGTGTATAGTCTTTTCATAATATACATTTTTCCATGGAGATTTTTTTAAAAGTTTGTTTATTTGTTATTTTCATCTACTTGAAAGGTGGTTTGTCTGCACCTGTCAGAAGACAGAAGGGAAGGAGGAAAGGAGGGAAGGATGGAGAGAGGGAGAGGGGGAGAGAGAGAGAGAGAGAGAGAGAGAGATTGATCTTCTATCTATTGGCTCACTTCCCAATGCCTATAACAGTCAGGACTGGGCCAGGCCAAACTCAGAAGGCTGATAACTAATTCAAGTCTCTCATGTGAATGGCTAAAACCTAATTCAGGGTTCCCAGACACTTGACATTTCATCTGCTAACTGAAGAAAAACTGTCAATGCAGAGTAATGTACCCTGCAAAGCTTTCATTTATAAATGAAGGTGAAATAAAGACCTTCCATAACAAACAGAAATTGAAAGAATTTGTCACCACTTACCCAGCCTTACAAAAGATGCTTAAGGATGTGCTACCTACAGAAAAACAGAAAGATAGCCATCATTGTGAAAGCAGAAAATCCCCCAGTAAAAGTACAAAAGAGGCCGGCGCCGCAGCTCACTAGGCTAATCCTCCGCCTTGTGGCGCCGGCACACCGGGTTCTAGTCCCGGTCGGGGCGCCGGATTCTGTCCCGGTTGCCCCTCTTCCAGGCCAGCTCTCTGCTGTGGCCAGGGAGTGCAGTGGAGGATGGCCCAAGTCCTTGGGCCCTGCACCCCATGGGAGACCAGTATAAGTACCTGGCTCCTGCCATCGGATCAGCGCAGTGTGCCAGTCGCAGCGCGCTGGCTGTGGCGGCCATTGGAGGGTGAACCAACGGCAGAGGAAGACCTTTCTCTCTGTTCTCTCTCTCACTGTCCACTTTGCCTGTCAAAAATAAATAAATAAATAAATAAATAAAAATAAAAAAATAAAAAAGTACAAAAGAAACCCAAAGTAAACAATATGAATATTTATGGAAAAAATGGCAGGTCCAAGTTGTTATGTATCAATAGTTACCTAAAATGGCCTCAACTCTCCAGCTAAAAGATACAGCCTGGCTGAATGGATTGAAAAACAAGACCCACCTATTTGCTGCCTATAAGAAACACATCTCACCAGCAAAGATGCATGCAGACTGAAAGCAAAAGGATTAAAAAGATATTCCATGCTAATGGAAAGCAAAAATGGGCAGGTGTACCCACCCTAATATCAGACAAAATAGACTTTAACACAAAAACTTTTAAAAGAGACAAAGAAGGGCACTATGTAATGATTAAGAGATCAATTCAACAGGAAGAGATGACTAAAACAAATGTATATGCACCCAATTACAGGGTGCTTGGCTATTTAGAAGAAACATTAATGAGTGTAAAGGGAGACATAGACTCTGATACAATAGTAATGGTGGAATCAACAACCCATTTTCATCAATGGACGGATCATTTGACAGCAAATCAACAAAGAAACAACAGAGCTAATTGACACTATGGATCAAATGGACCTAACTGACATCTACAGAACATTTCATCCCACAGTACAGAATATACATTCTTCTCATGAATACATGGAATCTCCCTAAGACAGACAATATGCTAGGCCAAAAAGCAAGTCAGCAAATTCAAAAAAATTGAAATCATACATTGTGTCTTCTCTAACCAATGGAATGAAGTTGGAAATCATCAACTCAAGAATCTCTAGATAATATGCAAACACATGAAAATGGAACAACATATTCTTGGATGAACAGTGGGTCAAGAAATCAAGAGAAATAAAAAATTCTTGAAATGAATGAGGGCATCAATACAGCATATCGAAATTTATGGGATACAGCAAAGGCAGTGTGAAGAGTGAAGTTCATAGGGAAGTTTATTGGTGTCTTCTTGAAAAAATAATAATAAATGAGCTATCAGTACATCTCAAGGACATAGAAAACAACAAACCAAACCCCAAATTTATAGGAGGAAAAAATAATTAAAATTAAAGAAGAGATAAACAAAATTGAAACAAGATAATAAAAATAAATGAAATTAAGAACTGGTTTTTTGAAAAAAATTAACAAAATTGATACACCATTGGCCCAATTAACCAAAACAAAAGAGGAAAATACCCAAATCAACAAAATCAGAGATGAAAAAGGAAGTGTAGCAACAGATACCACAAAAATAAAAAAGACTTGTTTATGTGCTCCCTTTGACTCTTAGTCCTTTCATTATGATCAATTGTGAACTGAAATTGATCACTTGGACTAGTGAGATGGCATTGGTACATGCCACCTTGATGGGATTGAATTGGAGTACCCTGGTATGTTTCTAACTCTACCATTTGGGGCAAGTCAGCTTGAGCATGTCCCAAATGGTACATCTCTTCCCTCTCTTATTCCCACTCTTATGTTTAACAGGGATCACATTTCAGTTAAATTTCAACACTTATGAATAACTGTATATTAATCACAGAATTAAACCAGTCATATTAAGTAGGGCAGACAAAAAAAAAAAACTACTAAGAGGGAAAATGTATTAAGTTGTTCATTAACAGTCAGGGCTATGCGGATCAAGTCACCGTTTCTCATAGTGTCCATTTCACTTCAGGAGGTTTCCTTTTTGGTGTTCAGTCAGTTGTCACCAATCAGGGAGAACATATGGTATTTGTCCCTTTGGGACTGGCTTATTTCTTTTTTTTTTTTTTTTTTATTATTTTTTTTTATCTTTTATTTAATGAATATAAATTTCCAAAGTACGTCTCATGGGCTACAATGGCTTTCCCCCCCATACCGTCCCTCCCACCCACCACCCTCCCCTTTCCCACTCCCTCTCCCCCTCCATTCACATCAAGATTCATCTTCGATTATCTTAGTATACAGAAGATCAGCTTAGTATACCTTAAGTAAGGATTTCAACAGTTTGTTCCCACACAGAAACATAAAGTGAAAAATAATAGATGATTTTTTTTTAAATGATGATGAAATCAGATCAGACCTATTGTCATGTTTAATCCCAGTGAGAGTCAAGTTGGGAATTGATAGTTTCTTTTTTTTTTTTTTTTTTTTAACAGAAGATCAGTTTAGTGTACATTAAGTAAAGATTTCAACAGTTTGCACACCCATAGAAACACAAAGTGAAACATACTGTTTGAGTACTCGTTATAGCATTAAGCCTCAGTGTACAGCACATTAAGGACAGAGATCCCACATGAGGAGTAAGTGCACAGTGACTCCTGTTGTTGACTTTACAAACTGACACTCCTGTTTATGGCATCAGCAATCTCCCTATGCACCAGTCATGAGTTTCCAAGGCTATGGAAGCCCCTTGAGTTCTCCGACTCTTATCTTGTTCAGACAAGGTCATAGTCAAAGTGGAGGTTCTCTCCTCCCTTCAGAGAAAGGCACCTCCCTCTTTGAAGACCTGTTCCTTCCACTGGGATCTCACTCACAGAGATCTTTTTGCCAGAGTGTCTTGGCTTTCCATGCCTGAAACACTCTCATGGGCTTTTCAGCCAGATCCGAGTGCCTTTAGGGCTGATTCTGAGGCCAGAGTGCTATTTAGGACATCCGCCATTCTATGAGTCTGCTGAGTATCTCACTTCCCATGTTGGATCACTCTCCCCTTTATTTATTCTATCGGTTAGTGTCAGCAGATACTAGACTTGTTTATGTGCTCCCTTTGACTCTTAGTCCTTTCATTATGATCAATTGTGAACTGAAATTGATCACTTGGAATAGTGAGATGGCATTGGCACATGCCACCTTGATGGGATTGAATTGGAATCCCCTAGTATGTTTCCAACTCTACCAATTGGGGCAAGTCAGCCCGAGCATGCCCCAAATTATACATCTCTTCCCTCTCTTATTCCCACTTTTATGTTTAACAGGGATCACATTTCAGTTAATTTTCAACACTTAAGAATAACTGTGTGATAATTACAGAATTAAACCAGTCATATTAAGTAGAACAGACAAAAAAAAGCTACTAAGAGGGATAATGTATTAAGTTGTTCATTAACAGTCAGGGCTATGCTGATCAAGTCACCATTTCTCATAGTGTCCATTTCACTTCCACAGGTTTCCTTTTTGGTGTTCAGTCAGTTGTCACCGATCAGGGAGAACATATGGTATTTGTCCCTTTGGGACTGGCTTATTTCACTCAGCATGATGTGTTCCAGATTCCTCCATTTTGTTGCAAATGACTGGATTTCGTTGTTTCTTACTGCGGTATAGTATTCTAAAGAATACATATCCCATAATTTCTTTATCCAGTCTACCATTGATGGGCATTTAGGTTGGTTCCAGGTCTTGGCTATTGTGAATTGTGCTGCAATAAACATTAGGGTGCAGACCGCTTTTTTCTTTATCAATTTAAACTCCTTTGGGTAAATTCCAAGGAGTGGGATGGCTGGGTCGAACGGTAGGGTTATATTCAGGTTTCTGAGGAATCTCCAGACTGATTTCCATAGTGGCTTGACCAGTTTGCATTCCCACCAACAGTGGGTTAGTGTCCCTTTTTCCCCACATCCTCGCCAGCATCTGTTGTTGGTAGATTTCTGTATGTGAGCCATTCTAACCGGGGTGAGGTGAAACCTCATTGTGGTTTTGATTTGCATTTCCCTGATTGCTAGTGATCTTGAACATTTTTTCATGTGCCTGTTGGCCATTTGGATTTCCTCTTTTGAAAAATGTCTATTGAAGTCCTTGGCCCATCTCTTAAGTGGGTTGTTGGTTTTGTTTTTGTGGAGTTTCTTGATCTCTTTGTAGATTCTGGTTATTAACCCTTTATCTGTTGCATAGTTTGCAAATATTTTTTCCCATTCTGTCGGTTGTCTCTTCACTCTCCTGACTGTTTCTTTTGCAGTACAGAAACTTCTCAATTTGATGCAATCCCAATAGTTGATTTTGGCTTTGACTGCCTGTGCCTCCCGGGTCTTTTCCAGAAATTCTTTGCCTGTGCCAATATCTTGAAGGGTTTCTCCAATGTTCTCTAATAACTTAATGGTGTCAGGACGTAGATGTAGGTCTTTAATCCACGTTGAGTGGATTTTTGTGTAAGGTGTAAGGTAGGGGTCTTGCTTCATGCTTCTGCACGTGGAAATCCAGTTTTCCCAGCACCATTTATTGAATAGACTGTCCTTGCTCCAGGAATTAGTTATAGATCCTTGATCAAATATAAGTTGGCTGTAGATGTTTGGATTGATTTCTGGTGTTTCAATTCTGTTCCATTGGTCTATCCATCTGTTTCTGTACCAGTACCATGCTGTTTTGATTACAACTGCCCTGTAGTATGTCCTGAAATCTGGTATTGTGATGCCTCCGGCTTTGTTTTTGTTGTACAAGATTGCTTTAGCTATTCGAGGTCTCTTGTGCCTCCATATGAATTTCAGCATCATTTTTTCTAGATCTGCGAAGAATGTCTTTGGTATCTTGATTGGGATTGCATTGAATCTATAAATTGCTTTTAGGAGAATGGACATTTTGATGATGTTGATTCTTCCAATCCATGAGCATGGAAGATTTTTCCATTTTTTGGTATCCTCTTCTATTTCTTTCTTTAAGGTTTTGTAATTTTCATCGTAGAGATCTTTAACGTCCTTGGTTAAGTTTATTCCAAGGTATTTGATTGTTTTTGTAGCTATTGTGAATGGGATTGATCTTAGCAGTTCTTTCTCAGTCATGGCATTACTTGTGTATACAAAGGCTGTTGATTTTTGTGCATTGATTTTATATCCTGCCACTTTGCCAAACTCCTCTATGAGTTCCAATAGTCTCTTAGTAGAGTTCTTTGGATCCTCTAAGTACAGAATCATATCGTCTGCAAAGAGGGATAGTTTGACTTCTTCCTTCTTGATTTGTATTCCTTTGATTTCTTTTTCTTGTCTGATGGCTCTGGCTAAAACTTCCAGAACTATGTTAAATAGCAGTGGTGAGAGTGGGCATCCCTGCCTGGTGCCAGATTTCAGTGGAAATGCTTCCAACTTTTCCCCATTCAATAGGATGCTGGCTGTGGGTTTTTTATAAATTGCTTTGATTATATTGAGGAATGTTCCTTCTATACCCAATTTGCTTAGAGTTTTCATCATGAAAGGGTGTTGAATTTTATCAAATGCTTTCTCTGCATCAATTGAGATAATCATATGGTTTTTCTTCTGCAGTCTGTTAATGTGGTGAATCACATTGATTGATTTGCGAATATTGAACCATCCCTGCATACCAGGGATGAATCCCACTTGGTCTGGGTGGATGATTTTCCTGATGTGTTGTTGTATTCTATTGGCCAGAATTTTATTGAGGATTTTTGCATCTATGTTCATCAGGGATATTGGTCTGTAATTTTCTTTCAGTGCTGCATCTTTCTCTGGCTTAGGGATTAAGGTGATGCTGGCTTCATAGAAAGAATTTGGGAGGATTCCCTCTTCTTCGATTGTTCTGAATAGTTTGAGAAGAAATGGGATTAGTTCTTCTTTAAATGTCTGGTAGAATTCAGCAGTGAATCCATCTTGTCCTGGGCTTTTCTTTGTTGGGAGGGCCTTTATTACTGTTTCAATTTCTGTTTCAGTTATGGGTCTATTTAGGTTTTCGATGTCTTCATGGTTCAATTTTGGTAGATTGCATGTGTCCAGGAATCTATCCATTTCTGATAGGTTTTCCTGTTTGCTGGCATACAGGTCCTTGTAGTAATTTCTGATGATTCTTTTTATTTCTGTGGTGTCTGTTGTTACGTTTCCTTTTTCATCTCTGATTTTATTGATTTGGGTCTTTTCTCTTCTTTTTTTAGTTAGTTGGGCCAATGGGGTGTCAATTTTGTTTATTTTTTCAAAAAACCAGCTTCTCGCTTGGCTGATTTTTTGTAATGTTTTTTTGGATTCAATCCTGTTAATTTCTTCTCTGGTTTTAATTATTTCTCTTCTCCTACTAGATTTGGGTTTGGTTTGCTGCAGTTTTTCTAGGTCCTTGAGGTGCGCTGAAAGCTCATTTATTTGGTACCTTTCCAATTTCTTGATATAGGCACCTATTGCTATAAATTTGCCTCTCAATACTGCTTTTGCTGTATCCCATAAGTTTTGATATGTTATGTTGTTGTCTTCATTTACTTCCAGAAAGTTTTTGATTTCTCTTTTGATTTCTTGAATGACCCAGTGTTCATTCAGGAGCATGTTGTTCAGTCTCCATGTGTTTGCATACTTTCTGGGGTTTCCTGAGTTGCTAATTTCCAGCTTCATCCCGCTGTGGTCTGAGAAGCTGCATGGTATGATTCTAATTCTTTTAAATTTGCTGAGATTTGCTTTATGTCCTAGTATGTGATCAATCCTAGAGAAGGTTCCATGCGCTGCTGAGAAGAATGTGAAGTCTGTAGCTGTAGGGTTGAAAGTTCTGTAGATATCTGTTAGATCCATTTGGGCAATAGTGTCAATTAAATCTGCTGTTTCCTTGTTGATCTTCTGTCCGGATGATCTGTCTATTTCTGAGAGTGGAGTATTGAGGGACTGGCTTATTTCACTCAGCATGATGTGTTCCAGATTCCTCCATTTTGTTGCAAATGACTGGATTTCGTTGTTTCTTACTGCGGTATAGTATTCTAAAGAATACATATCCCATAATTTCTTTATCCAGTCTACCGTTGATGGGCATTTAGGTTGGTTCCAGGTCTTGGCTATTGTGAATTGTGCTGCAATAAACATTAGGGTGCAGACCGCTAAGAGTCAAAGGGAGCACATAAACAAGTCTAGTACCTGCTAATACTAACCGATAGAATAAATAATGGGGAGAGTGATCCAACATGGGAAGCGAGATACTCAGCAGACTCATAGAATGGCAGATGTCCTAAACAGCACTCTGGCCTCAGAATCAGTCCTAAAGGCATTCTGATCTGGCTGAAAAGCCCATGAGAGTATTTCAGGCATGGAAAGCCAAGACACTCTGGCAAAAAAAAAATAAAATAAAATAAAATAAAATAAAATAAAAACCTAAATGAAAGATCTCTGTGAGTGAGATCCCAGTGGAAAGAACAGGTCTTCAAAGAAGGAGGTACCTTTCTCTGAAGGGAGGAGAGAACCTCCACTTTGACTATGACCTTGTCTAAACAAGATCAGAGTCAGAGAACTCAGAGGGCTTCCATAGCCTTGGAAACTCATGACTGGAGCATAGGGAGATTACTGATGCCATAAACAGGAGTGTCAATTTGTAAAGTCAACAACAGGACTCACTGTGCACTTACTCCTCATGTGGGATCTCTGTCCTTAATGTGCTGTGCATTGAGATTTAATGCTATAACGAGTACTCAAACAATATATTTCACTTTGTGTTTCTATGGGTGTGCAAACTGTGGAAAGCTTTACTTAATGTATACTAAACTGATCTTCTGTAAAAAAAAAAAAAAAGAAGAAGAAATTATCAATTCCCAACTTGACTCTCACTGGGATTAAACATGACAATAGGTCTGATCTGATTTCATCATCATTTAAAAAATCATCTATTATTTTTCACTTTATGTTTCTGTGTGGGAGCAAACTGTTGAAATCTTTACTTAATGTATGCTAAACTGATCTTCTGTATATAAAGAGAATCGAAAATGAATCTTGATGTGAATGGAAGGGGAGAGGGAGTGGGAGAGGGGAGGGTTGCGGGTGGGAGGGACGTTATGGGGGGGAAGCCATTGTAATCCATAAGCTGTACTTTGGAAATTTATATTCATTAAATAAAAGTTAAAAAAAAGCATAAAAATAAAAAAAATAAAAAATAAAAAAAGAATAATAAGGAATTACTACAAAGAGCTGTATGCCAAAAAAAATTAGGAAACCTAGAAGAAATGGAGATTCCTGAACTCATAAAATCTAGCAAAATTGAATCATGAAGACATACAAAACCTAAACAGACCTATAACAAAGATAGAAATTAAATCAGTATTAAAGACCCTCCCCACAAAGAAAAGCCAAGGATTGGATAATTTCACTGCTGAATTCTGTCAGACATTTAAAGAAGAACTAATTCAAAATTTTCTGAAACTACTCAAAACAATTGAAAGGGAGAGAATCCTCCCATACTCCTTCTATGAGGCATGCATCACTTTAATTCTTAAACTACAAAAAGATACAACAGAGAAACAAAACTATAGACTAAAATCCCTGATTTTCATAGAGGTAAAAATCCTCAACAAAATATTAGTTAACTGAATCCAATAACACGTCAGAAAGATCATTCACGTGGACCAAGTGGGATTTATCCCTGGTATGCAGGGATGTTTCAACATTCACATATAAGGCAAACTTCCATGATAGATGGACAGACATGTTTTTCCCCCCTTAAAGAAACCTATTCATTTAATGAGTACAAATTTCATAAGTACAGCTTTAGGAATATAATGATTCTTCCCATCATATCCACTGTCCCATCCCCACTCCCAAACCTCCTTTCTCCTTCCTCTCCCATTCCCAGTCCCATTCTACATTAAGGAAAAAAACTGTTCTTGGATAGTTAAGACAAGGGCTATTCAAAGTCATTGCTTCTCAAAGTGTCAATTTCACTTCTGCAGATTTCTTTTTAGGAGCTCTATTAGTTCTCACAGATCAGGGAGAACATATGAGATTTGTCTCTTTGGGACTGTCTTATTTCACAAAGTATAATGTGTTCCAGATTCATCCATCTTGTTGCAAATGACTGGATTTATTTTTTTTACTGCTGTGAATTATCCCATAAAGTACAGATCCCATAATTTCTTTACCCAGTCTTCAGTTGAGAGGCATTTAGGTTGATTCCGTTGTCTTAGCTATTGTGAATTGAGCTGCAATAAACATGGAGGTGCAGATAACTCTTTTATTTGCTGATTTTATTTCCATTGTGTAAATTCCCAGGAGTAGGATGGCTGGGTCATATGTTATGTCTATATTCATATTTCTGAGGTATGTCCAAGATGATTTCCATAGTGGTTTTACCAGTTTACATTCCCACCAACAGTGGATTAGGGTATTTTTCCCCCACATCCTCGCCAGCATTTGTTGTTTGTTGATTTCTGTATGAAAGGCATTCTAACTGGGATGAGGTGAAAACACGTTGTGCTTTTAATTTGCATTTCCCTGATGGCTAGTGATCCTGAACATTTTTTCATGTGTCTGCTGGCCATTTGGATTTCCTCTTTTGAAAAATGTCTAAGTCCTTGACCCATTTCTTAACTGAGTTGTTTGTGTTATTGCTGTGGCATTTCTTGATCTGTTTATATATTCTATTTATTAATTTAATCAGTTGCATAGTTTGCAAATAATTTCTCCCATTCTGTCATTTGCCTCTTCACTATCCTGAGTGCTTCTTTTGTATTACAGAAACTTCTCAATGATGTAATCCCATTTTGTTAATTTTGGTTTTAATGGCCTGTGCCTCTAGAGTCTTTTCTAAGAACTTTTTGCTTGTGCCAGTGTTTAGCAGGGTTTCCCCAATGTTCTCTAATAATTTGATGGTGTTGGGTCATAGATTACGATGTTTAATCCATGTTGAGTGGATTTTTGTGTAAGGTATAAGGTAGGGGTCTTGATTCATAATTTTGCATATGGAAATCCAGTTTTCCCAACACCATTTATTGAAGAGACTGTCCTTGTTCCAGCAATTGGTTTTAGCTCCTTGGTTGAATATAAGTTGATTGTAGATGCTTAGATTGATTTCTGGCATTTCTATTCTGTTCCATTTGTCTATCCATCTGTTTCTGTATCTATCCATGTTTCTGTATCAGTACCAGGCTGTTTTGATTGTAACTGCCTTGTAGCATGTCTTGAAATCTGGTATTGTGATGCCTCTGGCTTTGCTTTTGTTATTCAAGATTGCTTTAGGGCCGGCGCCCCGGCTCACTAGGCTAATCCTCCGCCTTGCGGCGCCGGCACACCCGGTTCTAGTCCCGGTCGGGGCACCAGATTATGTCCCGGTTGCCCCTCTTCCAGGCCAGCTCTATGCTATGGCCTGGGAGTGCAGGGGAGGATGGCCCAAGTCCTTGGGCCCTGCACCCCATGGGAGACCAGGAGAAGCACCTGGCTCCTGGCTTCGGGTCAGCGTGATGCACCGGCCGCGGCGGCCATTGGAGGGTGAACCAACGGCAAAAAGGAAGACCTTTCTCTCTGTCTCTCTCTCTCTCACTGTCCACTCTGCCTGTCAAAAAAATATATATATTGCTTTAAGTATTCAGGGAATCCTCTGTTTCCATATGAATTTCAGCATCATTTTACCTATTATCTGAGAAGAATTTCTTAGGTATTTTGATTGGATTCACATTGAATCTGTAATTGCTTTTGGAAGAATGGATATTTTGATGATATTGATTTTACCTATCCATGAACATGGAAGATTTTTCCTTTTTTGTATCTTCTATTTCTTTCTTTAATATTTTGTAATTCTTATCATAGAGATCTTTGACATCCTTGGTTAAATTTATTCTAAGGTATTTGATTTTTTTTATACCTATTGTGAATGGGATTGATCTTAGAAGCTCAATCTAAGCCTTGGCATTGTCTTTGTTTACAAAAGTTGTTGTTTTTTGTGTACTGATTTTATATCCTGCTACATTACCAAACTCTTCTATGAGTTCCAATAGTCTTTTGGTGGAGTCTTTTGTATCCCCTATATATAGAATCATGTCATCTGCAAATAGGGATAATTTGACTTCCTCCTTACCAATTGGTATCCCTTCAATTGCTTTTTCTTGCCTAATGGCTCTGGCTAAAACTTCCAGGACTATATTAAATAGAAATGGTGAGAGTGGGCATCCTTATTTGGTATCGGATATCTGTGGGAATGCTTCCAACTTTTCCCCATTCAGTAGGATGCTGGCTGTGGGTTTTTCATAAATTGCCTTGATTATGTTGAGGAATGTTCCTTCTATACCCAGTTTTCTTAGAGTTTTCATCATGAAAGGGTATTGTATTTTATCAAATGCTTTCTCTGCATCTATTGAAATAATCATATGGTTGTCGTTTTTCAGTTTGTTAATGTGATGCATCACACTAATTGATTTACAAATGTTGAACCATCCCTGCATACTAGGGATAAATCTCACTTGGTCAGGCTAGATGATCTTTCTGATGTGTTGTTAGATTCAATTGGCTAGAATTTTGTTGAGGATTTTTGTGTCTATGTTCAGGGAAATTGTTCTATAACTCTCTTTCTCTGTTGTATCTTTTTCAGGCTTAGGAATTAAGGTGATGCTGGCTTTATAAAGTTTAGGAAGATTTTCTCTCTTTTAATGGCTTTGAATAGTTTGAGAAGAATTAGAATTACTTCTTCTTTAAGTGTCAAAGAATTCAGCAGTGAAACTCTCTGGTCCTGGGGTTTTTCTTTTTTGGGAAGGTCTTTACTAATGATTCAATTTCTGTCTTGGTTATAGATTTGTATAGGTTCTCAGTGTCTTCGTGGCTCAATTTTACTATTGTATTTGCATCTATGTCTCCCTTTAGATCCTTTAACATTTCTTTTAAATAGCCAGGTGACTTGTAATTAGGTGTATATATGTTTATAACAGTTACATCTTCTTGTTGAATTGATATCTTAATCATTACATACTGCCCTTATTTGTGTCTTTTAACAGTTTTTGTATTAAAGTCTATTTTATCTAATATTAGGATGACTATACCAGCTCTTTTTTGCCTCTGTTAGCATGGTAGCATGGAATATCTTTTTCCATCCTATCACTTTCAGTCTGTGTGCATCTTCGTTGGTGAGATATATAAATTCTAGGCAGCAAATAGATGGGTTTTGTTTTTTTTAATCCATTCAGCCAATCTGTGTCTTTTAACTGGAAAGTTGAGACCATTTACTTTCAAGGTAACTATTGATAAGTAATTAATTGCCCAGCCATTTTTCCATAAATATTCTTATTTTTTAACTTTTATTTAATGAATATAAATTTCCAAAGTACAGCTTATGGATTACAATGGCTTTGTCCCCCCAGTAACTTCCCTCCCACCTGCAACCCTCCCCTCTCCCACTCCCTCTCCCTTCCATTAACATCAAGATTCATTTTCGAATCTCTTTATATACAGAAGATCAATTTAGTATATACTAAGTAAATATTTCAACATTTTGTACCCACACAGAAACACAAAATGAAAAATACTGTTTGAGTACTAGTTATAGCATTAAATCTCAATGTACAGCACACTAAGGACAGAGATCCTACATGAGGAGTAAGTGCACAGTGACTCCCGTTGTTGACTTAACAAATTGACACTCTTGTTTATGGCATCATTAATCACCATAGGCTCTTGTCATGAGTTGCCAAGGCTATGGAAGCCTTTTCAGTTCGCTGACTCTGATCATATTCAGACAAGGCCATGGTCAAAGTGGAAGTTCTCTCCTCCCTTCAGAGAAAGGTACCTCCTTCTTTGATACCCCATTCTTTCCACTGGGATCTCACTCGCGGAGATCTTTCATTTGGGTTTTCTTTTTCCCCAGAGTGTCTTGGCTTTCCATGCCTAAAATACTCTCATGGGCTCTTCAGCCATATCCGAATGCCTTAAGTGATGATTCTGAGGACAGAGTGCTGTTTAGGACATCTGCCATTCTATGAGTCTGCTGTGTATCCCGCTTCCCATGTTAGATCGTACTCTCCTTTTTTTTTTTTATTCTATCAGTTAGTATTTTCAGACACTAGTCTTGTCTGTGTGATCCCTTTGACTCTTAGACCTATAATTATGATCAATTGTGAACAGAAATTGAGCACTTGGACTAGTGAGATGGCATTGGTACATGCCACCTTGATGGGATTGAATTGGAATCCCCTGGTATGTTTCTAACTCTACCATTTGGGGAGGGTCCGATTGAGTATGTCCCAAATTGTACATCTCTTCCCTCCCTTATTCGCACTCTTATATTTAACAGGGATCACTTTTCAGTTAAGTTTCAACACTTAAGAGTAACTGTGTGTTAATTACAGAATTCAACCAATAGCATTAAGTAGAACAAACAAAAAATACTAAAAGGGATAAAGTATTAAGTTGTTCATCAACAGTCAGGGTGAGGGCTGATCAAGTCACCATTTCTCATAGTGTCCATTTCACTTTAACAGGTTTCCTTTTTGGTGCTCGGTTAGTTGTCACCGATCAGGGAGAACATATGATATTTGTCCATTTGGGACTGGCTTATTTCACTCATCATGATATTTTCCAGATTTCTCCATTTGGTTGCAAATGACCGGATTTCATTTTTTTTACTGCTCTATAGTATTCTATAGAGTACATGTCCCATAATTTCTTTATCCAGTCTACTCTTGATGGGCATTTAGGTTGATTCCAGGTCTTAGCTATTGTGAATTGAGCTGCAATAAACATTAAGTGCAGACTGCTTTTTTGTTTGTCAATTTAATTTCCTTTGGGTAAATTCCAAGGAGTGGGATGGCTGGATTGTATGGTAGGGTTATTTATATTCAGGTTTCTGAGGAATCTCCAGACTGACTTCCATAGTTGCATAAATATTCCTATTTTTTACTTTGAATTTCCTTTGTCTTCTATTGGGAGAGTTTTGCCTTCACCTTCTTTCATAGTGATGACCTTATTTCTGTGTTTCTTTGTGCAGCACATCCTTAAGCACTTCTGCAGGTCTGGACGGTGGTGACAAATTAAATTTCTGTTTGTCATGAAAGGTTTTGATTTCACCTTCATTCATAAATGAGAGCTTTCCAGGGTATAGTATTCTTGATTGACAGTTCTTTTCTCTTAAGACTTGGCATTTATCTGGCCATTCTCTCCTGGTCTGTAGGGTTTCTGATGATCAGTCTGCTGTGGGTCTAATTGGAGATCCTCTGAAAGTAATCTGGCATTTCTCTTATGCACATTTTAGAATCTTTTCTTTATGCTTTACTGTAGAAACTTTGACTACAATGTGTCATGGTGAAGCTCTTTTCTGGCCATGTCTGTTAGGGGTTCTATGTGTTTCCTGTACTTGGATGTCTATTTCTTTCTCCTAATTAGGGAATTTTTCTGTTATTATTTCACTAAAAAGACCTTTTCATCCTTTCTCTCTTTCCTCACCTTCGGCAACTCCTAAAACCCATATGTTGGGTCCTTTAATAGTATCCTCTTGTGGTGGAATGAGAAGGCCATACCAAGATGGCCACTGGCAAGCAAGAGTCAGTTACTCAGGAATGGCTTTGAAACCCACCTGGCAATGGAGCCTGCCTGGCAACAGGCTGTGATTGGATGGCTTCAGATACTGCCTGGCAACAGGCTGTGATTGGTTAGGGCATAAACCGCTCCTTGACCGGATTGGCTGCCTTGGCTATTTAAGCTGCTGTACCAACTGAAATAAGTCTGCGGGCTGCTCACCTCTGGCCTGCTTTCACCCGACTCCCAGGGTCTGTGTGGTGACTCTGCACCTCTTGCCCCCACCACGCTCCTCCTCTCAGAACGAATCCACAGCAACATTCTGTAAATTACCAATAGTGTTTTTTAGTTTTCTAATTTCTTCTTGTGTTTGGTCTGACTGTATAATTCCCTGTGATTTGTCTTCTAGGTTGAATATTCTTTCTCCTGCTTCACTGATTCTGTTCATATGGCTTTACATTACATTTTTCATTTATTCTATTTAATTCTTCACTTCCAAGATCTTTAAGTTCTCAATTCCACAGGAGAAATTTTCTTTCATGTCATGTTCAGATTTCAGCAGTTATTGCATTTGCTTCAGACTACTCCTGTGTAATCTTATGATCAATTTTTTGAATTCCATTTCTAACATTTTTTTAATCTCATCTTCTTCACAATCTAGTATTGAAGTGCTGTGTTCTTTCGGGGGCATCATATTGTCTTCCTTATTCTTGTTTCTTGAATTGGTGCATTTGCTATTCGGCATTTGTGGAGATACTCGTTAGTTTCTTCTTTGCTTTTTCACTGTGGCAGCTTTTATCTTTGTGCTATGCCTCTGTAGATTAGTGGACTTTATGCTTTTTGTGACTCTAGAGTTGTGTAGTGGGTGTGGCCAGAAAGCTCTGTTCAGTTCTCCAGGATGAAGGGTGTGTCTAAGGTGACACACCATGTTTTGGCATCATAAATCTCCTTTTTTAAATTTTTTAATCAAATGTGAGGTTTATTCTACTCAGCTGAACTCCTCTTTGCAAAGAAGACCAGTGCCTGAGCACTAGCCCCAGTGACTATAATATTTGTATGCATTGTTATAAGGACCACACAGCTGTTCCGTATGTCCAAAATTGTTCCTGATTGATGGGCTTATTACAGAACAGTTTCAGGGTGATCAGGAACACAGAAATATGCCCTTCCTTTCTTTTTTTTCTCCTCGAGTTTGGCAGGTGCACTATCCCCCAGGGGACTCCAAGCCAGGTTCCCTCTAGGCTCTTTATGCAGCTTTATTGTCAGTGGCTTGGTCTGCTGCAGTCTGGCCTCACCTCATTCTCCAGTGCTGCTGGTATGGAAGCTCTCAGCTGCTGGGGTCCAGAGTTGTGGGTGTCCACGCCCTCCGCGTAGGTCCACTGTGTCCCTCTAATTTGTGTAGAGTTTCCCCTGCCATTTTCTCCTTAACACTTCCCTGAAGCTACACTCTCTCCACTTTTTTTTAAACTATCTTCTAGACTAGAGTTGTAAGTTCCCTCCCTACTCTAACATCTCAGAAGCCCATCATGACCATACTTCTAACTACCTGTAACCATCTGTCAGCATCACCCAAAATGTTATTTTAATCCAATTACGTAGCACTAATATTGTTATCTGGAGAAGGAACAAGGGGCTCTATCGCCCAGTGCTCACACAGCAGCACTATAGCTCCTGGCTTTGTTCCCAGCACTGCATTATGGCAGCCTGTGGAGACCTTTGCAGAAGGTATTGCCATTCAATAATTTGTCTCCCCTCCACCCTCATTCAGGATGGAACAGTCTCTCTCTCTCTCTCCCTTTCTCTAGGGGAACTAGCAGGAAATTCCCATCTGTTCCCTCCCAGACTGTACAGAGAAAATTTTCTCTAAAGGTTTGTGGAGGCAGCTAGCTGGATCATGAGTCATTGTTTTCCCTGGAAGCTGCATTTCCTTCTCTCTACCACTATGTTTTCATCCCGACATTGGAGAAGGCCCTGTGTGTAGTTTCCCTTTCAAGTCTGACACAAGCTGCTTTCATTATCTCATAGGAATGTTTAAGAACTAAAATGGCTATGAGATATAATGGAAATACACAGAAAATTTCTCTTTCCTTCACTTTTTAATTTCTTGACTCATTTTCATTTTATAAAAACCCAGAGGTAAAACAATTTTCAAAGCAGAAAATGACTTACTAATCAAGAAACACATGAATTGGAAATCTGCAAATTTAAAACTATATATTACAAAGAAAAATAATGTTTTCTTTATTCTCTAGTGGAAAATAGTACATGGCATGAAATTACACAAAAATGATAGTCTACTGGTTTAGAACTGCATAAGCTTAGAAGCATGTAGTTTTGTCCTTTGATGCAATTCAACAAACGTTTCCTAGATGCACACTGAACACCAGACACTGTGCTAAGCACTGGGCTCACATATACAAACAAGATACGGACTGTCTCTCCAAAAGCTCATTTTCAGGAGAAAAGAAAACAGATAAGTATATGACTAGAAATGATATCATGGTGATAAATGTCATTATAACACAATGAGCAATTTCCTATAGGCACCTAAAGGGGAGAACCGTCAGGTCTATCAGACAGGATTTGAGCAGCCCTCACAGAACAGGCACTATTTGAACTTGGGCTTGAAGAGACAATAGCATTTTTAAATGAAAAGAATGGGAGAAAAAGCAGTGTTGATGGTAGAGTGGTGAGCACAGCTGCCTTCCAAGAATGAGAGAAAAGGCATTTCACAAAGAGGAAAAGCATGAACAGAGTTGTGGAATGACACAGCCTGACAGAGGCTGTTAAAAAGTACAAAACAAATGGCAGCTGTTGGGTAAAAGTAGGAAGGAAACAAAATTGAAATTAAAGTTGGTATAGTTGCTGAGGGTCTCAAGAACTGGTGTTTAAGCTGAGAAGTGGCATGCTTTCAGATCTCTCTTTTAGACTGGAGCCTCTGGTCCCAGCTGCCAGGGGTGAATTGGGGCAGGGTGACACTGGAGGTAAGAAGGCTGCTGAGGGGCTAAACATGAAGGACAGTGGCCTGCACTAGGACCGAGGAGGAGGTTATAGACACATAACATCAGCACTCACTTCTTGGTAAATCTGTCAGCCTTAATTTGACTTTTTCTCTTCATAGTCACAACCTAATTGAAATGCCATTGCCACAAAGATGAATTTTTGAGGGAACTGAATTACAGTTATCAGTCAGACTGAGAAGCAACAGTTGGTGTTGTTGATAAACCACCCCCATAGGCCTTCCAAATCTGGCTCTCTACATTGACTGACAAATAGGAGTTCACTCTCAAATTGTTTCATTTGAAACCTCTGGCTTTACTTCAGGTTCCTAATGTGTTAAAAAGTATATGGGGTGGTAGACAATCTTACAAAACATGTACTATCTGCGTAGGACTTTCTAGAACAATGCCTGTCATTTAGTAAGGACTCAATCAATAGTAACTTTTTCTATATTTGCAGGCAATCATGATGATAAATATAGTGACCTCTGTTACAAAGCACCCCTTCCCTATGCCAAAATATAATTTCACAAAATCTGCACAAAATTACAGATAGATCAATTGTTCTTTTCTATGTAGATAAAAACAACAACATGTTGATGTAATTTTCTGATCAACATGATAGAATCCAGAACAGAATCCATAGATAAGTATATAAAGCATATTCATAGAAAAAGAAAATGATTTAGACCCCTATCTTGGAATTCCATGTCCATTAAACTTTCTGTCATGTGGTACAATTTCACATTGTTTTCCTAACTCAGCCTCACACTGGAAATCTCAGCAGGTTTAGTGTCTGACACTTAACTTCTAAGCTGATCTCAATAGTCATCCTCTGGTAACTCAGCCAAATAGACAACAAAATGAACAAGGATAACACGGACAATATTCTATCTTTGACACTTTATTATAAGGAGCTGTTACTAGTCCCTAACAAACCCCTACCATCTATTTAATCTTGTTTCTGTATTCAGTCTTCATTTGGGTATGAGGAAACATAAGCAATCCATAAATCTACTAATTGAGGACATTCAGATGGGCCAAAATGCCTTCTAAAAGTTCTGAGCAAAGATGATGGATCATCAACTCATGATAACTTGCAAGGACTTCATCTCACTGATTGGTAAAAAATTATTCCTCAAGTCTAAAAACTCTCCTGATTCATTCTGTCTCTGAATTGCTAAAAGTTATAAATATCAATACCCTCAAAGAGAAAACAGTGGTGGAGAGAAGAAAAGGGAGATCAGTTTATAGTTCTGAATTGTTGACCTTCATGAATTGCTCTCATTGATGAATGGGAGGAAGACCACCCTCTGCAACCTTGCCTGTTACTGTGGTGCTCAGTGGCTGCCTCCAGGAAAGAATGGTCCCATGGAGATCTTGCTCATCATCAACCAAACTGAAAGAGAAGAAAATATATTTTATGTACTTCCTCCTGGCCTTATCAAGCAGCAATAAGATTTGCAGATGCTCCAAAACAATGACCTTTATCTGACTGTAATATTTTTTCCTTCCTGGCCAAACAGCTAACCCAAGATCAAACCATCTTGTCACAAGTTCCAACTACATCAAAATACATTTTCTTATCAAAGCACTTGAATTTCAAAAAAATAGATTTGTCAAAGTGCAGAATAAAATCCAAGCACTAGGAGCTGGTGTTGGGGCATAGTAGGCAAAACCTCCACCTGAACTGTCAGCATCTCATATAGGAGACGGTTCATGTCCCAGCTGCTCCACTTCTAATCCAGCTTCCTGCTCATGGTCTTGGAAAAGCAACACAAGATGACCCAAGTGCTTGGATACCTACTACCCACATGGCAGTCCTGGAAGAAGCTCCTGGTTTCTGGCTTCAGCCTGGCCCTGCCCCAGCCGTTGCAGCTGTCTTGGGAGTGGACCAGTGGAAGGAAGATTCTCTCTCTCTCTCTCTCTCTCTCTAACTCTGACTTTCAGATAAATAAATAAATCATTTCAAAAAATAAAGACATCCAAACACTAAAACGTTAAGTAATTTAACTCAGGTGGTGAGTGAATAGCAGAGGCAATATTAAAAGATATGAAAAACTAAAGTGGGGCAGGCATTGTGGAACAGTGAATAGAGCTGCCACCTGCGAGGCTGGCAACCCATATTGTTGCCAGTTAGTGTCCCAACTGTTCTACTTCCAATTCAACTCTTTGCTAATGGTCTGGGAGGTCTAAGAAAAGCAATAGAAGACAGCCTAAGTGTTTGGGCCCCTGTCACCCATATGAGAGACTGGAATGAAACTTCTGGCCCTGTCTTCAGTCTGGGCCAACCCTGGCTGTTGCCACCACCTGGGGAGTGAGCCAGCAGAAGTAATCTCTCTCTCTCTCTCTCTCTCTTTCTCTCTCTCCCCCTCCCACCCAATCCTCCTCTCTCCCTCCCTTCCTTCCTCCTTCTCTGTAACTCTAACTTACAATTAAATAAATAAAAGTCTAAAAGAAAAAAATGTTATAATCGGCTTAGACAAGGTCACTATTTAGATACATTCGATAGTGACAGTTGAGAAATCTTTATTCTAAACATGTGAATTGGACAGTCTATCACATGTGAGATATTAGAGATAAGGATTCTGCCCTCAGGGAGCTCAATCTTGGGAAGGAAAATGAACAATGAGAGGCAAGATCAGTGCAGTCACAAAGTTTAGGAATGGCTGAAGTACAGAGAATGAAGGCACGTCCTTGACACCGTGACTCTGCAGTGCTTGGCTGGTGAGACAGTCATGAAGACCAGTCTGGTCTGACCAGAGTGATTATACTTCCTTCTATCCCCCAGCCTGATCAGGGCTTTGTTATTCCCCTCCCACAATCCACATGTCCACAGATGAAAATTTCAGCAGCCACCCTGAGAATGCTTTCTTTTGAAAGGGACAGAAATTAAATTCCAATCCTAGTGAGCAAAAATGGGATTTATTGGAAGGATGGAATTGTTCATAGCACAAAACCAATTATTTCAGGACAGGAAGCTTAGGGATCTTGGGGACAGGAACTTGAGACTCAGTTCTATCAGAAATCAGAATTCTTTCTCTCATTATGCTTTTCTCTGAGTGGAGACAGCAGTGCTGGGCAACTTGGGAATCATACCCTTCCTGTTTCATGATCAGAGGAAAAGAGATGAATTTACTAGTATTTTTACTAACACTTGAGTTGCTATAAGATAGTATTTTCATTATTTTTGAGAAGATGAAATAAAATAATAGAGCATTAAGTAATTTACTTTAAGTGATTGGTAAAGAGCAGAGGAGAATTCAAGAGCAGGTTGGTTGTAATTCCAAAGCTACTTCAATGCATCGAACAGCTTATCAACATTTGCTGAACAAATAAATCAGTGAATATATGCCTCATGGATCTGAGTTTATGGTAAGCCTTTTCCAAATGCCACTTTGTTCCACTGAAACCATCCTCATCCAACCTACAGACCATCAGCAATTCCATTTTACTATACAAAAATCCGTCAGACTTGAGGCAGCTCCAGCCAAGAAGAAAAAATACTCCAAAGATTCTTATTGTTCTGGTTTTGAAGAGTACTGGATGCTGCTAGGAAGAGCACCAAGGGCTGCCCAAGAGGTCTACACGAGATGAAGGAGTCTGGGCTGGAGACTGAATACCACACAAATGGGTCACAGGCATCTTCAGGGCACTTTGTGTGACTGATAGTACATCCCTCTCAACCCAGTCACTCTGGCTTTGGGGATATGTTTTGAAGAAAATGAGTAAAAGTTAATATACATTTAAAAACTTCTGCATTGTGCAGGCAGTCATTTGGTGCAGCAGATTAACTCAGCCATGAAAAACAATGCCATGCTGATATTTGCAGCAAAATGGATGGAACTGAAGATCACTATGCTAAATAAAATAAGACAAACACAGACAGACAAATATCACGTGATTTCTCTTACAAAGGGAAGTAAAACTATGTAGAGTCATAAATATTGTCTTCACTGAATTACACAATCTACATGGAAACATAATCTTCTCTCTTTATCTATGGTCATTGTCATGAATCTCACATCTTGTGATATTAATATTCATACTTTAAAGTAAAACATGCATGTGTATGTACATGATGCCTATATATGACACAAATCTGGCAAAATGCCAATGCTGTTAGATCTTAAAATTTGAAAATATATTTAAAAATGGGACAAAACGGTTGCCATTTATGACACCTGCATTCAATATCAAAGTGTCTTGCTCAAGACCCAACTCTTCGGCCTCAGATACAGCTTTTTGTTAATGCACATCTGGGAGGTAACAGATAATGGTTCAAGTACTTGGGTCCCTTTCACTCATATTGGAAGACTTTGACCCAGCACTGGAAGATTTTTTCTGTTTCTCTCTCTCTCTCTTCCTTTCAAATAAAAATAAATTTTTAATTTTTTAATTAAATTTTTAATTAAATTTTTAAATTAATTTTTAATTAAATTTTAATTAAAATTAAAAAATTCTTCCAACATTGGGAATCCAGGTCCATAGTAGCACAAGGTCATGAGATCCAACAAACATATTTATGGTGAGGAGCTATCCTCTTATCCTTATTCCTGACAATCTGTGGTCTAAATTCTGATAAATTTGTTTAGTCATAGAGTGGTTACTGGCCCAGCCATTTCAGCAGGAATTGTGGTAAACCTAACTTGGCTGTGCTGTTAACTATAATAGTAAAAAGAGAAGCAAGAAATGGGCCCAAGAGAGTGATCATATCCTCCAATTTTCTATATTTATGTACTTGTAAGAAAAACTGACTTTTTGTAGCTTCTGAGCTTTATGACAGCAAGGGAGTACCCCAGCAAAGGAGAGAGATTTCTAGGTTGTGTGAAACTGGTTCTTGTTTCCAGATTGCAGATAATCTCCTTTTTTGCTCCATCTTCTTTCCAGTAAATCTTTGAAATACCTGTAAACAAAGTACTAAAGAGTGGAGTCATAAGATATTGCCTAATAGTAATGAAAGAAGAAACAGAGATTGAAGAGTATCACTTACACTCACATTTATGCTCACAAGTATATGGTATGTTACACTTATAAAGTTGCCAATGTAGAATGAAATAATATAACAATTTGTTAGGAATACATTCAGCTACAAGTAATGAATAGCTTGAATAGCAGTAAAGAGCTTATGCCCTCCACTTACTAAAGACCCAGATCCAGCTGGAGGCAGTCAAGGAAGGCCAGTATGCCTGGGACTTCTGCACTCTCTTTCTACTACTATTGTATCTCTGTAACACTTGTTAATACACAGCCTTAATATGGCTGTTGCACCTGCAGGCATAGCTTTCACATTTCAGCAAGAATTAGGAGGCTTATCACCTGAATTCTGTTCTCTCAGAATTCCTCATCTTCTAAACGAAGTCTAGACACATTAGTGTTTATAGATGGACAAATAACCTCTATTACTAAGGAAGAATAAGGAATGGTAAATGGGGTAAGAATAAAAAAATTGCAACAATCTCAGAAGAAGCTTGGAAAAAAGAAGAGGGTGGACAGTGATATAAACTACAATTTAATATATACAGTACATGAAGGCAAAAATTATAATCTAAGTGGATAAATAAACAGCTAAAGATGGTGGTATAATATTTAGAATTATAAGACATAACAAATGATGAAAAGAAAAGAAAGAAGATAGCAAAGGTTGCCTTTGTAGATTGGAAATGGGGAGGGTGAAATGGGAGAGGTTTTTTTTTTATTTAATTGCAATGTTTTAACCTCTTTGTACACATGTGCATGTGATACAGTTATGATAATTGGAAAGCAGGAGACAAAAATGTGAGCATATTTTATTCTTCAAGTGAGTGAAACAGGATAGATTTATTGTAAATATACCCTGCATACAGCACAATTTCTAGTACATAGTACATACTCAACAAACATGAGTAAAAAATAAATGTATTTACAAAATTATTTTTAAACAAAAAGTAAAAAGAAATCACATTTACACACTCAAAAAAAGAGAATCATGAAAGATTTCAAAAGTTATAAAATGTACTGCACTTCAATTTTTGGAACCTTTGGTAGGGCTTTTGTTTGGAGATCAATATATGTTGGAAGGAGCAAAATATTTGACTGTCTACATTTTTGTGAATTGCCAAAAACACTTCCCCATCTACTACCTTGTGCTTAAAATTCTGTAAAATTTTCATTGCTTTGTCTCAAAGGTTTGTAGACCAGTTTAAATGCCCTAGATGAGCCAATGTTTTAAGGGTGTATATCTCCATGTGAATGCCTTGACTTTGACACCTAAGAACAGATTTTGATGAGCCTTATGGAGAGTTACTATGAAGTTATGTAAAGGAGAGCATAAGGTATCACAACCAAAATGGAGAAAGAGAAGAGTTCAAAACCAGCTTTCTATATTTCATCATTTTGCCAGCATCAAAGAAAAGAATCAGGAAATGACATCTCTGGAGCCAGAGAAGCTAGTTCCTTTAACGTCTTTTCTTCTCAATGTTCCCAAGTGAAAAATGAAAATAAGGCTATCCATGGTAAATTCATTGTAGAGGAATATTTTCATAAAGATAGAGAAAACTATTTACACTGATAATGTTAAACCTGCCCAATAGCGGCCGGCGCCGTGGCTCACTAGGCTAATCCTCCGCCTTGCGGCGCCGGCACACCGGGTTCTAGTCCCGGTTGGGGCGCCGGATTCTGTCCCGGTTGCCCCTCTTCCAGGCCAGCTCTCTGCTGTGGCCAGGGAGTGCAGTGGAGGATGGCCCAGGTGCTTGGGCCCTGCACCCCATGGGAGACCAGGAAAAGCACCTGGCTCCTGGCTCCTGCCATCGGATCAGCGCGGTGCGCCGGCCGCAGTGCGCTGGCCGCGGCGGCCATTGGAGGGTGAACCAACGGCAAAAGGAAGACCTTTCTCTCTGTCTCTGTCTCTCTCTCTCACTGTCCACTCTGCCTGTCAAAAAAAAAAAAAAAAAAAAAAAAAAAAAAAAAAAAAAACCTGCCCAATAGCCTTGAAAAGTAACCAATAGCCATGACTCCCTGCTTTAAAAGTAAAAAAAAAAAAAAATCCAACATTATGTAACAAACAGGTACTGTATAAAAATAACATCATTTCAGGTTATATTATTTGAGATATTCAAATATTTAGTAACTGGTATCATAATGGTAGGCAATAGAAAATATCTGTCAAAAGCCTTAAAATTGTGAATTATCTGTTATTCAACAGTTACATTTCTAGATTTTATCCTAAGGAAATAATCAGAAAGTTTTTGAAAAACTGTTTTACAGTCTATTAGTACAGACTTTATCATATCCAAAATTTGGTTTCTGATATATCAATTTAATAAATCATACTATATCTTCAAATGGAATGCTATGCAGCCATTTATAAACAATTATGCTAGATCTCTATATGTTGACTTAGAAATTATTGCATAGCCAGCATACAGTTAAGCGATGAAGATACAGTTTTAAATGATATACATACTAAAATATTACTGTTATATTTTAAATATTTATTTATTTTATTTATAAGGCAGGTTACAGAGAGGCAGAGAGATAAGTGGAGGTCTTCCATCGCTGCTTCACTACCCAAATGGTCATAACAGCTGGAGCTGTGCCAATCTGAAGCCTGTAGCCAGGTCTCCCACACAGGTGCAGGGGCCCAAGGACTTGGGCCATCTTCCACTGCTTCCCCAGGCCATAGCAGAGAGCTGGATCGGAAGTGAAGTAATCAGGACTCAAACCGGTGCTCATCTAGGATGTCAATGCCACAGGCGGCGGCTTTACCTGCTACACCACAGTGCCAGCCCCACTAAAATATTATTAAAAAATATTTTAATTAACTAATTTAACAGATATGGTGAGAGAGAGAGAAAGAAAAAGAGAGAGAAAGAAAGAGACAGTGAGACAGAGAGCTTCCATTCGCTGGTTTATATCCCAAATACCCTCAAGGGGCAGGATTGGGCCAGACCAAAGCCAAGAACTGAGAACTCAATCCAGGTTTCCCAGATTGGCAGAAACCCAATCACTTGAGCCATCAGTGTTGTCACTAATCCCATTTTTGTGAGAAAATACAGATATGTATATAATAAAGCCTAGAATGAGTATCCTAAAACATTAAAGTATTTCTATGTGATTTATGAATAAATTTTTTGAAATTTTTCTGTATGTTTAACACACTCAGCAGTATGTAATGACTTTTATAATAATTTAATAAAAGTAGATCTGTCTCACTTTTGAAGACTAAAATACATTGTCTACAATCTTATCACAACCCTATAGAGTCCTTTGTCCTGGTTGAATCCTGATGTTCTATTTCCTACATAATGCCCTGCCAACCAAATGAATGAGAACTTAAAACTAAGCACTATATGCTAAAGTTAAAAGCCCCACGCTAATTTCTAAGAATTATATAGTGGTAGTATTTTATACTATGGTATAATTTGAAAGCATAATTACCCACATATAAGCCTTAATCATTAGTAGAAAATGAAAAATGCATTGCATTGGGATTTAGGAAGCTTCAGTTGTTTCCTTCTCAGCCTCTAGCTCATTTGGGTGAATAGCTCTCCAGGAATTCTTAGGGGCCCACTGGAGATTTCACAAGCTTGAGTCTACCCAAATTTTATTTTTATCACTCAAAAATTTAATATTTTTTCTTGTTTTTATCATTTTCTATAAGACTACAATTTAATGGAAATGACTTTCCCTGCTGATTTTTATAGATTTAAAATGGAAGATTTAGATTAAAACATATCTATGTCTATATCTATATCTGAATCCTCACTCCAACACTTATAAATTGCATAGTCTTGGACAAATGTATTAACCTTTCTGAGGTTCATCATCTTAGAAATGAGCTAATAAATTTATCTACCTCTTAAGATTTAAGGAATAAGAGGCCAGTACTGTGGCGTAGCGGGTTAAAGCCCCAGCCGGTAGTGCCAGCATCCCATATGGGTGCTGGTTCAAGTCCTGGCTGCTCAACTTCAGATCCAAATCCCTGCTAATGCTCCTGGGAAAGCAACAGAGGATGGACCAAGAGCTTGGGTCCCTCCACTCCTGTGGGAAACCCAAAAGAAGCTCTCAGCTCCTGGCTTCAGCCTCATCTAGCCCAGGTCATTGAGGCACTTTTGGGGAGTGAACCAGCAGGTAGAAGCCCCCCCCCCCCGTCTCTCTACCTCTCTCTGTAACTCTGCCTTTCAAATAAATAAAATAAATCTTTAAAAAAGTTTAAGGAATAAAATATTACATCTAAATCCCTAGAAACAATTCCTAATACATAGGAAGATCTTGACAAATACTAACTGTTTTGCGTTTGGCTATATTAGTTACCTCTATTCAAAAATTAAGCCCCAGTAATAAAATAATATATAAAATTAGGAAGAGGAAAACCAAAGTTTTGTTAAATAGAGCAGACTTTTATGTTGATGATAAGTAGGAATTTACTGAATTGATAGGAAAAAGACGAAATGACTCTTTACCCAGAATTTCCTGGATATTATAAAACAGAGTCCTTAATGCACAAGAACTTGAGTCAACTTTTTTTTATTAGTAGTAAGACCAATTCTTTTGAAAATACTTAACAGCAACCATAACTTAGAATAATTTAATAGAATCAGCCCTTCATTTCATAATAGTGGTTATGGTTAAACAATGACTTCATTAAAGTATTTATTTTGGTAAACTCTTGATCAATTTCCACTCAAAAGTCTTCCTCAATAAGTTACATTTCAACAGGTTTAATATCCAGGCTTGTACAAAGATTGCCTGTGATCTTAAATAAGCAGTCTTTAAAATGAAAAAAAAAAAAAAAAAACACTTGAAAGTGCTCTTGCAATTCAACCCCCAATTTCTGACTTCCACATGGAGAGTAAGGGATTTATCAGATATGTGATGAAGAACCATGTTTTCATGTTCCTTCATTTTGGCAGGTACTCTTGTTTCAATTGAAAACATTTCCTCACTATTAACAAAAACCTAGAGGGCATTCATGAGTTAAGATCAGGAAAATAAAACTGAGAAAGAAGACTGGAACAACATGTGGTTGTCGTTTTCAGGGCCACAGAGAGGGGAAGTGGTTTTCCACTGCTAGTGAAGCAAAGGCAAGTGCAGGGACCACATTAGCGTAGAGGACAGACAGTGAAAATGCAGAGATGGTGGTTCACCTTTTCATTCATGGTGAAGCAAGCGATGACTTGCCCTGCAGCCAGGACTGCTTCGTTCACAATCTGAGGCCATTTCATATTTGAGATAATCATTTTCTATTTATATTTGTGACCTTTCAAAACTATTCTGAATGATGTGGTCATCTTAGTTCCTCAGGCTCCACTTCCAAAGAGAAGGGCCTTAGTGGTCTAGGACTTTCCCAAGTCTGCAAGTAGAAGTTTGATTGAAAATCACTATGCCTGATTTTTCTTTCTTAGCAAATAATTGTGTTATTATGCCTACAAAAAGAATAAGAAACAAAAAAGGAAAAAGTTTCCTTTGTTTTACAACACCACATTATAAAATGAGTGTTAAGCTATGCAGATCATTATGTCATTCTTCCAGCCTCCTTTATAGCTGTGGTTACCTTTGCTTTCTTTCCTATTTCATTTCCCTCTTCCACTCCACACTTAACTCCTGCTTCTCAAGAAGATATGTACCTAAGATAGCTTAGTATTTCCTTGGGGATGGCAGCTCCCCTTCTTCCCATCCCCTGATGGTCATTGCTACCTGATTACAGCACACTTTCCAGCCAGCCCAGATAAAATCTCAGAATAATTCTCACTCCAGAAGACTTTGTTTGGGATGAAACTTACCATTTCCAATTTAGAGCACAGACTCTTTAACCTTGTACCTCCTTTACCCAAAAACATCGCCCCTGTCTGTTGTGGGTCCTGAGTGCATTTGTTAACCTTCCTGAAGTTCACCTTCCTCACCTGTAAAGTGGAAATGACATCACTAACTCCACATTGAGTCTGGGATAAGGTAATGCATACAGAACACTATAGAATGAGCATTATGTCCTTAACATTATCTAATGATTTCTTATTCCACTAATTTTAATTGTTGCTATCCTAACTAGCTTTCTCCTTCAGAAAATTCTGGCCCATCTTTGACACAGCACAGTGCCAGCACACAATCTGCCTCAAATATAATTACCCATTCCTTACTTGCTCCTGTTGATGTCATTCATTCATCAATAGTTGATGTTTATAGTATATTCACACTATCACATGCCCCAGTTAGATAAACTGCAAAGCATACATTTCAAAAAAAGTGATTTTAAAGCAATATCTTGACTAGTTTCACTACGCACTCACCCACAGGTTTCTGCAACATTATTTCCTTTACAGAGGGAAAACCCTGGTTAGAAGTGTGTCAGCAGCAGCCAGGCCTTCCGCTCCCTAACAAGATAATGATGGAGAAGCTGCTGCTGCTGCCTCCGAGAGTGATGGGGGAAGCAGTGGTTACAAACGCTGACCACACACTTCCTCTTACCAGTCATTGATAACCAATCTTTATAACAGTAATAGGTAATAATCGTGTTGTCTTCACATTAGAGATCAAGAAATTAGTGCATAAATTTTAAACTACTTGCCAAGGTCATGTAACTGCAAAGTAAGGATGTGAACCTACCCAACTCTTGAACCTATACCTTCATCTAAACATATTCCTGCTTCCTCTTTCGCTGCCCCTCTTTAGGAAAGTGTGGGGTTTATGTCAAACACAACTGGGGACCCCTGGAAGGGTGTGCTGATGGAAGCATGGAGGCACAGTCTGCCTTTCTTTCTTGAGCCTCTTACCTTCATCTGTAGAACTCACATACACTGACTTGCACCACTCAATTTTCCTGGCCCTCAAAATGTATGCCTTAAAGTATGAGTTGGGTTTTCCAGTTCTGCATAGAGAATTTTTTGATATCTTGGGTAATATAAAAGTATGTATAAAAATGTGAATACGAATGCAGTGACCCTAACTTCTTTGTTGCTGTTTTTGTGTTTGTACCCTTAACATAGCATCCTATACATGATAAATCTTCAACAAAATTAGGAGGAGCAGGTCCTGTTAACAACCTTTGTTAATTATTAGCATGTGTGAGATCTTGGCAGCCAGCTGAGACAAGGCTCTATGATGGTGCTTAATTACCATAAGAGCAACTAACATTTATTGTATAGTGTCAGGGTTCTTGATACTATCTGGAATGAACACTTTACATGAATTGTGAGCTGAACCCCAGAGAATTCAAATAATCTACATCCATTCTGATTTTTGACAGGAAAAAAAAACTAGCAAAAACATCGGTGGAAATTTGACATAGTGGTTAAAATGCTGTTTGGGAGACCCATCTCCCTTATTAGAGTACCTGGGAATGAGTTCCAGCTCTGCTTCTGATTCTAACTTCCTAGGAATGTGCACCCTGAAGGTAGCAGGTGATGGCTGCAGTAGTTATGTTCCTGCCCCCGCCCCCCCTACCACATAGGAGACCCAGATGGTAAATTGGGCTCTTGGCTTTGTCCTGGCCCAGCCCTGGCTGTTGTAGGCATTTAGGGAGTGAACCAGTAGATGGAAACTCTTCTCTCTCTTGAATTCTAATTCTGATTCTCTGCTTTTCAAATAAATAAAACTGTAAGATCTAAAGAACAGAAGCAACTTGATATTTCTGCAGGTTTCAAAAACTGACCAGTTTCAAAGGAAAAGTACTCCCCTTGCCAACCAAGAAGGGCTACTGCAGATCTCCAATACTCTGAGCCCGAATGTCTCCCAGTGTTGTTTGAATCAAAGCAGCTTAGAGAAACTCCTCAGTGGACCTGATTGGTCAATAAATAGAGAAGACAGGGCTGTGCTTGAAGCAGGAAATCAGGGAGGGAGACATTCACCTGCACAAAAGACTTGAACCCAAAAACTATTTCTAAGGGATCCATGACTATTTGTGAGAACACATGCTGCCCTGACCCCCCTCATGGCCAGCGGTGGCCTCATATTAATCATGACATTCTCCCACAGCACTGGGTGCTCCCATACTCCCACAACAGGCTTTCTGTTTGCTGATTTCTTTCACTACACTGAGAGAAGATTCAACTTCCTGGTATTGTCTTCACAGGGAGAGAAACGAAGTTTCTGAGAAAAAGCCTACTGTGTACCTCTAGGAGTACTCAAATGCTTTTTTGTGATTTCTTCATGCTTCTACCTTTCAGATGCTTTCTTTGCTAAATCAAGAGTCAAAGTTTATCCTGGTACACATCAAAGGCCAATTGTGGCTTCAGAAACATTTCACAAATTTTTCAAAATCTCTGAAAACTTTCATTTATGTTAGTGAATTTAGCAGAGTGATTATACTACATGTAGTCTGTAAGGTAGTAGAATTGGACTATACTAAAATGCACTAAAAATGACAGTAATAATAATGTGGTCTTTTAAAAATATTATTTCAGAAGACATTTTCTTATCCTACCTACACTGACTTGGGATCTACCCCTTAGAAATTACTTTCCACTGAAATACAAACATATCCATAGCAACAATCAGGAATCCATCCTTGACTATTGGATAACAAGGAATGTACAGTATTTTTTTTTAAGTACTGTTTTCTCATAACTAAGAGAGATAACTAAAAATATAGGAGGAAGTGCCTAAATACACTTAAGTTTCCACGTTAAGAATCCACTAAGAGAACTAAAACAAAGTGAGACTGAGTAAAAAGGAATGAGTATACTACTTGGGTCAGAAAAACTGGGTCAGAATAAGGACCAGGTCTTGGTAGCCGTTATACCATGTGGCTGGGCAGTCAATTTCCTTACAACTCAGTTTTCTTCAGACAAAAACTATACCAATAACATCTACTCTTCATGTTAATTGGGAAGATTAAATGAGATATGGTATATAAAATCACAAAGCAAAATGTTAAATACAACATAACCTTAACTCTCCTACCAAAAAATACGCTTAACTTTCTTTACACTTCAGGATAATATTAGTACATTATTTGCCACTTAAGTTGAAAAAAATTAATCAAGACCACATAATTATTTAAGAAGCAATTACAGATGTGAGAAAGACAATATCCATCCACCATAACCACTAACAGGATGAAGTGATACTAGTTACATGAATAAAATTAATCAATTTCTATTGCTTAGGAATAAAAATATTAGCACCAAAGTAAATTGCCATACCTATAAATTATGTAGCTTAATAAGCAATTTTTTGAATTTAAACTATAATATAATAGTGTGCCAGACACTATCTCTACAGATACATACACATAATGTGATGGTTGGTTTTGTAGATCAACTTACTGAGTTAAGGGTTACTCAGATGACTGGTAAACTATTATTTTTTCTCAATTATTACATTAATTTTTTCAACGTCCCAGTAAGTACTCAGCCCATCCCTCTTCTACTGAAAGGGTAATCCAGGTGGATTTGCATTTGGTTTGAATGATTGGGCTGCCCCAAGTGTGTCTGCAAGTGTGTTTCCAAGGAAACTGCCACACGGGAGAGTAGGTGGAATAGTGAAGATCTGTCCTCATTGTGGTTGGTCTCCATCTAGTAGGCTGCGGGACTCGGAAACAAAGAGAAAAGGCAAATTCTTTCTCTGCCTTCTGAAACATGAATGTCCTTCTGCTTCTGTCCTGGAACATCAGAACTCCAGATTCTCCAGATCTTGGACACCAAGACCTGCAGTAGTCCCTGTGCCTACCTCCTAGCTCTTGGGCCTTTGGTCTCCAACTGAGAGTTACACTACTAGCTTCCTTGGTTCTGAGGCCTTTGGACTTGAGCTGGTCCACTCCACTGGCTTCCCTGGATCTCTAGTTTGCAAATGGCCTATCTTCCCAGCCATCTTCCTGGCCTCCGTGACTCAGAGAGTCAATGCCCTTAAGAAATCTCTTCTCATGTATCTCTATATCCTATCAGGAATATCTCTCTGGAGGACCCTGATTAGAACATTCACCAAAGTATAATTTATTCTTCACCATAATGGTATAAAGTTGGAACCATTCCTTTACAAATAAAGAAAGAAGCCTTGAAAGGGATGATTAACTAACCAAAATTCCTTAGGTACTAACTCCAACTTGCTCATCACACTCATTATTTTTGAAAAGATATTTAACTACTTTTAACAATACAACATTATGGCTTAATTATCACTTTAAAATGTTTTCAGTTCGCCACCCATCAGTGTTATCTTCTATCCTGATACTCTAACACTTGTGATGATTGCAATTCCCAAACACTGGTGTTGTCTGCATTTTTTCCATTCACACATAAAGGGTAGATCCATTTACCACTACCAAGTCCACTCAGAGCTAAGCATACAAATCCTGAACCCAGCTCCCAGAATATGTTTATAGCTCATGTTTTCAACTTGGTATCCTCACACAGTGTGAAGACATCTCTCAAATCACCAAAGCCAAAGAGATTAAATACCTAAGCACAAAAGATCTTCAATACAGTGTATTTGGGGTATAACTAACATTTTTTCCATATATCTGATATTGAAGGAACCTTTTGACTAAATTTGTTCTCTTTGAGAGAAGAAATCCTTCAGAAGAGCCAAGTTGAGAATGTGAGGCCAGCTTCCTTCCTACTACACCACTGGAAATAGTTTCCTTCTCCCTTTATTACATAAATCTAATCACCCATTTTCACAGCACTCTTCCCTTGGGTCTTCAAACATTCACAGTCTCCCAAGTGTGCAAAAAAGCCTGTCTTGGTAACAATATCCATGATTTTTCCGGGATGGTATTATTTGCCATCTCCAGGGAGTTGTTATGGGATTATCTGTTGACATTCTCAATGGTAGCTGTTTCAAATGGCATTAAACAGCATTTCATGAGTAGCTGCTCCTCATCTGGCATCAAGCCAGATAGGGTGGAAGTGGGGATGCAAAGATCCTGCTCTCAGAAAGCCTGAAATGGAATGAAGAGGCAGACATAGAAGTAGTATTTACAGGTTATAGTAAATGGAAAGCCTGAACAGGGATGAGGATCCAAGGAGAAGGAGCTAGGATAGAGGCAGAGGACAGTGGTGGGGCACCAAACTTTTAAAGAAGGAGGAAATGGCTTAAAACTGGCAGAAAAGCCAAAATATAAAGAGTGCAAAGCATGCCCGGGTTGGCTGTGAGTGGAAGGAGAGATAAGACAACAGCTGGAGCAAAAGACACAGTCCAGGAGGAGGGCTACTAGTTGCATTTTAACATGCCTTGAGGGTGAGGGATTCAATTGCCTTAATATGATGGTTGTCCCCTATGGCTGACTGCTGCCGAGGAAAATGTAATGGTGATGGATGGGTATCTGAACAGCTTCAGATGTAATTAAATTACATCTGGAAATTGGAGGGGAAAGCATGTCCTCTGAACACCGACTGGAATTTTAGATTCGTGTAAAAACTACCTGAAGTTCTGTTTGTTTGATGAATACCATATTCTGGAGTTCTGAAGCAATTTATTTCGGCATTTGTGAAACAATTATGTGTGCAAAGGCACTGTTAAATTTTCAGAGTAACCATGAGTTCAGATCCTAACTTCACTGTTTGCTGGAGGTATTCACCCTGGATAACTTAAAATATCTCTATTCCAGTTTCCTTATCTGTAAAAATGAGATGATAATAAATAGTACTCCCTTTGCAGTTTTGCCGGAGGGCAAATGAGTTCATTCACATGAAGCGTGTGGAATATTGACTAGCAATAGTCAAACCTTAATATAGTTAGCTACCATCAGCAATTGTTCTAATTATTAATACCATTATCTGGTCTTGCCTCTATCAGTTTTCACAAACATCAGGTCATCTATATACCCAATTTTTCAAAAGAATCAAATTGTCTACCCATGGCAAACGATTTGCTTTGAACACTAGATCAAGCTAGAATGGCAAGACTTCCAAATTTTCATTCATACAAAACCTCTGTTGAACATGAACAAACCTTTACTCCAAAGGTACCACAATTGCAAACAGTCTGGAATTATTTTTACAGAAGAACTGAAGCAGTAAAAAAAAAAAAAAAAAAAAAAAAAAAAAAAAAAAAAAAAATAGGCTCAGGTTTTTCTGTTTATTACAGTTACATTTAATCACAAGGCCTACAAAAGTTAAAGAAAATCTCATTGGGGAACAAAAAATAACAATAAAAACAATTAAAACGCTGGCGCCGTGGCTCACTAGGCTAATGCTTCGCCTGCTGTGCTGGTACCACGGGTTCTAGTCCTGGTTGCTCCTCTTCCAGTCTGGCTCTCTGCTGTGGCCCCAGAAGGCAGCAGAGGATGGCACAACTGCTTTGGCCCTGCACCCGCATGGGAGACCAGGTGGTAGCACCTGGCTCCCAGCTTGGGATCAATGCAGTGCACCAGCCGTAGCAGCCATTTGGGGGGTGAACCAACGGAAGGAAGACCTTTCTCTCTGTCTCTCTCACTGTCTAACTCTGCCTGTCAAAAAAAATTAAAAGTGTGAAATGTTGATAGGTATTGAAACATCCAAATTAATTTCACTTATAAGCAGCCCTGAGCATTAGAAAGTCTTGAGATTATGGCATGAACACAAACAGAACAGCAAGTCAACACTAAAGTTTTATGTAAGAAACACATCAAGGAAACCAGTTTCAAGTTTTCTCATTTCATATAAATCCCTGAAATACCAGCACATATAGCACCTTGCCTGGTCTGTGACACAAGCTGCTTTATTGAATTGAATGGAAAAACAAGTTAAATGGTTAAAAGAAAAATCTAAACTCCCCTTTGAAAATTGACAGGAGTATGTAATATCTATTACAAAACAGAAAGTGAAGTGAAAACATTGAAAAATTCATAATCTGATGCCGGTGCCGTGGCTTACTTGGCTAATCCTCCACCTACAGTGCCAGCATCCCATATGGGCGCCAGGTTCTAGTCCCAGCTGCTCCCCTTCCAGTCCAGCTCTCTGCTGTGACCCGGGAAGGCAGTGAAGGATGGCCCACATGCTTGGGTCCCTGCACCCGCATGGGAGACCAGGAGGAAGCAGCTGGCTACTGGCTTCAGTTTGGCATAGCTCCAGCCATAGTGGCCATTTGAGGGGTGAACCAACGGAAGGAAGACCTTTCTCTCTGCCTCTCTCTCTGTCTAACTCTGTCAAATAAAAAAAAGAAAAAGAAAAATTCATAATCTGTAATTAATGGAGATTATTCTAAAGAAATAAAGCTAAATATATTTATATATGTTATATATAATATATATTTATTAAACATTGGAGTGTACCAAATAATTGCAAATTTAAAGAATAAATTTATTTTCCGTGCTGTGCATAAATGAAAGTAAGACACAAATAAACTTTCCACAGGTCATATTGAAAAACAAAATAAAGAGAGGGAATGAAGAGAGACGGGGAAGACATTCACTTAGAAAAAAGTCCTAAGCAAAATACAGTCAATAACAGTAATTCATATTAATAACTATTAAGTTCTTCCAACTTAAGAAACTTAAGGTCATCAGTATAAATAGCATAATATAGCAAGTTTTATTTACAACTATGACTAGTTCTTTTTTTTTCTTCTTTTTAAGACTTATTTATTCATTTGAAAGGCAGAGTTACAGAGAGGCAGAAGCAGAGAAAAAGAGAGAGGGAGGCCTTCCATCCACAGGTTCACTCCCCCAAATGGCCGCAAGGGCCAGAGCTGGGCCAATCCAAAGCTGGTAGCCAAAAGCTTTTTCTGGATCTCCCAAACAGGTGCAGAGGCCCAAACATTTGGGCCATCTTCTTCTGCTTTCCCAGGCCATAGCAGAGAGCTGGATCAGAAGTGGAGCAGCAGGGACTTGAACTGGCATCCACATGGGATGCTGGCACTGCAGGCGGCAGCTTTTCCTGCTACACCAGAGCACCAGACCCAACTGTGACTAGTTCTTGATAGAGGGTTTAACTGCATTTGATATTATATTTTATAACAATTTCTAAATATTTGCTTTTTTTAGGATTCCTATGATTGCATTTTAACAGTCAATTATGTAGAAAATAAAATTCACCTGTAAAACTAATTTTGATTGTGGACATGATGGGAATAATTAACAACCCACCATAAATAATTTTAAAATTTGATAAAATAGGTGAGTCATCTGTTTTCATGCACTGGGCAAGAGGTTGATGTGGCTGTGATTCCTGAGGAGACTATGTAAGATAAGCTACACATTTGCATTAGATGAGGGCATTCTCCAAATTGTTGCTCAGGAAAGCAAATCCTAAGCAGAGGGCAACAGTCTTGCCAAAGTAGATTTTACCTAAAAAAAATAATAGGAACCTAATCCATCAATATATAAGAAAAGAGGGGAGGTTCCAAGGTGGCAAAATAGTGTCAGGGAGGTCTGATTTAGGGTCAGCGAAATTAATATTAAAAAAATGGAGGGGCTGGCGCCGTGGCTCAATGGGTTGATCCTCCGCCTTGCGGCACCGGCACACCGGGTTCTAGTCCCGGTTGGGGCGCCGGATTCTGTCCCGGTTGCCCCTCTTCCAGGCCAGCTCTCTGCTGTGGCCAGGGAGTGCAGTGGAGGATGGCCCAAGTCCTTGGGCCCTGCACCCGCACGGGAGACCAGGAGAAGCACCTGGCTCCTGCCATCGGATCAGCGCAGCGCGCCGGCCGCGGCGGCCATTGGAGGGTGGGCCAACGGCAGGGGAAGACCCTTCTCTCTGTCTCTCTCACTGTCCACTCTGCCTGTCAAAAAAAAAAATTTTTTTTTTAAATGGAGGAAGTTCACTCTCAGGGTAAAGTTGCAGGGGAAACTGCAGTGGGAAATCCTGCAAAAGCAATAGGAACAACCCAGACCTGTGCAGAAAGTGCAAACATGCAGCAAGTTGCAACAAGACAATGAAAGACCCAGTAGCTTGGATCCAGGGAAGAAAACACCTGCCCTGGCAAACCAGGTGAGATAAGACTGCACGAGCCCACGACACTGTTGATTCAACAGGACTGAGATCTTAGTGAACTGCACCTTTTTGAGTCCAGCCCGGACCCCTCAAGACAGCGGGTGACTGCTCACCCAGAGGTGGGGGGGAGGGGAGAAGCGGAGCATCTCTCTCTCCCTTTCTCTCTGCTACAACAGTGACCTGCAACCGATGGTGAGAGGACTGGCACCATTTTTGAACACTAGAAGTAGCAACTGTTCCAGCTCCTGTGTGTGCACCCAGCAGTTATTGGGGTCATCCTCCACCCAGTCGGATAGGGGCAGCCACAGCAGTTCAAGAGCAACTGACAGTCTCTACCACACCAGCTACACCCACCTGGCAAAGGGAGAAGAGGGGGAGCCATTCCTAAAGAAGGGAAGTGCCATCCACAGGGCTCTCCTACACACACATGGCACAATTGTGAAGCGAGCTGGCTGCAACTGGCAGATATTTTGCACACCTGTGATCCAGATAGCTTACCAGAGAGAAAAACCCACATTGAAGCTGGTTGGGAGGACTGGACTCAATCCAGCGGGCTGGCGCACACACGGACAGCAGCTCTGGGAACACCTCAGCCTCCTGGCAGACAGGATGGGTTAGTGAAGTGGAGTGGCCCCAGTGGCATTCTTTGACCCTGAGAGCCCTGGAAGCTGAGGCTGAGAAAACACTGTGACTGCGTGAGAGGATGCAGGGTGTAGTTGGATTCTGGGCAATCACGGAGTGCTGCTGCACACTTTCAGAGCTCTTCAGTTGCCAAGAGCAGCTCATAGCAGCGGGAATTGTGCTCACAGGAAGGACTGTTCATATCATTTGTGTGGTGCATACGACAGTGTGGATGAGTGTTGAATGCACTGGGGGCTAACACCTAGGTATTCCTCAGCCTGGAGGAGAAGGGGTGGTCGACAACAGAGTTGATCATTCTTCTCCATCCAGTTAACCAGAAGATAGCTACCACGCCCAAACTGGGTGTTAACCTGAATACTCACCCCATCCTGGAGCATTGACCAGAGCTCAAGACCTTTTGGTATTCACTGAAAGTGTAGACATTCCACTAAGCCTCAGAGGCCTAGATCAAAATAAAAGCCATCAGAGGAAAAATGAAACAAAACAAAACAAGGAAACATTTTACAAATACCTAAAACTAAATGCAGAAATTCAAGAAACAAGAATAAGGAAGACACTATGACTCACCAAAAGAACAAAACACTTTTCAAAATTAGAATGTGAGGGGCCGGCGCTGTGTCACAGTGGGTTAAAGCCCTGGCCTGAAGCACCGGCATCCCATATGGGCGCCGGTTCTAGTCCCAGCTGCTCCACTTCCTATCCAGCTCTCTGCTATGGCCTGGGAAAGCAGCAGAAGATGGCCCAAGTCCTTGGGTCCCTTCCCACATGGGAGACATGGAAGAAGCTCCTGGCTCCTGGCTTTGGATCGGCGCAGCTCTGGCTGCTGTGGCCAACTGGGGGGTGAACCATTGGATGGAAGATCTTTCTCTCTCTCTCTCTCTCTCTCTCTCTCTCTCTCTTCCTCCCTCTCTCTCTCCCTTTCCTCTCTCTGTGTAACTCTGACTTTCAAATAAATAAATAAATCTTAAAAAAAAAATTAGAATGTGAATATAAAGAGATTGAGGAAATGCCAGAAACAGAATTCAAAAAATTAATCATAAGATTACTCAAAAGCAATCAGAAGCAAATCCACAAAATAAGAAAACCTCCATATGATATGAATAAAAATTTTTCCCATGAAATTGAGATGTTAAAGAGAAACCAAAAGGAAATATTAAAAATGAAAGATTCAATAGATCAAATAAAAATGCAATGGAAAGCCTTAACAACAGATTTGGGGAGGCAGAAGAAAGAATATCCGAGATAGAAGAAAAACCTCTGGAAATTATACAGTCAGACCAAAAACAAGAAGAAATTTGAAAACAATGTTGGAGATATATTGTATACCATCAAACAACCCAACATATGGGTCTTAGGAGTTCCTGAAGGTGTGGAAAGAAAGAAGGGACTGGAAGGCCTACTTAGTGAAATAATTACAGAAAACATTCCTAGTTTGAAGAAAGGAACATCCAAGTACAGGAAGCACATAGAACTCCTAACAGACGTGACCAGAAAAGATCTTCACCACAACACATTGTAGTCAAACTTTCCACAGTAAATCATAAAAAAGATTCTAAAATGTTTAGGAGAGAAATGTCAAATTACTTTCAGAGGATCTCCAATTAAACTCACAGGTGACTTCTCATTAGAAACCCTACAGGTAGAAGACAACAGCAAGATATATTGCAAATCTTAAGAGAAAAAAACTGTCAATGAAGAATAATGTACTCTGCAAAGCTCTCATTTATGAATGAAGGTGAAATAAAGACCTTCCATAACAAACAAAATTTCAAAGAATTTGTCACCACTCATCCAGCCTTGTAGAAGAAGCTAAAGGATATGCTACACAGAGAAACACAGACAGAAAGTCATCATCATGGAATAATGTGAAGGCAGAAAATCCCCCAGTAAAAGTACAAAAGAAATCCAAATAAATGATAGGAATATTTACAGAAAAATGACAGGGCCAACTAGTTACTTATCAATAGTCATCTTGAGTGTAAATGGACTCAACTTTCCAGTTAAAAGATACAGACTGGTGGGATGGATTAAAAAATAAGACTCATCTATTTGCTACCTACAAAGAAACACACCTCACCAACATGGATTGGAAGAATCAACAGCTTCGAAATGTCCATACTACCAAAAGAAATTTATAAATTCAATGTGATCCCAATAAAAATGCCAAAAACATTCTTCTCAGATATAAAAAAAATGATGCTAAAATCTATATGGAAACAAAGAGACTCTGAATAGCTAAAGTAATCTTAAACAATAAAAACAAAGCTGGAGGCATCACAATACCAGATCTCAAGACATACTACAGGGCAGTTATAATCAGAACAGCCTGATACTGGCACAAAAACAGACA